>NC_080191.1:96956478-97652884 GCF_030028045.1 Hippopotamus amphibius kiboko | reverse complement strand
GAAAATGCTGCCGCCTTGTGGCCGCCTCCTGTAACTACAACGTTCCAAAGGGAGCTCAGCGGCCCTTCCTGTTCAAAAGGCCAGCGGGGTTGTAATTGACACCCCCGCTGCAAAAATGTCCTGGGGATAGGCACTGGAAAAGAGCCCGAAACAGGATTGATTGGCAACAGGCGGTTTCAAGAGGTAAGTTGAATTCACCATGCGTGTTTTGTTTCCCTTTGTGTTGGTTTCTAAGAAAGGCCCAGGAAATATGCTCCATGCCCATGCGAATGGGAGAAATGGAAATTGAAACGCCTTCGCGGTTTCACCTGGCAGCCGTTAGGATTGCCAGTGTCAATACGTCTGGAAGCAATACCTTCGGGAGAGGGCCTGGAGAAAAGGGAAGCCTCCTAAGCCACTGGTGGTATTGCGCCCTGGTAACAGGCACCACTGAAAACAATCAAGAGATTCCTGCCAAAAACAAAACAAAACCAGAGAGCCGGCCACATGATGTGGCAATCCACCTCCTGGCTGTCTTTGCACAGTAAAGTATCATTTGGGGAGACCCGGGCAGGCCAGCGACCCCTGCACACCTATTGACAAGAGCCAAGGCTTGAAAGTAAAAACACAGTGTCATGGTGTGTGATCCTTTTAATGTCATGTTGGAGTCTGTTGGCTAGTATCTTGTTGAGGATTTTTGCATCTAAGTTCATCGGTGATATTGCTCTCCAGTTTTCTTTTCTTGTAGTATCTTTGTCTGGTTTGGGGATCAGGTGGATGGCTTCGTACAATGAGTTTGGGAGTGTTCTTTCCTCTGCAGTGTTTTGGAAGCGTTTGCAGAACCATGTGTACTTTAGAGAGACACGGGTGCCCCAGCTGTCACTAGCCACCTATTGACAACAGCCAAGTCTTGAAAGTAAAAACACAATGTCCATCCCCAGATGAATGGAAAGTGAAGAGTTGGTACACATAGAGCATGGAATACTGCTCAGCCATGAAACAGAATAATATCCTGCCATTTCCAGCATCTTCGATAGATCCGGAGTTCCCTGTACTCAGCATGGGACGTCCAACAGAGAAAGAGAAAATTCCAACGATAGCACGTATAGGTGGCATCTCAAAGTCGATACCAGGAAAGTAGAAAGCACAAACAGAGTCACAGATTTAGAACGCAAGTACAGGGTTTCGAGAGGGCAAAGGCATGCGGAGGTGGGTTGAATGAGGAGGGTGGGATTAACACATGCATTCTAATATGTATAAAGCAGACGATCCACAACCACCTTCTACAAAGCACAGGGAGCGGTCGGCACCACCCTGGACTAAGCTACGTGGGAAGAGAATGCGAAAGAGAATGGATGTGTATATATATACATACATGGAGAACTGAATCAAGGTGCTGCACAGCGAAAGTCAACAGCATTGTAAATTCACTAGACATGGACAGAAATTAGAATCTCTATAAAAAGCAAAATGATCGAGATCCAGTATGTTCCTCTCAGGCCTGAGAGAGATGCGCGGGTGTCACTTCCCTGGAGCGTGAGCAGGCTTGGGCACCAAAGTTGGAGTGTGGTCACAGTGAGGCAGGTCGGCGCGGGAGTGGGTCGCACCAGCGAATTATCCCCTTTGGACCTGTGGTGCCTGGTCCCTTCTGGTTGGCAGCAGTCTCTGTAGATGTAGGTGTGCCCTCCTGCAGCTAAGCCAAGCCCACTGCAGCCAGAGGATGGTGGTCCGACATGCACAACAGTGTTCAAACATCACCTGGTGTCCAGGTCTCCTGCTGGTGGGGTTCCCGCCATTCACCTCCTTCCTTAGAGTCACCCCACTTGCCTCCGACAACACACTCTTCAGGAGGGGTTTGCAGGGGGTGTGATGAATCGAGAGTGGGAAGGGTAAGTGGGAGAAGGAGTGAGACACAAGCCCTTAGGTGTCTGTCCGGACACGTTCCTCTCTAATTCATATTCCAAGAACACGCGTGTGCGCAAGGTCTGCGTTCCTGGGGAATCCGACCAGCTGTGGGAAAATGCTGCCGCCTTGTGGCCGCCTCCTGTAACTACAACGTTCCAAAGGGAGCTCAGCGGCCCTTCCTGTTCAAAAGGCCAGCGGGGTTGTAATTGACACCCCCGCTGCAAAAATGTCCTGGGGATAGGCACTGGAAAAGAGCCCGAAACAGGATTGATTGGCAACAGGCGGTTTCAAGAGGTAAGTTGAATTCACCATGCGTGTTTTGTTTCCCTTTGTGTTGGTTTCTAAGAAAGGCCCAGGAAATATGCTCCACGCCCATGCGAATGGGAGAAATGGAAATTGAAACGCCTTCGCGGTTTCACCTGGCAGCCGTTCGGATTGCCAGTGTCAATACGTCTGGAAGCAATACCTTCGGGAGAGGGCCTGGAGAAAAGGGAAGCCTCCTAAGCCACTGGTGGTATTGCGCCCTGGTAACAGGCACCACTGAAAACAATCAAGAGATTCCTGCCAAAAACAAAACAAAACCAGAGAGCCGGCCACATGATGTGGCAATCCACCTCCTGGCTGTCTTTGCACAGTAAAGTATCATTTGGGGAGACCCGGGCAGGCCAGCGACCCCTGCACACCTATTGACAAGAGCCAAGGCTTGAAAGTAAAAACACAGTGTCATGGTGTGTGATCCTTTTAATGTCATGTTGGAGTCTGTTGGCTAGTATCTTGTTGAGGATTTTTGCATCTAAGTTCATCGGTGATATTGCTCTCCAGTTTTCTTTTCTTGTAGTATCTTTGTCTGGTTTGGGGATCAGGTGGATGGCTTCGTACAATGAGTTTGGGAGTGTTCTTTCCTCTGCAGTGTTTTGGAAGCGTTTGCAGAACCATGTGTACTTTAGAGAGACATGGGTGCCCCAGCTGTCACTAGCCACCTATTGACAACAGCCAAGTCTTGAAAGTAAAAACACAATGTCCATCCCCAGATGAATGGAAAGTGAAGAGTTGGTACACATAGAGCATGGAATACTGCTCAGCCATGAAACAGAATAATATCCTGCCATTTCCAGCATCTTCGATAGATCCGGAGTTCCCTGTACTCAGCATGGGACGTCCAACAGAGAAAGAGAAAATTCCAACGATAGCACGTATAGGTGGCATCTCAAAGTCGATACCAGGAAAGTAGAAAGCACAAACAGAGTCACAGATTTAGAACGCAAGTACAGGGTTTCGAGAGGGCAAAGGCATGCGGAGGTGGGTTGAATGAGGAGGGTGGGATTAACACATGCATTCTAATATGTATTAAGCAGACGATCCACAACCACCTTCTACAAAGCACAGGGAGCGGTCGGCACCACCCTGGACTAAGCTACGTGGGAAGAGAATGCGAAAGAGAATGGATGTGTATATATATACATACACGGAGAACTGAATCAAGGTGCTGCACAGCGAAAGTCAACAGCATTGTAAATTCACTAGACATGGACAGAAATTAGAATCTCTATAAAAAGCAAAATGATCGAGATCCAGTATGTTCCTCTCAGGCCTGAGAGAGATGCGCGGGTGTCACTTCCCTGGAGCGTGAGCAGGCTTGGGCACCAAAGTTGGAGTGTGGTCACAGTGAGGCAGGTCGGCGCGGGAGTGGGTCGCACCAGCGAATTATCCCCTTTGGACCTGTGGTGCCTGGTCCCTTCTGGTTGGCAGCAGTCTCTGTAGATGTAGGTGTGCCCTCCTGCAGCTAAGCCAAGCCCACTGCAGCCAGAGGATGGTGGTCCGACATGCACAACAGTGTTCAAACATCACCTGGTGTCCAGGTCTCCTGCTAGTGGGGTTCCTGCCATTCACCTCCTTCCTTAGAGTCACCCCACTTGCCTCCGACAACACACTCTTCAGGAGGGGTTTGCAGGGGGTGTGATGAATCGAGAGTGTGAAGTGTAAGTGGGAGAAGGAGTGAGACACAAGCCCTTAGGTGTCTGTCCGGACACGTTCCTCTCTAATTCATATTCCAAGAACACGCGTGTGCGCAAGGTCTGCGTTCCTGGGGAATCCGACCAGCTGTGGGAAAATGCTGCCGCCTTGTGGCCGCCTCCTGTAACTACAACGTTCCAAAGGGAGCTCAGCGGCCCTTCCTGTTCAAAAGGCCAGCGGGGTTGTAATTGACACCCCCGCTGCAAAAATGTCCTGGGGATAGGCACTGGAAAAGAGCCCGAAACAGGATTGATTGGCAACAGGCGGTTTCAAGAGGTAAGTTGAATTCACCATGCGTGTTTTGTTTCCCTTTGTGTTGGTTTCTAAGAAAGGCCCAGGAAATATGCTCCATGCCCATGCGAATGGGAGAAATGGAAATTGAAACGCCTTCGCGGTTTCACCTGGCAGCCGTTAGGATTGCCAGTGTCAATACGTCTGGAAGCAATACCTTCGGGAGAGGGCCTGGAGAAAAGGGAAGCCTCCTAAGCCACTGGTGGTATTGCGCCCTGGTAACAGGCACCACTGAAAACAATCAAGAGATTCCTGCCAAAAACAAAACAAAACCAGAGAGCCGGCCACATGATGTGGCAATCCACCTCCTGGCTGTCTTTGCACAGTAAAGTATCATTTGGGGAGACCCGGGCAGGCCAGCGACCCCTGCACACCTATTGACAAGAGCCAAGGCTTGAAAGTAAAAACACAGTGTCATGGTGTGTGATCCTTTTAATGTCATGTTGGAGTCTGTTGGCTAGTATCTTGTTGAGGATTTTTGCATCTAAGTTCATCGGTGATATTGCTCTCCAGTTTTCTTTTCTTGTAGTATCTTTGTCTGGTTTGGGGATCAGGTGGATGGCTTCGTACAATGAGTTTGGGAGTGTTCTTTCCTCTGCAGTGTTTTGGAAGCGTTTGCAGAACCATGTGTACTTTAGAGAGACACGGGTGCCCCAGCTGTCACTAGCCACCTATTGACAACAGCCAAGTCTTGAAAGTAAAAACACAATGTCCATCCCCAGATGAATGGAAAGTGAAGAGTTGGTACACATAGAGCATGGAATACTGCTCAGCCATGAAACAGAATAATATCCTGCCATTTCCAGCATCTTCGATAGATCCGGAGTTCCCTGTACTCAGCATGGGACGTCCAACAGAGAAAGAGAAAATTCCAACGATAGCACGTATAGGTGGCATCTCAAAGTCGATACCAGGAAAGTAGAAAGCACAAACAGAGTCACAGATTTAGAACGCAAGTACAGGGTTTCGAGAGGGCAAAGGCATGCGGAGGTGGGTTGAATGAGGAGGGTGGGATTAACACATGCATTCTAATATGTATTAAGCAGACGATCCACAACCACCTTCTACAAAGCACAGGGAGCGGTCGGCACCACCCTGGACTAAGCTACGTGGGAAGAGAATGCGAAAGAGAATGGATGTGTATATATATACATACATGGAGAACTGAATCAAGGTGCTGCACAGCGAAAGTCAACAGCATTGTAAATTCACTAGACATGGACAGAAATTAGAATCTCTATAAAAAGCAAAATGATCGAGATCCAGTATGTTCCTCTCAGGCCTGAGAGAGATGCGCGGGTGTCACTTCCCTGGAGCGTGAGCAGGCTTGGGCACCAAAGTTGGAGTGTGGTCACAGTGAGGCAGGTCGGCGCGGGAGTGGGTCGCACCAGCGAATTATCCCCTTTGGACCTGTGGTGCCTGGTCCCTTCTGGTTGGCAGCAGTCTCTGTAGATGTAGGTGTGCCCTCCTGCAGCTAAGCCAAGCCCACTGCAGCCAGAGGATGGTGGTCCGACATGCACAACAGTGTTCAAACATCACCTGGTGTCCAGGTCTCCTGCTGGTGGGGTTCCCGCCATTCACCTCCTTCCTTAGAGTCACCCCACTTGCCTCCGACAACACACTCTTCAGGAGGGGTTTGCAGGGGGTGTGATGAATCGAGAGTGGGAAGGGTAAGTGGGAGAAGGAGTGAGACACAAGCCCTTAGGTGTCTGTCCGGACACGTTCCTCTCTAATTCATATTCCAAGAACACGCGTGTGCGCAAGGTCTGCGTTCCTGGGGAATCCGACCAGCTGTGGGAAAATGCTGCCGCCTTGTGGCCGCCTCCTGTAACTACAACGTTCCAAAGGGAGCTCAGCGGCCCTTCCTGTTCAAAAGGCCAGCGGGGTTGTAATTGACACCCCCGCTGCAAAAATGTCCTGGGGATAGGCACTGGAAAAGAGCCCGAAACAGGATTGATTGGCAACAGGCGGTTTCAAGAGGTAAGTTGAATTCACCATGCGTGTTTTGTTTCCCTTTGTGTTGGTTTCTAAGAAAGGCCCAGGAAATATGCTCCATGCCCATGCGAATGGGAGAAATGGAAATTGAAACGCCTTCGCGGTTTCACCTGGCAGCCGTTAGGATTGCCAGTGTCAATACGTCTGGAAGCAATACCTTCGGGAGAGGGCCTGGAGAAAAGGGAAGCCTCCTAAGCCACTGGTGGTATTGCGCCCTGGTAACAGGCACCACTGAAAACAATCAAGAGATTCCTGCCAAAAACAAAACAAAACCAGAGAGCCGGCCACATGATGTGGCAATCCACCTCCTGGCTGTCTTTGCACAGTAAAGTATCATTTGGGGAGACCCGGGCAGGCCAGCGACCCCTGCACACCTATTGACAAGAGCCAAGGCTTGAAAGTAAAAACACAGTGTCATGGTGTGTGATCCTTTTAATGTCATGTTGGAGTCTGTTGGCTAGTATCTTGTTGAGGATTTTTGCATCTAAGTTCATCGGTGATATTGCTCTCCAGTTTTCTTTTCTTGTAGTATCTTTGTCTGGTTTGGGGATCAGGTGGATGGCTTCGTACAATGAGTTTGGGAGTGTTCTTTCCTCTGCAGTGTTTTGGAAGCGTTTGCAGAACCATGTGTACTTTAGAGAGACACGGGTGCCCCAGCTGTCACTAGCCACCTATTGACAACAGCCAAGTCTTGAAAGTAAAAACACAATGTCCATCCCCAGATGAATGGAAAGTGAAGAGTTGGTACACATAGAGCATGGAATACTGCTCAGCCATGAAACAGAATAATATCCTGCCATTTCCAGCATCTTCGATAGATCCGGAGTTCCCTGTACTCAGCATGGGACGTCCAACAGAGAAAGAGAAAATTCCAACGATAGCACGTATAGGTGGCATCTCAAAGTCGATACCAGGAAAGTAGAAAGCACAAACAGAGTCACAGATTTAGAACGCAAGTACAGGGTTTCGAGAGGGCAAAGGCATGCGGAGGTGGGTTGAATGAGGAGGGTGGGATTAACACATGCATTCTAATATGTATTAAGCAGACGATCCACAACCACCTTCTACAAAGCACAGGGAGCGGTCGCCACCACCCTGGACTAAGCTACGTGGGAAGAGAATGCGAAAGAGAATGGATGTGTATATATATACATACACGGAGAACTGAATCAAGGTGCTGCACAGCGAAAGTCAACAGCATTGTAAATTCACTAGACATGGACAGAAATTAGAATCTCTATAAAAAGCAAAATGATCGAGATCCAGTATGTTCCTCTCAGGCCTCAGAGAGATGCGCGGGTGTCACTTCCCTGGAGCGTGAGCAGGCTTGGGCACCAAAGTTGGAGTGTGGTCACAGTGAGGCAGGTCGGCGCGGGAGTGGGTCGCACCAGCGAATTATCCCCTTTGGACCTGTGGTGCCTGGTCCCTTCTGGTTGGCAGCAGTCTCTGTAGATGTAGGTGTGCCCTCCTGCAGCTAAGCCAAGCCCACTGCAGCCAGAGGATGGTGGTCCGACATGCACAACAGTGTTCAAACATCACCTGGTGTCCAGGTCTCCTGCTGGTGGGGTTCCCGCCATTCACCTCCTTCTTTAGAGTCACCCCACTTGCCTCCGACAACACACTCTTCAGGAGGGGTTTGCAGGGGGTGTGATGAATCGAGAGTGGGAAGGGTAAGTGGGAGAAGGAGTGAGACACAAGCCCTTAGGTGTCTGTCCGGACACGTTCCTCTCTAATTCATATTCCAAGAACACGCGTGTGCGCAAGGTCTGCGTTCCTGGGGAATCCGACCAGCTGTGGGAAAATGCTGCCGCCTTGTGGCCGCCTCCTGTAACTACAACGTTCCAAAGGGAGCTCAGCGGCCCTTCCTGTTCAAAAGGCCAGCGGGGTTGTAATTGACACCCCCGCTGCAAAAATGTCCTGGGGATAGGCACTGGAAAAGAGCCCGAAACAGGATTGATTGGCAACAGGCGGTTTCAAGAGGTAAGTTGAATTCACCATGCGTGTTTTGTTTCCCTTTGTGTTGGTTTCTAAGAAAGGCCCAGGAAATATGCTCCATGCCCATGCGAATGGGAGAAATGGAAATTGAAACGCCTTCGCGGTTTCACCTGGCAGCCGTTAGGATTGCCAGTGTCAATACGTCTGGAAGCAATACCTTCGGGAGAGGGCCTGGAGAAAAGGGAAGCCTCCTAAGCCACTGGTGGTATTGCGCCCTGGTAACAGGCACCACTGAAAACAATCAAGAGATTCCTGCCAAAAACAAAACAAAACCAGAGAGCCGGCCACATGATGTGGCAATCCACCTCCTGGCTGTCTTTGCACAGTAAAGTATCATTTGGGGAGACCCGGGCAGGCCAGCGACCCCTGCACACCTATTGACAAGAGCCAAGGCTTGAAAGTAAAAACACAGTGTCATGGTGTGTGATCCTTTTAATGTCATGTTGGAGTCTGTTGGCTAGTATCTTGTTGAGGATTTTTGCATCTAAGTTCATCGGTGATATTGCTCTCCAGTTTTCTTTTCTTGTAGTATCTTTGTCTGGTTTGGGGATCAGGTGGATGGCTTAGTACAATGAGTTTGGGAGTGTTCTTTCCTCTGCAGTGTTTTGGAAGCGTTTGCAGAACCATGTGTACTTTAGAGAGACACGGGTGCCCCAGCTGTCACTAGCCACCTATTGACAACAGCCAAGTCTTGAAAGTAAAAACACAATGTCCATCCCCAGATGAATGGAAAGTGAAGAGTTGGTACACATAGAGCATGGAATACTGCTCAGCCATGAAACAGAATAATACCCTGCCATTTCCAGCATCTTCGATAGATCCGGAGTTCCCTGTACTCAGCATGGGACGTCCAACAGAGAAAGAGAAAATTCCAACGATAGCACGTATAGGTGGCATCTCAAAGTCGATACCAGGAAAGTAGAAAGCACAAACAGAGTCACAGATTTAGAACGCAAGTACAGGGTTTCGAGAGGGCAAAGGCATGCGGAGGTGGGTTGAATGAGGAGGGTGGGATTAACACATGCATTCTAATATGTATTAAGCAGACGATCCACAACCACCTTCTACAAAGCACAGGGAGCGGTCGGCACCACCCTGGACTAAGCTACGTGGGAAGAGAATGCGAAAGAGAATGGATGTGTATATATATACATACATGGAGAACTGAATCAAGGTGCTGCACAGCGAAAGTCAACAGCATTGTAAATTCACTAGACATGGACAGAAATTAGAATCTCTATAAAAAGCAAAATGATCGAGATCCAGTATGTTCCTCTCAGGCCTGAGAGAGATGCGCGGGTGTCACTTCCCTGGAGCGTGAGCAGGCTTGGGCACCAAAGTTGGAGTGTGGTCACAGTGAGGCAGGTCGGCGTGGGAGTGGGTCGCACCAGCGAATTATCCCCTTTGGACCTGTGGTGCCTGGTCCCTTCTGGTTGGCAGCAGTCTCTGTAGATGTAGGTGTGCCCTCCTGCAGCTAAGCCAAGCCCACTGCAGCCAGAGGATGGTGGTCCGACATGCACAACAGTGTTCAAACATCACCTGGTGTCCAGGTCTCCTGCTGGTGGGGTTCCCGCCATTCACCTCCTTCCTTAGAGTCACCCCACTTGCCTCCGACAACACACTCTTCAGGAGGGGTTTGCAGGGGGTGTGATGAATCGAGAGTGGGAAGGGTAAGTGGGAGAAGGAGTGAGACACAAGCCCTTAGGTGTCTGTCCGGACACGTTCCTCTCTAATTCATATTCCAAGAACACGCGTGTGCGCAAGGTCTGCGTTCCTGGGGAATCCGACCAGCTGTGGGAAAATGCTGCCGCCTTGTGGCCGCCTCCTGTAACTACAACGTTCCAAAGGGAGCTCAGCGGCCCTTCCTGTTCAAAAGGCCAGCGGGGTTGTAATTGACACCCCCACTGCAAAAATGTCCTGGGGATAGGCACTGGAAAAGAGCCCGAAACAGGATTGATTGGCAACAGGCGGTTTCAAGAGGTAAGTTGAATTCACCATGCGTGTTTTGTTTCCCTTTGTGTTGGTTTCTAAGAAAGGCCCAGGAAATATGCTCCACGCCCATGCGAATGGGAGAAATGGAAATTGAAACGCCTTCGCGGTTTCACCTGGCAGCCGTTAGGATTGCCAGTGTCAATACGTCTGGAAGCAATACCTTCGGGAGAGGGCCTGGAGAAAAGGGAAGCCTCCTAAGCCACTGGTGGTATTGCGCCCTGGTAACAGGCACCACTGAAAACAATCAAGAGATTCCTGCCAAAAACAAAACAAAACCAGAGAGCCGGCCACATGATGTGGCAATCCACCTCCTGGCTGTCTTTGCACAGTAAAGTATCATTTGGGGAGACCCGGGCAGGCCAGCGACCCCTGCACACCTATTGACAAGAGCCAAGGCTTGAAAGTAAAAACACAGTGTCATGGTGTGTGATCCTTTTAATGTCATGTTGGAGTCTGTTGGCTAGTATCTTGTTGAGGATTTTTGCATCTAAGTTCATCGGTGATATTGCTCTCCAGTTTTCTTTTCTTGTAGTATCTTTGTCTGGTTTGGGGATCAGGTGGATGGCTTAGTACAATGAGTTTGGGAGTGTTCTTTCCTCTGCAGTGTTTTGGAAGCGTTTGCAGAACCATGTGTACTTTAGAGAGACACGGGTGCCCCAGCTGTCACTAGCCACCTATTGACAACAGCCAAGTCTTGAAAGTAAAAACACAATGTCCATCCCCAGATGAATGGAAAGTGAAGAGTTGGTACACATAGAGCATGGAATACTGCTCAGCCATGAAACAGAATAATACCCTGCCATTTCCAGCATCTTCGATAGATCCGGAGTTCCCTGTACTCAGCATGGGACGTCCAACAGAGAAAGAGAAAATTCCAACGATAGCACGTATAGGTGGCATCTCAAAGTCGATACCAGGAAAGTAGAAAGCACAAACAGAGTCACAGATTTAGAACGCAAGTACAGGGTTTCGAGAGGGCAAAGGCATGCGGAGGTGGGTTGAATGAGGAGGGTGGGATTAACACATGCATTCTAATATGTATTAAGCAGACGATCCACAACCACCTTCTACAAAGCACAGGGAGCGGTCGCCACCACCCTGGACTAAGCTACGTGGGAAGAGAATGCGAAAGAGAATGGATGTGTATATATATACATACACGGAGAACTGAATCAAGGTGCTGCACAGCGAAAGTCAACAGCATTGTAAATTCACTAGACATGGACAGAAATTAGAATCTCTATAAAAAGCAAAATGATCGAGATCCAGTATGTTCCTCTCAGGCCTGAGAGAGATGCGCGGGTGTCACTTCCCTGGAGCGTGAGCAGGCTTGGGCACCAAAGTTGTAGTGTGGTCACAGTGAGGCAGGTCGGCGCGGGAGTGGGTCGCACCAGCGAATTATCCCCTTTGGACCTGTGGTGCCTGGTCCCTTCTGGTTGGCAGCAGTCTCTGTAGATGTAGGTGTGCCCTCCTGCAGCTAAGCCAAGCCCACTGCAGCCAGAGGATGGTGGTCCGACATGCACAACAGTGTTCAAACATCACCTGGTGTCCAGGTCTCCTGCTAGTGGGGTTCCTGCCATTCACCTCCTTCCTTAGAGTCACCCCACTTGCCTCCGACAACACACTCTTCAGGAGGGGTTTGCAGGGGGTGTGATGAATCGAGAGTGTGAAGGGTAAGTGGGAGAAGGAGTGAGACACAAGCCCTTAGGTGTCTGTCCGGACACGTTCCTCTCTAATTCATATTCCAAGAACACGCGTGTGTGCAAGGTCTGCGTTCCTGGGGAATCCGACCAGCTGTGGGAAAATGCTGCCGCCTTGTGGCCGCCTCCTGTAACTACAACGTTCCAAAGGGAGCTCAGCGGCCCTTCCTGTTCAAAAGGCCAGCGGGGTTGTAATTGACACCCCCGCTGCAAAAATGTCCTGGGGATAGGCACTGGAAAAGAGCCCGAAACAGGATTGATTGGCAACAGGCGGTTTCAAGAGGTAAGTTGAATTCACCATGCGTGTTTTGTTTCCATTTGTGTTGGTTTCTAAGAAAGGCCCAGGAAATATGCTCCACGCCCATGCGAATGGGAGAAATGGAAATTGAAACGCCTTCGCGGTTTCACCTGGCAGCCGTTAGGATTGCCAGTGTCAATACGTCTGGAAGCAATACCTTCGGGAGAGGGCCTGGAGAAAAGGGAAGCCTCCTAAGCCACTGGTGGTATTGCGCCCTGGTAACAGGCACCACTGAAAACAATCAAGAGATTCCTGCCAAAAACAAAACAAAACCAGAGAGCCGGCCACATGATGTGGCAATCCACCTCCTGGCTGTCTTTGCACAGTAAAGTATCATTTGGGGAGACCCGGGCAGGCCAGCGACCCCTGCACACCTATTGACAAGAGCCAAGGCTTGAAAGTAAAAACACAGTGTCATGGTGCGTGATCCTTTTAATGTCATGTTGGAGTCTGTTGGCTAGTATCTTGTTGAGGATTTTTGCATCTAAGTTCATCGGTGATATTGCTCTCCAGTTTTCTTTTCTTGTAGTATCTTTGTCTGGTTTGGGGATCAGGTGGATGGCTTCGTACAATGAGTTTGGGAGTGTTCTTTCCTCTGCAGTGTTTTGGAAGCGTTTGCAGAACCATGTGTACTTTAGAGAGACACGGGTGCCCCAGCTGTCACTAGCCACCTATTGACAACAGCCAAGTCTTGAAAGTAAAAACACAATGTCCATCCCCAGATGAATGGAAAGTGAAGAGTTGGTACACATAGAGCATGGAATACTGCTCAGCCATGAAACAGAATAATATCCTGCCATTTCCAGCATCTTCGATAGATCCGGAGTTCCCTGTACTCAGCATGGGACGTCCAACAGAGAAAGAGAAAATTCCAACGATAGCACGTATAGGTGGCATCTCAAAGTCGATACCAGGAAAGTAGAAAGCACAAACAGAGTCACAGATTTAGAACGCAAGTACAGGGTTTCGAGAGGGCAAAGGCATGCGGAGGTGGGTTGAATGAGGAGGGTGGGATTAACACATGCATTCTAATATGTATTAAGCAGACGATCCACAACCACCTTCTACAAAGCACAGGGAGCGGTCGGCACCACCCTGGACTAAGCTACGTGGGAAGAGAATGCGAAAGAGAATGGATGTGTATATATATACATACATGGAGAACTGAATCAAGGTGCTGCACAGCGAAAGTCAACAGCATTGTAAATTCACTAGACATGGACAGAAATTAGAATCTCTATAAAAAGCAAAATGATCGAGATCCAGTATGTTCCTCTCAGGCCTCAGAGAGATGCGCGGGTGTCACTTCCCTGGAGCGTGAGCAGGCTTGGGCACCAAAGTTGGAGTGTGGTCACAGTGAGGCAGGTCGGCGCGGGAGTGGGTCGCACCAGCGAATTATCCCCTTTGGACCTGTGGTGCCTGGTCCCTTCTGGTTGGCAGCAGTCTCTGTAGATGTAGGTGTGCCCTCCTGCAGCTAAGCCAAGCCCACTGCAGCCAGAGGATGGTGGTCCGACATGCACAACAGTGTTCAAACATCACCTGGTGTCCAGGTCTCCTGCTGGTGGGGTTCCCGCCATTCACCTCCTTCCTTAGAGTCACCCCACTTGCCTCCGACAACACACTCTTCAGGAGGGGTTTGCAGGGGGTGTGATGAATCGAGAGTGGGAAGGGTAAGTGGGAGAAGGAGTGAGACACAAGCCCTTAGGTGTCTGTCCGGACACGTTCCTCTCTAATTCATATTCCAAGAACACGCGTGTGCGCAAGGTCTGCGTTCCTGGGGAATCCGACCAGCTGTGGGAAAATGCTGCCGCCTTGTGGCCGCCTCCTGTAACTACAACGTTCCAAAGGGAGCTCAGCGGCCCTTCCTGTTCAAAAGGCCAGCGGGGTTGTAATTGACACCCCCGCTGCAAAAATGTCCTGGGGATAGGCACTGGAAAAGAGCCCGAAACAGGATTGATTGGCAACAGGCGGTTTCAAGAGGTAAGTTGAATTCACCATGCGTGTTTTGTTTCCCTTTGTGTTGGTTTCTAAGAAAGGCCCAGGAAATATGCTCCACGCCCATGCGAATGGGAGAAATGGAAATTGAAACGCCTTCGCGGTTTCACCTGGCAGCCGTTAGGATTGCCAGTGTCAATACGTCTGGAAGCAATACCTTCGGGAGAGGGCCTGGAGAAAAGGGAAGCCTCCTAAGCCACTGGTGGTATTGCGCCCTGGTAACAGGCACCACTGAAAACAATCAAGAGATTCCTGCCAAAAACAAAACAAAACCAGAGAGCCGGCCACATGATGTGGCAATCCACCTCCTGGCTGTCTTTGCACAGTAAAGTATCATTTGGGGAGACCCGGGCAGGCCAGCGACCCCTGCACACCTATTGACAAGAGCCAAGGCTTGAAAGTAAAAACACAGTGTCATGGTGTGTGATCCTTTTAATGTCATGTTGGAGTCTGTTGGCTAGTATCTTGTTGAGGATTTTTGCATCTAAGTTCATCGGTGATATTGCTCTCCAGTTTTCTTTTCTTGTAGTATCTTTGTCTGGTTTGGGGATCAGGTGGATGGCTTCGTACAATGAGTTTGGGAGTGTTCTTTCCTCTGCAGTGTTTTGGAAGCGTTTGCAGAACCATGTGTACTTTAGAGAGACACGGGTGCCCCAGCTGTCACTAGCCACCTATTGACAACAGCCAAGTCTTGAAAGTAAAAACACAATGTCCATCCCCAGATGAATGGAAAGTGAAGAGTTGGTACACATAGAGCATGGAATACTGCTCAGCCATGAAACAGAATAATACCCTGCCATTTCCAGCATCTTCGATAGATCCGGAGTTCCCTGTACTCAGCATGGGACGTCCAACAGAGAAAGAGAAAATTCCAACGATAGCACGTATAGGTGGCATCTCAAAGTCGATACCAGGAAAGTAGAAAGCACAAACAGAGTCACAGATTTAGAACGCAAGTACAGGGTTTCGAGAGGGCAAAGGCATGCGGAGGTGGGTTGAATGAGGAGGGTGGGATTAACACATGCATTCTAATATGTATTAAGCAGACGATCCACAACCACCTTCTACAAAGCACAGGGAGCGGTCGCCACCACCCTGGACTAAGCTACGTGGGAAGAGAATGCGAAAGAGAATGGATGTGTATATATATACATACACGGAGAACTGAATCAAGGTGCTGCACAGCGAAAGTCAACAGCATTGTAAATTCACTAGACATGGACAGAAATTAGAATCTCTATAAAAAGCAAAATGATCGAGATCCAGTATGTTCCTCTCAGGCCTGAGAGAGATGCGCGGGTGTCACTTCCCTGGAGCGTGAGCAGGCTTGGGCACCAAAGTTGGAGTGTGGTCACAGTGAGGCAGGTCGGCACGGGAGTGGGTCGCACCAGCGAATTAACCCCTTTGGACCTGTGGTGCCTGGTCCCTTCTGGTTGGCAGCAGTCTCTGTAGATGTAGGTGTGCCCTCCTGCAGCTAAGCCAAGCCCACTGCAGCCAGAGGATGGTGGTCCGACATGCACAACAGTGTTCAAACATCACCTGGTGTCCAGGTCTCCTGCTGGTGGGGTTCCCGCCATTCACCTCCTTCCTTAGAGTCACCCCACTTGCCTCCGACAACACACTCTTCAGGAGGGGTTTGCAGGGGGTGTGATGAATCGAGAGTGGGAAGGGTAAGTGGGAGAAGGAGTGAGACACAAGCCCTTAGGTGTCTGTCCGGACACGTTCCTCTCTAATTCATATTCCAAGAACACGCGTGTGCGCAAGGTCTGCGTTCCTGGGGAATCCGACCAGCTGTGGGAAAATGCTGCCGCCTTGTGGCCGCCTCCTGTAACTACAACGTTCCAAAGGGAGCTCAGCGGCCCTTCCTGTTCAAAAGGCCAGCGGGGTTGTAATTGACACCCCCGCTGCAAAAATGTCCTGGGGATAGGCACTGGAAAAGAGCCCGAAACAGGATTGATTGGCAACAGGCGGTTTCAAGAGGTAAGTTGAATTCACCATGCGTGTTTTGTTTCCATTTGTGTTGGTTTCTAAGAAAGGCCCAGGAAATATGCTCCACGCCCATGCGAATGGGAGAAATGGAAATTGAAACGCCTTCGCGGTTTCACCTGGCAGCCGTTAGGATTGCCAGTGTCAATACGTCTGGAAGCAATACCTTCGGGAGAGGGCCTGGAGAAAAGGGAAGCCTCCTAAGCCACTGGTGGTATTGCGCCCTGGTAACAGGCACCACTGAAAACAATCAAGAGATTCCTGCCAAAAACAAAACAAAACCAGAGAGCCGGCCACATGATGTGGCAATCCACCTCCTGGCTGTCTTTGCACAGTAAAGTATCATTTGGGGAGACCCGGGCAGGCCAGCGACCCCTGCACACCTATTGACAAGAGCCAAGGCTTGAAAGTAAAAACACAGTGTCATGGTGCGTGATCCTTTTAATGTCATGTTGGAGTCTGTTGGCTAGTATCTTGTTGAGGATTTTTGCATCTAAGTTCATCGGTGATATTGCTCTCCAGTTTTCTTTTCTTGTAGTATCTTTGTCTGGTTTGGGGATCAGGTGGATGGCTTCGTACAATGAGTTTGGGAGTGTTCTTTCCTCTGCAGTGTTTTGGAAGCGTTTGCAGAACCATGTGTACTTTAGAGAGACACGGGTGCCCCAGCTGTCACTAGCCACCTATTGACAACAGCCAAGTCTTGAAAGTAAAAACACAATGTCCATCCCCAGATGAATGGAAAGTGAAGAGTTGGTACACATAGAGCATGGAATACTGCTCAGCCATGAAACAGAATAATATCCTGCCATTTCCAGCATCTTCGATAGATCCGGAGTTCCCTGTACTCAGCATGGGACGTCCAACAGAGAAAGAGAAAATTCCAACGATAGCACGTATAGGTGGCATCTCAAAGTCGATACCAGGAAAGTAGAAAGCACAAACAGAGTCACAGATTTAGAACGCAAGTACAGGGTTTCGAGAGGGCAAAGGCATGCGGAGGTGGGTTGAATGAGGAGGGTGGGATTAACACATGCATTCTAATATGTATTAAGCAGACGATCCACAACCACCTTCTACAAAGCACAGGGAGCGGTCGGCACCACCCTGGACTAAGCTACGTGGGAAGAGAATGCGAAAGAGAATGGATGTGTATATATATACATACATGGAGAACTGAATCAAGGTGCTGCACAGCGAAAGTCAACAGCATTGTAAATTCACTAGACATGGACAGAAATTAGAATCTCTATAAAAAGCAAAATGATCGAGATCCAGTATGTTCCTCTCAGGCCTGAGAGAGATGCGCGGGTGTCACTTCCCTGGAGCGTGAGCAGGCTTGGGCACCAAAGTTGGAGTGTGGTCACAGTGAGGCAGGTCGGCGCGGGAGTGGGTCGCACCAGCGAATTAACCCCTTTGGACCTGTGGTGCCTGGTCCCTTCTGGTTGGCAGCAGTCTCTGTAGATGTAGGTGTGCCCTCCTGCAGCTAAGCCAAGCCCACTGCAGCCAGAGGATGGTGGTCCGACATGCACAACAGTGTTCAAACATCACCTGGTGTCCAGGTCTCCTGCTGGTGGGGTTCCCGCCATTCACCTCCTTCCTTAGAGTCACCCCACTTGCCTCCGACAACACACTCTTCAGGAGGGGTTTGCAGGGGGTGTGATGAATCGAGAGTGGGAAGGGTAAGTGGGAGAAGGAGTGAGACACAAGCCCTTAGGTGTCTGTCCGGACACGTTCCTCTCTAATTCATATTCCAAGAACACGCGTGTGCGCAAGGTCTGCGTTCCTGGGGAATCCGACCAGCTGTGGGAAAATGCTGCCGCCTTGTGGCCGCCTCCTGTAACTACAACGTTCCAAAGGGAGCTCAGCGGCCCTTCCTGTTCAAAAGGCCAGCGGGGTTGTAATTGACACCCCCGCTGCAAAAATGTCCTGGGGATAGGCACTGGAAAAGAGCCCGAAACAGGATTGATTGGCAACAGGCGGTTTCAAGAGGTAAGTTGAATTCACCATGCGTGTTTTGTTTCCCTTTGTGTTGGTTTCTAAGAAAGGCCCAGGAAATATGCTCCACGCCCATGCGAATGGGAGAAATGGAAATTGAAACGCCTTCGCGGTTTCACCTGGCAGCCGTTAGGATTGCCAGTGTCAATACGTCTGGAAGCAATACCTTCGGGAGAGGGCCTGGAGAAAAGGGAAGCCTCCTAAGCCACTGGTGGTATTGCGCCCTGGTAACAGGCACCACTGAAAACAATCAAGAGATTCCTGCCAAAAACAAAACAAAACCAGAGAGCCGGCCACATGATGTGGCAATCCACCTCCTGGCTGTCTTTGCACAGTAAAGTATCATTTGGGGAGACCCGGGCAGGCCAGCGACCCCTGCACACCTATTGACAAGAGCCAAGGCTTGAAAGTAAAAACACAGTGTCATGGTGTGTGATCCTTTTAATGTCATGTTGGAGTCTGTTGGCTAGTATCTTGTTGAGGATTTTTGCATCTAAGTTCATCGGTGATATTGCTCTCCAATTTTCTTTTCTTGTAGTATCTTTGTCTGGTTTGGGGATCAGGTGGATGGCTTCGTACAATGAGTTTGGGAGTGTTCTTTCCTCTGCAGTGTTTTGGAAGCGTTTGCAGAACCATGTGTACTTTAGAGAGACACGGGTGCCCCAGCTGTCACTAGCCACCTATTGACAACAGCCAAGTCTTGAAAGTAAAAACACAATGTCCATCCCCAGATGAATGGAAAGTGAAGAGTTGGTACACATAGAGCATGGAATACTGCTCAGCCATGAAACAGAATAATACCCTGCCATTTCCAGCATCTTCGATAGATCCGGAGTTCCCTGTACTCAGCATGGGACGTCCAACAGAGAAAGAGAAAATTCCAACGATAGCACGTATAGGTGGCATCTCAAAGTCGATACCAGGAAAGTAGAAAGCACAAACAGAGTCACAGATTTAGAACGCAAGTACAGGGTTTCGAGAGGGCAAAGGCATGCGGAGTTGGGTTGAATGAGGAGGGTGGGATTAACACATGCATTCTAATATGTATTAAGCAGACGATCCACAACCACCTTCTACAAAGCACAGGGAGCGGTCGCCACCACCCTGGACTAAGCTACGTGGGAAGAGAATGCGAAAGAGAATGGATGTGTATATATATACATACACGGAGAACTGAATCAAGGTGCTGCACAGCGAAAGTCAACAGCATTGTAAATTCACTAGACATGGACAGAAATTAGAATCTCTATAAAAAGCAAAATGATCGAGATCCAGTATGTTCCTCTCAGGCCTGAGAGAGATGCGCGGGTGTCACTTCCCTGGAGCGTGAGCAGGCTTGGGCACCAAAGTTGGAGTGTGGTCACAGTGAGGCAGGTCGGCACGGGAGTGGGTCGCACCAGCGAATTAACCCCTTTGGACCTGTGGTGCCTGGTCCCTTCTGGTTGGCAGCAGTCTCTGTAGATGTAGGTGTGCCCTCCTGCAGCTAAGCCAAGCCCACTGCAGCCAGAGGATGGTGGTCCGACATGCACAACAGTGTTCAAACATCACCTGGTGTCCAGGTCTCCTGCTGGTGGGGTTCCCGCCATTCACCTCCTTCCTTAGAGTCACCCCACTTGCCTCCGACAACACACTCTTCAGGAGGGGTTTGCAGGGGGTGTGATGAATCGAGAGTGGGAAGGGTAAGTGGGAGAAGGAGTGAGACACAAGCCCTTAGGTGTCTGTCCGGACACGTTCCTCTCTAATTCATATTCCAAGAACACGCATGTGCGCAAGGTCTGCGTTCCTGGGGAATCCGACCAGCTGTGGGAAAATGCTGCCGCCTTGTGGCCGCCTCCTGTAACTACAACGTTCCAAAGGGAGCTCAGCGGCCCTTCCTGTTCAAAAGGCCAGCGGGGTTGTAATTGACACCCCCGCTGCAAAAATGTCCTGGGGATAGGCACTGGAAAAGAGCCCAAAACAGGATTGATTGGCAACAGGCGGTTTCAAGAGGTAAGTTGAATTCACCATGCGTGTTTTGTTTCCCTTTGTGTTGGTTTCTAAGAAAGGCCCAGGAAATATGCTCCACGCCCATGCGAATGGGAGAAATGGAAATTGAAACGCCTTCGCGGTTTCACCTGGCAGCCGTTAGGATTGCCAGTGTCAATACGTCTGGAAGCAATACCTTCGGGAGAGGGCCTGGAGAAAAGGGAAGCCTCCTAAGCCACTGGTGGTATTGCGCCCTGGTAACAGGCACCACTGAAAACAATCAAGAGATTCCTGCCAAAAACAAAACAAAACCAGAGAGCCGGCCACATGATGTGGCAATCCACCTCCTGGCTGTCTTTGCACAGTAAAGTATCATTTGGGGAGACCCGGGCAGGCCAGCGACCCCTGCACACCTATTGACAAGAGCCAAGGCTTGAAAGTAAAAACACAGTGTCATGGTGCGTGATCCTTTTAATGTCATGTTGGAGTCTGTTGGCTAGTATCTTGTTGAGGATTTTTGCATCTAAGTTCATCGGTGATATTGCTCTCCAGTTTTCTTTTCTTGTAGTATCTTTGTCTGGTTTGGGGATCAGGTGGATGGCTTCGTACAATGAGTTTGGGAGTGTTCTTTCCTCTGCAGTGTTTTGGAAGCGTTTGCAGAACCATGTGTACTTTAGAGAGACACGGGTGCCCCAGCTGTCACTAGCCACCTATTGACAACAGCCAAGTCTTGAAAGTAAAAACACAATGTCCATCCCCAGATGAATGGAAAGTGAAGAGTTGGTACACATAGAGCATGGAATACTGCTCAGCCATGAAACAGAATAATATCCTGCCATTTCCAGCATCTTCGATAGATCCGGAGTTCCCTGTACTCAGCATGGGACGTCCAACAGAGAAAGAGAAAATTCCAACGATAGCACGTATAGGTGGCATCTCAAAGTCGATACCAGGAAAGTAGAAAGCACAAACAGAGTCACAGATTTAGAACGCAAGTACAGGGTTTCGAGAGGGCAAAGGCATGCGGAGGTGGGTTGAATGAGGAGGGTGGGATTAACACATGCATTCTAATATGTATTAAGCAGACGATCCACAACCACCTTCTACAAAGCACAGGGAGCGGTCGCCACCACCCTGGACTAAGCTACGTGGGAAGAGAATGCGAAAGAGAATGGATGTGTATATATATACATACACGGAGAACTGAATCAAGGTGCTGCACAGCGAAAGTCAACAGCATTGTAAATTCACTAGACATGGACAGAAATTAGAATCTCTATAAAAAGCAAAATGATCGAGATCCAGTATGTTCCTCTCAGGCCTGAGAGAGATGTGCGGGTGTCACTTCCCTGGAGCGTGAGCAGGCTTGGGCACCAAAGTTGGAGTGTGGTCACAGTGAGGCAGGTCGGCACGGGAGTGGGTCGCACCAGCGAATTAACCCCTTTGGACCTGTGGTGCCTGGTCCCTTCTGGTTGGCAGCAGTCTCTGTAGATGTAGGTGTGCCCTCCTGCAGCTAAGCCAAGCCCACTGCAGCCAGAGGATGGTGGTCCGACATGCACAACAGTGTTCAAACATCACCTGGTGTCCAGGTCTCCTGCTGGTGGGGTTCCCGCCATTCACCTCCTTCCTTAGAGTCACCCCACTTGCCTCCGACAACACACTCTTCAGGAGGGGTTTGCAGGGGGTGTGATGAATCGAGAGTGGGAAGGGTAAGTGGGAGAAGGAGTGAGACACAAGCCCTTAGGTGTCTGTCCGGACACGTTCCTCTCTAATTCATATTCCAAGAACATGCGTGTGCGCAAGGTCTGCGTTCCTGGGGAATCCGACCAGCTGTGGGAAAATGCTGCCGCCTTGTGGCCGCCTCCTGTAACTACAACGTTCCAAAGGGAGCTCAGCGGCCCTTCCTGTTCAAAAGGCCAGCGGGGTTGTAATTGACACCCCCGCTGCAAAAATGTCCTGGGGATAGGCACTGGAAAAGAGCCCGAAACAGGATTGATTGGCAACAGGCGGTTTCAAGAGGTAAGTTGAATTCACCATGCGTGTTTTGTTTCCCTTTGTGTTGGTTTCTAAGAAAGGCCCAGGAAATATGCTCCACGCCCATGCGAATGGGAGAAATGGAAATTGAAACGCCTTCGCGGTTTCACCTGGCAGCCGTTAGGATTGCCAGTGTCAATACGTCTGGAAGCAATACCTTCGGGAGAGGGCCTGGAGAAAAGGGAAGCCTCCTAAGCCACTGGTGGTATTGCGCCCTGGTAACAGGCACCACTGAAAACAATCAAGAGATTCCTGCCAAAAACAAAACAAAACCAGAGAGCCGGCCACATGATGTGGCAATCCACCTCCTGGCTGTCTTTGCACAGTAAAGTATCATTTGGGGAGACCCGGGCAGGCCAGCGACCCCTGCACACCTATTGACAAGAGCCAAGGCTTGAAAGTAAAAACACAGTGTCATGGTGCGTGATCCTTTTAATGTCATGTTGGAGTCTGTTGGCTAGTATCTTGTTGAGGATTTTTGCATCTAAGTTCATCGGTGATATTGCTCTCCAGTTTTCTTTTCTTGTAGTATCTTTGTCTGGTTTGGGGATCAGGTGGATGGCTTCGTACAATGAGTTTGGGAGTGTTCTTTCCTCTGCAGTGTTTTGGAAGCGTTTGCAGAACCATGTGTACTTTAGAGAGACACGGGTGCCCCAGCTGTCACTAGCCACCTATTGACAACAGCCAAGTCTTGAAAGTAAAAACACAATGTCCATCCCCAGATGAATGGAAAGTGAAGAGTTGGTACACATAGAGCATGGAATACTGCTCAGCCATGAAACAGAATAATACCCTGCCATTTCCAGCATCTTCGATAGATCCGGAGTTCCCTGTACTCAGCATGGGACGTCCAACAGAGAAAGAGAAAATTCCAACGATAGCACGTATAGGTGGCATCTCAAAGTCGATACCAGGAAAGTAGAAAGCACAAACAGAGTCACAGATTTAGAACGCAAGTACAGGGTTTCGAGAGGGCAAAGGCATGCGGAGGTGGGTTGAATGAGGAGGGTGGGATTAACACATGCATTCTAATATGTATTAAGCAGACGATCCACAACCACCTTCTACAAAGCACAGGGAGCGGTCGCCACCACCCTGGACTAAGCTACGTGGGAAGAGAATGCGAAAGAGAATGGATGTGTATATATATACATACACGGAGAACTGAATCAAGGTGCTGCACAGCGAAAGTCAACAGCATTGTAAATTCACTAGACATGGAAAGAAATTAGAATCTCTATAAAAAGCAAAATGATCGAGATCCAGTATGTTCCTCTCAGGCCTGAGAGAGATGCGCGGGTGTCACTTCCCTGGAGCGTGAGCAGGCTTGGGCACCAAAGTTGGAGTGTGGTCACAGTGAGGCAGGTCGGCACGGGAGTGGGTCGCACCAGCGAATTAACCCCTTTGGACCTGTGGTGCCTGGTCCCTTCTGGTTGGCAGCAGTCTCTGTAGATGTAGGTGTGCCCTCCTGCAGCTAAGCCAAGCCCACTGCAGCCAGAGGATGGTGGTCCGACATGCACAACAGTGTTCAAACATCACCTGGTGTCCAGGTCTCCTGCTGGTGGGGTTCCCGCCATTCACCTCCTTCCTTAGAGTCACCCCACTTGCCTCCGACAACACACTCTTCAGGAGGGGTTTGCAGGGGGTGTGATGAATCGAGAGTGGGAAGGGTAAGTGGGAGAAGGAGTGAGACACAAGCCCTTAGGTGTCTGTCCGGACACGTTCCTCTCTAATTCATATTCCAAGAACACGCGTGTGCGCAAGGTCTGCGTTCCTGGGGAATCCGACCAGCTGTGGGAAAATGCTGCCGCCTTGTGGCCGCCTCCTGTAACTACAACGTTCCAAAGGGAGCTCAGCGGCCCTTCCTGTTCAAAAGGCCAGCGGGGTTGTAATTGACACCCCCGCTGCAAAAATGTCCTGGGGATAGGCACTGGAAAAGAGCCCAAAATAGGATTGATTGGCAACAGGCGGTTTCAAGAGGTAAGTTGAATTCACCATGCGTGTTTTGTTTCCCTTTGTGTTGGTTTCTAAGAAAGGCCCAGGAAATATGCTCCACGCCCATGCGAATGGGAGAAATGGAAATTGAAATGCCTTCGCGGTTTCACCTGGCAGCCGTTAGGATTGCCAGTGTCAATACGTCTGGAAGCAATACCTTCGGGAGAGGGCCTGGAGAAAAGGGAAGCCTCCTAAGCCACTGGTGGTATTGCGCCCTGGTAACAGGCACCACTGAAAACAATCAAGAGATTCCTGCCAAAAACAAAACAAAACCAGAGAGCCGGCCACATGATGTGGCAATCCACCTCCTGGCTGTCTTTGCACAGTAAAGTATCATTTGGGGAGACCCGGGCAGGCCAGCGACCCCTGCACACCTATTGACAAGAGCCAAGGCTTGAAAGTAAAAACACAGTGTCATGGTGCGTGATCCTTTTAATGTCATGTTGGAGTCTGTTGGCTAGTATCTTGTTGAGGATTTTTGCATCTAAGTTCATCGGTGATATTGCTCTCCAGTTTTCTTTTCTTGTAGTATCTTTGTCTGGTTTGGGGATCAGGTGGATGGCTTCGTACAATGAGTTTGGGAGTGTTCTTTCCTCTGCAGTGTTTTGGAAGCGTTTGCAGAACCATGTGTACTTTAGAGAGACACGGGTGCCCCAGCTGTCACTAGCCACCTATTGACAACAGCCAAGTCTTGAAAGTAAAAACACAATGTCCATCCCCAGATGAATGGAAAGTGAAGAGTTGGTACACATAGAGCATGGAATACTGCTCAGCCATGAAACAGAATAATATCCTGCCATTTCCAGCATCTTCGATAGATCCGGAGTTCCCTGTACTCAGCATGGGACGTCCAACAGAGAAAGAGAAAATTCCAACGATAGCACGTATAGGTGGCATCTCAAAGTCGATACCAGGAAAGTAGAAAGCACAAACAGAGTCACAGATTTAGAACGCAAGTACAGGGTTTCGAGAGGGCAAAGGCATGCGGAGGTGGGTTGAATGAGGAGGGTGGGATTAACACATGCATTCTAATATGTATTAAGCAGACGATCCACAACCACCTTCTACAAAGCACAGGGAGCGGTCGCCACCACCCTGGACTAAGCTACGTGGGAAGAGAATGCGAAAGAGAATGGATGTGTATATATATACATACACGGAGAACTGAATCAAGGTGCTGCACAGCGAAAGTCAACAGCATTGTAAATTCACTAGACATGGACAGAAATTAGAATCTCTATAAAAAGCAAAATGATCGAGATCCAGTATGTTCCTCTCAGGCCTGAGAGAGATGTGCGGGTGTCACTTCCCTGGAGCGTGAGCAGGCTTGGGCACCAAAGTTGGAGTGTGGTCACAGTGAGGCAGGTCGGCACGGGAGTGGGTCGCACCAGCGAATTAACCCCTTTGGACCTGTGGTGCCTGGTCCCTTCTGGTTGGCAGCAGTCTCTGTAGATGTAGGTGTGCCCTCCTGCAGCTAAGCCAAGCCCACTGCAGCCAGAGGATGGTGGTCCGACATGCACAACAGTGTTCAAACATCACCTGGTGTCCAGGTCTCCTGCTGGTGGGGTTCCCGCCATTCACCTCCTTCCTTAGAGTCACCCCACTTGCCTCCGACAACACACTCTTCAGGAGGGGTTTGCAGGGGGTGTGATGAATCGAGAGTGGGAAGGGTAAGTGGGAGAAGGAGTGAGACACAAGCCCTTAGGTGTCTGTCCGGACACGTTCCTCTCTAATTCATATTCCAAGAACACGCGTGTGCGCAAGGTCTGCGTTCCTGGGGAATCCGACCAGCTGTGGGAAAATGCTGCCGCCTTGTGGCCGCCTCCTGTAACTACAACGTTCCAAAGGGAGCTCAGCGGCCCTTCCTGTTCAAAAGGCCAGCGGGGTTGTAATTGACACCCCCGCTGCAAAAATGTCCTGGGGATAGGCACTGGAAAAGAGCCCGAAACAGGATTGATTGGCAACAGGCGGTTTCAAGAGGTAAGTTGAATTCACCATGCGTGTTTTGTTTCCCTTTGTGTTGGTTTCTAAGAAAGGCCCAGGAAATATGCTCCACGCCCATGCAAATGGGAGAAATGGAAATTGAAACGCCTTCGCGGTTTCACCTGGCAGCCGTTAGGATTGCCAGTGTCAATACGTCTGGAAGCAATACCTTCGGGAGAGGGCCTGGAGAAAAGGGAAGCCTCCTAAGCCACTGGTGGTATTGCGCCCTGGTAACAGGCACCACTGAAAACAATCAAGAGATTCCTGCCAAAAACAAAACAAAACCAGAGAGCCGGCCACATGATGTGGCAATCCACCTCCTGGCTGTCTTTGCACAGTAAAGTATCATTTGGGGAGACCCGGGCAGGCCAGCGACCCCTGCACACCTATTGACAAGAGCCAAGGCTTGAAAGTAAAAACACAGTGTCATGGTGCGTGATCCTTTTAATGTCATGTTGGAGTCTGTTGGCTAGTATCTTGTTGAGGATTTTTGCATCTAAGTTCATCGGTGATATTGCTCTCCAGTTTTCTTTTCTTGTAGTATCTTTGTCTGGTTTGGGGATCAGGTGGATGGCTTCGTACAATGAGTTTGGGAGTGTTCTTTCCTCTGCAGTGTTTTGGAAGCGTTTGCAGAACCATGTGTACTTTAGAGAGACACGGGTGCCCCAGCTGTCACTAGCCACCTATTGACAACAGCCAAGTCTTGAAAGTAAAAACACAATGTCCATCCCCAGATGAATGGAAAGTGAAGAGTTGGTACACATAGAGCATGGAATACTGCTCAGCCATGAAACAGAATAATATCCTGCCATTTCCAGCATCTTCGATAGATCCGGAGTTCCCTGTACTCAGCATGGGACGTCCAACAGAGAAAGAGAAAATTCCAACGATAGCACGTATAGGTGGCATCTCAAAGTCGATACCAGGAAAGTAGAAAGCACAAACAGAGTCACAGATTTAGAACGCAAGTACAGGGTTTCGAGAGGGCAAAGGCATGCGGAGGTGGGTTGAATGAGGAGGGTGGGATTAACACATGCATTCTAATATGTATAAAGCAGACGATCCACAACCACCTTCTACAAAGCACAGGGAGCGGTCGGCACCACCCTGGACTAAGCTACGTGGGAAGAGAATGCGAAAGAGAATGGATGTGTATATATATACATACACGGAGAACTGAATCAAGGTGCTGCACAGAGAAAGTCAACAGCATTGTAAATTCACTAGACATGGACAGAAATTAGAATCTCTATAAAAAGCAAAATGATCGAGATCCAGTATGTTCCTCTCAGGCCTCAGAGAGATGCGCGGGTGTCACTTCCCTGGAGCGTGAGCAGGCTTGGGCACCAAAGTTGGAGTGTGGTCACAGTGAGGCAGGTCGGCGCGGGAGTGGGTCGCACCAGCGAATTATCCCCTTTGGACCTGTGGTGCCTGGTCCCTTCTGGTTGGCAGCAGTCTCTGTAGATGTAGGTGTGCCCTCCTGCAGCTAAGCCAAGCCCACTGCAGCCAGAGGATGGTGGTCCGACATGCACAACAGTGTTCAAACATCACCTGGTGTCCAGGTCTCCTGCTAGTGGGGTTCCTGCCATTCACCTCCTTCCTTAGAGTCACCCCACTTGCCTCCGACAACACACTCTTCAGGAGGGGTTTGCAGGGGGTGTGATGAATCGAGAGTGGGAAGGGTAAGTGGGAGAAGGAGTGAGACACAAGCCCTTAGGTGTCTGTCCGGACACGTTCCTCTCTAATTCATATTCCAAGAACACGCGTGTGCACAAGGTCTGCGTTCCTGGGGAATCCGACCAGCTGTGGGAAAATGCTGCCGCCTTGTGGCCGCCTCCTGTAACTACAACGTTCCAAAGGGAGCTCAGCGGCCCTTCCTGTTCAAAAGGCCAGCGGGGTTGTAATTGACACCCCCGCTGCAAAAATGTCCTGGGGATAGGCACTGGAAAAGAGCCCGAAACAGGATTGATTGGCAACAGGCGGTTTCAAGAGGTAAGTTGAATTCACCATGCGTGTTTTGTTTCCCTTTGTGTTGGTTTCTAAGAAAGGCCCAGGAAATATGCTCCACGCCCATGCGAATGGGAGAAATGGAAATTGAAACGCCTTCGCGGTTTCACCTGGCAGCCGTTAGGATTGCCAGTGTCAATACGTCTGGAAGCAATACCTTCGGGAGAGGGCCTGGAGAAAAGGGAAGCCTCCTAAGCCACTGGTGGTATTGAGCCCTGGTAACAGGCACCACTGAAAACAATCAAGAGATTCCTGCCAAAAACAAAACAAAACCAGAGAGCCGGCCACATGATGTGGCAATCCACCTCCTGGCTGTCTTTGCACAGTAAAGTATCATTTGGGGAGACCCGGGCAGGCCAGCGACCCCTGCACACCTATTGACAAGAGCCAAGGCTTGAAAGTAAAAACACAGTGTCATGGTGTGTGATCCTTTTAATGTCATGTTGGAGTCTGTTGTCTAGTATCTTGTTGAGGATTTTTGCATCTAAGTTCATCGGTGATATTGCTCTCCAGTTTTCTTTTCTTGTAGTATCTTTGTCTGGTTTGGGGATCAGGTGGATGGCTTCGTACAATGAGTTTGGGAGTGTTCTTTCCTCTGCAGTGTTTTGGAAGCGTTTGCAGAACCATGTGTACTTTAGAGAGACACGGGTGCCCCAGCTGTCACCAGCCACCTATTGACAACAGCCAAGTCTTGAAAGTAAAAACACAATGTCCATCCCCAGATGAATGGAAAGTGAAGAGTTGGTACACATAGAGCATGGAATACTGCTCAGCCATGAAACAGAATAATATCCTGCCATTTCCAGCATCTTCGATAGATCCGGAGTTCCCTGTACTCAGCATGGGACGTCCAACAGAGAAAGAGAAAATTCCAACGATAGCACGTATAGGTGGCATCTCAAAGTCGATACCAGGAAAGTAGAAAGCACAAACAGAGTCACAGATTTAGAACGCAAGTACAGGGTTTCGAGAGGGCAAAGGCATGCGGAGGTGGGTTGAATGAGGAGGGTGGGATTAACACATGCATTCTAATATGTATTAAGCAGACGATCCACAACCACCGTCTACAAAGCACAGGGAGCGGTCGGCACCACCCTGGACTAAGCTACGTGGGAAGAGAATGCGAAAGAGAATGGATGTGTATATATATACATACACGGAGAACTGAATCAAGGTGCTGCACAGCGAAAGTCAACAGCATTGTAAATTCACTAGACATGGACAGAAATTAGAATCTCTATAAAAAGCAAAATGATCGAGATCCAGTATGTTCCTCTCAGGCCTGAGAGAGATGCGCGGGTGTCACTTCCCTGGAGCGTGAGCAGGCTTGGGCACCAAAGTTGGAGTGTGGTCACAGTGAGGCAGGTCGGCGCGGGAGTGGGTCGCACCAGCGAATTATCCCCTTTGGACCTGTGGTGCCTGGTCCCTTCTGGTTGGCGGCAGTCTCTGTAGATGTAGGTGTGCCCTCCTGCAGCTAAGCCAAGCCCACTGCAGCCAGAGGATGGTGGTCCGACATGCACAACAGTGTTCAAACATCACCTGGTGTCCAGGTCTCCTGCTGGTGGGGTTCCCGCCATTCACCTCCTTCCTTAGAGTCACCCCACTTGCCTCCGACAACACACTCTTCAGGAGGGGTTTGCAGGGGGTGTGATGAATCGAGAGTGGGAAGGGTAAGTGGGAGAAGGAGTGAGACACAAGCCCTTAGGTGTCTGTCCGGACACGTTCCTCTCTAATTCATATTCCAAGAACACGCGTGTGCGCAAGGTCTGCGTTCCTGGGGAATCCGACCAGCTGTGGGAAAATGCTGCCGCCTTGTGGCCGCCTCCTGTAACTACAACGTTCCAAAGGGAGCTCAGCGGCCCTTCCTGTTCAAAAGGCCAGCGGGGTTGTAATTGACACCCCCGCTGCAAAAATGTCCTGGGGATAGGCACTGGAAAAGAGCCCGAAACAGGATTGATTGGCAACAGGCGGTTTCAAGAGGTAAGTTGAATTCACCATGCGTGTTTTGTTTCCCTTTGTGTTGGTTTCTAAGAAAGGCCCAGGAAATATGCTCCACGCCCATGCGAATGGGAGAAATGGAAATTGAAACGCCTTCGCGGTTTCACCTGGCAGCCGTTAGGATTGCCAGTGTCAATACGTCTGGAAGCAATACCTTCGGGAGAGGGCCTGGAGAAAAGGGAAGCCTCCTAAGCCACTGGTGGTATTGAGCCCTGGTAACAGGCACCACTGAAAACAATCAAGAGATTCCTGCCAAAAACAAAACAAAACCAGAGAGCCGGCCACATGATGTGGCAATCCACCTCCTGGCTGTCTTTGCACAGTAAAGTATCATTTGGGGAGACCCGGGCAGGCCAGCGACCCCTGCACACCTATTGACAAGAGCCAAGGCTTGAAAGTAAAAACACAGTGTCATGGTGTGTGATCCTTTTAATGTCATGTTGGAGTCTGTTGTCTAGTATCTTGTTGAGGATTTTTGCATCTAAGTTCATCGGTGATATTGCTCTCCAGTTTTCTTTTCTTGTAGTATCTTTGTCTGGTTTGGGGATCAGGTGGATGGCTTCGTACAATGAGTTTGGGAGTGTTCTTTCCTCTGCAGTGTTTTGGAAGCGTTTGCAGAACCATGTGTACTTTAGAGAGACACGGGTGCCCCAGCTGTCACCAGCCACCTATTGACAACAGCCAAGTCTTGAAAGTAAAAACACAATGTCCATCCCCAGATGAATGGAAAGTGAAGAGTTGGTACACATAGAGCATGGAATACTGCTCAGCCATGAAACAGAATAATATCCTGCCATTTCCAGCATCTTCGATAGATCCGGAGTTCCCTGTACTCAGCATGGGACGTCCAACAGAGAAAGAGAAAATTCCAACGATAGCACGTATAGGTGGCATCTCAAAGTCGATACCAGGAAAGTAGAAAGCACAAACAGAGTCACAGATTTAGAACGCAAGTACAGGGTTTCGAGAGGGCAAAGGCATGCGGAGGTGGGTTGAATGAGGAGGGTGGGATTAACACATGCATTCTAATATGTATTAAGCAGACGATCCACAACCACCGTCTACAAAGCACAGGGAGCGGTCGGCACCACCCTGGACTAAGCTACGTGGGAAGAGAATGCGAAAGAGAATGGATGTGTATATATATACATACACGGAGAACTGAATCAAGGTGCTGCACAGCGAAAGTCAACAGCATTGTAAATTCACTAGACATGGACAGAAATTAGAATCTCTATAAAAAGCAAAATGATCGAGATCCAGTATGTTCCTCTCAGGCCTGAGAGAGATGCGCGGGTGTCACTTCCCTGGAGCGTGAGCAGGCTTGGGCACCAAAGTTGGAGTGTGGTCACAGTGAGGCAGGTCGGCGCGGGAGTGGGTCGCACCAGCGAATTATCCCCTTTGGACCTGTGGTGCCTGGTCCCTTCTGGTTGGCGGCAGTCTCTGTAGATGTAGGTGTGCCCTCCTGCAGCTAAGCCAAGCCCACTGCAGCCAGAGGATGGTGGTCCGACATGCACAACAGTGTTCAAACATCACCTGGTGTCCAGGTCTCCTGCTGGTGGGGTTCCCGCCATTCACCTCCTTCCTTAGAGTCACCCCACTTGCCTCCGACAACACACTCTTCAGGAGGGGTTTGCAGGGGGTGTGATGAATCGAGAGTGGGAAGGGTAAGTGGGAGAAGGAGTGAGACACAAGCCCTTAGGTGTCTGTCCGGACACGTTCCTCTCTAATTCATATTCCAAGAACACGCGTGTGCGCAAGGTCTGCGTTCCTGGGGAATCCGACCAGCTGTGGGAAAATGCTGCCGCCTTGTGGCCGCCTCCTGTAACTACAACGTTCCAAAGGGAGCTCAGCGGCCCTTCCTGTTCAAAAGGCCAGCGGGGTTGTAATTGACACCCCCGCTGCAAAAATGTCCTGGGGATAGGCACTGGAAAAGAGCCCGAAACAGGATTGATTGGCAACAGGCGGTTTCAAGAGGTAAGTTGAATTCACCATGCGTGTTTTGTTTCCCTTTGTGTTGGTTTCTAAGAAAGGCCCAGGAAATATGCTCCACGCCCATGCGAATGGGAGAAATGGAAATTGAAACGCCTTCGCGGTTTCACCTGGCAGCCGTTAGGATTGCCAGTGTCAATACGTCTGGAAGCAATACGTTCGGGAGAGGGCCTGGAGAAAAGGGAAGCCTCCTAAGCCACTGGTGGTATTGCGCCCTGGTAACAGGCACCACTGAAAACAATCAAGAGATTCCTGCCAAAAACAAAACAAAACCAGAGAGCCGGCCACATGATGTGGCAATCCACCTCCTGGCTGTCTTTGCACAGTAAAGTATCATTTGGGGAGACCCGGGCAGGCCAGCGACCCCTGCACACCTATTGACAAGAGCCAAGGCTTGAAAGTAAAAACACAGTGTCATGGTGTGTGATCCTTTTAATGTCATGTTGGAGTCTGTTGTCTAGTATCTTGTTGAGGATTTTTGCATCTAAGTTCATCGGTGATATTGCTCTCCAGTTTTCTTTTCTTGTAGTATCTTTGTCTGGTTTGGGGATCAGGTGGATGGCTTCGTACAATGAGTTTGGGAGTGTTCTTTCCTCTGCAGTGTTTTGGAAGCGTTTGCAGAACCATGTGTACTTTAGAGAGACACGGGTGCCCCAGCTGTCACCAGCCACCTATTGACAACAGCCAAGTCTTGAAAGTAAAAACACAATGTCCATCCCCAGATGAATGGAAAGTGAAGAGTTGGTACACATAGAGCATGGAATACTGCTCAGCCATGAAACAGAATAATATCCTGCCATTTCCAGCATCTTCGATAGATCCGGAGTTCCCTGTACTCAGCATGGGACGTCCAACAGAGAAAGAGAAAATTCCAACGATAGCACGTATAGGTGGCATCTCAAAGTCGATACCAGGAAAGTAGAAAGCACAAACAGAGTCACAGATTTAGAACGCAAGTACAGGGTTTCGAGAGGGCAAAGGCATGCGGAGGTGGGTTGAATGAGGAGGGTGGGATTAACACATGCATTCTAATATGTATTAAGCAGACGATCCACAACCACCGTCTACAAAGCACAGGGAGCGGTCGGCACCACCCTGGACTAAGCTACGTGGGAAGAGAATGCGAAAGAGAATGGATGTGTATATATATACATACACGGAGAACTGAATCAAGGTGCTGCACAGCGAAAGTCAACAGCATTGTAAATTCACTAGACATGGACAGAAATTAGAATCTCTATAAAAAGCAAAATGATCGAGATCCAGTATGTTCCTCTCAGGCCTGAGAGAGATGCGCGGGTGTCACTTCCCTGGAGCGTGAGCAGGCTTGGGCACCAAAGTTGGAGTGTGGTCACAGTGAGGCAGGTCGGCGCGGGAGTGGGTCGCACCAGCGAATTATCCCCTTTGGACCTGTGGTGCCTGGTCCCTTCTGGTTGGCGGCAGTCTCTGTAGATGTAGGTGTGCCCTCCTGCAGCTAAGCCAAGCCCACTGCAGCCAGAGGATGGTGGTCCGACATGCACAACAGTGTTCAAACATCACCTGGTGTCCAGGTCTCCTGCTGGTGGGGTTCCCGCCATTCACCTCCTTCCTTAGAGTCACCCCACTTGCCTCCGACAACACACTCTTCAGGAGGGGTTTGCAGGGGGTGTGATGAATCGAGAGTGGGAAGGGTAAGTGGGAGAAGGAGTGAGACACAAGCCCTTAGGTGTCTGTCCGGACACGTTCCTCTCTAATTCATATTCCAAGAACACGCGTGTGCGCAAGGTCTGCGTTCCTGGGGAATCCGACCAGCTGTGGGAAAATGCTGCCGCCTTGTGGCCGCCTCCTGTAACTACAACGTTCCAAAGGGAGCTCAGCGGCCCTTCCTGTTCAAAAGGCCAGCGGGGTTGTAATTGACACCCCCGCTGCAAAAATGTCCTGGGGATAGGCACTGGAAAAGAGCCCGAAACAGGATTGATTGGCAACAGGCGGTTTCAAGAGGTAAGTTGAATTCACCATGCGTGTTTTGTTTCCCTTTGTGTTGGTTTCTAAGAAAGGCCCAGGAAATATGCTCCACGCCCATGCGAATGGGAGAAATGGAAATTGAAACGCCTTCGCGGTTTCACCTGGCAGCCGTTAGGATTGCCAGTGTCAATACGTCTGGAAGCAATACGTTCGGGAGAGGGCCTGGAGAAAAGGGAAGCCTCCTAAGCCACTGGTGGTATTGCGCCCTGGTAACAGGCACCACTGAAAACAATCAAGAGATTCCTGCCAAAAACAAAACAAAACCAGAGAGCCGGCCACATGATGTGGCAATCCACCTCCTGGCTGTCTTTGCACAGTAAAGTATCATTTGGGGAGACCCGGGCAGGCCAGCGACCCCTGCACACCTATTGACAAGAGCCAAGGCTTGAAAGTAAAAACACAGTGTCATGGTGTGTGATCCTTTTAATGTCATGTTGGAGTCTGTTGGCTAGTATCTTGTTGAGGATTTTTGCATCTAAGTTCATCGGTGATATTGCTCTCCAGTTTTCTTTTCTTGTAGTATCTTTGTCTGGTTTGGGGATCAGGTGGATGGCTTCGTACAATGAGTTTGGGAGTGTTCTTTCCTCTGCAGTGTTTTGGAAGCGTTTGCAGAACCATGTGTACTTTAGAGAGACACGGGTGCCCCAGCTGTCACTAGCCACCTATTGACAACAGCCAAGTCTTGAAAGTAAAAACACAATGTCCATCCCCAGATGAATGGAAAGTGAAGAGTTGGTACACATAGAGCATGGAATACTGCTCAGCCATGAAACAGAATAATATCCTGCCATTTCCAGCATCTTCGATAGATCCGGAGTTCCCTGTACTCAGCATGGGACGTCCAACAGAGAAAGAGAAAATTCCAATGATAGCACGTATAGGTGGCATCTCAAAGTCGATACCAGGAAAGTAGAAAGCACAAACAGAGTCACAGATTTAGAACGCAAGTACAGGGTTTCGAGAGGGCAAAGGCATGCGGAGGTGGGTTGAATGAGGAGGGTGGGATTAACACATGCATTCTAATATGTATTAAGCAGACGATCCACAACCACCTTCTACAAAGCACAGGGAGCGGTCGCCACCACCCTGGACTAAGCTACGTGGGAAGAGAATGCGAAAGAGAATGGATGTGTATATATACACATACACGGAGAACTGAATCAAGGTGCTGCACAGCGAAAGTCAACAGCATTGTAAATTCACTAGACATGGACAGAAATTAGAATCTCTATAAAAAGCAAAATGATCGAGATCCAGTATGTTCCTCTCAGGCCTGAGAGAGATGCGCGGGTGTCACTTCCCTGGAGCGTGAGCAGGCTTGGGCACCAAAGTTGGAGTGTGGTCACAGTGAGGCAGGTCGGCACGGGAGTGGGTCGCACCAGCGAATTAACCCCTTTGGACCTGTGGTGCCTGGTCCCTTCTGGTTGGCAGCAGTCTCTGTAGATGTAGGTGTGCCCTCCTGCAGCTAAGCCAAGCCCACTGCAGCCAGAGGATGGTGGTCCGACATGCACAACAGTGTTCAAACATCACCTGGTGTCCAGGTCTCCTGCTGGTGGGGTTCCCGCCATTCACCTCCTTCCTTAGAGTCACCCCACTTGCCTCCGACAACACACTCTTCAGGAGGGGTTTGCAGGGGGTGTGATGAATCGAGAGTGGGAAGGGTAAGTGGGAGAAGGAGTGAGACACAAGCCCTTAGGTGTCTGTCCGGACACGTTCCTCTCTAATTCATATTCCAAGAACACGCGTGTGCGCAAGGTCTGCGTTCCTGGGGAATCCGACCAGCTGTGGGAAAATGCTGCCGCCTTGTGGCCGCCTCCTGTAACTACAACGTTCCAAAGGGAGCTCAGCGGCCCTTCCTGTTCAAAAGGCCAGCGGGGTTGTAATTGACACCCCCGCTGCAAAAATGTCCTGGGGATAGGCACTGGAAAAGAGCCCGAAACAGGATTGATTGGCAACAGGCGGTTTCAAGAGGTAAGTTGAATTCACCATGCGTGTTTTGTTTCCCTTTGTGTTGGTTTCTAAGAAAGGCCCAGGAAATATGCTCCACGCCCATGCGAATGGGAGAAATGGAAATTGAAACGCCTTCGCGGTTTCACCTGGCAGCCGTTAGGATTGCCAGTGTCAATACGTCTGGAAGCAATACCTTCGGGAGAGGGCCTGGAGAAAAGGGAAGCCTCCTAAGCCACTGGTGGTATTGCGCCCTGGTAACAGGCACCACTGAAAACAATCAAGAGATTCCTGCCAAAAACAAAACAAAACCAGAGAGCCGGCCACATGATGTGGCAATCCACCTCCTGGCTGTCTTTGCACAGTAAAGTATCATTTGGGGAGACCCGGGCAGGCCAGCGACCCCTGCACACCTATTGACAAGAGCCAAGGCTTGAAAGTAAAAACACAGTGTCATGGTGCGTGATCCTTTTAATGTCATGTTGGAGTCTGTTGGCTAGTATCTTGTTGAGGATTTTTGCATCTAAGTTCATCGGTGATATTGCTCTCCAGTTTTCTTTTCTTGTAGTATCTTTGTCTGGTTTGGGGATCAGGTGGATGGCTTCGTACAATGCGTTTGGGAGTGTTCTTTCCTCTGCAGTGTTTTGGAAGCGTTTGCAGAACCATGTGTACTTTAGAGAGACACGGGTGCCCCAGCTGTCACTAGCCACCTATTGACAACAGCCAAGTCTTGAAAGTAAAAACACAATGTCCATCCCCAGATGAATGGAAAGTGAAGAGTTGGTACACATAGAGCATGGAATACTGCTCAGCCATGAAACAGAATAATATCCTGCCATTTCCAGCATCTTCGATAGATCCGGAGTTCCCTGTACTCAGCATGGGACGTCCAACAGAGAAAGAGAAAATTCCAACGATAGCACGTATAGGTGGCATCTCAAAGTCGATACCAGGAAAGTAGAAAGCACAAACAGAGTCACAGATTTAGAACGCAAGTACAGGGTTTCGAGAGGGCAAAGGCATGCGGAGGTGGGTTGAATGAGGAGGGTGGGATTAACACATGCATTCTAATATGTATTAAGCAGACGATCCACAACCACCTTCTACAAAGCACAGGGAGCGGTCGGCACCACCCTGGACTAAGCTACGTGGGAAGAGAATGCGAAAGAGAATGGATGTGTATATATACACATACACGGAGAACTGAATCAAGGTGCTGCACAGCGAAAGTCAACAGCATTGTAAATTCACTAGACATGGACAGAAATTAGAATCTCTATAAAAAGCAAAATGATCGAGATCCAGTATGTTCCTCTCAGGCCTCAGAGAGATGCGCGGTTGTCACTTCCCTGGAGCGTGAGCAGGCTTGGGCACCAAAGTTGGAGTGTGGTCACAGTGAGGCAGGTCGGCGCGGGAGTGGGTCGCACCAGCGAATTAACCCCTTTGGACCTGTGGTGCCTGGTCCCTTCTGGTTGGCAGCAGTCTCTGTAGATGTAGGTGTGCCCTCCTGCAGCTAAGCCAAGCCCACTGCAGCCAGAGGATGGTGGTCCGACATGCACAACAGTGTTCAAACATCACCTGGTGTCCAGGTCTCCTGCTGGTGGGGTTCCCGCCATTCACCTCCTTCCTTAGAGTCACCCCACTTGCCTCCGACAACACACTCTTCAGGAGGGGTTTGCAGGGGGTGTGATGAATCGAGAGTGGGAAGGGTAAGTGGGAGAAGGAGTGAGACACAAGCCCTTAGGTGTCTGTCCGGACACGTTCCTCTCTAATTCATATTCCAAGAACACGCGTGTGCGCAAGGTCTGCGTTCCTGGGGAATCCGACCAGCTGTGGGAAAATGCTGCCGCCTTGTGGCCGCCTCCTGTAACTACAACGTTCCAAAGGGAGCTCAGCGGCCCTTCCTGTTCAAAAGGCCAGCGGGGTTGTAATTGACACCCCCGCTGCAAAAATGTCCTGGGGATAGGCACTGGAAAAGAGCCCGAAACAGGATTGATTGGCAACAGGTGGTTTCAAGAGGTAAGTTGAATTCACCATGCGTGTTTTGTTTCCCTTTGTGTTGGTTTCTAAGAAAGGCCCAGGAAATATGCTCCACGCCCATGCGAATGGGAGAAATGGAAATTGAAACGCCTTCGCGGTTTCACCTGGCAGCCGTTAGGATTGCCAGTGTCAATACGTCTGGAAGCAATACCTTCGGGAGAGGGCCTGGAGAAAAGGGAAGCCTCCTAAGCCACTGGTGGTATTGCGCCCTGGTAACAGGCACCACTGAAAACAATCAAGAGATTCCTGCCAAAAACAAAACAAAACCAGAGAGCCGGCCACATGATGTGGCAATCCACCTCCTGGCTGTCTTTGCACAGTAAAGTATCATTTGGGGAGACCCGGGCAGGCCAGCGACCCCTGCACACCTATTGACAAGAGCCAAGGCTTGAAAGTAAAAACACAGTGTCATGGTGCGTGATCCTTTTAATGTCATGTTGGAGTCTGTTGGCTAGTATCTTGTTGAGGATTTTTGCATCTAAGTTCATCGGTGATATTGCTCTCCAGTTTTCTTTTCTTGTAGTATCTTTGTCTGGTTTGGGGATCAGGTGGATGGCTTCGTACAATGCGTTTGGGAGTGTTCTTTCCTCTGCAGTGTTTTGGAAGCGTTTGCAGAACCATGTGTACTTTAGAGAGACACGGGTGCCCCAGCTGTCACTAGCCACCTATTGACAACAGCCAAGTCTTGAAAGTAAAAACACAATGTCCATCCCCAGATGAATGGAAAGTGAAGAGTTGGTACACATAGAGCATGGAATACTGCTCAGCCATGAAACAGAATAATATCCTGCCATTTCCAGCATCTTCGATAGATCCGGAGTTCCCTGTACTCAGCATGGGACGTCCAACAGAGAAAGAGAAAATTCCAACGATAGCACGTATAGGTGGCATCTCAAAGTCGATACCAGGAAAGTAGAAAGCACAAACAGAGTCACAGATTTAGAACGCAAGTACAGGGTTTCGAGAGGGCAAAGGCATGCGGAGGTGGGTTGAATGAGGAGGGTGGGATTAACACATGCATTCTAATATGTATTAAGCAGACGATCCACAACCACCTTCTACAAAGCACAGGGAGCGGTCGGCACCACCCTGGACTAAGCTACGTGGGAAGAGAATGCGAAAGAGAATGGATGTGTATATATACACATACACGGAGAACTGAATCAAGGTGCTGCACAGCGAAAGTCAACAGCATTGTAAATTCACTAGACATGGACAGAAATTAGAATCTCTATAAAAAGCAAAATGATCGAGATCCAGTATGTTCCTCTCAGGCCTCAGAGAGATGCGCGGGTGTCACTTCCCTGGAGCGTGAGCAGGCTTGGGCACCAAAGTTGGAGTGTGGTCACAGTGAGGCAGGTCGGCGCGGGAGTGGGTCGCACCAGCGAATTAACCCCTTTGGACCTGTGGTGCCTGGTCCCTTCTGGTTGGCAGCAGTCTCTGTAGATGTAGGTGTGCCCTCCTGCAGCTAAGCCAAGCCCACTGCAGCCAGAGGATGGTGGTCCGACATGCACAACAGTGTTCAAACATCACCTGGTGTCCAGGTCTCCTGCTGGTGGGGTTCCCGCCATTCACCTCCTTCCTTAGAGTCACCCCACTTGCCTCCGACAACACACTCTTCAGGAGGGGTTTGCAGGGGGTGTGATGAATCGAGAGTGGGAAGGGTAAGTGGGAGAAGGAGTGAGACACAAGCCCTTAGGTGTCTGTCCGGACACGTTCCTCTCTAATTCATATTCCAAGAACACGCGTGTGCGCAAGGTCTGCGTTCCTGGGGAATCCGACCAGCTGTGGGAAAATGCTGCCGCCTTGTGGCCGCCTCCTGTAACTACAACGTTCCAAAGGGAGCTCAGCGGCCCTTCCTGTTCAAAAGGCCAGCGGGGTTGTAATTGACACCCCCGCTGCAAAAATGTCCTGGGGATAGGCACTGGAAAAGAGCCCGAAACAGGATTGATTGGCAACAGGTGGTTTCAAGAGGTAAGTTGAATTCACCATGCGTGTTTTGTTTCCCTTTGTGTTGGTTTCTAAGAAAGGCCCAGGAAATATGCTCCACGCCCATGCGAATGGGAGAAATGGAAATTGAAACGCCTTCGCGGTTTCACCTGGCAGCCGTTAGGATTGCCAGTGTCAATACGTCTGGAAGCAATACCTTCGGGAGAGGGCCTGGAGAAAAGGGAAGCCTCCTAAGCCACTGGTGGTATTGCGCCCTGGTAACAGGCACCACTGAAAACAATCAAGAGATTCCTGCCAAAAACAAAACAAAACCAGAGAGCCGGCCACATGATGTGGCAATCCACCTCCTGGCTGTCTTTGCACAGTAAAGTATCATTTGGGGAGACCCGGGCAGGCCAGCGACCCCTGCACACCTATTGACAAGAGCCAAGGCTTGAAAGTAAAAACACAGTGTCATGGTGCGTGATCCTTTTAATGTCATGTTGGAGTCTGTTGGCTAGTATCTTGTTGAGGATTTTTGCATCTAAGTTCATCGGTGATATTGCTCTCCAGTTTTCTTTTCTTGTAGTATCTTTGTCTGGTTTGGGGATCAGGTGGATGGCTTCGTACAATGCGTTTGGGAGTGTTCTTTCCTCTGCAGTGTTTTGGAAGCGTTTGCAGAACCATGTGTACTTTAGAGAGACACGGGTGCCCCAGCTGTCACTAGCCACCTATTGACAACAGCCAAGTCTTGAAAGTAAAAACACAATGTCCATCCCCAGATGAATGGAAAGTGAAGAGTTGGTACACATAGAGCATGGAATACTGCTCAGCCATGAAACAGAATAATATCCTGCCATTTCCAGCATCTTCGATAGATCCGGAGTTCCCTGTACTCAGCATGGGACGTCCAACAGAGAAAGAGAAAATTCCAACGATAGCACGTATAGGTGGCATCTCAAAGTCGATACCAGGAAAGTAGAAAGCACAAACAGAGTCACAGATTTAGAACGCAAGTACAGGGTTTCGAGAGGGCAAAGGCATGCGGAGGTGGGTTGAATGAGGAGGGTGGGATTAACACATGCATTCTAATATGTATTAAGCAGACGATCCACAACCACCTTCTACAAAGCACAGGGAGCGGTCGCCACCACCCTGGACTAAGCTACGTGGGAAGAGAATGCGAAAGAGAATGGATGTGTATATATATACATACACGGAGAACTGAATCAAGGTGCTGCACAGCGAAAGTCAACAGCATTGTAAATTCACTAGACATGGACAGAAATTAGAATCTCTATAAAAAGCAAAATGATCGAGATCCAGTATGTTCCTCTCAGGCCTCAGAGAGATGCGCGGGTGTCACTTCCCTGGAGCGTGAGCAGGCTTGGGCACCAAAGTTGGAGTGTGGTCACAGTGAGGCAGGTCGGCGCGGGAGTGGGTCGCACCAGCGAATTAACCCCTTTGGACCTGTGGTGCCTGGTCCCTTCTGGTTGGCGGCAGTCTCTGTAGATGTAGGTGTGCCCTCCTGCAGCTAAGCCAAGCCCACTGCAGCCAGAGGATGGTGGTCCGACATGCACAACAGTGTTCAAACATCACCTGGTGTCCAGGTCTCCAGCTGGTGGGGTTCCCGCCATTCACCTCCTTCCTTAGAGTCACCCCACTTGCCTCCGACAACACACTCTTCAGGAGGGGTTTGCAGGGGGTGTGATGAATCGAGAGTGGGAAGGGTAAGTGGGAGAAGGAGTGAGACACAAGCCCTTAGGTGTCTGTCCGGACACGTTCCTCTCTAATTCATATTCCAAGAACACGCGTGTGTGCAAGGTCTGCGTTCCTGGGGAATCCGACCAGCTGTGGGAAAATGCTGCCGCCTTGTGGCCGCCTCCTGTAACTACAACGTTCCAAAGGGAGCTCAGCGGCCCTTCCTGTTCAAAAGGCCAGCGGGGTTGTAATTGACACCCCCGCTGCAAAAATGTCCTGGGGATAGGCACTGGAAAAGAGCCCGAAACAGGATTGATTGGCAACAGGCGGTTTCAAGAGGTAAGTTGAATTCACCATGCGTGTTTTGTTTCCCTTTGTGTTGGTTTCTAAGAAAGGCCCAGGAAATATGCTCCACGCCCATGCGAATGGGAGAAATGGAAATTGAAACGCCTTCGCGGTTTCACCTGGCAGCCGTTAGGATTGCCAGTGTCAATACGTCTGGAAGCAATACCTTCGGGAGAGGGCCTGGAGAAAAGGGAAGCCTCCTAAGCCACTGGTGGTATTGCGCCCTGGTAACAGGCACCACTGAAAACAATCAAGAGATTCCTGCCAAAAACAAAACAAAACCAGAGAGCCGGCCACATGATGTGGCAATCCACCTCCTGGCTGTCTTTGCACAGTAAAGTATCATTTGGGGAGACCCGGGCAGGCCAGCGACCCCTGCACACCTATTGACAAGAGCCAAGGCTTGAAAGTAAAAACACAGTGTCATGGTGTGTGACCCTTTTAATGTCATGTTGGAGTCTGTTGGCTAGTATCTTGTTGAGGATTTTTGCATCTAAGTTCATCGGTGATATTGCTCTCCAGTTTTCTTTTCTTGTAGTATCTTTGTCTGGTTTGGGGATCAGGTGGATGGCTTCGTACAATGAGTTTGGGAGTGTTCTTTCCTCTGCAGTGTTTTGGAAGCGTTTGCAGAACCATGTGTACTTTAGAGAGACACGGGTGCCCCAGCTGTCACCAGCCACCTATTGACAACAGCCAAGTCTTGAAAGTAAAAACACAATGTCCATCCCCAGATGAATGGAAAGTGAAGAGTTGGTACACATAGAGCATGGAATACTGCTCAGCCATGAAACAGAATAATATCCTGCCATTTCCAGCATCTTCGATAGATCCGGAGTTCCCTGTACTCAGCATGGGACGTCCAACAGAGAAAGAGAAAATTCCAACGATAGCACGTATAGGTGGCATCTCAAAGTCGATACCAGGAAAGTAGAAAGCACAAACAGAGTCACAGATTTAGAACGCAAGTACAGGGTTTCGAGAGGGCAAAGGCATGCGGAGGTGGGTTGAATGAGGAGGGTGGGATTAACACATGCATTCTAATATGTATTAAGCAGACGATCCACAACCACCGTCTACAAAGCACAGGGAGCGGTCGGCACCACCCTGGACTAAGCTACGTGGGAAGAGAATGCGAAAGAGAATGGATGTGTATATATATACATACACGGAGAACTGAATCAAGGTGCTGCACAGCGAAAGTCAACAGCATTGTAAATTCACTAGACATGGACAGAAATTAGAATCTCTATAAAAAGCAAAATGATCGAGATCCAGTATGTTCCTCTCAGGCCTGAGAGAGATGCGCGGGTGTCACTTCCCTGGAGCGTGAGCAGGCTTGGGCACCAAAGTTGGAGTGTGGTCACAGTGAGGCAGGTCGGCGCGGGAGTGGGTCGCACCAGCGAATTATCCCCTTTGGACCTGTGGTGCCTGGTCCCTTCTGGTTGGCGGCAGTCTCTGTAGATGTAGGTGTGCCCTCCTGCAGCTAAGCCAAGCCCACTGCAGCCAGAGGATGGTGGTCCGACATGCACAACAGTGTTCAAACATCACCTGGTGTCCAGGTCTCCTGCTGGTGGGGTTCCCGCCATTCACCTCCTTCCTTAGAGTCACCCCACTTGCCTCCGACAACACACTCTTCAGGAGGGGTTTGCAGGGGGTGTGATGAATCGAGAGTGGGAAGGGTAAGTGGGAGAAGGAGTGAGACACAAGCCCTTAGGTGTCTGTCCGGACACGTTCCTCTCTAATTCATATTCCAAGAACACGCGTGTGCGCAAGGTCTGCGTTCCTGGGGAATCCGACCAGCTGTGGGAAAATGCTGCCGCCTTGTGGCCGCCTCCTGTAACTACAACGTTCCAAAGGGAGCTCAGCGGCCCTTCCTGTTCAAAAGGCCAGCGGGGTTGTAATTGACACCCCCGCTGCAAAAATGTCCTGGGGATAGGCACTGGAAAAGAGCCCGAAACAGGATTGATTGGCAACAGGCGGTTTCAAGAGGTAAGTTGAATTCACCATGCGTGTTTTGTTTCCCTTTGTGTTGGTTTCTAAGAAAGGCCCAGGAAATATGCTCCACGCCCATGCGAATGGGAGAAATGGAAATTGAAACGCCTTCGCGGTTTCACCTGGCAGCCGTTAGGATTGCCAGTGTCAATACGTCTGGAAGCAATACCTTCGGGAGAGGGCCTGGAGAAAAGGGAAGCCTCCTAAGCCACTGGTGGTATTGCGCCCTGGTAACAGGCACCACTGAAAACAATCAAGAGATTCCTGCCAAAAACAAAACAAAACCAGAGAGCCGGCCACATGATGTGGCAATCCACCTCCTGGCTGTCTTTGCACAGTAAAGTATCATTTGGGGAGACCCGGGCAGGCCAGCGACCCCTGCACACCTATTGACAAGAGCCAAGGCTTGAAAGTAAAAACACAGTGTCATGGTGTGTGATCCTTTTAATGTCATGTTGGAGTCTGTTGGCTAGTATCTTGTTGAGGATTTTTGCATCTAAGTTCATCGGTGATATTGCTCTCCAGTTTTCTTTTCTTGTAGTATCTTTGTCTGGTTTGGGGATCAGGTGGATGGCTTCGTATAATGAGTTTGGGAGTGTTCTTTCCTCTGCAGTGTTTTGGAAGCGTTTGCAGAACCATGTGTACTTTAGAGAGACACGGGTGCCCCAGCTGTCACTAGCCACCTATTGACAACAGCCAAGTCTTGAAAGTAAAAACACAATGTCCATCCCCAGATGAATGGAAAGTGAAGAGTTGGTACACATAGAGCATGGAATACTGCTCAGCCATGAAACAGAATAATATCCTGCCATTTCCAGCATCTTCGATAGATCCGGAGTTCCCTGTACTCAGCATGGGACGTCCAACAGAGAAAGAGAAAATTCCAATGATAGCACGTATAGGTGGCATCTCAAAGTCGATACCAGGAAAGTAGAAAGCACAAACAGAGTCACAGATTTAGAACGCAAGTACAGGGTTTCGAGAGGGCAAAGGCATGCGGAGGTGGGTTGAATGAGGAGGGTGGGATTAACACATGCATTCTAATATGTATTAAGCAGACGATCCACAACCACCTTCTACAAAGCACAGGGAGCGGTCGCCACCACCCTGGACTAAGCTACGTGGGAAGAGAATGCGAAAGAGAATGGATGTGTATATATACACATACACGGAGAACTGAATCAAGGTGCTGCACAGCGAAAGTCAACAGCATTGTAAATTCACTAGACATGGACAGAAATTAGAATCTCTATAAAAAGCAAAATGATCGAGATCCAGTATGTTCCTCTCAGGCCTGAGAGAGATGCGCGGGTGTCACTTCCCTGGAGCGTGAGCAGGCTTGGGCACCAAAGTTGGAGTGTGGTCACAGTGAGGCAGGTCGGCACGGGAGTGGGTCGCACCAGCGAATTAACCCCTTTGGACCTGTGGTGCCTGGTCCCTTCTGGTTGGCAGCAGTCTCTGTAGATGTAGGTGTGCCCTCCTGCAGCTAAGCCAAGCCCACTGCAGCCAGAGGATGGTGGTCCGACATGCACAACAGTGTTCAAACATCACCTGGTGTCCAGGTCTCCTGCTGGTGGGGTTCCCGCCATTCACCTCCTTCCTTAGAGTCACCCCACTTGCCTCCGACAACACACTCTTCAGGAGGGGTTTGCAGGGGGTGTGATGAATCGAGAGTGGGAAGGGTAAGTGGGAGAAGGAGTGAGACACAAGCCCTTAGGTGTCTGTCCGGACACGTTCCTCTCTAATTCATATTCCAAGAACACGCGTGTGCGCAAGGTCTGCGTTCCTGGGGAATCCGACCAGCTGTGGGAAAATGCTGCCGCCTTGTGGCCGCCTCCTGTAACTACAACGTTCCAAAGGGAGCTCAGCGGCCCTTCCTGTTCAAAAGGCCAGCGGGGTTGTAATTGACACCCCCGCTGCAAAAATGTCCTGGGGATAGGCACTGGAAAAGAGCCCGAAACAGGATTGATTGGCAACAGGCGGTTTCAAGAGGTAAGTTGAATTCACCATGCGTGTTTTGTTTCCCTTTGTGTTGGTTTCTAAGAAAGGCCCAGGAAATATGCTCCACGCCCATGCGAATGGGAGAAATGGAAATTGAAACGCCTTCGCGGTTTCACCTGGCAGCCGTTAGGATTGCCAGTGTCAATACGTCTGGAAGCAATACCTTCGGGAGAGGGCCTGGAGAAAAGGGAAGCCTCCTAAGCCACTGGTGGTATTGCGCCCTGGTAACAGGCACCACTGAAAACAATCAAGAGATTCCTGCCAAAAACAAAACAAAACCAGAGAGCCGGCCACATGATGTGGCAATCCACCTCCTGGCTGTCTTTGCACAGTAAAGTATCATTTGGGGAGACCCGGGCAGGCCAGCGACCCCTGCACACCTATTGACAAGAGCCAAGGCTTGAAAGTAAAAACACAGTGTCATGGTGCGTGATCCTTTTAATGTCATGTTGGAGTCTGTTGGCTAGTATCTTGTTGAGGATTTTTGCATCTAAGTTCATCGGTGATATTGCTCTCCAGTTTTCTTTTCTTGTAGTATCTTTGTCTGGTTTGGGGATCAGGTGGATGGCTTCGTACAATGCGTTTGGGAGTGTTCTTTCCTCTGCAGTGTTTTGGAAGCGTTTGCAGAACCATGTGTACTTTAGAGAGACACGGGTGCCCCAGCTGTCACTAGCCACCTATTGACAACAGCCAAGTCTTGAAAGTAAAAACACAATGTCCATCCCCAGATGAATGGAAAGTGAAGAGTTGGTACACATAGAGCATGGAATACTGCTCAGCCATGAAACAGAATAATATCCTGCCATTTCCAGCATCTTCGATAGATCCGGAGTTCCCTGTACTCAGCATGGGACGTCCAACAGAGAAAGAGAAAATTCCAACGATAGCACGTATAGGTGGCATCTCAAAGTCGATACCAGGAAAGTAGAAAGCACAAACAGAGTCACAGATTTAGAACGCAAGTACAGGGTTTCGAGAGGGCAAAGGCATGCGGAGGTGGGTTGAATGAGGAGGGTGGGATTAACACATGCATTCTAATATGTATTAAGCAGACGATCCACAACCACCTTCTACAAAGCACAGGGAGCGGTCGCCACCACCCTGGACTAAGCTACGTGGGAAGAGAATGCGAAAGAGAATGGATGTGTATATATACACATACACGGAGAACTGAATCAAGGTGCTGCACAGCGAAAGTCAACAGCATTGTAAATTCACTAGACATGGACAGAAATTAGAATCTCTATAAAAAGCAAAATGATCGAGATCCAGTATGTTCCTCTCAGGCCTGAGAGAGATGCGCGGGTGTCACTTCCCTGGAGCGTGAGCAGGCTTGGGCACCAAAGTTGGAGTGTGGTCACAGTGAGGCAGGTCGGCGCGGGAGTGGGTCGCACCAGCGAATTAACCCCTTTGGACCTGTGGTGCCTGGTCCCTTCTGGTTGGCAGCAGTCTCTGTAGATGTAGGTGTGCCCTCCTGCAGCTAAGCCAAGCCCACTGCAGCCAGAGGATGGTGGTCCGACATGCACAACAGTGTTCAAACATCACCTGGTGTCCAGGTCTCCTGCTGGTGGGGTTCCCGCCATTCACCTCCTTCCTTAGAGTCACCCCACTTGCCTCCGACAACACACTCTTCAGGAGGGGTTTGCAGGGGGTGTGATGAATCGAGAGTGGGAAGGGTAAGTGGGAGAAGGAGTGAGACACAAGCCCTTAGGTGTCTGTCCGGACACGTTCCTCTCTAATTCATATTCCAAGAACACGCGTGTGCGCAAGGTCTGCGTTCCTGGGGAATCCGACCAGCTGTGGGAAAATGCTGCCGCCTTGTGGCCGCCTCCTGTAACTACAACGTTCCAAAGGGAGCTCAGCGGCCCTTCCTGTTCAAAAGGCCAGCGGGGTTGTAATTGACACCCCCGCTGCAAAAATGTCCTGGGGATAGGCACTGGAAAAGAGCCCGAAACAGGATTGATTGGCAACAGGTGGTTTCAAGAGGTAAGTTGAATTCACCATGCGTGTTTTGTTTCCCTTTGTGTTGGTTTCTAAGAAAGGCCCAGGAAATATGCTCCACGCCCATGCGAATGGGAGAAATGGAAATTGAAACGCCTTCGCGGTTTCACCTGGCAGCCGTTAGGATTGCCAGTGTCAATACGTCTGGAAGCAATACCTTCGGGAGAGGGCCTGGAGAAAAGGGAAGCCTCCTAAGCCACTGGTGGTATTGCGCCCTGGTAACAGGCACCACTGAAAACAATCAAGAGATTCCTGCCAAAAACAAAACAAAACCAGAGAGCCGGCCACATGATGTGGCAATCCACCTCCTGGCTGTCTTTGCACAGTAAAGTATCATTTGGGGAGACCCGGGCAGGCCAGCGACCCCTGCACACCTATTGACAAGAGCCAAGGCTTGAAAGTAAAAGCACAGTGTCATGGTGTGTGATCCTTTTAATGTCATGTTGGAGTCTGTTGGCTAGTATCTTGTTGAGGATTTTTGCATCTAAGTTCATCGGTGATATTGCTCTCCAGTTTTCTTTTCTTGTAGTATCTTTGTCTGGTTTGGGGATCAGGTGGATGGCTTCATACAATGAGTTTGGGAGTGTTCTTTCCTCTGCAGTGTTTTGGAAGCGTTTGCAGAACCATGTGTACTTTAGAGAGACACGGGTGCCCCAGCTGTCACTAGCCACCTATTGACAACAGCCAAGTCTTGAAAGTAAAAACACAATGTCCATCCCCAGATGAATGGAAAGTGAAGAGTTGGTACACATAGAGCATGGAATACTGCTCAGCCATGAAACAGAATAATATCCTGCCATTTCCAGCATCTTCGATAGATCCGGAGTTCCCTGTACTCAGCATGGGACGTCCAACAGAGAAAGAGAAAATTCCAACGATAGCACGTATAGGTGGCATCTCAAAGTCGATACCAGGAAAGTAGAAAGCACAAACAGAGTCACAGATTTAGAACGCAAGTACAGGGTTTCGAGAGGGCAAAGGCATGCGGAGGTGGGTTGAATGAGGAGGGTGGGATTAACACATGCATTCTAATATGTATTAAGCAGACGATCCACAACCACCTTCTACAAAGCACAGGGAGCGGTCGCCACCACCCTGGACTAAGCTACGTGGGAAGAGAATGCGAAAGAGAATGGATGTGTATATATATACATACACGGAGAACTGAATCAAGGTGCTGCACAGCGAAAGTCAACAGCATTGTAAATTCACTAGACATGGACAGAAATTAGAATCTCTATAAAAAGCAAAATGATCGAGATCCAGTATGTTCCTCTCAGGCCTCAGAGAGATGCGCGGGTGTCACTTCCCTGGAGCGTGAGCAGGCTTGGGCACCAAAGTTGGAGTGTGGTCACAGTGAGGCAGGTCGGCGCGGGAGTGGGTCGCACCAGCGAATTAACCCCTTTGGACCTGTGGTGCCTGGTCCCTTCTGGTTGGCGGCAGTCTCTGTAGATGTAGGTGTGCCCTCCTGCAGCTAAGCCAAGCCCACTGCAGCCAGAGGATGGTGGTCCGACATGCACAACAGTGTTCAAACATCACCTGGTGTCCAGGTCTCCAGCTGGTGGGGTTCCCGCCATTCACCTCCTTCCTTAGAGTCACCCCACTTGCCTCCGACAACACACTCTTCAGGAGGGGTTTGCAGGGGGTGTGATGAATCGAGAGTGGGAAGGGTAAGTGGGAGAAGGAGTGAGACACAAGCCCTTAGGTGTCTGTCCGGACACGTTCCTCTCTAATTCATATTCCAAGAACACGCGTGTGTGCAAGGTCTGCGTTCCTGGGGAATCCGACCAGCTGTGGGAAAATGCTGCCGCCTTGTGGCCGCCTCCTGTAACTACAACGTTCCAAAGGGAGCTCAGCGGCCCTTCCTGTTCAAAAGGCCAGCGGGGTTGTAATTGACACCCCCGCTGCAAAAATGTCCTGGGGATAGGCACTGGAAAAGAGCCCGAAACAGGATTGATTGGCAACAGGCGGTTTCAAGAGGTAAGTTGAATTCACCATGCGTGTTTTGTTTCCCTTTGTGTTGGTTTCTAAGAAAGGCCCAGGAAATATGCTCCACGCCCATGCGAATGGGAGAAATGGAAATTGAAACGCCTTCGCGGTTTCACCTGGCAGCCGTTAGGATTGCCAGTGTCAATACGTCTGGAAGCAATACCTTCGGGAGAGGGCCTGGAGAAAAGGGAAGCCTCCTAAGCCACTGGTGGTATTGCGCCCTGGTAACAGGCACCACTGAAAACAATCAAGAGATTCCTGCCAAAAACAAAACAAAACCAGAGAGCCGGCCACATGATGTGGCAATCCACCTCCTGGCTGTCTTTGCACAGTAAAGTATCATTTGGGGAGACCCGGGCAGGCCAGCGACCCCTGCACACCTATTGACAAGAGCCAAGGCTTGAAAGTAAAAACACAGTGTCATGGTGTGTGACCCTTTTAATGTCATGTTGGAGTCTGTTGGCTAGTATCTTGTTGAGGATTTTTGCATCTAAGTTCATCGGTGATATTGCTCTCCAGTTTTCTTTTCTTGTAGTATCTTTGTCTGGTTTGGGGATCAGGTGGATGGCTTCGTACAATGAGTTTGGGAGTGTTCTTTCCTCTGCAGTGTTTTGGAAGCGTTTGCAGAACCATGTGTACTTTAGAGAGACACGGGTGCCCCAGCTGTCACCAGCCACCTATTGACAACAGCCAAGTCTTGAAAGTAAAAACACAATGTCCATCCCCAGATGAATGGAAAGTGAAGAGTTGGTACACATAGAGCATGGAATACTGCTCAGCCATGAAACAGAATAATATCCTGCCATTTCCAGCATCTTCGATAGATCCGGAGTTCCCTGTACTCAGCATGGGACGTCCAACAGAGAAAGAGAAAATTCCAACGATAGCACGTATAGGTGGCATCTCAAAGTCGATACCAGGAAAGTAGAAAGCACAAACAGAGTCACAGATTTAGAACGCAAGTACAGGGTTTCGAGAGGGCAAAGGCATGCGGAGGTGGGTTGAATGAGGAGGGTGGGATTAACACATGCATTCTAATATGTATTAAGCAGACGATCCACAACCACCGTCTACAAAGCACAGGGAGCGGTCGGCACCACCCTGGACTAAGCTACGTGGGAAGAGAATGCGAAAGAGAATGGATGTGTATATATATACATACACGGAGAACTGAATCAAGGTGCTGCACAGCGAAAGTCAACAGCATTGTAAATTCACTAGACATGGACAGAAATTAGAATCTCTATAAAAAGCAAAATGATCGAGATCCAGTATGTTCCTCTCAGGCCTGAGAGAGATGCGCGGGTGTCACTTCCCTGGAGCGTGAGCAGGCTTGGGCACCAAAGTTGGAGTGTGGTCACAGTGAGGCAGGTCGGCGCGGGAGTGGGTCGCACCAGCGAATTATCCCCTTTGGACCTGTGGTGCCTGGTCCCTTCTGGTTGGCGGCAGTCTCTGTAGATGTAGGTGTGCCCTCCTGCAGCTAAGCCAAGCCCACTGCAGCCAGAGGATGGTGGTCCGACATGCACAACAGTGTTCAAACATCACCTGGTGTCCAGGTCTCCTGCTGGTGGGGTTCCCGCCATTCACCTCCTTCCTTAGAGTCACCCCACTTGCCTCCGACAACACACTCTTCAGGAGGGGTTTGCAGGGGGTGTGATGAATCGAGAGTGGGAAGGGTAAGTGGGAGAAGGAGTGAGACACAAGCCCTTAGGTGTCTGTCCGGACACGTTCCTCTCTAATTCATATTCCAAGAACACGCGTGTGCGCAAGGTCTGCGTTCCTGGGGAATCCGACCAGCTGTGGGAAAATGCTGCCGCCTTGTGGCCGCCTCCTGTAACTACAACGTTCCAAAGGGAGCTCAGCGGCCCTTCCTGTTCAAAAGGCCAGCGGGGTTGTAATTGACACCCCCGCTGCAAAAATGTCCTGGGGATAGGCACTGGAAAAGAGCCCGAAACAGGATTGATTGGCAACAGGCGGTTTCAAGAGGTAAGTTGAATTCACCATGCGTGTTTTGTTTCCCTTTGTGTTGGTTTCTAAGAAAGGCCCAGGAAATATGCTCCACGCCCATGCGAATGGGAGAAATGGAAATTGAAACGCCTTCGCGGTTTCACCTGGCAGCCGTTAGGATTGCCAGTGTCAATACGTCTGGAAGCAATACCTTCGGGAGAGGGCCTGGAGAAAAGGGAAGCCTCCTAAGCCACTGGTGGTATTGCGCCCTGGTAACAGGCACCACTGAAAACAATCAAGAGATTCCTGCCAAAAACAAAACAAAACCAGAGAGCCGGCCACATGATGTGGCAATCCACCTCCTGGCTGTCTTTGCACAGTAAAGTATCATTTGGGGAGACCCGGGCAGGCCAGCGACCCCTGCACACCTATTGACAAGAGCCAAGGCTTGAAAGTAAAAACACAGTGTCATGGTGTGTGATCCTTTTAATGTCATGTTGGAGTCTGTTGGCTAGTATCTTGTTGAGGATTTTTGCATCTAAGTTCATCGGTGATATTGCTCTCCAGTTTTCTTTTCTTGTAGTATCTTTGTCTGGTTTGGGGATCAGGTGGATGGCTTCGTACAATGAGTTTGGGAGTGTTCTTTCCTCTGCAGTGTTTTGGAAGCGTTTGCAGAACCATGTGTACTTTAGAGAGACACGGGTGCCCCAGCTGTCACTAGCCACCTATTGACAACAGCCAAGTCTTGAAAGTAAAAACACAATGTCCATCCCCAGATGAATGGAAAGTGAAGAGTTGGTACACATAGAGCATGGAATACTGCTCAGCCATGAAACAGAATAATATCCTGCCATTTCCAGCATCTTCGATAGATCCGGAGTTCCCTGTACTCAGCATGGGACGTCCAACAGAGAAAGAGAAAATTCCAACGATAGCACGTATAGGTGGCATCTCAAAGTCGATACCAGGAAAGTAGAAAGCACAAACAGAGTCACAGATTTAGAACGCAAGTACAGGGTTTCGAGAGGGCAAAGGCATGCGGAGGTGGGTTGAATGAGGAGGGTGGGATTAACACATGCATTCTAATATGTATTAAGCAGACGATCCACAACCACCTTCTACAAAGCACAGGGAGCGGTCGCCACCACCCTGGACTAAGCTACGTGGGAAGAGAATGCGAAAGAGAATGGATGTGTATATATACACATACACGGAGAACTGAATCAAGGTGCTGCACAGCGAAAGTCAACAGCATTGTAAATTCACTAGACATGGACAGAAATTAGAATCTCTATAAAAAGCAAAATGATCGAGATCCAGTATGTTCCTCTCAGGCCTCAGAGAGATGCGCGGGTGTCACTTCCCTGGAGCGTGAGCAGGCTTGGGCACCAAAGTTGGAGTGTGGTCACAGTGAGGCAGGTCGGCACGGGAGTGGGTCGCACCAGCGAATTAACCCCTTTGGACCTGTGGTGCCTGGTCCCTTCTGGTTGGCAGCAGTCTCTGTAGATGTAGGTGTGCCCTCCTGCAGCTAAGCCAAGCCCACTGCAGCCAGAGGATGGTGGTCCGACATGCACAACAGTGTTCAAACATCACCTGGTGTCCAGGTCTCCTGCTGGTGGGGTTCCCGCCATTCACCTCCTTCCTTAGAGTCACCCCACTTGCCTCCGACAACACACTCTTCAGGAGGGGTTTGCAGGGGGTGTGATGAATCGAGAGTGGGAAGGGTAAGTGGGAGAAGGAGTGAGACACAAGCCCTTAGGTGTCTGTCCGGACACGTTCCTCTCTAATTCATATTCCAAGAACACGCGTGTGCGCAAGGTCTGCGTTCCTGGGGAATCCGACCAGCTGTGGGAAAATGCTGCCGCCTTGTGGCCGCCTCCTGTAACTACAACGTTCCAAAGGGAGCTCAGCGGCCCTTCCTGTTCAAAAGGCCAGCGGGGTTGTAATTGACACCCCCGCTGCAAAAATGTCCTGGGGATAGGCACTGGAAAAGAGCCCGAAACAGGATTGATTGGCAACAGGCGGTTTCAAGAGGTAAGTTGAATTCACCATGCGTGTTTTGTTTCCCTTTGTGTTGGTTTCTAAGAAAGGCCCAGGAAATATGCTCCACACCCATGCGAATGGGAGAAATGGAAATTGAAACGCCTTCGCGGTTTCACCTGGCAGCCGTTAGGATTGCCAGTGTCAATACGTCTGGAAGCAATACCTTCGGGAGAGGGCCTGGAGAAAAGGGAAGCCTCCTAAGCCACTGGTGGTATTGCGCCCTGGTAACAGGCACCACTGAAAACAATCAAGAGATTCCTGCCAAAAACAAAACAAAACCAGAGAGCCGGCCACATGATGTGGCAATCCACCTCCTGGCTGTCTTTGCACAGTAAAGTATCATTTGGGGAGACCCGGGCAGGCCAGCGACCCCTGCACACCTATTGACAAGAGCCAAGGCTTGAAAGTAAAAACACAGTGTCATGGTGCGTGATCCTTTTAATGTCATGTTGGAGTCTGTTGGCTAGTATCTTGTTGAGGATTTTTGCATCTAAGTTCATCGGTGATATTGCTCTCCAGTTTTCTTTTCTTGTAGTATCTTTGTCTGGTTTGGGGATCAGGTGGATGGCTTCGTACAATGCGTTTGGGAGTGTTCTTTCCTCTGCAGTGTTTTGGAAGCGTTTGCAGAACCATGTGTACTTTAGAGAGACACGGGTGCCCCAGCTGTCACTAGCCACCTATTGACAACAGCCAAGTCTTGAAAGTAAAAACACAATGTCCATCCCCAGATGAATGGAAAGTGAAGAGTTGGTACACATAGAGCATGGAATACTGCTCAGCCATGAAACAGAATAATATCCTGCCATTTCCAGCATCTTCGATAGATCCGGAGTTCCCTGTACTCAGCATGGGACGTCCAACAGAGAAAGAGAAAATTCCAACGATAGCACGTATAGGTGGCATCTCAAAGTCGATACCAGGAAAGTAGAAAGCACAAACAGAGTCACAGATTTAGAACGCAAGTACAGGGTTTCGAGAGGGCAAAGGCATGCGGAGGTGGGTTGAATGAGGAGGGTGGGATTAACACATGCATTCTAATATGTATTAAGCAGACGATCCACAACCACCTTCTACAAAGCACAGGGAGCGGTCGGCACCACCCTGGACTAAGCTACGTGGGAAGAGAATGCGAAAGAGAATGGATGTGTATATATACACATACACGGAGAACTGAATCAAGGTGCTGCACAGCGAAAGTCAACAGCATTGTAAATTCACTAGACATGGACAGAAATTAGAATCTCTATAAAAAGCAAAATGATCGAGATCCAGTATGTTCCTCTCAGGCCTGAGAGAGATGCGCGGGTGTCACTTCCCTGGAGCGTGAGCAGGCTTGGGCACCAAAGTTGGAGTGTGGTCACAGTGAGGCAGGTCGGCGCGGGAGTGGGTCGCACCAGCGAATTAACCCCTTTGGACCTGTGGTGCCTGGTCCCTTCTGGTTGGCAGCAGTCTCTGTAGATGTAGGTGTGCCCTCCTGCAGCTAAGCCAAGCCCACTGCAGCCAGAGGATGGTGGTCCGACATGCACAACAGTGTTCAAACATCACCTGGTGTCCAGGTCTCCTGCTGGTGGGGTTCCCGCCATTCACCTCCTTCCTTAGAGTCACCCCACTTGCCTCCGACAACACACTCTTCAGGAGGGGTTTGCAGGGGGTGTGATGAATCGAGAGTGGGAAGGGTAAGTGGGAGAAGGAGTGAGACACAAGCCCTTAGGTGTCTGTCCGGACACGTTCCTCTCTAATTCATATTCCAAGAACACGCGTGTGCGCAAGGTCTGCGTTCCTGGGGAATCCGACCAGCTGTGGGAAAATGCTGCCGCCTTGTGGCCGCCTCCTGTAACTACAACGTTCCAAAGGGAGCTCAGCGGCCCTTCCTGTTCAAAAGGCCAGCGGGGTTGTAATTGACACCCCCGCTGCAAAAATGTCCTGGGGATAGGCACTGGAAAAGAGCCCGAAACAGGATTGATTGGCAACAGGTGGTTTCAAGAGGTAAGTTGAATTCACCATGCGTGTTTTGTTTCCCTTTGTGTTGGTTTCTAAGAAAGGCCCAGGAAATATGCTCCACGCCCATGCGAATGGGAGAAATGGAAATTGAAACGCCTTCGCGGTTTCACCTGGCAGCCGTTAGGATTGCCAGTGTCAATACGTCTGGAAGCAATACCTTCGGGAGAGGGCCTGGAGAAAAGGGAAGCCTCCTAAGCCACTGGTGGTATTGCGCCCTGGTAACAGGCACCACTGAAAACAATCAAGAGATTCCTGCCAAAAACAAAACAAAACCAGAGAGCCGGCCACATGATGTGGCAATCCACCTCCTGGCTGTCTTTGCACAGTAAAGTATCATTTGGGGAGACCCGGGCAGGCCAGCGACCCCTGCACACCTATTGACAAGAGCCAAGGCTTGAAAGTAAAAGCACAGTGTCATGGTGTGTGATCCTTTTAATGTCATGTTGGAGTCTGTTGGCTAGTATCTTGTTGAGGATTTTTGCATCTAAGTTCATCGGTGATATTGCTCTCCAGTTTTCTTTTCTTGTAGTATCTTTGTCTGGTTTGGGGATCAGGTGGATGGCTTCATACAATGAGTTTGGGAGTGTTCTTTCCTCTGCAGTGTTTTGGAAGCGTTTGCAGAACCATGTGTACTTTAGAGAGACACGGGTGCCCCAGCTGTCACTAGCCACCTATTGACAACAGCCAAGTCTTGAAAGTAAAAACACAATGTCCATCCCCAGATGAATGGAAAGTGAAGAGTTGGTACACATAGAGCATGGAATACTGCTCAGCCATGAAACAGAATAATATCCTGCCATTTCCAGCATCTTCGATAGATCCGGAGTTCCCTGTACTCAGCATGGGACGTCCAACAGAGAAAGAGAAAATTCCAACGATAGCACGTATAGGTGGCATCTCAAAGTCGATACCAGGAAAGTAGAAAGCACAAACAGAGTCACAGATTTAGAACGCAAGTACAGGGTTTCGAGAGGGCAAAGGCATGCGGAGGTGGGTTGAATGAGGAGGGTGGGATTAACACATGCATTCTAATATGTATTAAGCAGACGATCCACAACCACCTTCTACAAAGCACAGGGAGCGGTCGCCACCACCCTGGACTAAGCTACGTGGGAAGAGAATGCGAAAGAGAATGGATGTGTATATATATACATACACGGAGAACTGAATCAAGGTGCTGCACAGCGAAAGTCAACAGCATTGTAAATTCACTAGACATGGACAGAAATTAGAATCTCTATAAAAAGCAAAATGATCGAGATCCAGTATGTTCCTCTCAGGCCTCAGAGAGATGCGCGGGTGTCACTTCCCTGGAGCGTGAGCAGGCTTGGGCACCAAAGTTGGAGTGTGGTCACAGTGAGGCAGGTCGGCGCGGGAGTGGGTCGCACCAGCGAATTAACCCCTTTGGACCTGTGGTGCCTGGTCCCTTCTGGTTGGCGGCAGTCTCTGTAGATGTAGGTGTGCCCTCCTGCAGCTAAGCCAAGCCCACTGCAGCCAGAGGATGGTGGTCCGACATGCACAACAGTGTTCAAACATCACCTGGTGTCCAGGTCTCCAGCTGGTGGGGTTCCCGCCATTCACCTCCTTCCTTAGAGTCACCCCACTTGCCTCCGACAACACACTCTTCAGGAGGGGTTTGCAGGGGGTGTGATGAATCGAGAGTGGGAAGGGTAAGTGGGAGAAGGAGTGAGACACAAGCCCTTAGGTGTCTGTCCGGACACGTTCCTCTCTAATTCATATTCCAAGAACACGCGTGTGCGCAAGGTCTGCGTTCCTGGGGAATCCGACCAGCTGTGGGAAAATGCTGCCGCCTTGTGGCCGCCTCCTGTAACTACAACGTTCCAAAGGGAGCTCAGCGGCCCTTCCTGTTCAAAAGGCCAGCGGGGTTGTAATTGACACCCCCGCTGCAAAAATGTCCTGGGGATAGGCACTGGAAAAGAGCCCGAAACAGGATTGATTGGCAACAGGCGGTTTCAAGAGGTAAGTTGAATTCACCATGCGTGTTTTGTTTCCCTTTGTGTTGGTTTCTAAGAAAGGCCCAGGAAATATGCTCCACGCCCATGCGAATGGGAGAAATGGAAATTGAAACGCCTTCGCGGTTTCACCTGGCAGCCGTTAGGATTGCCAGTGTCAATACGTCTGGAAGCAATACCTTCGGGAGAGGGCCTGGAGAAAAGGGAAGCCTCCTAAGCCACTGGTGGTATTGCGCCCTGGTAACAGGCACCACTGAAAACAATCAAGAGATTCCTGCCAAAAACAAAACAAAACCAGAGAGCCGGCCACATGATGTGGCAATCCACCTCCTGGCTGTCTTTGCACAGTAAAGTATCATTTGGGGAGACCCGGGCAGGCCAGCGACCCCTGCACACCTATTGACAAGAGCCAAGGCTTGAAAGTAAAAACACAGTGTCATGGTGTGTGATCCTTTTAATGTCATGTTGGAGTCTGTTGGCTAGTATCTTGTTGAGGATTTTTGCATCTAAGTTCATCGGTGATATTGCTCTCCAGTTTTCTTTTCTTGTAGTATCTTTGTCTGGTTTGGGGATCAGGTGGATGGCTTCGTACAATGAGTTTGGGAGTGTTCTTTCCTCTGCAGTGTTTTGGAAGCGTTTGCAGAACCATGTGTACTTTAGAGAGACACGGGTGCCCCAGCTGTCACTAGCCACCTATTGACAACAGCCAAGTCTTGAAAGTAAAAACACAATGTCCATCCCCAGATGAATGGAAAGTGAAGAGTTGGTACACATAGAGCATGGAATACTGCTCAGCCATGAAACAGAATAATATCCTGCCATTTCCAGCATCTTCGATAGATCCGGAGTTCCCTGTACTCAGCATGGGACGTCCAACAGAGAAAGAGAAAATTCCAACGATAGCACGTATAGGTGGCATCTCAAAGTCGATACCAGGAAAGTAGAAAGCACAAACAGAGTCACAGATTTAGAACGCAAGTACAGGGTTTCGAGAGGGCAAAGGCATGCGGAGGTGGGTTGAATGAGGAGGGTGGGATTAACACATGCATTCTAATATGTATTAAGCAGACGATCCACAACCACCTTCTACAAAGCACAGGGAGCGGTCGGCACCACCCTGGACTAAGCTACGTGGGAAGAGAATGCGAAAGAGAATGGATGTGTATATATATACATACACGGAGAACTGAATCAAGGTGCTGCACAGCGAAAGTCAACAGCATTGTAAATTCACTAGACATGGACAGAAATTAGAATCTCTATAAAAAGCAAAATGATCGAGATCCAGTATGTTCCTCTCAGGCCTGAGAGAGATGCGCGGGTGTCACTTCCCTGGAGCGTGAGCAGGCTTGGGCACCAAAGTTGGAGTGTGGTCACAGTGAGGCAGGTCGGCGCGGGAGTGGGTCGCACCAGCGAATTAACCCCTTTGGACCTGTGGTGCCTGGTCCCTTCTGGTTGGCAGCAGTCTCTGTAGATGTAGGTGTGCCCTCCTGCAGCTAAGCCAAGCCCACTGCAGCCAGAGGATGGTGGTCCGACATGCACAACAGTGTTCAAACATCACCTGGTGTCCAGGTCTCCTGCTGGTGGGGTTCCCGCCATTCACCTCCTTCCTTAGAGTCACCCCACTTGCCTCCGACAACACACTCTTCAGGAGGGGTTTGCAGGGGGTGTGATGAATCGAGAGTGGGAAGGGTAAGTGGGAGAAGGAGTGAGACACAAGCCCTTAGGTGTCTGTCCGGACACGTTCCTCTCTAATTCATATTCCAAGAACACGCGTGTGCGCAAGGTCTGCGTTCCTGGGGAATCCGACCAGCTGTGGGAAAATGCTGCCGCCTTGTGGCCGCCTCCTGTAACTACAACGTTCCAAAGGGAGCTCAGCGGCCCTTCCTGTTCAAAAGGCCAGCGGGGTTGTAATTGACACCCCCGCTGCAAAAATGTCCTGGGGATAGGCACTGGAAAAGAGCCCGAAACAGGATTGATTGGCAACAGGTGGTTTCAAGAGGTAAGTTGAATTCACCATGCGTGTTTTGTTTCCCTTTGTGTTGGTTTCTAAGAAAGGCCCAGGAAATATGCTCCACGCCCATGCGAATGGGAGAAATGGAAATTGAAACGCCTTCGCGGTTTCACCTGGCAGCCGTTAGGATTGCCAGTGTCAATACGTCTGGAAGCAATACCTTCGGGAGAGGGCCTGGAGAAAAGGGAAGCCTCCTAAGCCACTGGTGGTATTGCGCCCTGGTAACAGGCACCACTGAAAACAATCAAGAGATTCCTGCCAAAAACAAAACAAAACCAGAGAGCCGGCCACATGATGTGGCAATCCACCTCCTGGCTGTCTTTGCACAGTAAAGTATCATTTGGGGAGACCCGGGCAGGCCAGCGACCCCTGCACACCTATTGACAAGAGCCAAGGCTTGAAAGTAAAAGCACAGTGTCATGGTGTGTGATCCTTTTAATGTCATGTTGGAGTCTGTTGGCTAGTATCTTGTTGAGGATTTTTGCATCTAAGTTCATCGGTGATATTGCTCTCCAGTTTTCTTTTCTTGTAGTATCTTTGTCTGGTTTGGGGATCAGGTGGATGGCTTCATACAATGAGTTTGGGAGTGTTCTTTCCTCTGCAGTGTTTTGGAAGCGTTTGCAGAACCATGTGTACTTTAGAGAGACACGGGTGCCCCAGCTGTCACTAGCCACCTATTGACAACAGCCAAGTCTTGAAAGTAAAAACACAATGTCCATCCCCAGATGAATGGAAAGTGAAGAGTTGGTACACATAGAGCATGGAATACTGCTCAGCCATGAAACAGAATAATATCCTGCCATTTCCAGCATCTTCGATAGATCCGGAGTTCCCTGTACTCAGCATGGGACGTCCAACAGAGAAAGAGAAAATTCCAACGATAGCACGTATAGGTGGCATCTCAAAGTCGATACCAGGAAAGTAGAAAGCACAAACAGAGTCACAGATTTAGAACGCAAGTACAGGGTTTCGAGAGGGCAAAGGCATGCGGAGGTGGGTTGAATGAGGAGGGTGGGATTAACACATGCATTCTAATATGTATTAAGCAGACGATCCACAACCACCTTCTACAAAGCACAGGGAGCGGTCGCCACCACCCTGGACTAAGCTACGTGGGAAGAGAATGCGAAAGAGAATGGATGTGTATATATATACATACACGGAGAACTGAATCAAGGTGCTGCACAGCGAAAGTCAACAGCATTGTAAATTCACTAGACATGGACAGAAATTAGAATCTCTATAAAAAGCAAAATGATCGAGATCCAGTATGTTCCTCTCAGGCCTCAGAGAGATGCGCGGGTGTCACTTCCCTGGAGCGTGAGCAGGCTTGGGCACCAAAGTTGGAGTGTGGTCACAGTGAGGCAGGTCGGCGCGGGAGTGGGTCGCACCAGCGAATTAACCCCTTTGGACCTGTGGTGCCTGGTCCCTTCTGGTTGGCGGCAGTCTCTGTAGATGTAGGTGTGCCCTCCTGCAGCTAAGCCAAGCCCACTGCAGCCAGAGGATGGTGGTCCGACATGCACAACAGTGTTCAAACATCACCTGGTGTCCAGGTCTCCAGCTGGTGGGGTTCCCGCCATTCACCTCCTTCCTTAGAGTCACCCCACTTGCCTCCGACAACACACTCTTCAGGAGGGGTTTGCAGGGGGTGTGATGAATCGAGAGTGGGAAGGGTAAGTGGGAGAAGGAGTGAGACACAAGCCCTTAGGTGTCTGTCCGGACACGTTCCTCTCTAATTCATATTCCAAGAACACGCGTGTGCGCAAGGTCTGCGTTCCTGGGGAATCCGACCAGCTGTGGGAAAATGCTGCCGCCTTGTGGCCGCCTCCTGTAACTACAACGTTCCAAAGGGAGCTCAGCGGCCCTTCCTGTTCAAAAGGCCAGCGGGGTTGTAATTGACACCCCCGCTGCAAAAATGTCCTGGGGATAGGCACTGGAAAAGAGCCCGAAACAGGATTGATTGGCAACAGGCGGTTTCAAGAGGTAAGTTGAATTCACCATGCGTGTTTTGTTTCCCTTTGTGTTGGTTTCTAAGAAAGGCCCAGGAAATATGCTCCACGCCCATGCGAATGGGAGAAATGGAAATTGAAACGCCTTCGCGGTTTCACCTGGCAGCCGTTAGGATTGCCAGTGTCAATACGTCTGGAAGCAATACCTTCGGGAGAGGGCCTGGAGAAAAGGGAAGCCTCCTAAGCCACTGGTGGTATTGCGCCCTGGTAACAGGCACCACTGAAAACAATCAAGAGATTCCTGCCAAAAACAAAACAAAACCAGAGAGCCGGCCACATGATGTGGCAATCCACCTCCTGGCTGTCTTTGCACAGTAAAGTATCATTTGGGGAGACCCGGGCAGGCCAGCGACCCCTGCACACCTATTGACAAGAGCCAAGGCTTGAAAGTAAAAGCACAGTGTCATGGTGTGTGATCCTTTTAATGTCATGTTGGAGTCTGTTGGCTAGTATCTTGTTGAGGATTTTTGCATCTAAGTTCATCGGTGATATTGCTCTCCAGTTTTCTTTTCTTGTAGTATCTTTGTCTGGTTTGGGGATCAGGTGGATGGCTTCATACAATGAGTTTGGGAGTGTTCTTTCCTCTGCAGTGTTTTGGAAGCGTTTGCAGAACCATGTGTACTTTAGAGAGACACGGGTGCCCCAGCTGTCACTAGCCACCTATTGACAACAGCCAAGTCTTGAAAGTAAAAACACAATGTCCATCCCCAGATGAATGGAAAGTGAAGAGTTGGTACACATAGAGCATGGAATACTGCTCAGCCATGAAACAGAATAATATCCTGCCATTTCCAGCATCTTCGATAGATCCGGAGTTCCCTGTACTCAGCATGGGACGTCCAACAGAGAAAGAGAAAATTCCAACGATAGCACGTATAGGTGGCATCTCAAAGTCGATACCAGGAAAGTAGAAAGCACAAACAGAGTCACAGATTTAGAACGCAAGTACAGGGTTTCGAGAGGGCAAAGGCATGCGGAGGTGGGTTGAATGAGGAGGGTGGGATTAACACATGCATTCTAATATGTATTAAGCAGACGATCCACAACCACCTTCTACAAAGCACAGGGAGCGGTCGCCACCACCCTGGACTAAGCTACGTGGGAAGAGAATGCGAAAGAGAATGGATGTGTATATATATACATACACGGAGAACTGAATCAAGGTGCTGCACAGCGAAAGTCAACAGCATTGTAAATTCACTAGACATGGACAGAAATTAGAATCTCTATAAAAAGCAAAATGATCGAGATCCAGTATGTTCCTCTCAGGCCTCAGAGAGATGCGCGGGTGTCACTTCCCTGGAGCGTGAGCAGGCTTGGGCACCAAAGTTGGAGTGTGGTCACAGTGAGGCAGGTCGGCGCGGGAGTGGGTCGCACCAGCGAATTAACCCCTTTGGACCTGTGGTGCCTGGTCCCTTCTGGTTGGCGGCAGTCTCTGTAGATGTAGGTGTGCCCTCCTGCAGCTAAGCCAAGCCCACTGCAGCCAGAGGATGGTGGTCCGACATGCACAACAGTGTTCAAACATCACCTGGTGTCCAGGTCTCCAGCTGGTGGGGTTCCCGCCATTCACCTCCTTCCTTAGAGTCACCCCACTTGCCTCCGACAACACACTCTTCAGGAGGGGTTTGCAGGGGGTGTGATGAATCGAGAGTGGGAAGGGTAAGTGGGAGAAGGAGTGAGACACAAGCCCTTAGGTGTCTGTCCGGACACGTTCCTCTCTAATTCATATTCCAAGAACACGCGTGTGCGCAAGGTCTGCGTTCCTGGGGAATCCGACCAGCTGTGGGAAAATGCTGCCGCCTTGTGGCCGCCTCCTGTAACTACAACGTTCCAAAGGGAGCTCAGCGGCCCTTCCTGTTCAAAAGGCCAGCGGGGTTGTAATTGACACCCCCGCTGCAAAAATGTCCTGGGGATAGGCACTGGAAAAGAGCCCGAAACAGGATTGATTGGCAACAGGCGGTTTCAAGAGGTAAGTTGAATTCACCATGCGTGTTTTGTTTCCCTTTGTGTTGGTTTCTAAGAAAGGCCCAGGAAATATGCTCCACGCCCATGCGAATGGGAGAAATGGAAATTGAAACGCCTTCGCGGTTTCACCTGGCAGCCGTTAGGATTGCCAGTGTCAATACGTCTGGAAGCAATACCTTCGGGAGAGGGCCTGGAGAAAAGGGAAGCCTCCTAAGCCACTGGTGGTATTGCGCCCTGGTAACAGGCACCACTGAAAACAATCAAGAGATTCCTGCCAAAAACAAAACAAAACCAGAGAGCCGGCCACATGATGTGGCAATCCACCTCCTGGCTGTCTTTGCACAGTAAAGTATCATTTGGGGAGACCCGGGCAGGCCAGCGACCCCTGCACACCTATTGACAAGAGCCAAGGCTTGAAAGTAAAAACACAGTGTCATGGTGTGTGATCCTTTTAATGTCATGTTGGAGTCTGTTGGCTAGTATCTTGTTGAGGATTTTTGCATCTAAGTTCATCGGTGATATTGCTCTCCAGTTTTCTTTTCTTGTAGTATCTTTGTCTGGTTTGGGGATCAGGTGGATGGCTTCGTACAATGAGTTTGGGAGTGTTCTTTCCTCTGCAGTGTTTTGGAAGCGTTTGCAGAACCATGTGTACTTTAGAGAGACACGGGTGCCCCAGCTGTCACTAGCCACCTATTGACAACAGCCAAGTCTTGAAAGTAAAAACACAATGTCCATCCCCAGATGAATGGAAAGTGAAGAGTTGGTACACATAGAGCATGGAATACTGCTCAGCCATGAAACAGAATAATATCCTGCCATTTCCAGCATCTTCGATAGATCCGGAGTTCCCTGTACTCAGCATGGGACGTCCAACAGAGAAAGAGAAAATTCCAACGATAGCACGTATAGGTGGCATCTCAAAGTCGATACCAGGAAAGTAGAAAGCACAAACAGAGTCACAGATTTAGAACGCAAGTACAGGGTTTCGAGAGGGCAAAGGCATGCGGAGGTGGGTTGAATGAGGAGGGTGGGATTAACACATGCATTCTAATATGTATTAAGCAGACGATCCACAACCACCTTCTACAAAGCACAGGGAGCGGTCGGCACCACCCTGGACTAAGCTACGTGGGAAGAGAATGCGAAAGAGAATGGATGTGTATATATATACATACACGGAGAACTGAATCAAGGTGCTGCACAGCGAAAGTCAACAGCATTGTAAATTCACTAGACATGGACAGAAATTAGAATCTCTATAAAAAGCAAAATGATCGAGATCCAGTATGTTCCTCTCAGGCCTGAGAGAGATGCGCGGGTGTCACTTCCCTGGAGCGTGAGCAGGCTTGGGCACCAAAGTTGGAGTGTGGTCACAGTGAGGCAGGTCGGCGCGGGAGTGGGTCGCACCAGCGAATTATCCCCTTTGGACCTGTGGTGCCTGGTCCCTTCTGGTTGGCAGCAGTCTCTGTAGATGTAGGTGTGCCCTCCTGCAGCTAAGCCAAGCCCACTGCAGCCAGAGGATGGTGGTCCGACATGCACAACAGTGTTCAAACATCACCTGGTGTCCAGGTCTCCTGCTGGTGGGGTTCCCACCATTCACCTCCTTCCTTAGAGTCACCCCACTTGCCTCCGACAACACACTCTTCAGGAGGGGTTTGCAGGGGGTGTGATGAATCGAGAGTGGGAAGGGTAAGTGGGAGAAGGAGTGAGACACAAGCCCTTAGGTGTCTGTCCGGACACGTTCCTCTCTAATTCATATTCCAAGAACACGCGTGTGCGCAAGGTCTGCGTTCCTGGGGAATCCGACCAGCTGTGGGAAAATGCTGCCGCCTTGTGGCCGCCTCCTGTAACTACAACGTTCCAAAGGGAGCTCAGCGGCCCTTCCTGTTCAAAAGGCCAGCGGGGTTGTAATTGACACCCCCGCTGCAAAAATGTCCTGGGGATAGGCACTGGAAAAGAGCCCGAAACAGGATTGATTGGCAACAGGCGGTTTCAAGAGGTAAGTTGAATTCACCATGCGTGTTTTGTTTCCCTTTGTGTTGGTTTCTAAGAAAGGCCCAGGAAATATGCTCCACGCCCATGCGAATGGGAGAAATGGAAATTGAAACGCCTTCGCGGTTTCACCTGGCAGCCGTTAGGATTGCCAGTGTCAATACGTCTGGAAGCAATACTTTCGGGAGAGGGCCTGGAGAAAAGGGAAGCCTCCTAAGCCACTGGTGGTATTGCGCCCTGGTAACAGGCACCACTGAAAACAATCAAGAGATTCCTGCCAAAAACAAAACAAAACCAGAGAGCCGGCCACATGATGTGGCAATCCACCTCCTGGCTGTCTTTGCACAGTAAAGTATCATTTGGGGAGACCCGGGCAGGCCAGCGACCCCTGCACACCTATTGACAAGAGCCAAGGCTTGAAAGTAAAAACACAGTGTCATGGTGTGTGATCCTTTTAATGTCATGTTGGAGTCTGTTGGCTAGTATCTTGTTGAGGATTTTTGCATCTAAGTTCATCGGTGATATTGCTCTCCAGTTTTCTTTTCTTGTAGTATCTTTGTCTGGTTTGGGGATCAGGTGGATGGCTTCGTACAATGAGTTTGGGAGTGTTCTTTCCTCTGCAGTGTTTTGGAAGCGTTTGCAGAACCATGTGTACTTTAGAGAGACACGGGTGCCCCAGCTGTCACTAGCCACCTATTGACAACAGCCAAGTCTTGAAAGTAAAAACACAATGTCCATCCCCAGATGAATGGAAAGTGAAGAGTTGGTACACATAGAGCATGGAATACTGCTCAGCCATGAAACAGAATAATATCCTGCCATTTCCAGCATCTTCGATAGATCCGGAGTTCCCTGTACTCAGCATGGGACGTCCAACAGAGAAAGAGAAAATTCCAACGATAGCACGTATAGGTGGCATCTCAAAGTCGATACCAGGAAAGTAGAAAGCACAAACAGAGTCACAGATTTAGAACGCAAGTACAGGGTTTCGAGAGGGCAAAGGCATGCGGAGGTGGGTTGAATGAGGAGGGTGGGATTAACACATGCATTCTAATATGTATTAAGCAGACGATCCACAACCACCTTCTACAAAGCACAGGGAGCGGTCGCCACCACCCTGGACTAAGCTACGTGGGAAGAGAATGCGAAAGAGAATGGATGTGTATATATACACATACACGGAGAACTGAATCAAGGTGCTGCACAGCGAAAGTCAACAGCATTGTAAATTCACTAGACATGGACAGAAATTAGAATCTCTATAAAAAGCAAAATGATCGAGATCCAGTATGTTCCTCTCAGGCCTCAGAGAGATGCGCGGGTGTCACTTCCCTGGAGCGTGAGCAGGCTTGGGCACCAAAGTTGGAGTGTGGTCACAGTGAGGCAGGTCGGCGCGGGAGTGGGTCGCACCAGCGAATTATCCCCTTTGGACCTGTGGTGCCTGGTCCCTTCTGGTTGGCAGCAGTCTCTGTAGATGTAGGTGTGCCCTCCTGCAGCTAAGCCAAGCCCACTGCAGCCAGAGGATGGTGGTCCGACATGCACAACAGTGTTCAAACATCACCTGGTGTCCAGGTCTCCTGCTGGTGGGGTTCCCGCCATTCACCTCCTTCCTTAGAGTCACCCCACTTGCCTCCGACAACACACTCTTCAGGAGGGGTTTGCAGGGGGTGTGATGAATCGAGAGTGGGAAGGGTAAGTGGGAGAAGGAGTGAGACACAAGCCCTTAGGTGTCTGTCCGGACACGTTCCTCTCTAATTCATATTCCAAGAACACGCATGTGCGCAAGGTCTGCGTTCCTGGGGAATCCGACCAGCTGTGGGAAAATGCTGCCGCCTTGTGGCCGCCTCCTGTAACTACAAAGTTCCAAAGGGAGCTCAGCGGCCCTTCCTGTTCAAAAGGCCAGCGGGGTTGTAATTGACACCCCCGCTGCAAAAATGTCCTGGGGATAGGCACTGGAAAAGAGCCCGAAACAGGATTGATTGGCAACAGGCGGTTTCAAGAGGTAAGTTGAATTCACCATGCGTGTTTTGTTTCCCTTTGTGTTGGTTTCTAAGAAAGGCCCAGGAAATATGCTCCACGCCCATGCGAATGGGAGAAATGGAAATTGAAACGCCTTCGCGGTTTCACCTGGCAGCCGTTAGGATTGCCAGTGTCAATACGTCTGGAAGCAATACCTTCGGGAGAGGGCCTGGAGAAAAGGGAAGCCTCCTAAGCCACTGGTGGTATTGCGCCCTGGTAACAGGCACCACTGAAAACAATCAAGAGATTCCTGCCAAAAACAAAACAAAACCAGAGAGCCGGCCACATGATGTGGCAATCCACCTCCTGGCTGTCTTTGCACAGTAAAGTATCATTTGGGGAGACCCGGGCAGGCCAGCGACCCCTGCACACCTATTGACAAGAGCCAAGGCTTGAAAGTAAAAACACAGTGTCATGGTGCGTGATCCTTTTAATGTCATGTTGGAGTCTGTTGGCTAGTATCTTGTTGAGGATTTTTGCATCTAAGTTCATCGGTGATATTGCTCTCCAGTTTTCTTTTCTTGTAGTATCTTTGTCTGGTTTGGGGATCAGGTGGATGGCTTCGTACAATGAGTTTGGGAGTGTTCTTTCCTCTGCAGTGTTTTGGAAGCGTTTGCAGAACCATGTGTACTTTAGAGAGACACGGGTGCCCCAGCTGTCACTAGCCACCTATTGACAACAGCCAAGTCTTGAAAGTAAAAACACAATGTCCATCCCCAGATGAATGGAAAGTGAAGAGTTGGTACACATAGAGCATGGAATACTGCTCAGCCATGAAACAGAATAATATCCTGCCATTTCCAGCATCTTCGATAGATCCGGAGTTCCCTGTACTCAGCATGGGACGTCCAACAGAGAAAGAGAAAATTCCAACGATAGCACGTATAGGTGGCATCTCAAAGTCGATACCAGGAAAGTAGAAAGCACAAACAGAGTCACAGATTTAGAACGCAAGTACAGGGTTTCGAGAGGGCAAAGGCATGCGGAGGTGGGTTGAATGAGGAGGGTGGGATTAACACATGAATTCTAATATGTATTAAGCAGACGATCCACAACCACCTTCTACAAAGCACAGGGAGCGGTCGGCACCACCCTGGACTAAGCTACGTGGGAAGAGAATGCGAAAGAGAATGGATGTGTATATATATACATACACGGAGAACTGAATCAAGGTGCTGCACAGCGAAAGTCAACAGCATTGTAAATTCACTAGACATGGACAGAAATTAGAATCTCTATAAAAAGCAAAATGATCGAGATCCAGTATGTTCCTCTCAGGCCTCAGAGAGATGCGCGGGTGTCACTTCCCTGGAGCGTGAGCAGGCTTGGGCACCAAAGTTGGAGTGTGGTCACAGTGAGGCAGGTCGGCGCGGGAGTGGGTCGCACCAGCGAATTAACCCCTTTGGACCTGTGGTGCCTGGTCCCTTCTGGTTGGCGGCAGTCTCTGTAGATGTAGGTGTGCCCTCCTGCAGCTAAGCCAAGCCCACTGCAGCCAGAGGATGGTGGTCCGACATGCACAACAGTGTTCAAACATCACCTGGTGTCCAGGTCTCCAGCTGGTGGGGTTCCCGCCATTCACCTCCTTCCTTAGAGTCACCCCACTTGCCTCCGACAACACACACTTCAGGAGGGGTTTGCAGGGGGTGTGATGAATCGAGAGTGGGAAGGGTAAGTGGGAGAAGGAGTGAGACACAAGCCCTTAGGTGTCTGTCCGGACACGTTCCTCTCTAATTCATATTCCAAGAACACGCGTGTGCGCAAGGTCTGCGTTCCTGGGGAATCCGACCAGCTGTGGGAAAATGCTGCCGCCTTGTGGCCGCCTCCTGTAACTACAACGTTCCAAAGGGAGCTCAGCGGCCCTTCCTGTTCAAAAGGCCAGCGGGGTTGTAATTGACACCCCCGCTGCAAAAATGTCCTGGGGATAGGCACTGGAAAAGAGCCCGAAACAGGATTCATTGGCAACAGGCGGTTTCAAGAGGTAAGTTGAATTCACCATGCGTGTTTTGTTTCCCTTTGTGTTGGTTTCTAAGAAAGGCCCAGGAAATATGCTCCACGCCCATGTGAATGGGAGAAATGGAAATTGAAACGCCTTCGCGGTTTCACCTGGCAGCCGTTAGGATTGCCAGTGTCAATACGTCTGGAAGCAATACCTTCGGGAGAGGGCCTGGAGAAAAGGGAAGCCTCCTAAGCCACTGGTGGTATTGCGCCCTGGTAACAGGCACCACTGAAAACAATCAAGAGATTCCTGCCAAAAACAAAACAAAACCAGAGAGCCGGCCACATGATGTGGCAATCCACCTCCTGGCTGTCTTTGCACAGTAAAGTATCATTTGGGGAGACCCGGGCAGGCCAGCGACCCCTGCACACCTATTGACAAGAGCCAAGGCTTGAAAGTAAAAACACAGTGTCATGGTGTGTGATCCTTTTAATGTCATGTTGGAGTCTGTTGGCTAGTATCTTGTTGAGGATTTTTGCATCTAAGTTCATCGGTGATATTGCTCTCCAGTTTTCTTTTCTTGTAGTATCTTTGTCTGGTTTGGGGATCAGGTGGATGGCTTCGTACAATGAGTTTGGGAGTGTTCTTTCCTCTGCAGTGTTTTGGAAGCGTTTGCAGAACCATGTGTACTTTAGAGAGACACGGGTGCCCCAGCTGTCACTAGCCACCTATTGACAACAGCCAAGTCTTGAAAGTAAAAACACAATGTCCATCCCCAGATGAATGGAAAGTGAAGAGTTGGTACACATAGAGCATGGAATACTGCTCAGCCATGAAACAGAATAATATCCTGCCATTTCCAGCATCTTCGATAGATCCGGAGTTCCCTGTACTCAGCATGGGATGTCCAACAGAGAAAGAGAAAATTCCAACGATAGCACGTATAGGTGGCATCTCAAAGTCGATACCAGGAAAGTAGAAAGCACAAACAGAGTCACAGATTTAGAACGCAAGTACAGGGTTTCGAGAGGGCAAAGGCATGCGGAGGTGGGTTGAATGAGGAGGGTGGGATTAACACATGCATTCTAATATGTATTAAGCAGACGATCCACAACCACCTTCTACAAAGCACAGGGAGCGGTCGCCACCACCCTGGACTAAGCTACGTGGGAAGAGAATGCGAAAGAGAATGGATGTGTATATATATACATACACGGAGAACTGAATCAAGGTGCTGCACAGCGAAAGTCAACAGCATTGTAAATTCACTAGACATGGACAGAAATTAGAATCTCTATAAAAAGCAAAATGATCGAGATCCAGTATGTTCCTCTCAGGCCTGAGAGAGATGCGCGGGTGTCACTTCCCTGGAGCGTGAGCAGGCTTGGGCACCAAAGTTGGAGTGTGGTCACAGTGAGGCAGGTCGGCGCGGGAGTGGGTCGCACCAGCGAATTATCCCCTTTGGACCTGTGGTGCCTGGTCCCTTCTGGTTGGCAGCAGTCTCTGTAGATGTAGGTGTGCCCTCCTGCAGCTAAGCCAAGCCCACTGCAGCCAGAGGATGGTGGTCCGACATGCACAACAGTGTTCAAACATCACCTGGTGTCCAGGTCTCCTGCTGGTGGGGTTCCCGCCATTCACCTCCTTCCTTAGAGTCACCCCACTTGCCTCCGACAACACACTCTTCAGGAGGGGTTTGCAGGGGGTGTGATGAATCGAGAGTGGGAAGGGTAAGTGGGAGAAGGAGTGAGACACAAGCCCTTAGGTGTCTGTCCGGACACGTTCCTCTCTAATTCATATTCCAAGAACACGCGTGTGCGCAAGGTCTGCGTTCCTGGGGAATCCGACCAGCTGTGGGAAAATGCTGCCGCCTTGTGGCCGCCTCCTGTAACTACAACGTTCCAAAGGGAGCTCAGCGGCCCTTCCTGTTCAAAAGGCCAGCGGGGTTGTAATTGACACCCCCGCTGCAAAAATGTCCTGGGGATAGGCACTGGAAAAGAGCCCGAAACAGGATTGATTGGCAACAGGCGGTTTCAAGAGGTAAGTTGAATTCACCATGCGTGTTTTGTTTCCCTTTGTGTTGGTTTCTAAGAAAGGCCCAGGAAATATGCTCCACGCCCATGCGAATGGGAGAAATGGAAATTGAAACGCCTTCGCGGTTTCACCTGGCAGCCGTTAGGATTGCCAGTGTCAATACGTCTGGAAGCAATACCTTCGGGAGAGGGCCTGGAGAAAAGGGAAGCCTCCTAAGCCACTGGTGGTATTGCGCCCTGGTAACAGGCACCACTGAAAACAATCAAGAGATTCCTGCCAAAAACAAAACAAAACCAGAGAGCCGGCCACATGATGTGGCAATCCACCTCCTGGCTGTCTTTGCACAGTAAAGTATCATTTGGGGAGACCCGGGCAGGCCAGCGACCCCTGCACACCTATTGACAAGAGCCAAGGCTTGAAAGTAAAAACACAGTGTCATGGTGTGTGATCCTTTTAATGTCATGTTGGAGTCTGTTGGCAAGTATCTTGTTGAGGATTTTTGCATCTAAGTTCATCGGTGATATTGCTCTCCAGTTTTCTTTTCTTGTAGTATCTTTGTCTGGTTTGGGGATCAGGTGGATGGCTTCGTACAATGAGTTTGGGAGTGTTCTTTCCTCTGCAGTGTTTTGGAAGCGTTTGCAGAACCATGTGTACTTTAGAGAGACACGGGTGCCCCAGCTGTCACTAGCCACCTATTGACAACAGCCAAGTCTTGAAAGTAAAAACACAATGTCCATCCCCAGATGAATGGAAAGTGAAGAGTTGGTACACATAGAGCATGGAATACTGCTCAGCCATGAAACAGAATAATATCCTGCCATTTCCAGCATCTTCGATAGATCCGGAGTTCCCTGTACTCAGCATGGGACGTCCAACAGAGAAAGAGAAAATTCCAACGATAGCACGTATAGGTGGCATCTCAAAGTCGATACCAGGAAAGTAGAAAGCACAAACAGAGTCACAGATTTAGAACGCAAGTACAGGGTTTCGAGAGGGCAAAGGCATGCGGAGGTGGGTTGAATGAGGAGGGTGGGATTAACACATGCATTCTAATATGTATTAAGCAGACGATCCACAACCACCTTCTACAAAGCACAGGGAGCGGTCGGCACCACCCTGGACTAAGCTACGTGGGAAGAGAATGCGAAAGAGAATGGATGTGTATATATATACATACACGGAGAACTGAATCAAGGTGCTGCACAGCGAAAGTCAACAGCATTGTAAATTCACTAGACATGGACAGAAATTAGAATCTCTATAAAAAGCAAAATGATCGAGATCCAGTATGTTCCTCTCAGGCCTCAGAGAGATGCGCGGGTGTCACTTCCCTGGAGCGTGAGCAGGCTTGGGCACCAAAGTTGGAGTGTGGTCACAGTGAGGCAGGTCGGCGCGGGAGTGGGTCGCACCAGCGAATTAACCCCTTTGGACCTGTGGTGCCTGGTCCCTTCTGGTTGGCAGCAGTCTCTGTAGATGTAGGTGTGCCCTCCTGCAGCTAAGCCAAGCCCACTGCAGCCAGAGGATGGTGGTCCGACATGCACAACAGTGTTCAAACATCACCTGGTGTCCAGGTCTCCTGCTGGTGGGGTTCCCGCCATTCACCTCCTTCCTTAGAGTCACCCCACTTGCCTCCGACAACACACTCTTCAGGAGGGGTTTGCAGGGGGTGTGATGAATCGAGAGTGGGAAGGGTAAGTGGGAGAAGGAGTGAGACACAAGCCCTTAGGTGTCTGTCCGGACACGTTCCTCTCTAATTCATATTCCAAGAACACGCGTGTGCGCAAGGTCTGCGTTCCTGGGGAATCCGACCAGCTGTGGGAAAATGCTGCCGCCTTGTGGCCGCCTCCTGTAACTACAACGTTCCAAAGGGAGCTCAGCGGCCCTTCCTGTTCAAAAGGCCAGCGGGGTTGTAATTGACACCCCCGCTGCAAAAATGTCCTGGGGATAGGCACTGGAAAAGAGCCCGAAACAGGATTGATTGGCAACAGGCGGTTTCAAGAGGTAAGTTGAATTCACCATGCGTGTTTTGTTTCCCTTTGTGTTGGTTTCTAAGAAAGGCCCAGGAAATATGCTCCACGCCCATGCGAATGGGAGAAATGGAAATTGAAACGCCTTCGCGGTTTCACCTGGCAGCCGTTAGGATTGCCAGTGTCAATACGTCTGGAAGCAGTACCTTCGGGAGAGGGCCTGGAGAAAAGGGAAGCCTCCTAAGCCACTGGTGGTATTGCGCCCTGGTAACAGGCACCACTGAAAACAATCAAGAGATTCCTGCCAAAAACAAAACAAAACCAGAGAGCCGGCCACATGATGTGGCAATCCACCTCCTGGCTGTCTTTGCACAGTAAAGTATCATTTGGGGAGACCCGGGCAGGCCAGCGACCCCTGCACACCTATTGACAAGAGCCAAGGCTTGAAAGTAAAAACACAGTGTCATGGTGTGTGATCCTTTTAATGTCATGTTGGAGTCTGTTGGCTAGTATCTTGTTGAGGATTTTTGCATCTAAGTTCATCGGTGATATTGCTCTCCAGTTTTCTTTTCTTGTAGTATCTTTGTCTGGTTTGGGGATCAGGTGGATGGCTTCGTACAATGAGTTTGGGAGTGTTCTTTCCTCTGCAGTGTTTTGGAAGCGTTTGCAGAACCATGTGTACTTTAGAGAGACACGGGTGCCCCAGCTGTCACTAGCCACCTATTGACAACAGCCAAGTCTTGAAAGTAAAAACACAATGTCCATCCCCAGATGAATGGAAAGTGAAGAGTTGGTACACATAGAGCATGGAATACTGCTCAGCCATGAAACAGAATAATATCCTGCCATTTCCAGCATCTTCGATAGATCCGGAGTTCCCTGTACTCAGCATGGGACGTCCAACAGAGAAAGAGAAAATTCCAACGATAGCACGTATAGGTGGCATCTCAAAGTCGATACCAGGAAAGTAGAAAGCACAAACAGAGTCACAGATTTAGAACGCAAGTACAGGGTTTCGAGAGGGCAAAGGCATGCGGAGGTGGGTTGAATGAGGAGGGTGGGATTAACACATGCATTCTAATATGTATTAAGCAGACGATCCACAACCACCTTCTACAAAGCACAGGGAGCGGTCGGCACCACCCTGGACTAAGCTACGTGGGAAGAGAATGCGAAAGAGAATGGATGTGTATATATATACATACACGGAGAACTGAATCAAGGTGCTGCACAGCGAAAGTCAACAGCATTGTAAATTCACTAGACATGGACAGAAATTAGAATCTCTATAAAAAGCAAAATGATCGAGATCCAGTATGTTCCTCTCAGGCCTCAGAGAGATGCGCGGGTGTCACTTCCCTGGAGCGTGAGCAGGCTTGGGCACCAAAGTTGGAGTGTGGTCACAGTGAGGCAGGTCGGCGCGGGAGTGGGTCGCACCAGCGAATTAACCCCTTTGGACCTGTGGTGCCTGGTCCCTTCTGGTTGGCAGCAGTCTCTGTAGATGTAGGTGTGCCCTCCTGCAGCTAAGCCAAGCCCACTGCAGCCAGAGGATGGTGGTCCGACATGCACAACAGTGTTCAAACATCACCTGGTGTCCAGGTCTCCTGCTGGTGGGGTTCCCGCCATTCACCTCCTTCCTTAGAGTCACCCCACTTGCCTCCGACAACACACTCTTCAGGAGGGGTTTGCAGGGGGTGTGATGAATCGAGAGTGGGAAGGGTAAGTGGGAGAAGGAGTGAGACACAAGCCCTTAGGTGTCTGTCCGGACACGTTCCTCTCTAATTCATATTCCAAGAACACGCGTGTGCGCAAGGTCTGCGTTCCTGGGGAATCCGACCAGCTGTGGGAAAATGCTGCCGCCTTGTGGCCGCCTCCTGTAACTACAACGTTCCAAAGGGAGCTCAGCGGCCCTTCCTGTTCAAAAGGCCAGCGGGGTTGTAATTGACACCCCCGCTGCAAAAATGTCCTGGGGATAGGCACTGGAAAAGAGCCCGAAACAGGATTGATTGGCAACAGGCGGTTTCAAGAGGTAAGTTGAATTCACCATGCGTGTTTTGTTTCCCTTTGTGTTGGTTTCTAAGAAAGGCCCAGGAAATATGCTCCACGCCCATGCGAATGGGAGAAATGGAAATTGAAACGCCTTCGCGGTTTCACCTGGCAGCCGTTAGGATTGCCAGTGTCAATACGTCTGGGAGCAATACCTTCGGGAGAGGGCCTGGAGAAAAGGGAAGCCTCCTAAGCCACTGGTGGTATTGCGCCCTGGTAACAGGCACCACTGAAAACAATCAAGAGATTCCTGCCAAAAACAAAACAAAACCAGAGAGCCGGCCACATGATGTGGCAATCCACCTCCTGGCTGTCTTTGCACAGTAAAGTATCATTTGGGGAGACCCGGGCAGGCCAGCGACCCCTGCACACCTATTGACAAGAGCCAAGGCTTGAAAGTAAAAACACAGTGTCATGGTGTGTGATCCTTTTAATGTCATGTTGGAGTCTGTTGGCTAGTATCTTGTTGAGGATTTTTGCATCTAAGTTCATCGGTGATATTGCTCTCCAGTTTTCTTTTCTTGTAGTATCTTTGTCTGGTTTGGGGATCAGGTGGATGGCTTCGTACAATGAGTTTGGGAGTGTTCTTTCCTCTGCAGTGTTTTGGAAGCGTTTGCAGAACCATGTGTACTTTAGAGAGACACGGGTGCCCCAGCTGTCACTAGCCACCTATTGACAACAGCCAAGTCTTGAAAGTAAAAACACAATGTCCATCCCCAGATGAATGGAAAGTGAAGAGTTGGTACACATAGAGCATGGAATACTGCTCAGCCATGAAACAGAATAATATCCTGCCATTTCCAGCATCTTCGATAGATCCGGAGTTCCCTGTACTCAGCATGGGACGTCCAACAGAGAAAGAGAAAATTCCAACGATAGCACGTATAGGTGGCATCTCAAAGTCGATACCAGGAAAGTAGAAAGCACAAACAGAGTCACAGATTTAGAACGCAAGTACAGGGTTTCGAGAGGGCAAAGGCATGCGGAGGTGGGTTGAATGAGGAGGGTGGGATTAACACATGCATTCTAATATGTATTAAGCAGACGATCCACAACCACCTTCTACAAAGCACAGGGAGCGGTCGCCACCACCCTGGACTAAGCTACGTGGGAAGAGAATGCGAAAGAGAATGGATGTGTATATATATACATACACGGAGAACTGAATCAAGGTGCTGCACAGCGAAAGTCAACAGCATTGTAAATTCACTAGACATGGACAGAAATTAGAATCTCTATAAAAAGCAAAATGATCGAGATCCAGTATGTTCCTCTCAGGCCTCAGAGAGATGCGCGGGTGTCACTTCCCTGGAGCGTGAGCAGGCTTGGGCACCAAAGTTGGAGTGTGGTCACAGTGAGGCAGGTCGGCGCGGGAGTGGGTCGCACCAGCGAATTAACCCCTTTGGACCTGTGGTGCCTGGTCCCTTCTGGTTGGCAGCAGTCTCTGTAGATGTAGGTGTGCCCTCCTGCAGCTAAGCCAAGCCCACTGCAGCCAGAGGATGGTGGTCCGACATGCACAACAGTGTTCAAACATCACCTGGTGTCCAGGTCTCCTGCTGGTGGGGTTCCCGCCATTCACCTCCTTCCTTAGAGTCACCCCACTTGCCTCCGACAACACACTCTTCAGGAGGGGTTTGCAGGGGGTGTGATGAATCGAGAGTGGGAAGGGTAAGTGGGAGAAGGAGTGAGACACAAGCCCTTAGGTGTCTGTCCGGACACGTTCCTCTCTAATTCATATTCCAAGAACACGCGTGTGCGCAAGGTCTGCGTTCCTGGGGAATCCGACCAGCTGTGGGAAAATGCTGCCGCCTTGTGGCCGCCTCCTGTAACTACAACGTTCCAAAGGGAGCTCAGCGGCCCTTCCTGTTCAAAAGGCCAGCGGGGTTGTAATTGACACCCCCGCTGCAAAAATGTCCTGGGGATAGGCACTGGAAAAGAGCCCGAAACAGGATTGATTGGCAACAGGCGGTTTCAAGAGGTAAGTTGAATTCACCATGCGTGTTTTGTTTCCCTTTGTGTTGGTTTCTAAGAAAGGCCCAGGAAATATGCTCCACGCCCATGCGAATGGGAGAAATGGAAATTGAAACGCCTTCGCGGTTTCACCTGGCAGCCGTTAGGATTGCCAGTGTCAATACGTCTGGAAGCAGTACCTTCGGGAGAGGGCCTGGAGAAAAGGGAAGCCTCCTAAGCCACTGGTGGTATTGCGCCCTGGTAACAGGCACCACTGAAAACAATCAAGAGATTCCTGCCAAAAACAAAACAAAACCAGAGAGCCGGCCACATGATGTGGCAATCCACCTCCTGGCTGTCTTTGCACAGTAAAGTATCATTTGGGGAGACCCGGGCAGGCCAGCGACCCCTGCACACCTATTGACAAGAGCCAAGGCTTGAAAGTAAAAACACAGTGTCATGGTGTGTGATCCTTTTAATGTCATGTTGGAGTCTGTTGGCTAGTATCTTGTTGAGGATTTTTGCATCTAAGTTCATCGGTGATATTGCTCTCCAGTTTTCTTTTCTTGTAGTATCTTTGTCTGGTTTGGGGATCAGGTGGATGGCTTCGTACAATGAGTTTGGGAGTGTTCTTTCCTCTGCAGTGTTTTGGAAGCGTTTGCAGAACCATGTGTACTTTAGAGAGACACGGGTGCCCCAGCTGTCACTAGCCACCTATTGACAACAGCCAAGTCTTGAAAGTAAAAACACAATGTCCATCCCCAGATGAATGGAAAGTGAAGAGTTGGTACACATAGAGCATGGAATACTGCTCAGCCATGAAACAGAATAATATCCTGCCATTTCCAGCATCTTCGATAGATCCGGAGTTCCCTGTACTCAGCATGGGACGTCCAACAGAGAAAGAGAAAATTCCAACGATAGCACGTATAGGTGGCATCTCAAAGTCGATACCAGGAAAGTAGAAAGCACAAACAGAGTCACAGATTTAGAACGCAAGTACAGGGTTTCGAGAGGGCAAAGGCATGCGGAGGTGGGTTGAATGAGGAGGGTGGGATTAACACATGCATTCTAATATGTATTAAGCAGACGATCCACAACCACCTTCTACAAAGCACAGGGAGCGGTCGGCACCACCCTGGACTAAGCTACGTGGGAAGAGAATGCGAAAGAGAATGGATGTGTATATATATACATACACGGAGAACTGAATCAAGGTGCTGCACAGCGAAAGTCAACAGCATTGTAAATTCACTAGACATGGACAGAAATTAGAATCTCTATAAAAAGCAAAATGATCGAGATCCAGTATGTTCCTCTCAGGCCTCAGAGAGATGCGCGGGTGTCACTTCCCTGGAGCGTGAGCAGGCTTGGGCACCAAAGTTGGAGTGTGGTCACAGTGAGGCAGGTCGGCGCGGGAGTGGGTCGCACCAGCGAATTAACCCCTTTGGACCTGTGGTGCCTGGTCCCTTCTGGTTGGCAGCAGTCTCTGTAGATGTAGGTGTGCCCTCCTGCAGCTAAGCCAAGCCCACTGCAGCCAGAGGATGGTGGTCCGACATGCACAACAGTGTTCAAACATCACCTGGTGTCCAGGTCTCCTGCTGGTGGGGTTCCCGCCATTCACCTCCTTCCTTAGAGTCACCCCACTTGCCTCCGACAACACACTCTTCAGGAGGGGTTTGCAGGGGGTGTGATGAATCGAGAGTGGGAAGGGTAAGTGGGAGAAGGAGTGAGACACAAGCCCTTAGGTGTCTGTCCGGACACGTTCCTCTCTAATTCATATTCCAAGAACACGCGTGTGCGCAAGGTCTGCGTTCCTGGGGAATCCGACCAGCTGTGGGAAAATGCTGCCGCCTTGTGGCCGCCTCCTGTAACTACAACGTTCCAAAGGGAGCTCAGCGGCCCTTCCTGTTCAAAAGGCCAGCGGGGTTGTAATTGACACCCCCGCTGCAAAAATGTCCTGGGGATAGGCACTGGAAAAGAGCCCGAAACAGGATTGATTGGCAACAGGCGGTTTCAAGAGGTAAGTTGAATTCACCATGCGTGTTTTGTTTCCCTTTGTGTTGGTTTCTAAGAAAGGCCCAGGAAATATGCTCCACGCCCATGCGAATGGGAGAAATGGAAATTGAAACGCCTTCGCGGTTTCACCTGGCAGCCGTTAGGATTGCCAGTGTCAATACGTCTGGAAGCAATACCTTCGGGAGAGGGCCTGGAGAAAAGGGAAGCCTCCTAAGCCACTGGTGGTATTGCGCCCTGGTAACAGGCACCACTGAAAACAATCAAGAGATTCCTGCCAAAAACAAAACAAAACCAGAGAGCCGGCCACATGATGTGGCAATCCACCTCCTGGCTGTCTTTGCACAGTAAAGTATCATTTGGGGAGACCCGGGCAGGCCAGCGACCCCTGCACACCTATTGACAAGAGCCAAGGCTTGAAAGTAAAAACACAGTGTCATGGTGTGTGATCCTTTTAATGTCATGTTGGAGTCTGTTGGCTAGTATCTTGTTGAGGATTTTTGCATCTAAGTTCATCGGTGATATTGCTCTCCAGTTTTCTTTTCTTGTAGTATCTTTGTCTGGTTTGGGGATCAGGTGGATGGCTTCGTACAATGAGTTTGGGAGTGTTCTTTCCTCTGCAGTGTTTTGGAAGCGTTTGCAGAACCATGTGTACTTTAGAGAGACACGGGTGCCCCAGCTGTCACTAGCCACCTATTGACAACAGCCAAGTCTTGAAAGTAAAAACACAATGTCCATCCCCAGATGAATGGAAAGTGAAGAGTTGGTACACATAGAGCATGGAATACTGCTCAGCCATGAAACAGAATAATATCCTGCCATTTCCAGCATCTTCGATAGATCCGGAGTTCCCTGTACTCAGCATGGGATGTCCAACAGAGAAAGAGAAAATTCCAACGATAGCACGTATAGGTGGCATCTCAAAGTCGATACCAGGAAAGTAGAAAGCACAAACAGAGTCACAGATTTAGAACGCAAGTACAGGGTTTCGAGAGGGCAAAGGCATGCGGAGGTGGGTTGAATGAGGAGGGTGGGATTAACACATGCATTCTAATATGTATTAAGCAGACGATCCACAACCACCTTCTACAAAGCACAGGGAGCGGTCGGCACCACCCTGGACTAAGCTACGTGGGAAGAGAATGCGAAAGAGAATGGATGTGTATATATATACATACACGGAGAACTGAATCAAGGTGCTGCACAGCGAAAGTCAACAGCATTGTAAATTCACTAGACATGGACAGAAATTAGAATCTCTATAAAAAGCAAAATGATCGAGATCCAGTATGTTCCTCTCAGGCCTCAGAGAGATGCGCGGGTGTCACTTCCCTGGAGCGTGAGCAGGCTTGGGCACCAAAGTTGGAGTGTGGTCACAGTGAGGCAGGTCGGCGCGGGAGTGGGTCGCACCAGCGAATTAACCCCTTTGGACCTGTGGTGCCTGGTCCCTTCTGGTTGGCAGCAGTCTCTGTAGATGTAGGTGTGCCCTCCTGCAGCTAAGCCAAGCCCACTGCAGCCAGAGGATGGTGGTCCGACATGCACAACAGTGTTCAAACATCACCTGGTGTCCAGGTCTCCTGCTGGTGGGGTTCCCGCCATTCACCTCCTTCCTTAGAGTCACCCCACTTGCCTCCGACAACACACTCTTCAGGAGGGGTTTGCAGGGGGTGTGATGAATCGAGAGTGGGAAGGGTAAGTGGGAGAAGGAGTGAGACACAAGCCCTTAGGTGTCTGTCCGGACACGTTCCTCTCTAATTCATATTCCAAGAACACGCGTGTGCGCAAGGTCTGCGTTCCTGGGGAATCCGACCAGCTGTGGGAAAATGCTGCCGCCTTGTGGCCGCCTCCTGTAACTACAACGTTCCAAAGGGAGCTCAGCGGCCCTTCCTGTTCAAAAGGCCAGCGGGGTTGTAATTGACACCCCCGCTGCAAAAATGTCCTGGGGATAGGCACTGGAAAAGAGCCCGAAACAGGATTGATTGGCAACAGGCGGTTTCAAGAGGTAAGTTGAATTCACCATGCGTGTTTTGTTTCCCTTTGTGTTGGTTTCTAAGAAAGGCCCAGGAAATATGCTCCACGCCCATGCGAATGGGAGAAATGGAAATTGAAACGCCTTCGCGGTTTCACCTGGCAGCCGTTAGGATTGCCAGTGTCAATACGTCTGGAAGCAGTACCTTCGGGAGAGGGCCTGGAGAAAAGGGAAGCCTCCTAAGCCACTGGTGGTATTGCGCCCTGGTAACAGGCACCACTGAAAACAATCAAGAGATTCCTGCCAAAAACAAAACAAAACCAGAGAGCCGGCCACATGATGTGGCAATCCACCTCCTGGCTGTCTTTGCACAGTAAAGTATCATTTGGGGAGACCCGGGCAGGCCAGCGACCCCTGCACACCTATTGACAAGAGCCAAGGCTTGAAAGTAAAAACACAGTGTCATGGTGTGTGATCCTTTTAATGTCATGTTGGAGTCTGTTGGCTAGTATCTTGTTGAGGATTTTTGCATCTAAGTTCATCGGTGATATTGCTCTCCAGTTTTCTTTTCTTGTAGTATCTTTGTCTGGTTTGGGGATCAGGTGGATGGCTTCGTACAATGAGTTTGGGAGTGTTCTTTCCTCTGCAGTGTTTTGGAAGCGTTTGCAGAACCATGTGTACTTTAGAGAGACACGGGTGCCCCAGCTGTCACTAGCCACCTATTGACAACAGCCAAGTCTTGAAAGTAAAAACACAATGTCCATCCCCAGATGAATGGAAAGTGAAGAGTTGGTACACATAGAGCATGGAATACTGCTCAGCCATGAAACAGAATAATATCCTGCCATTTCCAGCATCTTCGATAGATCCGGAGTTCCCTGTACTCAGCATGGGACGTCCAACAGAGAAAGAGAAAATTCCAACGATAGCACGTATAGGTGGCATCTCAAAGTCGATACCAGGAAAGTAGAAAGCACAAACAGAGTCACAGATTTAGAACGCAAGTACAGGGTTTCGAGAGGGCAAAGGCATGCGGAGGTGGGTTGAATGAGGAGGGTGGGATTAACACATGCATTCTAATATGTATTAAGCAGACGATCCACAACCACCTTCTACAAAGCACAGGGAGCGGTCGGCACCACCCTGGACTAAGCTACGTGGGAAGAGAATGCGAAAGAGAATGGATGTGTATATATATACATACACGGAGAACTGAATCAAGGTGCTGCACAGCGAAAGTCAACAGCATTGTAAATTCACTAGACATGGACAGAAATTAGAATCTCTATAAAAAGCAAAATGATCGAGATCCAGTATGTTCCTCTCAGGCCTCAGAGAGATGCGCGGGTGTCACTTCCCTGGAGCGTGAGCAGGCTTGGGCACCAAAGTTGGAGTGTGGTCACAGTGAGGCAGGTCGGCGCGGGAGTGGGTCGCACCAGCGAATTAACCCCTTTGGACCTGTGGTGCCTGGTCCCTTCTGGTTGGCAGCAGTCTCTGTAGATGTAGGTGTGCCCTCCTGCAGCTAAGCCAAGCCCACTGCAGCCAGAGGATGGTGGTCCGACATGCACAACAGTGTTCAAACATCACCTGGTGTCCAGGTCTCCTGCTGGTGGGGTTCCCGCCATTCACCTCCTTCCTTAGAGTCACCCCACTTGCCTCCGACAACACACTCTTCAGGAGGGGTTTGCAGGGGGTGTGATGAATCGAGAGTGGGAAGGGTAAGTGGGAGAAGGAGTGAGACACAAGCCCTTAGGTGTCTGTCCGGACACGTTCCTCTCTAATTCATATTCCAAGAACACGCGTGTGCGCAAGGTCTGCGTTCCTGGGGAATCCGACCAGCTGTGGGAAAATGCTGCCGCCTTGTGGCCGCCTCCTGTAACTACAACGTTCCAAAGGGAGCTCAGCGGCCCTTCCTGTTCAAAAGGCCAGCGGGGTTGTAATTGACACCCCCGCTGCAAAAATGTCCTGGGGATAGGCACTGGAAAAGAGCCCGAAACAGGATTGATTGGCAACAGGCGGTTTCAAGAGGTAAGTTGAATTCACCATGCGTGTTTTGTTTCCCTTTGTGTTGGTTTCTAAGAAAGGCCCAGGAAATATGCTCCACGCCCATGCGAATGGGAGAAATGGAAATTGAAACGCCTTCGCGGTTTCACCTGGCAGCCGTTAGGATTGCCAGTGTCAATACGTCTGGAAGCAATACCTTCGGGAGAGGGCCTGGAGAAAAGGGAAGCCTCCTAAGCCACTGGTGGTATTGCGCCCTGGTAACAGGCACCACTGAAAACAATCAAGAGATTCCTGCCAAAAACAAAACAAAACCAGAGAGCCGGCCACATGATGTGGCAATCCACCTCCTGGCTGTCTTTGCACAGTAAAGTATCATTTGGGGAGACCCGGGCAGGCCAGCGACCCCTGCACACCTATTGACAAGAGCCAAGGCTTGAAAGTAAAAACACAGTGTCATGGTGTGTGATCCTTTTAATGTCATGTTGGAGTCTGTTGGCTAGTATCTTGTTGAGGATTTTTGCATCTAAGTTCATCGGTGATATTGCTCTCCAGTTTTCTTTTCTTGTAGTATCTTTGTCTGGTTTGGGGATCAGGTGGATGGCTTCGTACAATGAGTTTGGGAGTGTTCTTTCCTCTGCAGTGTTTTGGAAGCGTTTGCAGAACCATGTGTACTTTAGAGAGACACGGGTGCCCCAGCTGTCACTAGCCACCTATTGACAACAGCCAAGTCTTGAAAGTAAAAACACAATGTCCATCCCCAGATGAATGGAAAGTGAAGAGTTGGTACACATAGAGCATGGAATACTGCTCAGCCATGAAACAGAATAATATCCTGCCATTTCCAGCATCTTCGATAGATCCGGAGTTCCCTGTACTCAGCATGGGATGTCCAACAGAGAAAGAGAAAATTCCAACGATAGCACGTATAGGTGGCATCTCAAAGTCGATACCAGGAAAGTAGAAAGCACAAACAGAGTCACAGATTTAGAACGCAAGTACAGGGTTTCGAGAGGGCAAAGGCATGCGGAGGTGGGTTGAATGAGGAGGGTGGGATTAACACATGCATTCTAATATGTATTAAGCAGACGATCCACAACCACCTTCTACAAAGCACAGGGAGCGGTCGGCACCACCCTGGACTAAGCTACGTGGGAAGAGAATGCGAAAGAGAATGGATGTGTATATATATACATACACGGAGAACTGAATCAAGGTGCTGCACAGCGAAAGTCAACAGCATTGTAAATTCACTAGACATGGACAGAAATTAGAATCTCTATAAAAAGCAAAATGATCGAGATCCAGTATGTTCCTCTCAGGCCTCAGAGAGATGCGCGGGTGTCACTTCCCTGGAGCGTGAGCAGGCTTGGGCACCAAAGTTGGAGTGTGGTCACAGTGAGGCAGGTCGGCGCGGGAGTGGGTCGCACCAGCGAATTAACCCCTTTGGACCTGTGGTGCCTGGTCCCTTCTGGTTGGCAGCAGTCTCTGTAGATGTAGGTGTGCCCTCCTGCAGCTAAGCCAAGCCCACTGCAGCCAGAGGATGGTGGTCCGACATGCACAACAGTGTTCAAACATCACCTGGTGTCCAGGTCTCCTGCTGGTGGGGTTCCCGCCATTCACCTCCTTCCTTAGAGTCACCCCACTTGCCTCCGACAACACACTCTTCAGGAGGGGTTTGCAGGGGGTGTGATGAATCGAGAGTGGGAAGGGTAAGTGGGAGAAGGAGTGAGACACAAGCCCTTAGGTGTCTGTCCGGACACGTTCCTCTCTAATTCATATTCCAAGAACACGCGTGTGCGCAAGGTCTGCGTTCCTGGGGAATCCGACCAGCTGTGGGAAAATGCTGCCGCCTTGTGGCCGCCTCCTGTAACTACAACGTTCCAAAGGGAGCTCAGCGGCCCTTCCTGTTCAAAAGGCCAGCGGGGTTGTAATTGACACCCCCGCTGCAAAAATGTCCTGGGGATAGGCACTGGAAAAGAGCCCGAAACAGGATTGATTGGCAACAGGCGGTTTCAAGAGGTAAGTTGAATTCACCATGCGTGTTTTGTTTCCCTTTGTGTTGGTTTCTAAGAAAGGCCCAGGAAATATGCTCCACGCCCATGCGAATGGGAGAAATGGAAATTGAAACGCCTTCGCGGTTTCACCTGGCAGCCGTTAGGATTGCCAGTGTCAATACGTCTGGAAGCAATACCTTCGGGAGAGGGCCTGGAGAAAAGGGAAGCCTCCTAAGCCACTGGTGGTATTGCGCCCTGGTAACAGGCACCACTGAAAACAATCAAGAGATTCCTGCCAAAAACAAAACAAAACCAGAGAGCCGGCCACATGATGTGGCAATCCACCTCCTGGCTGTCTTTGCACAGTAAAGTATCATTTGGGGAGACCCGGGCAGGCCAGCGACCCCTGCACACCTATTGACAAGAGCCAAGGCTTGAAAGTAAAAACACAGTGTCATGGTGTGTGATCCTTTTAATGTCATGTTGGAGTCTGTTGGCTAGTATCTTGTTGAGGATTTTTGCATCTAAGTTCATCGGTGATATTGCTCTCCAGTTTTCTTTTCTTGTAGTATCTTTGTCTGGTTTGGGGATCAGGTGGATGGCTTCGTACAATGAGTTTGGGAGTGTTCTTTCCTCTGCAGTGTTTTGGAAGCGTTTGCAGAACCATGTGTACTTTAGAGAGACACGGGTGCCCCAGCTGTCACTAGCCACCTATTGACAACAGCCAAGTCTTGAAAGTAAAAGCACAATGTCCATCCCCAGATGAATGGAAAGTGAAGAGTTGGTACACATAGAGCATGGAATACTGCTCAGCCATGAAACAGAATAATATCCTGCCATTTCCAGCATCTTCGATAGATCCGGAGTTCCCTGTACTCAGCATGGGACGTCCAACAGAGAAAGAGAAAATTCCAACGATAGCACGTATAGGTGGCATCTCAAAGTCGATACCAGGAAAGTAGAAAGCACAAACAGAGTCACAGATTTAGAACGCAAGTACAGGGTTTCGAGAGGGCAAAGGCATGCGGAGGTGGGTTGAATGAGGAGGGTGGGATTAACACATGCATTCTAATATGTATTAAGCAGACGATCCACAACCACCTTCTACAAAGCACAGGGAGCGGTCGGCACCACCCTGGACTAAGCTACGTGGGAAGAGAATGCGAAAGAGAATGGATGTGTATATATATACATACACGGAGAACTGAGTCAAGGTGCTGCACAGCGAAAGTCAACAGCATTGTAAATTCACTAGACATGGACAGAAATTAGAATCTCTATAAAAAGCAAAATGATCGAGATCCAGTATGTTCCTCTCAGGCCTCAGAGAGATGCGCGGGTGTCACTTCCCTGGAGCGTGAGCAGGCTTGGGCACCAAAGTTGGAGTGTGGTCACAGTGAGGCAGGTCGGCGCGGGAGTGGGTCGCACCAGCGAATTATCCCCTTTGGACCTGTGGTGCCTGGTCCCTTCTGGTTGGCGGCAGTCTCTGTAGATGTAGGTGTGCCCTCCTGCAGCTAAGCCAAGCCCACTGCAGCCAGAGGATGGTGGTCCGACATGCACAACAGTGTTCAAACATCACCTGGTGTCCAGGTCTCCTGCTGGTGGGGTTCCCGCCATTCACCTCCTTCCTTAGAGTCACCCCACTTGCCTCCGACAACACACTCTTCAGGAGGGGTTTGCAGGGGGTGTGATGAATCGAGAGTGGGAAGGGTAAGTGGGAGAAGGAGTGAGACACAAGCCCTTAGGTGTCTGTCCGGACACGTTCCTCTCTAATTCATATTCCAAGAACACGCGTGTGCGCAAGGTCTGCGTTCCTGGGGAATCCGACCAGCTGTGGGAAAATGCTGCCGCCTTGTGGCCGCCTCCTGTAACTACAACGTTCCAAAGGGAGCTCAGCGGCCCTTCCTGTTCAAAAGGCCAGCGGGGTTGTAATTGACACCCCCGCTGCAAAAATGTCCTGGGGATAGGCACTGGAAAAGAGCCCGAAACAGGATTGATTGGCAACAGGCGGTTTCAAGAGGTAAGTTGAATTCACCATGCGTGTTTTGTTTCCCTTTGTGTTGGTTTCTAAGAAAGGCCCAGGAAATATGCTCCACGCCCATGAGAATGGGAGAAATGGAAATTGAAACGCCTTCGCGGTTTCACCTGGCAGCCGTTAGGATTGCCAGTGTCAATACGTCTGGAAGCAATACCTTCGGGAGAGGGCCTGGAGAAAAGGGAAGCCTCCTAAGCCACTGGTGGTATTGCGCCCTGGTAACAGGCACCACTGAAAACAATCAAGAGATTCCTGCCAAAAACAAAACAAAACCAGAGAGCCGGCCACATGATGTGGCAATCCACCTCCTGGCTGTCTTTGCACAGTAAAGTATCATTTGGGGAGACCCGGGCAGGCCAGCGACCCCTGCACACCTATTGACAAGAGCCAAGGCTTGAAAGTAAAAACACAGAGTCATGGTGTGTGATCCTTTTAATGTCATGTTGGAGTCTGTTGGCTAGTATCTTGTTGAGGATTTTTGCATCTAAGTTCATCGGTGATATTGCTCTCCAGTTTTCTTTTCTTGTAGTATCTTTGTCTGGTTTGGGGATCAGGTGGATGGCTTCGTACAATGAGTTTGGGAGTGTTCTTTCCTCTGCAGTGTTTTGGAAGCGTTTGCAGAACCATGTGTACTTTAGAGAGACACGGGTGCCCCAGCTGTCACTAGCCACCTATTGACAACAGCCAAGTCTTGAAAGTAAAAACACAATGTCCATCCCCAGATGAATGGAAAGTGAAGAGTTGGTACACATAGAGCATGGAATACTGCTCAGCCATGAAACAGAATAATATCCTGCCATTTCCAGCATCTTCGATAGATCCGGAGTTCCCTGTACTCAGCATGGGACGTCCAACAGAGAAAGAGAAAATTCCAACGATAGCACGTATAGGTGGCATCTCAAAGTCGATACCAGGAAAGTAGAAAGCACAAACAGAGTCACAGATTTAGAACGCAAGTACAGGGTTTCGAGAGGGCAAAGGCATGCGGAGGTGGGTTGAATGAGGAGGGTGGGATTAACACATGCATTCTAATATGTATTAAGCAGACGATCCACAACCACCTTCTACAAAGCACAGGGAGCGGTCGGCACCACCCTGGACTAAGCTACGTGGGAAGAGAATGCGAAAGAGAATGGATGTGTATATATATACATACACGGAGAACTGAATCAAGGTGCTGCACAGCGAAAGTCAACAGCATTGTAAATTCACTAGACATGGACAGAAATTAGAATCTCTATAAAAAGCAAAATGATCGAGATCCAGTATGTTCCTCTCAGGCCTGAGAGAGATGCGCGGGTGTCACTTCCCTGGAGCGTGAGCAGGCTTGGGCACCAAAGTTGGAGTGTGGTCACAGTGAGGCAGGTCGGCGCGGGAGTGGGTCGCACCAGCGAATTATCCCCTTTGGACCTGTGGTGCCTGGTCCCTTCTGGTTGGCAGCAGTCTCTGTAGATGTAGGTGTGCCCTCCTGCAGCTAAGCCAAGCCCACTGCAGCCAGAGGATGGTGGTCCGACATGCACAACAGTGTTCAAACATCACCTGGTGTCCAGGTCTCCTGCTGGTGGGGTTCCCGCCATTCACCTCCTTCCTTAGAGTCACCTCACTTGCCTCCGACAACACACTCTTCAGGAGGCGTTTGCAGGGGGTGTGATGAATCGAGAGTGGGAAGGGTAAGTGGGAGAAGGAGTGAGACACAAGCCCTTAGGTGTCTGTCCGGACACGTTCCTCTCTAATTCATATTCCAAGAACACGCGTGTGCGCAAGGTCTGCGTTCCTGGGGAATCCGACCAGCTGTGGGAAAATGCTGCCGCCTTGTGGCCGCCTCCTGTAACTACAACGTTCCAAAGGGAGCTCAGCGGCCCTTCCTGTTCAAAAGGCCAGCGGGGTTGTAATTGACACCCCCGCTGCAAAAATGTCCTGGGGATAGGCACTGGAAAAGAGCCCGAAACAGGATTGATTGGCAACAGGCGGTTTCAAGAGGTAAGTTGAATTCACCATGCGTGTTTTGTTTCCCTTTGTGTTGGTTTCTAAGAAAGGCCCAGGAAATATGCTCCACGCCCATGCGAATGGGAGAAATGGAAATTGAAACGCCTTCGCGGTTTCACCTGGCAGCCGTTAGGATTGCCAGTGTCAATACGTCTGGAAGCAATACCTTCGGGAGAGGGCCTGGAGAAAAGGGAAGCCTCCTAAGCCACTGGTGGTATTGCGCCCTGGTAACAGGCACCACTGAAAACAATCAAGAGATTCCTGCCAAAAACAAAACAAAACCAGAGAGCCGGCCACATGATGTGGCAATCCACCTCCTGGCTGTCTTTGCACAGTAAAGTATCATTTGGGGAGACCCGGGCAGGCCAGCGACCCCTGCACACCTATTGACAAGAGCCAAGGCTTGAAAGTAAAAACACAGTGTCATGGTGTGTGATCCTTTTAATGTCATGTTGGAGTCTGTTGGCTAGTATCTTGTTGAGGATTTTTGCATCTAAGTTCATCGGTGATATTGCTCTCCAGTTTTCTTTTCTTGTAGTATCTTTGTCTGGTTTGGGGATCAGGTGGATGGCTTCGTACAATGAGTTTGGGAGTGTTCTTTCCTCTGCAGTGTTTTGGAAGCGTTTGCAGAACCATGTGTACTTTAGAGAGACACGGGTGCCCCAGCTGTCACTAGCCACCTATTGACAACAGCCAAGTCTTGAAAGTAAAAGCACAATGTCCATCCCCAGATGAATGGAAAGTGAAGAGTTGGTACACATAGAGCATGGAATACTGCTCAGCCATGAAACAGAATAATATCCTGCCATTTCCAGCATCTTCGATAGATCCGGAGTTCCCTGTACTCAGCATGGGACGTCCAACAGAGAAAGAGAAAATTCCAACGATAGCACGTATAGGTGGCATCTCAAAGTCGATACCAGGAAAGTAGAAAGCACAAACAGAGTCACAGATTTAGAACGCAAGTACAGGGTTTCGAGAGGGCAAAGGCATGCGGAGGTGGGTTGAATGAGGAGGGTGGGATTAACACATGCATTCTAATATGTATTAAGCAGACGATCCACAACCACCTTCTACAAAGCACAGGGAGCGGTCGGCACCACCCTGGACTAAGCTACGTGGGAAGAGAATGCGAAAGAGAATGGATGTGTATATATATACATACACGGAGAACTGAGTCAAGGTGCTGCACAGCGAAAGTCAACAGCATTGTAAATTCACTAGACATGGACAGAAATTAGAATCTCTATAAAAAGCAAAATGATCGAGATCCAGTATGTTCCTCTCAGGCCTCAGAGAGATGCGCGGGTGTCACTTCCCTGGAGCGTGAGCAGGCTTGGGCACCAAAGTTGGAGTGTGGTCACAGTGAGGCAGGTCGGCGCGGGAGTGGGACGCACCAGCGAATTATCCCCTTTGGACCTGTGGTGCCTGGTCCCTTCTGGTTGGCGGCAGTCTCTGTAGATGTAGGTGTGCCCTCCTGCAGCTAAGCCAAGCCCACTGCAGCCAGAGGATGGTGGTCCGACATGCACAACAGTGTTCAAACATCACCTGGTGTCCAGGTCTCCTGCTGGTGGGGTTCCCGCCATTCACCTCCTTCCTTAGAGTCACCCCACTTGCCTCCGACAACACACTCTTCAGGAGGGGTTTGCAGGGGGTGTGATGAATCGAGAGTGGGAAGGGTAAGTGGGAGAAGGAGTGAGACACAAGCCCTTAGGTGTCTGTCCGGACACGTTCCTCTCTAATTCATATTCCAAGAACACGCGTGTGCGCAAGGTCTGCGTTCCTGGGGAATCCGACCAGCTGTGGGAAAATGCTGCCGCCTTGTGGCCGCCTCCTGTAACTACAACGTTCCAAAGGGAGCTCAGCGGCCCTTCCTGTTCAAAAGGCCAGCGGGGTTGTAATTGACACCCCCGCTGCAAAAATGTCCTGGGGATAGGCACTGGAAAAGAGCCCGAAACAGGATTGATTGGCAACAGGCGGTTTCAAGAGGTAAGTTGAATTCACCATGCGTGTTTTGTTTCCCTTTGTGTTGGTTTCTAAGAAAGGCCCAGGAAATATGCTCCACGCCCATGAGAATGGGAGAAATGGAAATTGAAACGCCTTCGCGGTTTCACCTGGCAGCCGTTAGGATTGCCAGTGTCAATACGTCTGGAAGCAATACCTTCGGGAGAGGGCCTGGAGAAAAGGGAAGCCTCCTAAGCCACTGGTGGTATTGCGCCCTGGTAACAGGCACCACTGAAAACAATCAAGAGATTCCTGCTAAAAACAAAACAAAACCAGAGAGCCGGCCACATGATGTGGCAATCCACCTCCTGGCTGTCTTTGCACAGTAAAGTATCATTTGGGGAGACCCGGGCAGGCCAGCGACCCCTGCACACCTATTGACAAGAGCCAAGGCTTGAAAGTAAAAACACAGAGTCATGGTGTGTGATCCTTTTAATGTCATGTTGGAGTCTGTTGGCTAGTATCTTGTTGAGGATTTTTGCATCTAAGTTCATCGGTGATATTGCTCTCCAGTTTTCTTTTCTTGTAGTATCTTTGTCTGGTTTGGGGATCAGGTGGATGGCTTCGTACAATGAGTTTGGGAGTGTTCTTTCCTCTGCAGTGTTTTGGAAGCGTTTGCAGAACCATGTGTACTTTAGAGAGACACGGGTGCCCCAGCTGTCACTAGCCACCTATTGACAACAGCCAAGTCTTGAAAGTAAAAACACAATGTCCATCCCCAGATGAATGGAAAGTGAAGAGTTGGTACACATAGAGCATGGAATACTGCTCAGCCATGAAACAGAATAATATCCTGCCATTTCCAGCATCTTCGATAGATCCGGAGTTCCCTGTACTCAGCATGGGACGTCCAACAGAGAAAGAGAAAATTCCAACGATAGCACGTATAGGTGGCATCTCAAAGTCGATACCAGGAAAGTAGAAAGCACAAACAGAGTCACAGATTTAGAACGCAAGTACAGGGTTTCGAGAGGGCAAAGGCATGCGGAGGTGGGTTGAATGAGGAGGGTGGGATTAACACATGCATTCTAATATGTATTAAGCAGACGATCCACAACCACCTTCTACAAAGCACAGGGAGCGGTCGGCACCACCCTGGACTAAGCTACGTGGGAAGAGAATGCGAAAGAGAATGGATGTGTATATATATACATACACGGAGAACTGAATCAAGGTGCTGCACAGCGAAAGTCAACAGCATTGTAAATTCACTAGACATGGACAGAAATTAGAATCTCTATAAAAAGCAAAATGATCGAGATCCAGTATGTTCCTCTCAGGCCTGAGAGAGATGCGCGGGTGTCACTTCCCTGGAGCGTGAGCAGGCTTGGGCACCAAAGTTGGAGTGTGGTCACAGTGAGGCAGGTCGGCGCGGGAGTGGGTCGCACCAGCGAATTATCCCCTTTGGACCTGTGGTGCCTGGTCCCTTCTGGTTGGCAGCAGTCTCTGTAGATGTAGGTGTGCCCTCCTGCAGCTAAGCCAAGCCCACTGCAGCCAGAGGATGGTGGTCCGACATGCACAACAGTGTTCAAACATCACCTGGTGTCCAGGTCTCCTGCTGGTGGGGTTCCCGCCATTCACCTCCTTCCTTAGAGTCACCTCACTTGCCTCCGACAACACACTCTTCAGGAGGCGTTTGCAGGGGGTGTGATGAATCGAGAGTGGGAAGGGTAAGTGGGAGAAGGAGTGAGACACAAGCCCTTAGGTGTCTGTCCGGACACGTTCCTCTCTAATTCATATTCCAAGAACACGCGTGTGCGCAAGGTCTGCGTTCCTGGGGAATCCGACCAGCTGTGGGAAAATGCTGCCGCCTTGTGGCCGCCTCCTGTAACTACAACGTTCCAAAGGGAGCTCAGCGGCCCTTCCTGTTCAAAAGGCCAGCGGGGTTGTAATTGACACCCCCGCTGCAAAAATGTCCTGGGGATAGGCACTGGAAAAGAGCCCGAAACAGGATTGATTGGCAACAGGCGGTTTCAAGAGGTAAGTTGAATTCACCATGCGTGTTTTGTTTCCCTTTGTGTTGGTTTCTAAGAAAGGCCCAGGAAATATGCTCCACGCCCATGCGAATGGGAGAAATGGAAATTGAAACGCCTTCGCGGTTTCACCTGGCAGCCGTTAGGATTGCCAGTGTCAATACGTCTGGAAGCAATACCTTCGGGAGAGGGCCTGGAGAAAAGGGAAGCCTCCTAAGCCACTGGTGGTATTGCGCCCTGGTAACAGGCACCACTGAAAACAATCAAGAGATTCCTGCCAAAAACAAAACAAAACCAGAGAGCCGGCCACATGATGTGGCAATCCACCTCCTGGCTGTCTTTGCACAGTAAAGTATCATTTGGGGAGACCCGGGCAGGCCAGCGACCCCTGCACACCTATTGACAAGAGCCAAGGCTTGAAAGTAAAAACACAGTGTCATGGTGTGTGATCCTTTTAATGTCATGTTGGAGTCTGTTGGCTAGTATCTTGTTGAGGATTTTTGCATCTAAGTTCATCGGTGATATTGCTCTCCAGTTTTCTTTTCTTGTAGTATCTTTGTCTGGTTTGGGGATCAGGTGGATGGCTTCGTACAATGAGTTTGGGAGTGTTCTTTCCTCTGCAGTGTTTTGGAAGCGTTTGCAGAACCATGTGTACTTTAGAGAGACACGGGTGCCCCAGCTGTCACTAGCCACCTATTGACAACAGCCAAGTCTTGAAAGTAAAAACACAATGTCCATCCCCAGATGAATGGAAAGTGAAGAGTTGGTACACATAGAGCATGGAATACTGCTCAGCCATGAAACAGAATAATATCCTGCCATTTCCAGCATCTTCGATAGATCCGGAGTTCCCTGTACTCAGCATGGGACGTCCAACAGAGAAAGAGAAAATTCCAACGATAGCACGTATAGGTGGCATCTCAAAGTCGATACCAGGAAAGTAGAAAGCACAAACAGAGTCACAGATTTAGAACGCAAGTACAGGGTTTCGAGAGGGCAAAGGCATGCGGAGGTGGGTTGAATGAGGAGGGTGGGATTAACACATGCATTCTAATATGTATTAAGCAGACGATCCACAACCACCTTCTACAAAGCACAGGGAGCGGTCGCCACCACCCTGGACTAAGCTACGTGGGAAGAGAATGCGAAAGAGAATGGATGTGTATATATATACATACACGGAGAACTGAATCAAGGTGCTGCACAGTGAAAGTCAACAGCATTGTAAATTCACTAGACATGGACAGAAATTAGAATCTCTATAAAAAGCAAAATGATCGAGATCCAGTATGTTCCTCTCAGGCCTCAGAGAGATGCGCGGGTGTCACTTCCCTGGAACGTGAGCAGGCTTGGGCACCAAAGTTGGAGTGTGGTCACAGTGAGGCAGGTCGGCGCGGGAGTGGGTCGCACCAGCGAATTATCCCCTTTGGACCTGTGGTGCCTGGTCCCTTCTGGTTGGCGGCAGTCTCTGTAGATGTAGGTGTGCCCTCCTGCAGCTAACCCAAGCCCACTGCAGCCAGAGGATGGTGGTCCGACATGCACAACAGTGTTCAAACATCACCTGGTGTCCAGGTCTCCTGCTGGTGGGGTTCCCGCCATTCACCTCCTTCCTTAGAGTCACCCCACTTGCCTCCGACAACACACTCTTCAGGAGGGGTTTGCAGGGGGTGTGATGAATCGAGAGTGGGAAGGGTAAGTGGGAGAAGGAGTGAGACACAAGCCCTTAGGTGTCTGTCCGGACACGTTCCTCTCTAATTCATATTCCAAGAACACGCGTGTGCGCAAGGTCTGCGTTCCTGGGGAATCCGACCAGCTGTGGGAAAATGCTGCCGCCTTGTGGCCGCCTCCTGCAACTACAACGTTCCAAAGGGAGCTCAGCGGCCCTTCCTGTTCAAAAGGCCAGCGGGGTTGTAATTGACACCCCCGCTGCAAAAATGTCCTGGGGATAGGCACTGGAAAAGAGCCCGAAACAGGATTGATTGGCAACAGGCGGTTTCAAGAGGTAAGTTGAATTCACCATGCGTGTTTTGTTTCCCTTTGTGTTGGTTTCTAAGAAAGGCCCAGGAAATATGCTCCACGCCCATGCGAATGGGAGAAATGGAAATTGAAACGCCTTCGCGGTTTCACCTGGCAGCCGTTAGGATTGCCAGTGTCAATACGTCTGGAAGCAATACCTTCGGGAGAGGGCCTGGAGAAAAGGGAAGCCTCCTAAGCCACTGGTGGTATTGCGCCCTGGTAACAGGCACCACTGAAAACAATCAAGAGATTCCTGCCAAAAACAAAACAAAACCAGAGAGCCGGCCACATGATGTGGCAATCCACCTCCTGGCTGTCTTTGCACAGTAAAGTATCATTTGGGGAGACCCGGGCAGGCCAGCGACCCCTGCACACCTATTGACAAGAGCCAAGGCTTGAAAGTAAAAACACAGTGTCATGGTGTGTGATCCTTTTAATGTCATGTTGGAGTCTGTTGGCTAGTATCTTGTTGAGGATTTTTGCATCTAAGTTCATCGGTGATATTGCTCTCCAGTTTTCTTTTCTTGTAGTATCTTTGTCTGGTTTGGGGATCAGGTGGATGGCTTCGTACAATGAGTTTGGGAGTGTTCTTTCCTCTGCAGTGTTTTGGAAGCGTTTGCAGAACCATGTGTACTTTAGAGAGACACGGGTGCCCCAGCTGTCACTAGCCACCTATTGACAACAGCCAAGTCTTGAAAGTAAAAACACAATGTCCATCCCCAGATGAATGGAAAGTGAAGAGTTGGTACACATAGAGCATGGAATACTGCTCAGCCATGAAACAGAATAATATCCTGCCATTTCCAGCATCTTCGATAGATCCGGAGTTCCCTGTACTCAGCATGGGACGTCCAACAGAGAAAGAGAAAATTCCAACGATAGCACGTATAGGTGGCATCTCAAAGTCGATACCAGGAAAGTAGAAAGCACAAACAGAGTCACAGATTTAGAACGCAAGTACAGGGTTTCGAGAGGGCAAAGGCATGCGGAGGTGGGTTGAATGAGGAGGGTGGGATTAACACATGCATTCTAATATGTATTAAGCAGACGATCCACAACCACCTTCTACAAAGCACAGGGAGCGGTCGCCACCACCCTGGACTAAGCTACGTGGGAAGAGAATGCGAAAGAGAATGGATGTGTATATATATACATACACGGAGAACTGAATCAAGGTGCTGCACAGCGAAAGTCAACAGCATTGTAAATTCACTAGACATGGACAGAAATTAGAATCTCTATAAAAAGCAAAATGATCGAGATCCAGTATGTTCCTCTCAGGCCTGAGAGAGATGCGTGGGTGTCACTTCCCTGGAGCGTGAGCAGGCTTGGGCACCAAAGTTGGAGTGTGGTCACAGTGAGGCAGGTCGGCGCGGGAGTGGGTCGCACCAGCGAATTATCCCCTTTGGACCTGTGGTGCCTGGTCCCTTCTGGTTGGCAGCAGTCTCTGTAGATGTAGGTGTGCCCTCCTGCAGCTAAGCCAAGCCCACTGCAGCCAGAGGATGGTGGTCCGACATGCACAACAGTGTTCAAACATCACCTGGTGTCCAGGTCTCCTGCTGGTGGGGTTCCCGCCATTCACCTCCTTCCTTAGAGTCACCTCACTTGCCTCCGACAACACACTCTTCAGGAGGCGTTTGCAGGGGGTGTGATGAATCGAGAGTGGGAAGGGTAAGTGGGAGAAGGAGTGAGACACAAGCCCTTAGGTGTCTGTCCGGACACGTTCCTCTCTAATTCATATTCCAAGAACACGCGTGTGCGCAAGGTCTGCGTTCCTGGGGAATCCGACCAGCTGTGGGAAAATGCTGCCGCCTTGTGGCCGCCTCCTGTAACTACAACGTTCCAAAGGGAGCTCAGCGGCCCTTCCTGTTCAAAAGGCCAGCGGGGTTGTAATTGACACCCCCGCTGCAAAAATGTCCTGGGGATAGGCACTGGAAAAGAGCCCGAAACAGGATTGATTGGCAACAGGCGGTTTCAAGAGGTAAGTTGAATTCACCATGCGTGTTTTGTTTCCCTTTGTGTTGGTTTCTAAGAAAGGCCCAGGAAATATGCTCCACGCCCATGCGAATGGGAGAAATGGAAATTGAAACGCCTTCGCGGTTTCACCTGGCAGCCGTTAGGATTGCCAGTGTCAATACGTCTGGAAGCAATACCTTCGGGAGAGGGCCTGGAGAAAAGGGAAGCCTCCTAAGCCACTGGTGGTATTGCGCCCTGGTAACAGGCACCACTGAAAACAATCAAGAGATTCCTGCCAAAAACAAAACAAAACCAGAGAGCCGGCCACATGATGTGGCAATCCACCTCCTGGCTGTCTTTGCACAGTAAAGTATCATTTGGGGAGACCCGGGCAGGCCAGCGACCCCTGCACACCTATTGACAAGAGCCAAGGCTTGAAAGTAAAAACACAGTGTCATGGTGTGTGATCCTTTTAATGTCATGTTGGAGTCTGTTGGCTAGTATCTTGTTGAGGATTTTTGCATCTAAGTTCATCGGTGATATTGCTCTCCAGTTTTCTTTTCTTGTAGTATCTTTGTCTGGTTTGGGGATCAGGTGGATGGCTTCGTACAATGAGTTTGGGAGTGTTCTTTCCTCTGCAGTGTTTTGGAAGCGTTTGCAGAACCATGTGTACTTTAGAGAGACACGGGTGCCCCAGCTGTCACTAGCCACCTATTGACAACAGCCAAGTCTTGAAAGTAAAAACACAATGTCCATCCCCAGATGAATGGAAAGTGAAGAGTTGGTACACATAGAGCATGGAATACTGCTCAGCCATGAAACAGAATAATATCCTGCCATTTCCAGCATCTTCGATAGATCCGGAGTTCCCTGTACTCAGCATGGGACGTCCAACAGAGAAAGAGAAAATTCCAACGATAGCACGTATAGGTGGCATCTCAAAGTCGATACCAGGAAAGTAGAAAGCACAAACAGAGTCACAGATTTAGAACGCAAGTACAGGGTTTCGAGAGGGCAAAGGCATGCGGAGGTGGGTTGAATGAGGAGGGTGGGATTAACACATGCATTCTAATATGTATTAAGCAGACGATCCACAACCACCTTCTACAAAGCACAGGGAGCGGTCGCCACCACCCTGGACTAAGCTACGTGGGAAGAGAATGCGAAAGAGAATGGATGTGTATATATATACATACACGGAGAACTGAATCAAGGTGCTGCACAGTGAAAGTCAACAGCATTGTAAATTCACTAGACATGGACAGAAATTAGAATCTCTATAAAAAGCAAAATGATCGAGATCCAGTATGTTCCTCTCAGGCCTCAGAGAGATGCGCGGGTGTCACTTCCCTGGAGCGTGAGCAGGCTTGGGCACCAAAGTTGGAGTGTGGTCACAGTGAGGCAGGTCGGCGCGGGAGTGGGTCGCACCAGCGAATTATCCCCTTTGGACCTGTGGTGCCTGGTCCCTTCTGGTTGGCGGCAGTCTCTGTAGATGTAGGTGTGCCCTCCTGCAGCTAAGCCAAGCCCACTGCAGCCAGAGGATGGTGGTCCGACATGCACAACAGTGTTCAAACATCACCTGGTGTCCAGGTCTCCTGCTGGTGGGGTTCCCGCCATTCACCTCCTTCCTTAGAGTCACCCCACTTGCCTCCGACAACACACTCTTCAGGAGGGGTTTGCAGGGGGTGTGATGAATCGAGAGTGGGAAGGGTAAGTGGGAGAAGGAGTGAGACACAAGCCCTTAGGTGTCTGTCCGGACACGTTCCTCTCTAATTCATATTCCAAGAACACGCGTGTGCGCAAGGTCTGCGTTCCTGGGGAATCCGACCAGCTGTGGGAAAATGCTGCCGCCTTGTGGCCGCCTCCTGCAACTACAACGTTCCAAAGGGAGCTCAGCGGCCCTTCCTGTTCAAAAGGCCAGCGGGGTTGTAATTGACACCCCCGCTGCAAAAATGTCCTGGGGATAGGCACTGGAAAAGAGCCCGAAACAGGATTGATTGGCAACAGGCGGTTTCAAGAGGTAAGTTGAATTCACCATGCGTGTTTTGTTTCCCTTTGTGTTGGTTTCTAAGAAAGGCCCAGGAAATATGCTCCACGCCCATGCGAATGGGAGAAATGGAAATTGAAACGCCTTCGCGGTTTCACCTGGCAGCCGTTAGGATTGCCAGTGTCAATACGTCTGGAAGCAATACCTTCGGGAGAGGGCCTGGAGAAAAGGGAAGCCTCCTAAGCCACTGGTGGTATTGCGCCCTGGTAACAGGCACCACTGAAAACAATCAAGAGATTCCTGCCAAAAACAAAACAAAACCAGAGAGCCGGCCACATGATATGGCAATCCACCTCCTGGCTGTCTTTGCACAGTAAAGTATCATTTGGGGAGACCCGGGCAGGCCAGCGACCCCTGCACACCTATTGACAAGAGCCAAGGCTTGAAAGTAAAAACACAGTGTCATGGTGTGTGATCCTTTTAATGTCATGTTGGAGTCTGTTGGCTAGTATCTTGTTGAGGATTTTTGCATCTAAGTTCATCGGTGATATTGCTCTCCAGTTTTCTTTTCTTGTAGTATCTTTGTCTGGTTTGGGGATCAGGTGGATGGCTTCGTACAATGAGTTTGGGAGTGTTCTTTCCTCTGCAGTGTTTTGGAAGCGTTTGCAGAACCATGTGTACTTTAGAGAGACACGGGTGCCCCAGCTGTCACTAGCCACCTATTGACAACAGCCAAGTCTTGAAAGTAAAAACACAATGTCCATCCCCAGATGAATGGAAAGTGAAGAGTTGGTACACATAGAGCATGGAATACTGCTCAGCCATGAAACAGAATAATATCCTGCCATTTCCAGCATCTTCGATAGATCCGGAGTTCCCTGTACTCAGCATGGGACGTCCAACAGAGAAAGAGAAAATTCCAACGATAGCACGTATAGGTGGCATCTCAAAGTCGATACCAGGAAAGTAGAAAGCACAAACAGAGTCACAGATTTAGAACGCAAGTACAGGGTTTCGAGAGGGCAAAGGCATGCGGAGGTGGGTTGAATGAGGAGGGTGGGATGAACACATGCATTCTAATATGTATTAAGCAGACGATCCACAACCACCTTCTACAAAGCACAGGGAGCGGTCGGCACCACCCTGGACTAAGCTACGTGGGAAGAGAATGCGAAAGAGAATGGATGTGTATATATATACATACACGGAGAACTGAATCAAGGTGCTGCACAGCGAAAGTCAACAGCATTGTAAATTCACTAGACATGGACAGAAATTAGAATCTCTATAAAAAGCAAAATGATCGAGATCCAGTATGTTCCTCTCAGGCCTGAGAGAGATGCGCGGGTGTCACTTCCCTGGAGCGTGAGCAGGCTTGGGCACCAAAGTTGGAGTGTGGTCACAGTGAGGCAGGTCGGCGCGGGAGTGGGTCGCACCAGCGAATTATCCCCTTTGGACCTGTGGTGCCTGGTCCCTTCTGGTTGGCAGCAGTCTCTGTAGATGTAGGTGTGCCCTCCTGCAGCTAAGCCAAGCCCACTGCAGCCAGAGGATGGTGGTCCGACATGCACAACAGTGTTCAAACATCACCTGGTGTCCAGGTCTCCTGCTGGTGGGGTTCCCGCCATTCACCTCCTTCCTTAGAGTCACCCCACTTGCCTCCGACAACACACTCTTCAGGAGGGGTTTGCAGGGGGTGTGATGAATCGAGAGTGGGAAGGGTAAGTGGGAGAAGGAGTGAGACACAAGCCCTTAGGTGTCTGTCCGGACACGTTCCTCTCTAATTCATATTCCAAGAACACGCGTGTGCGCAAGGTCTGCGTTCCTGGGGAATCCGACCAGCTGTGGGAAAATGCTGCCGCCTTGTGGCCGCCTCCTGTAACTACAACGTTCCAAAGGGAGCTCAGCGGCCCTTCCTGTTCAAAAGGCCAGCGGGGTTGTAATTGACACCCCCGCTGCAAAAATGTCCTGGGGATAGGCACTGGAAAAGAGCCCGAAACAGGATTGATTGGCAACAGGCGGTTTCAAGAGGTAAGTTGAATTCACCATGCGTGTTTTGTTTCCCTTTGTGTTGGTTTCTAAGAAAGGCCCAGGAAATATGCTCCACGCCCATGCGAATGGGAGAAATGGAAATTGAAACGCCTTCGCGGTTTCACCTGGCAGCCGTTAGGATTGCCAGTGTCAATACGTCTGGGAGCAATACCTTCGGGAGAGGGCCTGGAGAAAAGGGAAGCCTCCTAAGCCACTGGTGGTATTGCGCCCTGGTAACAGGCACCACTGAAAACAATCAAGAGATTCCTGCCAAAAACAAAACAAAACCAGAGAGCCGGCCACATGATGTGGCAATCCACCTCCTGGCTGTCTTTGCACAGTAAAGTATCATTTGGGGAGACCCGGGCAGGCCAGCGACCCCTGCACACCTATTGACAAGAGCCAAGGCTTGAAAGTAAAAACACAGTGTCATGGTGTGTGATCCTTTTAATGTCATGTTGGAGTCTGTTGGCTAGTATCTTGTTGAGGATTTTTGCATCTAAGTTCATCGGTGATATTGCTCTCCAGTTTTCTTTTCTTGTAGTATCTTTGTCTGGTTTGGGGATCAGGTGGATGGCTTCGTACAATGAGTTTGGGAGTGTTCTTTCCTCTGCAGTGTTTTGGAAGCGTTTGCAGAACCATGTGTACTTTAGAGAGACACGGGTGCCCCAGCTGTCACTAGCCACCTATTGACAACAGCCAAGTCTTGAAAGTAAAAACACAATGTCCATCCCCAGATGAATGGAAAGTGAAGAGTTGGTACACATAGAGCATGGAATACTGCTCAGCCATGAAACAGAATAATATCCTGCCATTTCCAGCATCTTCGATAGATCCGGAGTTCCCTGTACTCAGCATGGGACGTCCAACAGAGAAAGAGAAAATTCCAACGATAGCACGTATAGGTGGCATCTCAAAGTCGATACCAGGAAAGTAGAAAGCACAAACAGAGTCACAGATTTAGAACGCAAGTACAGGGTTTCGAGAGGGCAAAGGCATGCGGAGGTGGGTTGAATGAGGAGGGTGGGATTAACACATGCATTCTAATATGTATTAAGCAGACGATCCACAACCACCTTCTACAAAGCACAGGGAGCGGTCGCCACCACCCTGGACTAAGCTACGTGGGAAGAGAATGCGAAAGAGAATGGATGTGTATATATATACATACACGGAGAACTGAATCAAGGTGCTGCACAGTGAAAGTCAACAGCATTGTAAATTCACTAGACATGGACAGAAATTAGAATCTCTATAAAAAGCAAAATGATCGAGATCCAGTATGTTCCTCTCAGGCCTCAGAGAGATGCGCGGGTGTCACTTCCCTGGAGCGTGAGCAGGCTTGGGCACCAAAGTTGGAGTGTGGTCACAGTGAGGCAGGTCGGCACGGGAGTGGGTCGCACCAGCGAATTATCCCCTTTGGACCTGTGGTGCCTGGTCCCTTCTGGTTGGCGGCAGTCTCTGTAGATGTAGGTGTGCCCTCCTGCAGCTAAGCCCAGCCCACTGCAGCCAGAGGATGGTGGTCCGACATGCACAACAGTGTTCAAACATCACCTGGTGTCCAGGTCTCCTGCTGGTGGGGTTCCCGCCATTCACCTCCTTCCTTAGAGTCACCCCACTTGCCTCCGACAACACACTCTTCAGGAGGGGTTTGCAGGGGGTGTGATGAATCGAGAGTGGGAAGGGTAAGTGGGAGAAGGAGTGAGACACAAGCCCTTAGGTGTCTGTCCGGACACGTTCCTCTCTAATTCATATTCCAAGAACACGCGTGTGCGCAAGGTCTGCGTTCCTGGGGAATCCGACCAGCTGTGGGAAAATGCTGCCGCCTTGTGGCCGCCTCCTGTAACTACAACGTTCCAAAGGGAGCTCAGCGGCCCTTCCTGTTCAAAAGGCCAGCGGGGTTGTAATTGACACCCCCGCTGCAAAAATGTCCTGGGGATAGGCACTGGAAAAGAGCCCGAAACAGGATTGATTGGCAACAGGCGGTTTCAAGAGGTAAGTTGAATTCACCATGCGTGTTTTGTTTCCCTTTGTGTTGGTTTCTAAGAAAGGCCCAGGAAATATGCTCCACGCCCATGCGAATGGGAGAAATGGAAATTGAAACGCCTTCGCGGTTTCACCTGGCAGCCGTTAGGATTGCCAGTGTCAATACGTCTGGGAGCAATACCTTCGGGAGAGGGCCTGGAGAAAAGGGAAGCCTCCTAAGCCACTGGTGGTATTGCGCCCTGGTAACAGGCACCACTGAAAACAATCAAGAGATTCCTGCCAAAAACAAAACAAAACCAGAGAGCCGGCCACATGATGTGGCAATCCACCTCCTGGCTGTCTTTGCACAGTAAAGTATCATTTGGGGAGACCCGGGCAGGCCAGCGACCCCTGCACACCTATTGACAAGAGCCAAGGCTTGAAAGTAAAAACACAGTGTCATGGTGTGTGATCCTTTTAATGTCATGTTGGAGTCTGTTGGCTAGTATCTTGTTGAGGATTTTTGCATCTAAGTTCATCGGTGATATTGCTCTCCAGTTTTCTTTTCTTGTAGTATCTTTGTCTGGTTTGGGGATCAGGTGGATGGCTTCGTACAATGAGTTTGGGAGTGTTCTTTCCTCTGCAGTGTTTTGGAAGCGTTTGCAGAACCATGTGTACTTTAGAGAGACACGGGTGCCCCAGCTGTCACTAGCCACCTATTGACAACAGCCAAGTCTTGAAAGTAAAAACACAATGTCCATCCCCAGATGAATGGAAAGTGAAGAGTTGGTACACATAGAGCATGGAATACTGCTCAGCCATGAAACAGAATAATATCCTGCCATTTCCAGCATCTTCGATAGATCCGGAGTTCCCTGTACTCAGCATGGGACGTCCAACAGAGAAAGAGAAAATTCCAACGATAGCACGTATAGGTGGCATCTCAAAGTCGATACCAGGAAAGTAGAAAGCACAAACAGAGTCACAGATTTAGAACGCAAGTACAGGGTTTCGAGAGGGCAAAGGCATGCGGAGGTGGGTTGAATGAGGAGGGTGGGATTAACACATGCATTCTAATATGTATTAAGCAGACGATCCACAACCACCTTCTACAAAGCACAGGGAGCGGTCGCCACCACCCTGGACTAAGCTACGTGGGAAGAGAATGCGAAAGAGAATGGATGTGTATATATATACATACACGGAGAACTGAATCAAGGTGCTGCACAGCGAAAGTCAACAGCATTGTAAATTCACTAGACATGGACAGAAATTAGAATCTCTATAAAAAGCAAAATGATCGAGATCCAGTATGTTCCTCTCAGGCCTCAGAGAGATGCGCGGGTGTCACTTCCCTGGAGCGTGAGCAGGCTTGGGCACCAAAGTTGGAGTGTGGTCACAGTGAGGCAGGTCGGCGCGGGAGTGGGTCGCACCAGCGAATTAACCCCTTTGGACCTGTGGTGCCTGGTCCCTTCTGGTTGGCAGCAGTCTCTGTAGATGTAGGTGTGCCCTCCTGCAGCTAAGCCAAGCCCACTGCAGCCAGAGGATGGTGGTCCGACATGCACAACAGTGTTCAAACATCACCTGGTGTCCAGGTCTCCTGCTGGTGGGGTTCCCGCCATTCACCTCCTTCCTTAGAGTCACCCCACTTGCCTCCGACAACACACTCTTCAGGAGGCGTTTGCAGGGGGTGTGATGAATCGAGAGTGGGAAGGGTAAGTGGGAGAAGGAGTGAGACACAAGCCCTTAGGTGTCTGTCCGGACACGTTCCTCTCTAATTCATATTCCAAGAACACGCGTGTGCGCAAGGTCTGCGTTCCTGGGGAATCCGACCAGCTGTGGGAAAATGCTGCCGCCTTGTGGCCGCCTCCTGTAACTACAACGTTCCAAAGGGAGCTCAGCGGCCCTTCCTGTTCAAAAGGCCAGCGGGGTTGTAATTGACACCCCCGCTGCAAAAATGTCCTGGGGATAGGCACTGGAAAAGAGCCCGAAACAGGATTGATTGGCAACAGGCGGTTTCAAGAGGTAAGTTGAATTCACCATGCGTGTTTTGTTTCCCTTTGTGTTGGTTTCTAAGAAAGGCCCAGGAAATATGCTCCACGCCCATGCGAATGGGAGAAATGGAAATTGAAACGCCTTCGCGGTTTCACCTGGCAGCCGTTAGGATTGCCAGTGTCAATACGTCTGGAAGCAATACCTTCGGGAGAGGGCCTGGAGAAAAGGGAAGCCTCCTAAGCCACTGGTGGTATTGCGCCCTGGTAACAGGCACCACTGAAAACAATCAAGAGATTCCTGCCAAAAACAAAACAAAACCAGAGAGCCGGCCACATGATGTGGCAATCCACCTCCTGGCTGTCTTTGCACAGTAAAGTATCATTTGGGGAGACCCGGGCAGGCCAGCGACCCCTGCACACCTATTGACAAGAGCCAAGGCTTGAAAGTAAAAACACAGTGTCATGGTGTGTGATCCTTTTAATGTCATGTTGGAGTCTGTTGGCTAGTATCTTGTTGAGGATTTTTGCATCTAAGTTCATCGGTGATATTGCTCTCCAGTTTTCTTTTCTTGTAGTATCTTTGTCTGGTTTGGGGATCAGGTGGATGGCTTCGTACAATGAGTTTGGGAGTGTTCTTTCCTCTGCAGTGTTTTGGAAGCGTTTGCAGAACCATGTGTACTTTAGAGAGACACGGGTGCCCCAGCTGTCACTAGCCACCTATTGACAACAGCCAAGTCTTGAAAGTAAAAACACAATGTCCATCCCCAGATGAATGGAAAGTGAAGAGTTGGTACACATAGAGCATGGAATACTGCTCAGCCATGAAACAGAATAATATCCTGCCATTTCCAGCATCTTCGATAGATCCGGAGTTCCCTGTACTCAGCATGGGACGTCCAACAGAGAAAGAGAAAATTCCAACGATAGCACGTATAGGTGGCATCTCAAAGTCGATACCAGGAAAGTAGAAAGCACAAACAGAGTCACAGATTTAGAACGCAAGTACAGGGTTTCGAGAGGGCAAAGGCATGCGGAGGTGGGTTGAATGAGGAGGGTGGGATTAACACATGCATTCTAATATGTATTAAGCAGACGATCCACAACCACCTTCTACAAAGCACAGGGAGCGGTCGGCACCACCCTGGACTAAGCTACGTGGGAAGAGAATGCGAAAGAGAATGGATGTGTATATATATACATACACGGAGAACTGAATCAAGGTGCTGCACAGCGAAAGTCAACAGCATTGTAAATTCACTAGACATGGACAGAAATTAGAATCTCTATAAAAAGCAAAATGATCGAGATCCAGTATGTTCCTCTCAGGCCTCAGAGAGATGCGCGGGTGTCACTTCCCTGGAGCGTGAGCAGGCTTGGGCACCAAAGTTGGAGTGTGGTCACAGTGAGGCAGGTCGGCGCGGGAGTGGGTCGCACCAGCGAATTATCCCCTTTGGACCTGTGGTGCCTGGTCCCTTCTGGTTGGCAGCAGTCTCTGTAGATGTAGGTGTGCCCTCCTGCAGCTAAGCCAAGCCCACTGCAGCCAGAGGATGGTGGTCCGACATGCACAACAGTGTTCAAACATCACCTGGTGTCCAGGTCTCCTGCTGGTGGGGTTCCCGCCATTCACCTCCTTCCTTAGAGTCACCCCACTTGCCTCCGACAACACACTCTTCAGGAGGGGTTTGCAGGGGGTGTGATGAATCGAGAGTGGGAAGGGTAAGTGGGAGAAGGAGTGAGACACAAGCCCTTAGGTGTCTGTCCGGACACGTTCCTCTCTAATTCATATTCCAAGAACACGCGTGTGCGCAAGGTCTGCGTTCCTGGGGAATCCGACCAGCTGTGGGAAAATGCTGCCGCCTTGTGGCCGCCTCCTGTAACTACAACGTTCCAAAGGGAGCTCAGCGGCCCTTCCTGTTCAAAAGGCCAGCGGGGTTGTAATTGACACCCCCGCTGCAAAAATGTCCTGGGGATAGGCACTGGAAAAGAGCCCGAAACAGGATTGATTGGCAACAGGCGGTTTCAAGAGGTAAGTTGAATTCACCATGCGTGTTTTGTTTCCCTTTGTGTTGGTTTCTAAGAAAGGCCCAGGAAATATGCTCCACGCCCATGCGAATGGGAGAAATGGAAATTGAAACGCCTTCGCGGTTTCACCTGGCAGCCGTTAGGATTGCCAGTGTCAATACGTCTGGGAGCAATACCTTCGGGAGAGGGCCTGGAGAAAAGGGAAGCCTCCTAAGCCACTGGTGGTATTGCGCCCTGGTAACAGGCACCACTGAAAACAATCAAGAGATTCCTGCCAAAAACAAAACAAAACCAGAGAGCCGGCCACATGATGTGGCAATCCACCTCCTGGCTGTCTTTGCACAGTAAAGTATCATTTGGGGAGACCCGGGCAGGCCAGCGACCCCTGCACACCTATTGACAAGAGCCAAGGCTTGAAAGTAAAAACACAGTGTCATGGTGTGTGATCCTTTTAATGTCATGTTGGAGTCTGTTGGCTAGTATCTTGTTGAGGATTTTTGCATCTAAGTTCATCGGTGATATTGCTCTCCAGTTTTCTTTTCTTGTAGTATCTTTGTCTGGTTTGGGGATCAGGTGGATGGCTTCGTACAATGAGTTTGGGAGTGTTCTTTCCTCTGCAGTGTTTTGGAAGCGTTTGCAGAACCATGTGTACTTTAGAGAGACACGGGTGCCCCAGCTGTCACTAGCCACCTATTGACAACAGCCAAGTCTTGAAAGTAAAAACACAATGTCCATCCCCAGATGAATGGAAAGTGAAGAGTTGGTACACATAGAGCATGGAATACTGCTCAGCCATGAAACAGAATAATATCCTGCCATTTCCAGCATCTTCGATAGATCCGGAGTTCCCTGTACTCAGCATGGGACGTCCAACAGAGAAAGAGAAAATTCCAACGATAGCACGTATAGGTGGCATCTCAAAGTCGATACCAGGAAAGTAGAAAGCACAAACAGAGTCACAGATTTAGAACGCAAGTACAGGGTTTCGAGAGGGCAAAGGCATGCGGAGGTGGGTTGAATGAGGAGGGTGGGATTAACACATGCATTCTAATATGTATTAAGCAGACGATCCACAACCACCTTCTACAAAGCACAGGGAGCGGTCGCCACCACCCTGGACTAAGCTACGTGGGAAGAGAATGCGAAAGAGAATGGATGTGTATATATATACATACACGGAGAACTGAATCAAGGTGCTGCACAGCGAAAGTCAACAGCATTGTAAATTCACTAGACATGGACAGAAATTAGAATCTCTATAAAAAGCAAAATGATCGAGATCCAGTATGTTCCTCTCAGGCCTCAGAGAGATGCGCGGGTGTCACTTCCCTGGAGCGTGAGCAGGCTTGGGCACCAAAGTTGGAGTGTGGTCACAGTGAGGCAGGTCGGCGCGGGAGTGGGTCGCACCAGCGAATTAACCCCTTTGGACCTGTGGTGCCTGGTCCCTTCTGGTTGGCAGCAGTCTCTGTAGATGTAGGTGTGCCCTCCTGCAGCTAAGCCAAGCCCACTGCAGCCAGAGGATGGTGGTCCGACATGCACAACAGTGTTCAAACATCACCTGGTGTCCAGGTCTCCTGCTGGTGGGGTTCCTGCCATTCACCTCCTTCCTTAGAGTCACCCCACTTGCCTCCGACAACACACTCTTCAGGAGGGGTTTGCAGGGGGTGTGATGAATCGAGAGTGGGAAGGGTAAGTGGGAGAAGGAGTGAGACACAAGCCCTTAGGTGTCTGTCCGGACACGTTCCTCTCTAATTCATATTCCAAGAACACGCGTGTGCGCAAGGTCTGCGTTCCTGGGGAATCCGACCAGCTGTGGGAAAATGCTGCCGCCTTGTGGCCGCCTCCTGTAACTACAACGTTCCAAAGGGAGCTCAGCGGCCCTTCCTGTTCAAAAGGCCAGCGGGGTTGTAATTGACACCCCCGCTGCAAAAATGTCCTGGGGATAGGCACTGGAAAAGAGCCCGAAACAGGATTGATTGGCAACAGGCGGTTTCAAGAGGTAAGTTGAATTCACCATGCGTGTTTTGTTTCCCTTTGTGTTGGTTTCTAAGAAAGGCCCAGGAAATATGCTCCACGCCCATGCGAATGGGAGAAATGGAAATTGAAACGCCTTCGCGGTTTCACCTGGCAGCCGTTAGGATTGCCAGTGTCAATACGTCTGGAAGCAATACCTTCGGGAGAGGGCCTGGAGAAAAGGGAAGCCTCCTAAGCCACTGGTGGTATTGCGCCCTGGTAACAGGCACCACAGAAAACAATCAAGAGATTCCTGCCAAAGAAAAACAAAACCAGAGAGCCGGCCACATGATGTGGCAATCCACCTCCTGGCTGTCTTTGCACAGTAAAGTATCATTTTGGGAGACCCGGGCAGGCCAGCGACCCCTGCACACCTATTGACAAGAGCCAAGGCTTGAAAGTAAAAACACAGTGTCATGGTGTGTGATCCTTTTAATGTCATGTTGGAGTCTGTTGGCTAGTATCTTGTTGAGGATTTTTGCATCTAAGTTCATCGGTGATATTGCTCTCCAGTTTTCTTTTCTTGTAGTATCTTTGTCTGGTTTGGGGATCAGGTGGATGGCTTCGTACAATGAGTTTGGGAGTGTTCTTTCCTCTGCAGTGTTTTGGAAGCGTTTGCAGAACCATGTGTACTTTAGAGAGACACGGGTGCCCCAGCTGTCACTAGCCACCTATTGACAACAGCCAAGTCTTGAAAGTAAAAGCACAATGTCCATCCCCAGATGAATGGAAAGTGAAGAGTTGGTACACATAGAGCATGGAATACTGCTCAGCCATGAAACAGAATAATATCCTGCCATTTCCAGCATCTTCGATAGATCCGGAGTTCCCTGTACTCAGCATGGGACGTCCAACAGAGAAAGAGAAAATTCCAACGATAGCACGTATAGGTGGCATCTCAAAGTCGATACCAGGAAAGTAGAAAGCACAAACAGAGTCACAGATTTAGAACGCAAGTACAGGGTTTCGAGAGGGCAAAGGCATGCGGAGGTGGGTTGAATGAGGAGGGTGGGATTAACACATGCATTCTAATATGTATTAAGCAGACGATCCACAACCACCTTCTACAAAGCACAGGGAGCGGTCGCCACCACCCTGGACTAAGCTACGTGGGAAGAGAATGCGAAAGAGAATGGATGTGTATATATATACATACACGGAGAACTGAATCAAGGTGCTGCACAGCGAAAGTCAACAGCATTGTAAATTCACTAGACATGGACAGAAATTAGAATCTCTATAAAAAGCAAAATGATCGAGATCCAGTATGTTCCTCTCAGGCCTCAGAGAGATGCGCGGGTGTCACTTCCCTGGAGCGTGAGCAGGCTTGGGCACCAAAGTTGGAGTGTGGTCACAGTGAGGCAGGTCGGCGCGGGAGTGGGTCGCACCAGCGAATTAACCCCTTTGGACCTGTGGTGCCTGGTCCCTTCTGGTTGGCAGCAGTCTCTGTAGATGTAGGTGTGCCCTCCTGCAGCTAAGCCAAGCCCACTGCAGCCAGAGGATGGTGGTCCGACATGCACAACAGTGTTCAAACATCACCTGGTGTCCAGGTCTCCTGCTGGTGGGGTTCCCGCCATTCACCTCCTTCCTTAGAGTCACCCCACTTGCCTCCGACAACACACTCTTCAGGAGGCGTTTGCAGGGGGTGTGATGAATCGAGAGTGGGAAGGGTAAGTGGGAGAAGGAGTGAGACACAAGCCCTTAGGTGTCTGTCCGGACACGTTCCTCTCTAATTCATATTCCAAGAACACGCGTGTGCGCAAGGTCTGCGTTCCTGGGGAATCCGACCAGCTGTGGGAAAATGCTGCCGCCTTGTGGCCGCCTCCTGTAACTACAACGTTCCAAAGGGAGCTCAGCGGCCCTTCCTGTTCAAAAGGCCAGCGGGGTTGTAATTGACACCCCCGCTGCAAAAATGTCCTGGGGATAGGCACTGGAAAAGAGCCCGAAACAGGATTGATTGGCAACAGGCGGTTTCAAGAGGTAAGTTGAATTCACCATGCGTGTTTTGTTTCCCTTTGTGTTGGTTTCTAAGAAAGGCCCAGGAAATATGCTCCACGCCCATGCGAATGGGAGAAATGGAAATTGAAACGCCTTCGCGGTTTCACCTGGCAGCCGTTAGGATTGCCAGTGTCAATACGTCTGGAAGCAATACCTTCGGGAGAGGGCCTGGAGAAAAGGGAAGCCTCCTAAGCCACTGGTGGTATTGCGCCCTGGTAACAGGCACCACTGAAAACAATCAAGAGATTCCTGCCAAAAACAAAACAAAACCAGAGAGCCGGCCACATGATGTGGCAATCCACCTCCTGGCTGTCTTTGCACAGTAAAGTATCATTTGGGGAGACCCGGGCAGGCCAGCGACCCCTGCACACCTATTGACAAGAGCCAAGGCTTGAAAGTAAAAACACAGTGTCATGGTGTGTGATCCTTTTAATGTCATGTTGGAGTCTGTTGGCTAGTATCTTGTTGAGGATTTTTGCATCTAAGTTCATCGGTGATATTGCTCTCCAGTTTTCTTTTCTTGTAGTATCTTTGTCTGGTTTGGGGATCAGGTGGATGGCTTCGTACAATGAGTTTGGGAGTGTTCTTTCCTCTGCAGTGTTTTGGAAGCGTTTGCAGAACCATGTGTACTTTAGAGAGACACGGGTGCCCCAGCTGTCACTAGCCACCTATTGACAACAGCCAAGTCTTGAAAGTAAAAACACAATGTCCATCCCCAGATGAATGGAAAGTGAAGAGTTGGTACACATAGAGCATGGAATACTGCTCAGCCATGAAACAGAATAATATCCTGCCATTTCCAGCATCTTCGATAGATCCGGAGTTCCCTGTACTCAGCATGGGACGTCCAACAGAGAAAGAGAAAATTCCAACGATAGCACGTATAGGTGGCATCTCAAAGTCGATACCAGGAAAGTAGAAAGCACAAACAGAGTCACAGATTTAGAACGCAAGTACAGGGTTTCGAGAGGGCAAAGGCATGCGGAGGTGGGTTGAATGAGGAGGGTGGGATTAACACATGCATTCTAATATGTATTAAGCAGACGATCCACAACCACCTTCTACAAAGCACAGGGAGCGGTCGGCAACACCCTGGACTAAGCTACGTGGGAAGAGAATGCGAAAGAGAATGGATGTGTATATATATACATACACGGAGAACTGAATCAAGGTGCTGCACAGCGAAAGTCAACAGCATTGTAAATTCACTAGACATGGACAGAAATTAGAATCTCTATAAAAAGCAAAATGATCGAGATCCAGTATGTTCCTCTCAGGCCTCAGAGAGATGCGCGGGTGTCACTTCCCTGGAGCGTGAGCAGGCTTGGGCACCAAAGTTGGAGTGTGGTCACAGTGAGGCAGGTCGGCGCGGGAGTGGGTCGCACCAGCGAATTATCCCCTTTGGACCTGTGGTGCCTGGTCCCTTCTGGTTGGCGGCAGTCTCTGTAGATGTAGGTGTGCCCTCCTGCAGCTAAGCCAAGCCCACTGCAGCCAGAGGATGGTGGTCCGACATGCACAACAGTGTTCAAACATCACCTGGTGTCCAGGTCTCCTGCTGGTGGGGTTCCCGCCATTCACCTCCTTCCTTAGAGTCACCCCACTTGCCTCCGACAACACACTCTTCAGGAGGGGTTTGCAGGGGGTGTGATGAATCGAGAGTGGGAAGGGTAAGTGGGAGAAGGAGTGAGACACAAGCCCTTAGGTGTCTGTGCGGACACGTTCCTCTCTAATTCATATTCCAAGAACACGCGTGTGCACAAGGTCTGCGTTCCTGGGGAATCCGACCAGCTGTGGGAAAATGCTGCCGCCTTGTGGCCGCCTCCTGTAACTACAACGTTCCAAAGGGAGCTCAGCGGCCCTTCCTGTTCAAAAGGCCAGCGGGGTTGTAATTGACACCCCCGCTGCAAAAATGTCCTGGGGATAGGCACTGGAAAAGAGCCCGAAACAGGATTGATTGGCAACAGGCGGTTTCAAGAGGTAAGTTGAATTCACCATGCGTGTTTTGTTTCCCTTTGTGTTGGTTTCTAAGAAAGGCCCAGGAAATATGCTCCACGACCATGCGAATGGGAGAAATGGAAATTGAAACGCCTTCGCGGTTTCACCTGGCAGCCGTTAGGATTGCCAGTGTCAATACGTCTGGAAGCAATACCTTCGGGAGAGGGCCTGGAGAAAAGGGAAGCCTCCTAAGCCACTGGTGGTATTGCGCCCTGGTAACAGGCACCACTGAAAACAATCAAGAGATTCCTGCCAAAAACAAAACAAAACCAGAGAGCCGGCCACATGATGTGGCAATCCACCTCCTGGCTGTCTTTGCACAGTAAAGTATCATTTGGGGAGACCCGGGCAGGCCAGCGACCCCTGCACACCTATTGACAAGAGCCAAGGCTTGAAAGTAAAAACACAGTGTCATGGTGTGTGATCCTTTTAATGTCATGTTGGAGTCTGTTGGCTAGTATCTTGTTGAGGATTTTTGCATCTAAGTTCATCGGTGATATTGCTCTCCAGTTTTCTTTTCTTGTAGTATCTTTGTCTGGTTTGGGGATCAGGTGGATGGCTTCGTACAATGAGTTTGGGAGTGTTCTTTCCTCTGCAGTGTTTTGGAAGCGTTTGCAGAACCATGTGTACTTTAGAGAGACACGGGTGCCCCAGCTGTCACTAGCCACCTATTGACAACAGCCAAGTCTTGAAAGTAAAAACACAATGTCCATCCCCAGATGAATGGAAAGTGAAGAGTTGGTACACATAGAGCATGGAATACTGCTCAGCCATGAAACAGAATAATATCCTGCCATTTCCAGCATCTTCGATAGATCCGGAGTTCCCTGTACTCAGCATGGGACGTCCAACAGAGAAAGAGAAAATTCCAACGATAGCACGTATAGGTGGCATCTCAAAGTCGATACCAGGAAAGTAGAAAGCACAAACAGAGTCACAGATTTAGAACGCAAGTACAGGGTTTCGAGAGGGCAAAGGCATGCGGAGGTGGGTTGAATGAGGAGGGTGGGATTAACACATGCATTCTAATATGTATTAAGCAGACGATCCACAACCACCTTCTACAAAGCACAGGGAGCGGTCGGCACCACCCTGGACTAAGCTACGTGGGAAGAGAATGCGAAAGAGAATGGATGTGTATATATATACATACACGGAGAACTGAATCAAGGTGCTGCACAGTGAAAGTCAACAGCATTGTAAATTCACTAGACATGGACAGAAATTAGAATCTCTATAAAAAGCAAAATGATCGAGATCCAGTATGTTCCTCTCAGGCCTCAGAGAGATGCGCGGGTGTCACTTCCCTGGAGCGTGAGCAGGCTTGGGCACCAAAGTTGGAGTGTGGTCACAGTGAGGCAGGTCGGCGCGGGAGTGGGTCGCACCAGCGAATTATCCCCTTTGGACCTGTGGTGCCTGGTCCCTTCTGGTTGGCGGCAGTCTCTGTAGATGTAGGTGTGCCCTCCTGCAGCTAAGCCAAGCCCACTGCAGCCAGAGGATGGTGGTCCGACATGCACAACAGTGTTCAAACATCACCTGGTGTCCAGGTCTCCTGCTGGTGGGGTTCCCGCCATTCACCTCCTTCCTTAGAGTCACCCCACTTGCCTCCGACAACACACTCTTCAGGAGGGGTTTGCAGGGGGTGTGATGAATCGAGAGTGGGAAGGGTAAGTGGGAGAAGGAGTGAGACACAAGCCCTTAGGTGTCTGTCCGGACACGTTCCTCTCTAATTCATATTCCAAGAACACGCGTGTGCGCAAGGTCTGCGTTCCTGGGGAATCCGACCAGCTGTGGGAAAATGCTGCCGCCTTGTGGCCGCCTCCTGTAACTACAACGTTCCAAAGGGAGCTCAGCGGCCCTTCCTGTTCAAAAGGCCAGCGGGGTTGTAATTGACACCCCCGCTGCAAAAATGTCCTGGGGATAGGCACTGGAAAAGAGCCCGAAACAGGATTGATTGGCAACAGGCGGTTTCAAGAGGTAAGTTGAATTCACCATGCGTGTTTTGTTTCCCTTTGTGTTGGTTTCTAAGAAAGGCCCAGGAAATATGCTCCACGCCCATGCGAATGGGAGAAATGGAAATTGAAACGCCTTCGCGGTTTCACCTGGCAGCCGTTAGGATTGCCAGTGTCAATACGTCTGGAAGCAATACCTTCGGGAGAGGGCCTGGAGAAAAGGGAAGCCTCCTAAGCCACTGGTGGTATTGCGCCCTGGTAACAGGCACCACTGAAAACAATCAAGAGATTCCTGCCAAAAACAAAACAAAACCAGAGAGCCGGCCACATGATGTGGCAATCCACCTCCTGGCTGTCTTTGCACAGTAAAGTATCATTTGGGGAGACCCGGGCAGGCCAGCGACCCCTGCACACCTATTGACAAGAGCCAAGGCTTGAAAGTAAAAACACAGTGTCATGGTGTGTGATCCTTTTAATGTCATGTTGGAGTCTGTTGGCTAGTATCTTGTTGAGGATTTTTGCATCTAAGTTCATCGGTGATATTGCTCTCCAGTTTTCTTTTCTTGTAGTATCTTTGTCTGGTTTGGGGATCAGGTGGATGGCTTCGTACAATGAGTTTGGGAGTGTTCTTTCCTCTGCAGTGTTTTGGAAGCGTTTGCAGAACCATGTGTACTTTAGAGAGACACGGGTGCCCCAGCTGTCACTAGCCACCTATTGACAACAGCCAAGTCTTGAAAGTAAAAACACAATGTCCATCCCCAGATGAATGGAAAGTGAAGAGTTGGTACACATAGAGCATGGAATACTGCTCAGCCATGAAACAGAATAATATCCTGCCATTTCCAGCATCTTCGATAGATCCGGAGTTCCCTGTACTCAGCATGGGACGTCCAACAGAGAAAGAGAAAATTCCAACGATAGCACGTATAGGTGGCATCTCAAAGTCGATACCAGGAAAGTAGAAAGCACAAACAGAGTCACAGATTTAGAACGCAAGTACAGGGTTTCGAGAGGGCAAAGGCATGCGGAGGTGGGTTGAATGAGGAGGGTGGGATTAACACATGCATTCTAATATGTATTAAGCAGACGATCCACAACCACCTTCTACAAAGCACAGGGAGCGGTCGGCACCACCCTGGACTAAGCTACGTGGGAAGAGAATGCGAAAGAGAATGGATGTGTATATATATACATACACGGAGAACTGAATCAAGGTGCTGCACAGCGAAAGTCAACAGCATTGTAAATTCACTAGACATGGACAGAAATTAGAATCTCTATAAAAAGCAAAATGATCGAGATCCAGTATGTTCCTCTCAGGCCTCAGAGAGATGCGCGGGTGTCACTTCCCTGGAGCGTGAGCAGGCTTGGGCACCAAAGTTGGAGTGTGGTCACAGTGAGGCAGGTCGGCGCGGGAGTGGGTCGCACCAGCGAATTATCCCCTTTGGACCTGTGGTGCCTGGTCCCTTCTGGTTGGCGGCAGTCTCTGTAGATGTAGGTGTGCCCTCCTGCAGCTAAGCCAAGCCCACTGCAGCCAGAGGATGGTGGTCCGACATGCACAACAGTGTTCAAACATCACCTGGTGTCCAGGTCTCCTGCTGGTGGGGTTCCCGCCATTCACCTCCTTCCTTAGAGTCACCCCACTTGCCTCCGACAACACACTCTTCAGGAGGGGTTTGCAGGGGGTGTGATGAATCGAGAGTGGGAAGGGTAAGTGGGAGAAGGAGTGAGACACAAGCCCTTAGGTGTCTGTCCGGACACGTTCCTCTCTAATTCATATTCCAAGAACACGCGTGTGCACAAGGTCTGCGTTCCTGGGGAATCCGACCAGCTGTGGGAAAATGCTGCCGCCTTGTGGCCGCCTCCTGTAACTACAACGTTCCAAAGGGAGCTCAGCGGCCCTTCCTGTTCAAAAGGCCAGCGGGGTTGTAATTGACACCCCCGCTGCAAAAATGTCCTGGGGATAGGCACTGGAAAAGAGCCCGAAACAGGATTGATTGGCAACAGGCGGTTTCAAGAGGTAAGTTGAATTCACCATGCGTGTTTTGTTTCCCTTTGTGTTGGTTTCTAAGAAAGGCCCAGGAAATATGCTCCACGACCATGCGAATGGGAGAAATGGAAATTGAAACGCCTTCGCGGTTTCACCTGGCAGCCGTTAGGATTGCCAGTGTCAATACGTCTGGAAGCAATACCTTCGGGAGAGGGCCTGGAGAAAAGGGAAGCCTCCTAAGCCACTGGTGGTATTGCACCCTGGTAACAGGCACCACTGAAAACAATCAAGAGATTCCTGCCAAAAACAAAACAAAACCAGAGAGCCGGCCACATGATGTGGCAATCCACCTCCTGGCTGTCTTTGCACAGTAAAGTATCATTTGGGGAGACCCGGGCAGGCCAGCGACCCCTGCACACCTATTGACAAGAGCCAAGGCTTGAAAGTAAAAACACAGTGTCATGGTGTGTGATCCTTTTAATGTCATGTTGGAGTCTGTTGGCTAGTATCTTGTTGAGGATTTTTGCATCTAAGTTCATCGGTGATATTGCTCTCCAGTTTTCTTTTCTTGTAGTATCTTTGTCTGGTTTGGGGATCAGGTGGATGGCTTCGTACAATGAGTTTGGGAGTGTTCTTTCCTCTGCAGTGTTTTGGAAGCGTTTGCAGAACCATGTGTACTTTAGAGAGACACGGGTGCCCCAGCTGTCACTAGCCACCTATTGACAACAGCCAAGTCTTGAAAGTAAAAACACAATGTCCATCCCCAGATGAATGGAAAGTGAAGAGTTGGTACACATAGAGCATGGAATACTGCTCAGCCATGAAACAGAATAATATCCTGCCATTTCCAGCATCTTCGATAGATCCGGAGTTCCCTGTACTCAGCATGGGACGTCCAACAGAGAAAGAGAAAATTCCAACGATAGCACGTATAGGTGGCATCTCAAAGTCGATACCAGGAAAGTAGAAAGCACAAACAGAGTCACAGATTTAGAACGCAAGTACAGGGTTTCGAGAGGGCAAAGGCATGCGGAGGTGGGTTGAATGAGGAGGGTGGGATTAACACATGCATTCTAATATGTATTAAGCAGACGATCCACAACCACCTTCTACAAAGCACAGGGAGCGGTCGGCACCACCCTGGACTAAGCTACGTGGGAAGAGAATGCGAAAGAGAATGGATGTGTATATATATACATACACGGAGAACTGAATCAAGGTGCTGCACAGTGAAAGTCAACAGCATTGTAAATTCACTAGACATGGACAGAAATTAGAATCTCTATAAAAAGCAAAATGATCGAGATCCAGTATGTTCCTCTCAGGCCTGAGAGAGATGCGCGGGTGTCACTTCCCTGGAGCGTGAGCAGGCTTGGGCACCAAAGTTGGAGTGTGGTCACAGTGAGGCAGGTCGGCGCGGGAGTGGGTCGCACCAGCGAATTATCCCCTTTGGACCTGTGGTGCCTGGTCCCTTCTGGTTGGCGGCAGTCTCTGTAGATGTAGGTGTGCCCTCCTGCAGCTAAGCCAAGCCCACTGCAGCCAGAGGATGGTGGTCCGACATGCACAACAGTGTTCAAACATCACCTGGTGTCCAGGTCTCCTGCTGGTGGGGTTCCCGCCATTCACCTCCTTCCTTAGAGTCACCCCACTTGCCTCCGACAACACACTCTTCAGGAGGGGTTTGCAGGGGGTGTGATGAATCGAGAGTGGGAAGGGTAAGTGGGAGAAGGAGTGAGACACAAGCCCTTAGGTGTCTGTCCGGACACGTTCCTCTCTAATTCATATTCCAAGAACACGCGTGTGCGCAAGGTCTGCGTTCCTGGGGAATCCGACCAGCTGTGGGAAAATGCTGCCGCCTTGTGGCCGCCTCCTGTAACTACAACGTTCCAAAGGGAGCTCAGCGGCCCTTCCTGTTCAAAAGGCCAGCGGGGTTGTAATTGACACCCCCGCTGCAAAAATGTCCTGGGGATAGGCACTGGAAAAGAGCCCGAAACAGGATTGATTGGCAACAGGCGGTTTCAAGAGGTAAGTTGAATTCACCATGCGTGTTTTGTTTCCCTTTGTGTTGGTTTCTAAGAAAGGCCCAGGAAATATGCTCCACGCCCATGCGAATGGGAGAAATGGAAATTGAAACGCCTTCGCGGTTTCACCTGGCAGCCGTTAGGATTGCCAGTGTCAATACGTCTGGAAGCAATACCTTCGGGAGAGGGCCTGGAGAAAAGGGAAGCCTCCTAAGCCACTGGTGGTATTGCGCCCTGGTAACAGGCACCACTGAAAACAATCAAGAGATTCCTGCCAAAAACAAAACAAAACCAGAGAGCCGGCCACATGATGTGGCAATCCACCTCCTGGCTGTCTTTGCACAGTAAAGTATCATTTGGGGAGACCCGGGCAGGCCAGCGACCCCTGCACACCTATTGACAAGAGCCAAGGCTTGAAAGTAAAAACACAGTGTCATGGTGTGTGATCCTTTTAATGTCATGTTGGAGTCTGTTGGCTAGTATCTTGTTGAGGATTTTTGCATCTAAGTTCATCGGTGATATTGCTCTCCAGTTTTCTTTTCTTGTAGTATCTTTGTCTGGTTTGGGGATCAGGTGGATGGCTTCGTACAATGAGTTTGGGAGTGTTCTTTCCTCTGCAGTGTTTTGGAAGCGTTTGCAGAACCATGTGTACTTTAGAGAGACACGGGTGCCCCAGCTGTCACTAGCCACCTATTGACAACAGCCAAGTCTTGAAAGTAAAAACACAATGTCCATCCCCAGATGAATGGAAAGTGAAGAGTTGGTACACATAGAGCATGGAATACTGCTCAGCCATGAAACAGAATAATATCCTGCCATTTCCAGCATCTTCGATAGATCCGGAGTTCCCTGTACTCAGCATGGGACGTCCAACAGAGAAAGAGAAAATTCCAACGATAGCACGTATAGGTGGCATCTCAAAGTCGATACCAGGAAAGTAGAAAGCACAAACAGAGTCACAGATTTAGAACGCAAGTACAGGGTTTCGAGAGGGCAAAGGCATGCGGAGGTGGGTTGAATGAGGAGGGTGGGATTAACACATGCATTCTAATATGTATTAAGCAGACGATCCACAACCACCTTCTACAAAGCACAGGGAGCGGTCGCCACCACCCTGGACTAAGCTACGTGGGAAGAGAATGCGAAAGAGAATGGATGTGTATATATATACATACATGGAGAACTGAATCAAGGTGCTGCACAGCGAAAGTCAACAGCATTGTAAATTCACTAGACATGGACAGAAATTAGAATCTCTATAAAAAGCAAAATGATCGAGATCCAGTATGTTCCTCTCAGGCCTGAGAGAGATGCGCGGGTGTCACTTCCCTGGAGCGTGAGCAGGCTTGGGCACCAAAGTTGGAGTGTGGTCACAGTGAGGCAGGTCGGCGCGGGAGTGGGTCGCACCAGCGAATTATCCCCTTTGGACCTGTGGTGCCTGGTCCCTTCTGGTTGGCGGCAGTCTCTGTAGATGTAGGTGTGCCCTCCTGCAGCTAAGCCAAGCCCACTGCAGCCAGAGGATGGTGGTCCGACATGCACAACAGTGTTCAAACATCACCTGGTGTCCAGGTCTCCTGCTGGTGGGGTTCCCGCCATTCACCTCCTTCCTTAGAGTCACCCCACTTGCCTCCGACAACACACTCTTCAGGAGGGGTTTGCAGGGGGTGTGATGAATCGAGAGTGGGAAGGGTAAGTGGGAGAAGGAGTGAGACACAAGCCCTTAGGTGTCTGTCCGGACACGTTCCTCTCTAATTCATATTCCAAGAACACGCGTGTGCGCAAGGTCTGCGTTCCTGGGGAATCCGACCAGCTGTGGGAAAATGCTGCCGCCTTGTGGCCGCCTCCTGTAACTACAACGTTCCAAAGGGAGCTCAGCGGCCCTTCCTGTTCAAAAGGCCAGCGGGGTTGTAATTGACACCCCCGCTGCAAAAATGTCCTGGGGATAGGCACTGGAAAAGAGCCCGAAACAGGATTGATTGGCAACAGGCGGTTTCAAGAGGTAAGTTGAATTCACCATGCGTGTTTTGTTTCCCTTTGTGTTGGTTTCTAAGAAAGGCCCAGGAAATATGCTCCACGCCCATGCGAATGGGAGAAATGGAAATTGAAACGCCTTCGCGGTTTCACCTGGCAGCCGTTAGGATTGCCAGTGTCAATACGTCTGGAAGCAATACCTTCGGGAGAGGGCCTGGAGAAAAGGGAAGCCTCCTAAGCCACTGGTGGTATTGCGCCCTGGTAACAGGCACCACTGAAAACAATCAAGAGATTCCTGCCAAAAACAAAACAAAACCAGAGAGCCGGCCACATGATGTGGCAATCCACCTCCTGGCTGTCTTTGCACAGTAAAGTATCATTTGGGGAGACCCGGGCAGGCCAGCGACCCCTGCACACCTATTGACAAGAGCCAAGGCTTGAAAGTAAAAACACAGTGTCATGGTGTGTGATCCTTTTAATGTCATGTTGGAGTCTGTTGGCTAGTATCTTGTTGAGGATTTTTGCATCTAAGTTCATCGGTGATATTGCTCTCCAGTTTTCTTTTCTTGTAGTATCTTTGTCTGGTTTGGGGATCAGGTGGATGGCTTCGTACAATGAGTTTGGGAGTGTTCTTTCCTCTGCAGTGTTTTGGAAGCGTTTGCAGAACCATGTGTACTTTAGAGAGACACGGGTGCCCCAGCTGTCACTAGCCACCTATTGACAACAGCCAAGTCTTGAAAGTAAAAACACAATGTCCATCCCCAGATGAATGGAAAGTGAAGAGTTGGTACACATAGAGCATGGAATACTGCTCAGCCATGAAACAGAATAATATCCTGCCATTTCCAGCATCTTCGATAGATCCGGAGTTCCCTGTACTCAGCATGGGACGTCCAACAGAGAAAGAGAAAATTCCAACGATAGCACGTATAGGTGGCATCTCAAAGTCGATACCAGGAAAGTAGAAAGCACAAACAGAGTCACAGATTTAGAACGCAAGTACAGGGTTTCGAGAGGGCAAAGGCATGCGGAGGTGGGTTGAATGAGGAGGGTGGGATTAACACATGCATTCTAATATGTATTAAGCAGACGATCCACAACCACCTTCTACAAAGCACAGGGAGCGGTCGCCACCACCCTGGACTAAGCTACGTGGGAAGAGAATGCGAAAGAGAATGGATGTGTATATATATACATACATGGAGAACTGAATCAAGGTGCTGCACAGCGAAAGTCAACAGCATTGTAAATTCACTAGACATGGACAGAAATTAGAATCTCTATAAAAAGCAAAATGATCGAGATCCAGTATGTTCCTCTCAGGCCTGAGAGAGATGCGCGGGTGTCACTTCCCTGGAGCGTGAGCAGGCTTGGGCACCAAAGTTGGAGTGTGGTCACAGTGAGGCAGGTCGGCGCGGGAGTGGGTCGCACCAGCGAATTATCCCCTTTGGACCTGTGGTGCCTGGTCCCTTCTGGTTGGCGGCAGTCTCTGTAGATGTAGGTGTGCCCTCCTGCAGCTAAGCCAAGCCCACTGCAGCCAGAGGATGGTGGTCCGACATGCACAACAGTGTTCAAACATCACCTGGTGTCCAGGTCTCCTGCTGGTGGGGTTCCCGCCATTCACCTCCTTCCTTAGAGTCACCCCACTTGCCTCCGACAACACACTCTTCAGGAGGGGTTTGCAGGGGGTGTGATGAATCGAGAGTGGGAAGGGTAAGTGGGAGAAGGAGTGAGACACAAGCCCTTAGGTGTCTGTCCGGACACGTTCCTCTCTAATTCATATTCCAAGAACACGCGTGTGCACAAGGTCTGCGTTCCTGGGGAATCCGACCAGCTGTGGGAAAATGCTGCCGCCTTGTGGCCGCCTCCTGTAACTACAACGTTCCAAAGGGAGCTCAGCGGCCCTTCCTGTTCAAAAGGCCAGCGGGGTTGTAATTGACACCCCCGCTGCAAAAATGTCCTGGGGATAGGCACTGGAAAAGAGCCCGAAACAGGATTGATTGGCAACAGGCGGTTTCAAGAGGTAAGTTGAATTCACCATGCGTGTTTTGTTTCCCTTTGTGTTGGTTTCTAAGAAAGGCCCAGGAAATATGCTCCACGCCCATGCGAATGGGAGAAATGGAAATTGAAACGCCTTCGCGGTTTCACCTGGCAGCCGTTAGGATTGCCAGTGTCAATACGTCTGGAAGCAATACCTTCGGGAGAGGGCCTGGAGAAAAGGGAAGCCTCCTAAGCCACTGGTGGTATTGCGCCCTGGTAACAGGCACCACTGAAAACAATCAAGAGATTCCTGCCAAAAACAAAACAAAACCAGAGAGCCGGCCACATGATGTGGCAATCCACCTCCTGGCTGTCTTTGCACAGTAAAGTATCATTTGGGGAGACCCGGGCAGGCCAGCGACCCCTGCACACCTATTGACAAGAGCCAAGGCTTGAAAGTAAAAACACAGTGTCATGGTGTGTGATCCTTTTAATGTCATGTTGGAGTCTGTTGGCTAGTATCTTGTTGAGGATTTTTGCATCTAAGTTCATCGGTGATATTGCTCTCCAGTTTTCTTTTCTTGTAGTATCTTTGTCTGGTTTGGGGATCAGGTGGATGGCTTCGTACAATGAGTTTGGGAGTGTTCTTTCCTCTGCAGTGTTTTGGAAGCGTTTGCAGAACCATGTGTACTTTAGAGAGACACGGGTGCCCCAGCTGTCACTAGCCACCTATTGACAACAGCCAAGTCTTGAAAGTAAAAACACAATGTCCATCCCCAGATGAATGGAAAGTGAAGAGTTGGTACACATAGAGCATGGAATACTGCTCAGCCATGAAACAGAATAATATCCTGCCATTTCCAGCATCTTCGATAGATCCGGAGTTCCCTGTACTCAGCATGGGACGTCCAACAGAGAAAGAGAAAATTCCAACGATAGCACGTATAGGTGGCATCTCAAAGTCGATACCAGGAAAGTAGAAAGCACAAACAGAGTCACAGATTTAGAACGCAAGTACAGGGTTTCGAGAGGGCAAAGGCATGCGGAGGTGGGTTGAATGAGGAGGGTGGGATTAACACATGCATTCTAATATGTATTAAGCAGACGATCCACAACCACCTTCTACAAAGCACAGGGAGCGGTCGGCACCACCCTGGACTAAGCTACGTGGGAAGAGAATGCGAAAGAGAATGGATGTGTATATATATACATACACGGAGAACTGAATCAAGGTGCTGCACAGTGAAAGTCAACAGCATTGTAAATTCACTAGACATGGACAGAAATTAGAATCTCTATAAAAAGCAAAATGATCGAGATCCAGTATGTTCCTCTCAGGCCTGAGAGAGATGCGCGGGTGTCACTTCCCTGGAGCGTGAGCAGGCTTGGGCACCAAAGTTGGAGTGTGGTCACAGTGAGGCAGGTCGGCGCGGGAGTGGGTCGCACCAGCGAATTATCCCCTTTGGACCTGTGGTGCCTGGTCCCTTCTGGTTGGCGGCAGTCTCTGTAGATGTAGGTGTGCCCTCCTGCAGCTAAGCCAAGCCCACTGCAGCCAGAGGATGGTGGTCCGACATGCACAACAGTGTTCAAACATCACCTGGTGTCCAGGTCTCCTGCTGGTGGGGTTCCCGCCATTCACCTCCTTCCTTAGAGTCACCCCACTTGCCTCCGACAACACACTCTTCAGGAGGGGTTTGCAGGGGGTGTGATGAATCGAGAGTGGGAAGGGTAAGTGGGAGAAGGAGTGAGACACAAGCCCTTAGGTGTCTGTCCGGACACGTTCCTCTCTAATTCATATTCCAAGAACACGCGTGTGCGCAAGGTCTGCGTTCCTGGGGAATCCGACCAGCTGTGGGAAAATGCTGCCGCCTTGTGGCCGCCTCCTGTAACTACAACGTTCCAAAGGGAGCTCAGCGGCCCTTCCTGTTCAAAAGGCCAGCGGGGTTGTAATTGACACCCCCGCTGCAAAAATGTCCTGGGGATAGGCACTGGAAAAGAGCCCGAAACAGGATTGATTGGCAACAGGCGGTTTCAAGAGGTAAGTTGAATTCACCATGCGTGTTTTGTTTCCCTTTGTGTTGGTTTCTAAGAAAGGCCCAGGAAATATGCTCCACGCCCATGCGAATGGGAGAAATGGAAATTGAAACGCCTTCGCGGTTTCACCTGGCAGCCGTTAGGATTGCCAGTGTCAATACGTCTGGAAGCAATACCTTCGGGAGAGGGCCTGGAGAAAAGGGAAGCCTCCTAAGCCACTGGTGGTATTGCGCCCTTGTAACAGGCACCACTGAAAACAATCAAGAGATTCCTGCCAAAAACAAAACAAAACCAGAGAGCCGGCCACATGATGTGGCAATCCACCTCCTGGCTGTCTTTGCACAGTAAAGTATCATTTGGGGAGACCCGGGCAGGCCAGCGACCCCTGCACACCTATTGACAAGAGCCAAGGCTTGAAAGTAAAAACACAGTGTCATGGTGTGTGATCCTTTTAATGTCATGTTGGAGTCTGTTGGCTAGTATCTTGTTGAGGATTTTTGCATCTAAGTTCATCGGTGATATTGCTCTCCAGTTTTCTTTTCTTGTAGTATCTTTGTCTGGTTTGGGGATCAGGTGGATGGCTTCGTACAATGAGTTTGGGAGTGTTCTTTCCTCTGCAGTGTTTTGGAAGCGTTTGCAGAACCATGTGTACTTTAGAGAGACACGGGTGCCCCAGCTGTCACTAGCCACCTATTGACAACAGCCAAGTCTTGAAAGTAAAAACACAATGTCCATCCCCAGATGAATGGAAAGTGAAGAGTTGGTACACATAGAGCATGGAATACTGCTCAGCCATGAAACAGAATAATATCCTGCCATTTCCAGCATCTTCGATAGATCCGGAGTTCCCTGTACTCAGCATGGGACGTCCAACAGAGAAAGAGAAAATTCCAACGATAGCACGTATAGGTGGCATCTCAAAGTCGATACCAGGAAAGTAGAAAGCACAAACAGAGTCACAGATTTAGAACGCAAGTACAGGGTTTCGAGAGGGCAAAGGCATGCGGAGGTGGGTTGAATGAGGAGGGTGGGATTAACACATGCATTCTAATATGTATTAAGCAGACGATCCACAACCACCTTCTACAAAGCACAGGGAGCGGTCGGCACCACCCTGGACTAAGCTACGTGGGAAGAGAATGCGAAAGAGAATGGATGTGTATATATATACATACATGGAGAACTGAATCAAGGTGCTGCACAGCGAAAGTCAACAGCATTGTAAATTCACTAGACATGGACAGAACTTAGAATCTCTATAAAAAGCAAAATGATCGAGATCCAGTATGTTCCTCTCAGGCCTGAGAGAGATGCGCGGGTGTCACTTCCCTGGAGCGTGAGCAGGCTTGGGCACCAAAGTTGGAGTGTGGTCACAGTGAGGCAGGTCGGCGCGGGAGTGGGTCGCACCAGCGAATTATCCCCTTTGGACCTGTGGTGCCTGGTCCCTTCTGGTTGGCGGCAGTCTCTGTAGATGTAGGTGTGCCCTCCTGCAGCTAAGCCAAGCCCACTGCAGCCAGAGGATGGTGGTCCGACATGCACAACAGTGTTCAAACATCACCTGGTGTCCAGGTCTCCTGCTGGTGGGGTTCCCGCCATTCACCTCCTTCCTTAGAGTCACCCCACTTGCCTCCGACAACACACTCTTCAGGAGGGGTTTGCAGGGGGTGTGATGAATCGAGAGTGGGAAGGGTAAGTGGGAGAAGGAGTGAGACACAAGCCCTTAGGTGTCTGTCCGGACACGTTCCTCTCTAATTCATATTCCAAGAACACGCGTGTGCGCAAGGTCTGCGTTCCTGGGGAATCCGACCAGCTGTGGGAAAATGCTGCCGCCTTGTGGCCGCCTCCTGTAACTACAACGTTCCAAAGGGAGCTCAGCGGCCCTTCCTGTTCAAAAGGCCAGCGGGGTTGTAATTGACACCCCCGCTGCAAAAATGTCCTGGGGATAGGCACTGGAAAAGAGCCCGAAACAGGATTGATTGGCAACAGGCGGTTTCAAGAGGTAAGTTGAATTCACCATGCGTGTTTTGTTTCCCTTTGTGTTGGTTTCTAAGAAAAGCCCAGGAAATATGCTCCACGCCCATGCGAATGGGAGAAATGGAAATTGAAACGCCTTCGCGGTTTCACCTGGCAGCCGTTAGGATTGCCAGTGTCAATACGTCTGGAAGCAATACCTTCGGGAGAGGGCCTGGAGAAAAGGGAAGCCTCCTAAGCCACTGGTGGTATTGCGCCCTGGTAACAGGCACCACTGAAAACAATCAAGAGATTCCTGCCAAAAACAAAACAAAACCAGAGAGCCGGCCACATGATGTGGCAATCCACCTCCTGGCTGTCTTTGCACAGTAAAGTATCATTTGGGGAGACCCGGGCAGGCCAGCGACCCCTGCACACCTATTGACAAGAGCCAAGGCTTGAAAGTAAAAACACAGTGTCATGGTGTGTGATCCTTTTAATGTCATGTTGGAGTCTGTTGGCTAGTATCTTGTTGAGGATTTTTGCATCTAAGTTCATCGGTGATATTGCTCTCCAGTTTTCTTTTCTTGTAGTATCTTTGTCTGGTTTGGGGATCAGGTGGATGGCTTCGTACAATGAGTTTGGGAGTGTTCTTTCCTCTGCAGTGTTTTGGAAGCGTTTGCAGAACCATGTGTACTTTAGAGAGACACGGGTGCCCCAGCTGTCACTAGCCACCTATTGACAACAGCCAAGTCTTGAAAGTAAAAACACAATGTCCATCCCCAGATGAATGGAAAGTGAAGAGATGGTACACATAGAGCATGGAATACTGCTCAGCCATGAAACAGAATAATATCCTGCCATTTCCAGCATCTTCGATAGATCCGGAGTTCCCTGTACTCAGCATGGGACGTCCAACAGAGAAAGAGAAAATTCCAACGATAGCACGTATAGGTGGCATCTCAAAGTCGATACCAGGAAAGTAGAAAGCACAAACAGAGTCACAGATTTAGAACGCAAGTACAGGGTTTCGAGAGGGCAAAGGCATGCGGAGGTGGGTTGAATGAGGAGGGTGGGATTAACACATGCATTCTAATATGTATTAAGCAGACGATCCACAACCACCTTCTACAAAGCACAGGGAGCGGTCGCCACCACCCTGGACTAAGCTACGTGGGAAGAGAATGCGAAAGAGAATGGATGTGTATATATATACATACACGGAGAACTGAATCAAGGTGCTGCACAGCGAAAGTCAACAGCATTGTAAATTCACTAGACATGGACAGAAATTAGAATCTCTATAAAAAGCAAAATGATCGAGATCCAGTATGTTCCTCTCAGGCCTCAGAGAGATGCGCGGGTGTCACTTCCCTGGAGCGTGAGCAGGCTTGGGCACCAAAGTTGGAGTGTGGTCACAGTGAGGCAGGTCGGCACGGGAGTAGGTCGCACCAGCGAATTAACCCCTTTGGACCTGTGGTGCCTGGTCCCTTCTGGTTGGCGGCAGTCTCTGTAGATGTAGGTGTGCCCTCCTGCAGCTAAGCCAAGCCCACTGCAGCCAGAGCATGGTGGTCCGACATGCACAACAGTGTTCAAACATCACCTGGTGTCCAGGTCTCCTGCTGGTGGGGTTCCTGCCATTCACCTCCTTCCTTAGAGTCACCCCACTTGCCTCCGACAACACACTCTTCAGGAGGGGTTTGCAGGGGGTGTGATGAATCGAGAGTGGGAAGGGTAAGTGGGAGAAGGAGTGAGACACAAGCCCTTAGGTGTCTGTCCGGACACGTTCCTCTCTAATTCATATTCCAAGAACACGCGTGTGCGCAAGGTCTGCGTTCCTGGGGAATCCGACCAGCTGTGGGAAAATGCTGCCGCCTTGTGGCCGCCTCCTGTAACTACAACGTTCCAAAGGGAGCTCAGCGGCCCTTCCTGTTCAAAAGGCCAGCGGGGTTGTAATTGACACCCCCGCTGCAAAAATGTCCTGGGGATAGGCACTGGAAAAGAGCCCGAAACAGGATTGATTGGCAACAGGCGGTTTCAAGAGGTAAGTTGAATTCACCATGCGTGTTTTGTTTCCCTTTGTGTTGGTTTCTAAGAAAGGCCCAGGAAATATGCTCCACGCCCATGCGAATGGGAGAAATGGAAATTGAAACGCCTTCGCGGTTTCACCTGGCAGCCGTTAGGATTGCCAGTGTCAATACGTCTGGAAGCAATACCTTCGGGAGAGGGCCTGGAGAAAAGGGAAGCCTCCTAAGCCACTGGTGGTATTGCGCCCTGGTAACAGGCACCACAGAAAACAATCAAGAGATTCCTGCCAAAGAAAAACAAAACCAGAGAGCCGGCCACATGATGTGGCAATCCACCTCCTGGCTGTCTTTGCACAGTAAAGTATCATTTGGGGAGACCCGGGCAGGCCAGCGACCCCTGCACACCTATTGACAAGAGCCAAGGCTTGAAAGTAAAAACACAGTGTCATGGTGTGTGATCCTTTTAATGTCATGTTGGAGTCTGTTGGCTAGTATCTTGTTGAGGATTTTTGCATCTAAGTTCATCGGTGATATTGCTCTCCAGTTTTCTTTTCTTGTAGTATCTTTGTCTGGTTTGGGGATCAGGTGGATGGCTTCGTACAATGAGTTTGGGAGTGTTCTTTCCTCTGCAGTGTTTTGGAAGCGTTTGCAGAACCATGTGTACTTTAGAGAGACACGGGTGCCCCAGCTGTCACTAGCCACCTATTGACAACAGCCAAGTCTTGAAAGTAAAAACACAATGTCCATCCCCAGATGAATGGAAAGTGAAGAGTTGGTACACATAGAGCATGGAATACTGCTCAGCCATGAAACAGAATAATATCCTGCCATTTCCAGCATCTTCGATAGATCCGGAGTTCCCTGTACTCAGCATGGGACGTCCAACAGAGAAAGAGAAAATTCCAGCGATAGCACGTATAGGTGGCATCTCAAAGTCGATACCAGGAAAGTAGAAAGCACAAACAGAGTCACAGATTTAGAACGCAAGTACAGGGTTTCGAGAGGGCAAAGGCATGCGGAGGTGGGTTGAATGAGGAGGGTGGGATTAACACATGCATTCTAATATGTATTAAGCAGACGATCCACAACCACCTTCTACAAAGCACAGGGAGCGGTCGGCACCACCCTGGACTAAGCTACGTGGGAAGAGAATGCGAAAGAGAATGGATGTGTATATATATACATACACGGAGAACTGAATCAAGGTGCTGCACAGTGAAAGTCAACAGCATTGTAAATTCACTAGACATGGACAGAAATTAGAATCTCTATAAAAAGCAAAATGATCGAGATCCAGTATGTTCCTCTCAGGCCTCAGAGAGATGCGCGGGTGTCACTTCCCTGGAGCGTGAGCAGGCTTGGGCACCAAAGTTGGAGTGTGGTCACAGTGAGGCAGGTCGGCGCGGGAGTGGGTCGCACCAGCGAATTATCCCCTTTGGACCTGTGGTGCCTGGTCCCTTCTGGTTGGCGGCAGTCTCTGTAGATGTAGGTGTGCCCTCCTGCAGCTAAGCCAAGCCCACTGCAGCCAGAGGATGGTGGTCCGACATGCACAACAGTGTTCAAACATCACCTGGTGTCCAGGTCTCCTGCTGGTGGGGTTCCCGCCATTCACCTCCTTCCTTAGAGTCACCCCACTTGCCTCCGACAACACACTCTTCAGGAGGGGTTTGCAGGGGGTGTGATGAATCGAGAGTGGGAAGGGTAAGTGGGAGAAGGAGTGAGACACAAGCCCTTAGGTGTCTGTCCGGACACGTTCCTCTCTAATTCATATTCCAAGAACACGCGTGTGCGCAAGGTCTGCGTTCCTGGGGAATCCGACCAGCTGTGGGAAAATGCTGCCGCCTTGTGGCCGCCTCCTGTAACTACAACGTTCCAAAGGGAGCTCAGCGGCCCTTCCTGTTCAAAAGGCCAGCGGGGTTGTAATTGACACCCCCGCTGCAAAAATGTCCTGGGGATAGGCACTGGAAAAGAGCCCGAAACAGGATTGATTGGCAACAGGCGGTTTCAAGAGGTAAGTTGAATTCACCATGCGTGTTTTGTTTCCCTTTGTGTTGGTTTCTAAGAAAGGCCCAGGAAATATGCTCCACGCCCATGCGAATGGGAGAAATGGAAATTGAAACGCTTTCGCGGTTTCACCTGGCAGCCGTTAGGATTGCCAGTGTCAATATGTCTGGAAGCAGTACCTTCGGGAGAGGGCCTGGAGAAAAGGGAAGCCTCCTAAGCCACTGGTGGTATTGCGCCCTGGTAACAGGCACCACTGAAAACAATCAAGAGATTCCTGCCAAAGAAAAACAAAACCAGAGAGCCGGCCACATGATGTGGCAATCCACCTCCTGGCTGTCTTTGCACAGTAAAGTATCATTTGGGGAGACCCGGGCAGGCCAGCGACCCCTGCACACCTATTGACAAGAGCCAAGGCTTGAAAGTAAAAACACAGTGTCATGGTGCGTGATCCTTTTAATGTCATGTTGGAGTCTGTTGTCTAGTATCTTGTTGAGGATTTTTGCATCTAAGTTCATCGGTGATATTGCTCTCCAGTTTTCTTTTCTTGTAGTATCTTTGTCTGGTTTGGGGATCAGGTGGATGGCTTCGTACAATGAGTTTGGGAGTGTTCTTTCCTCTGCAGTGTTTTGGAAGCGTTTGCAGAACCATGTGTACTTTAGAGAGACACGGGTGCCCCAGCTGTCACTAGCCACCTATTGACAACAGCCAAGTCTTGAAAGTAAAAACACAATGTCCATCCCCAGATGAATGGAAAGTGAAGAGTTGGTACACATAGAGCATGGAATACTGCTCAGCCATGAAACAGAATAATATCCTGCCATTTCCAGCATCTTCGATAGATCCGGAGTTCCCTGTACTCAGCATGGGACGTCCAACAGAGAAAGAGAAAATTCCAACGATAGCACGTATAGGTGGCATCTCAAAGTCGATACCAGGAAAGTAGAAAGCACAAACAGAGTCACAGATTTAGAACGCAAGTACAGGGTTTCGAGAGGGCAAAGGCATGCGGAGGTGGGTTGAATGAGGAGGGTGGGATTAACACATGCATTCTAATATGTATTAAGCAGACGATCCACAACCACCTTCTACAAAGCACAGGGAGCGGTCGGCACCACCCTGGACTAAGCTACGTGGGAAGAGAATGCGAAAGAGAATGGATGTGTATATATATACATACACGGAGAACTGAATCAAGGTGCTGCACAGCGAAAGTCAACAGCATTGTAAATTCACTAGACATGGACAGAAATTAGAATCTCTATAAAAAGCAAAATGATCGAGATCCAGTATGTTCCTCTCAGGCCTCAGAGAGATGCGCGGGTGTCACTTCCCTGGAGCGTGAGCAGGCTTGGGCACCAAAGTTGGAGTGTGGTCACAGTGAGGCAGGTCGGCGCGGGAGTGGGTCGCACCAGCGAATTATCCCCTTTGGACCTGTGGTGCCTGGTCCCTTCTGGTTGGCAGCAGTCTCTGTAGATGTAGGTGTGCCCTCCTGCAGCTAAGCCAAGCCCACTGCAGCCAGAGGATGGTGGTCCGACATGCACAACAGTGTTCAAACATCACCTGGTGTCCAGGTCTCCTGCTGGTGGGGTTCCTGCCATTCACCTCCTTCCTTAGAGTCACCCCACTTGCCTCCGACAACACACTCTTCAGGAGGGGTTTGCAGGGGGTGTGATGAATCGAGAGTGTGAAGTGTAAGTGGGAGAAGGAGTGAGACACAAGCCCTTAGGTGTCTGTCCGGACACGTTCCTCTCTAATTCATATTCCAAGAACACGCGTGTGCGCAAGGTCTGCGTTCCTGGGGAATCCGACCAGCTGTGGGAAAATGCTGCCGCCTTGTGGCCGCCTCCTGTAACTACAACGTTCCAAAGGGAGCTCAGCGGCCCTTCCTGTTCAAAAGGCCAGCGGGGTTGTAATTGACACCCCCGCTGCAAAAATGTCCTGGGGATAGGCACTGGAAAAGAGCCCGAAACAGGATTGATTGGCAACAGGCGGTTTCAAGAGGTAAGTTGAATTCACCATGCGTGTTTTGTTTCCCTTTGTGTTGGTTTCTAAGAAAGGCCCAGGAAATATGCTCCACGCCCATGCGAATGGGAGAAATGGAAATTGAAACGCCTTCGTGGTTTCACCTGGCAGCCGTTAGGATTGCCAGTGTCAATACGTCTGGAAGCAATACCTTCGGGAGAGGGCCTGGAGAAAAGGGAAGCCTCCTAAGCCACTGGTGGTATTGCGCCCTGGTAACAGGCACCACAGAAAACAATCAAGAGATTCCTGCCAAAAACAAAACAAAACCAGAGAGCCGGCCACATGATGTGGCAATCCACCTCCTGGCTGTCTTTGCACAGTAAAGTATCATTTGGGGAGACCCGGGCAGGCCAGCGACCCCTGCACACCTATTGACAAGAGCCAAGGCTTGAAAGTAAAAACACAGTGTCATGGTGTGTGATCCTTTTAATGTCATGTTGGAGTCTGTTGGCTAGTATCTTGTTGAGGATTTTTGCATCTAAGTTCATCGGTGATATTGCTCTCCAGTTTTCTTTTCTTGTAGTATCTTTGTCTGGTTTGGGGATCAGGTGGATGGCTTCGTACAATGAGTTTGGGAGTGTTCTTTCCTCTGCAGTGTTTTGGAAGCGTTTGCAGAACCATGTGTACTTTAGAGAGACACGGGTGCCCCAGCTGTCACTAGCCACCTATTGACAACAGCCAAGTCTTGAAAGTAAAAACACAATGTCCATCCCCAGATGAATGGAAAGTGAAGAGTTGGTACACATAGAGCATGGAATACTGCTCAGCCATGAAACAGAATAATATCCTGCCATTTCCAGCATCTTCGATAGATCCGGAGTTCCCTGTACTCAGCATGGGACGTCCAACAGAGAAAGAGAAAATTCCAGCGATAGCACGTATAGGTGGCATCTCAAAGTCGATACCAGGAAAGTAGAAAGCACAAACAGAGTCACAGATTTAGAACGCAAGTACAGGGTTTCGAGAGGGCAAAGGCATGCGGAGGTGGGTTGAATGAGGAGGGTGGGATTAACACATGCATTCTAATATGTATTAAGCAGACGATCCACAACCACCTTCTACAAAGCACAGGGAGCGGTCGGCACCACCCTGGACTAAGCTACGTGGGAAGAGAATGCGAAAGAGAATGGATGTGTATATATATACATACACGGAGAACTGAATCAAGGTGCTGCACAGCGAAAGTCAACAGCATTGTAAATTCACTAGACATGGACAGAAATTAGAATCTCTATAAAAAGCAAACTGATCGAGATCCAGTATGTTCCTCTCAGGCCTCAGAGAGATGCGCGGGTGTCACTTCCCTGGAGCGTGAGCAGGCTTGGGCACCAAAGTTGGAGTGTGGTCACAGTGAGGCAGGTCGGCACGGGAGTGGGTCGCACCAGCGAATTAACCCCTTTGGACCTGTGGTGCCTGGTCCCTTCTGGTTGGCGGCAGTCTCTGTAGATGTAGGTGTGCCCTCCTGCAGCTAAGCCAAGCCCACTGCAGCCAGAGGATGGTGGTCCGACATGCACAACAGTGTTCAAACATCACCTGGTGTCCAGGTCTCCTGCTGGTGGGGTTCCCGCCATTCACCTCCTTCCTTAGAGTCACCCCACTTGCCTCCGACAACACACTCTTCAGGAGGCGTTTGCAGGGGGTGTGATGAATCGAGAGTGGGAAGGGTAAGTGGGAGAAGGAGTGAGACACAAGCCCTTAGGTGTCTGTCCGGACACGTTCCTCTCTAATTCATATTCCAAGAACACGCGTGTGCGCAAGGTCTGCGTTCCTGGGGAATCCGACCAGCTGTGGGAAAATGCTGCCGCCTTGTGGCCGCCTCCTGTAACTACAACGTTCCAAAGGGAGCTCAGCGGCCCTTCCTGTTCAAAAGGCCAGCGGGGTTGTAATTGACACCCCCGCTGCAAAAATGTCCTGGGGATAGGCACTGGAAAAGAGCCCGAAACAGGATTGATTGGCAACAGGCGGTTTCAAGAGGTAAGTTGAATTCACCATGCGTGTTTTGTTTCCCTTTGTGTTGGTTTCTAAGAAAGGCCCAGGAAATATGCTCCACGCCCATGCGAATGGGAGAAATGGAAATTGAAACGCCTTCGCGGTTTCACCTGGCAGCCGTTAGGATTGCCAGTGTCAATACGTCTGGAAGCAATACCTTCGGGAGAGGGCCTGGAGAAAAGGGAAGCCTCCTAAGCCACTGGTGGTATTGCGCCCTGGTAACAGGCACCACAGAAAACAATCAAGAGATTCCTGCCAAAAACAAAACAAAACCAGAGAGCCGGCCACATGATGTGGCAATCCACCTCCTGGCTGTCTTTGCACAGTAAAGTATCATTTGGGGAGACCCGGGCAGGCCAGCGACCCCTGCACACCTATTGACAAGAGCCAAGGCTTGAAAGTAAAAACACAGTGTCATGGTGTGTGATCCTTTTAATGTCATGTTGGAGTCTGTTGGCTAGTATCTTGTTGAGGATTTTTGCATCTAAGTTCATCGGTGATATTGCTCTCCAGTTTTCTTTTCTTGTAGTATCTTTGTCTGGTTTGGGGATCAGGTGGATGGCTTCGTACAATGAGTTTGGGAGTGTTCTTTCCTCTGCAGTGTTTTGGAAGCGTTTGCAGAACCATGTGTACTTTAGAGAGACACGGGTGCCCCAGCTGTCACTAGCCACCTATTGACAACAGCCAAGTCTTGAAAGTAAAAACACAATGTCCATCCCCAGATGAATGGAAAGTGAAGAGTTGGTACACATAGAGCATGGAATACTGCTCAGCCATGAAACAGAATAATATCCTGCCATTTCCAGCATCTTCGATAGATCCGGAGTTCCCTGTACTCAGCATGGGACGTCCAACAGAGAAAGAGAAAATTCCAACGATAGCACGTATAGGTGGCATCTCAAAGTCGATACCAGGAAAGTAGAAAGCACAAACAGAGTCACAGATTTAGAACGCAAGTACAGGGTTTCGAGAGGGCAAAGGCATGCGGAGGTGGGTTGAATGAGGAGGGTGGGATTAACACATGCATTCTAATATGTATTAAGCAGACGATCCACAACCACCTTCTACAAAGCACAGGGAGCGGTCGGCACCACCCTGGACTAAGCTACGTGGGAAGAGAATGCGAAAGAGAATGGATGTGTATATATATACATACACGGAGAACTGAATCAAGGTGCTGCACAGCGAAAGTCAACAGCATTGTAAATTCACTAGACATGGACAGAAATTAGAATCTCTATAAAAAGCAAAATGATCGAGATCCAGTATGTTCCTCTCAGGCCTCAGAGAGATGCGCGGGTGTCACTTCCCTGGAGCGTGAGCAGGCTTGGGCACCAAAGTTGGAGTGTGGTCACAGTGAGGCAGGTCGGCGCGGGAGTGGGTCGCACCAGCGAATTATCCCCTTTGGACCTGTGGTGCCTGGTCCCTTCTGGTTGGCGGCAGTCTCTGTAGATGTAGGTGTGCCCTCCTGCAGCTAAGCCAAGCCCACTGCAGCCAGAGGATGGTGGTCCGACATGCACAACAGTGTTCAAACATCACCTGGTGTCCAGGTCTCCTGCTGGTGGGGTTCCCGCCATTCACCTCCTTCCTTAGAGTCACCCCACTTGCCTCCGACAACACACTCTTCAGGAGGGGTTTGCAGGGGGTGTGATGAATCGAGAGTGGGAAGGGTAAGTGGGAGAAGGAGTGAGACACAAGCCCTTAGGTGTCTGTCCGGACACGTTCCTCTCTAATTCATATTCCAAGAACACGCGTGTGCACAAGGTCTGCGTTCCTGGGGAATCCGACCAGCTGTGGGAAAATGCTGCCGCCTTGTGGCCGCCTCCTGTAACTACAACGTTCCAAAGGGAGCTCAGCGGCCCTTCCTGTTCAAAAGGCCAGCGGGGTTGTAATTGACACCCCCGCTGCAAAAATGTCCTGGGGATAGGCACTGGAAAAGAGCCCGAAACAGGATTGATTGGCAACAGGCGGTTTCAAGAGGTAAGTTGAATTCACCATGCGTGTTTTGTTTCCCTTTGTGTTGGTTTCTAAGAAAGGCCCAGGAAATATGCTCCACGCCCATGCGAATGGGAGAAATGGAAATTGAAACGCCTTCGCGGTTTCACCTGGCAGCCGTTAGGATTGCCAGTGTCAATACGTCTGGAAGCAATACCTTCGGGAGAGGGCCTGGAGAAAAGGGAAGCCTCCTAAGCCACTGGTGGTATTGCGCCCTGGTAACAGGCACCACTGAAAACAATCAAGAGATTCCTGCCAAAAACAAAACAAAACCAGAGAGCCGGCCACATGATGTGGCAATCCACCTCCTGGCTGTCTTTGCACAGTAAAGTATCATTTGGGGAGACCCGGGCAGGCCAGCGACCCCTGCACACCTATTGACAAGAGCCAAGGCTTGAAAGTAAAAACACAGTGTCATGGTGTGTGATCCTTTTAATGTCATGTTGGAGTCTGTTGGCTAGTATCTTGTTGAGGATTTTTGCATCTAAGTTCATCGGTGATATTGCTCTCCAGTTTTCTTTTCTTGTAGTATCTTTGTCTGGTTTGGGGATCAGGTGGATGGCTTCGTACAATGAGTTTGGGAGTGTTCTTTCCTCTGCAGTGTTTTGGAAGCGTTTGCAGAACCATGTGTACTTTAGAGAGACACGGGTGCCCCAGCTGTCACTAGCCACCTATTGACAACAGCCAAGTCTTGAAAGTAAAAACACAATGTCCATCCCCAGATGAATGGAAAGTGAAGAGTTGGTACACATAGAGCATGGAATACTGCTCAGCCATGAAACAGAATAATATCCTGCCATTTCCAGCATCTTCGATAGATCCGGAGTTCCCTGTACTCAGCATGGGACGTCCAACAGAGAAAGAGAAAATTCCAGCGATAGCACGTATAGGTGGCATCTCAAAGTCGATACCAGGAAAGTAGAAAGCACAAACAGAGTCACAGATTTAGAACGCAAGTACAGGGTTTCGAGAGGGCAAAGGCATGCGGAGGTGGGTTGAATGAGGAGGGTGGGATTAACACATGCATTCTAATATGTATTAAGCAGACGATCCACAACCACCTTCTACAAAGCACAGGGAGCGGTCGGCACCACCCTGGACTAAGCTACGTGGGAAGAGAATGCGAAAGAGAATGGATGTGTATATATATACATACACGGAGAACTGAATCAAGGTGCTGCACAGCGAAAGTCAACAGCATTGTAAATTCACTAGACATGGACAGAAATTAGAATCTCTATAAAAAGCAAACTGATCGAGATCCAGTATGTTCCTCTCAGGCCTCAGAGAGATGCGCGGGTGTCACTTCCCTGGAGCGTGAGCAGGCTTGGGCACCAAAGTTGGAGTGTGGTCACAGTGAGGCAGGTCGGCACGGGAGTGGGTCGCACCAGCGAATTAACCCCTTTGGACCTGTGGTGCCTGGTCCCTTCTGGTTGGCGGCAGTCTCTGTAGATGTAGGTGTGCCCTCCTGCAGCTAAGCCAAGCCCACTGCAGCCAGAGGATGGTGGTCCGACATGCACAACAGTGTTCAAACATCACCTGGTGTCCAGGTCTCCTGCTGGTGGGGTTCCCGCCATTCACCTCCTTCCTTAGAGTCACCCCACTTGCCTCCGACAACACACTCTTCAGGAGGCGTTTGCAGGGGGTGTGATGAATCGAGAGTGGGAAGGGTAAGTGGGAGAAGGAGTGAGACACAAGCCCTTAGGTGTCTGTCCGGACACGTTCCTCTCTAATTCATATTCCAAGAACACGCGTGTGCGCAAGGTCTGCGTTCCTGGGGAATCCGACCAGCTGTGGGAAAATGCTGCCGCCTTGTGGCCGCCTCCTGTAACTACAACGTTCCAAAGGGAGCTCAGCGGCCCTTCCTGTTCAAAAGGCCAGCGGGGTTGTAATTGACACCCCCGCTGCAAAAATGTCCTGGGGATAGGCACTGGAAAAGAGCCCGAAACAGGATTGATTGGCAACAGGCGGTTTCAAGAGGTAAGTTGAATTCACCATGCGTGTTTTGTTTCCCTTTGTGTTGGTTTCTAAGAAAGGCCCAGGAAATATGCTCCACGCCCATGCGAATGGGAGAAATGGAAATTGAAACGCCTTCGCGGTTTCACCTGGCAGCCGTTAGGATTGCCAGTGTCAATACGTCTGGAAGCAATACCTTCGGGAGAGGGCCTGGAGAAAAGGGAAGCCTCCTAAGCCACTGGTGGTATTGCGCCCTGGTAACAGGCACCACAGAAAACAATCAAGAGATTCCTGCCAAAAACAAAACAAAACCAGAGAGCCGGCCACATGATGTGGCAATCCACCTCCTGGCTGTCTTTGCACAGTAAAGTATCATTTGGGGAGACCCGGGCAGGCCAGCGACCCCTGCACACCTATTGACAAGAGCCAAGGCTTGAAAGTAAAAACACAGTGTCATGGTGTGTGATCCTTTTAATGTCATGTTGGAGTCTGTTGGCTAGTATCTTGTTGAGGATTTTTGCATCTAAGTTCATCGGTGATATTGCTCTCCAGTTTTCTTTTCTTGTAGTATCTTTGTCTGGTTTGGGGATCAGGTGGATGGCTTCGTACAATGAGTTTGGGAGTGTTCTTTCCTCTGCAGTGTTTTGGAAGCGTTTGCAGAACCATGTGTACTTTAGAGAGACACGGGTGCCCCAGCTGTCACTAGCCACCTATTGACAACAGCCAAGTCTTGAAAGTAAAAACACAATGTCCATCCCCAGATGAATGGAAAGTGAAGAGTTGGTACACATAGAGCATGGAATACTGCTCAGCCATGAAACAGAATAATATCCTGCCATTTCCAGCATCTTCGATAGATCCGGAGTTCCCTGTACTCAGCATGGGACGTCCAACAGAGAAAGAGAAAATTCCAACGATAGCACGTATAGGTGGCATCTCAAAGTCGATACCAGGAAAGTAGAAAGCACAAACAGAGTCACAGATTTAGAACGCAAGTACAGGGTTTCGAGAGGGCAAAGGCATGCGGAGGTGGGTTGAATGAGGAGGGTGGGATTAACACATGCATTCTAATATGTATTAAGCAGACGATCCACAACCACCTTCTACAAAGCACAGGGAGCGGTCGGCACCACCCTGGACTAAGCTACGTGGGAAGAGAATGCGAAAGAGAATGGATGTGTATATATATACATACACGGAGAACTGAATCAAGGTGCTGCACAGCGAAAGTCAACAGCATTGTAAATTCACTAGACATGGACAGAAATTAGAATCTCTATAAAAAGCAAAATGATCGAGATCCAGTATGTTCCTCTCAGGCCTCAGAGAGATGCGCGGGTGTCACTTCCCTGGAGCGTGAGCAGGCTTGGGCACCAAAGTTGGAGTGTAGTCACAGTGAGGCAGGTCGGCGCGGGAGTGGGTCGCACCAGCGAATTATCCCCTTTGGACCTGTGGTGCCTGGTCCCTTCTGGTTGGCGGCAGTCTCTGTAGATGTAGGTGTGCCCTCCTGCAGCTAAGCCAAGCCCACTGCAGCCAGAGGATGGTGGTCCGACATGCACAACAGTGTTCAAACATCACCTGGTGTCCAGGTCTCCTGCTGGTGGGGTTCCCGCCATTCACCTCCTTCCTTAGAGTCACCCCACTTGCCTCCGACAACACACTCTTCAGGAGGGGTTTGCAGGGGGTGTGATGAATCGAGAGTGGGAAGGGTAAGTGGGAGAAGGAGTGAGACACAAGCCCTTAGGTGTCTGTCCGGACACGTTCCTCTCTAATTCATATTCCAAGAACACGCGTGTGCACAAGGTCTGCGTTCCTGGGGAATCCGACCAGCTGTGGGAAAATGCTGCCGCCTTGTGGCCGCCTCCTGTAACTACAACGTTCCAAAGGGAGCTCAGCGGCCCTTCCTGTTCAAAAGGCCAGCGGGGTTGTAATTGACACCCCCGCTGCAAAAATGTCCTGGGGATAGGCACTGGAAAAGAGCCCGAAACAGGATTGATTGGCAACAGGCGGTTTCAAGAGGTAAGTTGAATTCACCATGCGTGTTTTGTTTCCCTTTGTGTTGGTTTCTAAGAAAGGCCCAGGAAATATGCTCCACGCCCATGCGAATGGGAGAAATGGAAATTGAAACGCCTTCGCGGTTTCACCTGGCAGCCGTTAGGATTGCCAGTGTCAATACGTCTGGAAGCAATACCTTCGGGAGAGGGCCTGGAGAAAAGGGAAGCCTCCTAAGCCACTGGTGGTATTGCGCCCTGGTAACAGGCACCACTGAAAACAATCAAGAGATTCCTGCCAAAAACAAAACAAAACCAGAGAGCCGGCCACATGATGTGGCAATCCACCTCCTGGCTGTCTTTGCACAGTAAAGTATCATTTGGGGAGACCCGGGCAGGCCAGCGACCCCTGCACACCTATTGACAAGAGCCAAGGCTTGAAAGTAAAAACACAGTGTCATGGTGTGTGATCCTTTTAATGTCATGTTGGAGTCTGTTGGCTAGTATCTTGTTGAGGATTTTTGCATCTAAGTTCATCGGTGATATTGCTCTCCAGTTTTCTTTTCTTGTAGTATCTTTGTCTGGTTTGGGGATCAGGTGGATGGCTTCGTACAATGAGTTTGGGAGTGTTCTTTCCTCTGCAGTGTTTTGGAAGCGTTTGCAGAACCATGTGTACTTTAGAGAGACACGGGTGCCCCAGCTGTCACTAGCCACCTATTGACAACAGCCAAGTCTTGAAAGTAAAAACACAATGTCCATCCCCAGATGAATGGAAAGTGAAGAGTTGGTACACATAGAGCATGGAATACTGCTCAGCCATGAAACAGAATAATATCCTGCCATTTCCAGCATCTTCGATAGATCCGGAGTTCCCTGTACTCAGCATGGGACGTCCAACAGAGAAAGAGAAAATTCCAGCGATAGCACGTATAGGTGGCATCTCAAAGTCGATACCAGGAAAGTAGAAAGCACAAACAGAGTCACAGATTTAGAACGCAAGTACAGGGTTTCGAGAGGGCAAAGGCATGCGGAGGTGGGTTGAATGAGGAGGGTGGGATTAACACATGCATTCTAATATGTATTAAGCAGACGATCCACAACCACCTTCTACAAAGCACAGGGAGCGGTCGGCACCACCCTGGACTAAGCTACGTGGGAAGAGAATGCGAAAGAGAATGGATGTGTATATATATACATACACGGAGAACTGAATCAAGGTGCTGCACAGCGAAAGTCAACAGCATTGTAAATTCACTAGACATGGACAGAAATTAGAATCTCTATAAAAAGCAAACTGATCGAGATCCAGTATGTTCCTCTCAGGCCTCAGAGAGATGCGCGGGTGTCACTTCCCTGGAGCGTGAGCAGGCTTGGGCACCAAAGTTGGAGTGTGGTCACAGTGAGGCAGGTCGGCACGGGAGTGGGTCGCACCAGCGAATTAACCCCTTTGGACCTGTGGTGCCTGGTCCCTTCTGGTTGGCGGCAGTCTCTGTAGATGTAGGTGTGCCCTCCTGCAGCTAAGCCAAGCCCACTGCAGCCAGAGGATGGTGGTCCGACATGCACAACAGTGTTCAAACATCACCTGGTGTCCAGGTCTCCTGCTGGTGGGGTTCCCGCCATTCACCTCCTTCCTTAGAGTCACCCCACTTGCCTCCGACAACACACTCTTCAGGAGGCGTTTGCAGGGGGTGTGATGAATCGAGAGTGGGAAGGGTAAGTGGGAGAAGGAGTGAGACACAAGCCCTTAGGTGTCTGTCCGGACACGTTCCTCTCTAATTCATATTCCAAGAACACGCGTGTGCGCAAGGTCTGCGTTCCTGGGGAATCCGACCAGCTGTGGGAAAATGCTGCCGCCTTGTGGCCGCCTCCTGTAACTACAACGTTCCAAAGGGAGCTCAGCGGCCCTTCCTGTTCAAAAGGCCAGCGGGGTTGTAATTGACACCCCCGCTGCAAAAATGTCCTGGGGATAGGCACTGGAAAAGAGCCCGAAACAGGATTGATTGGCAACAGGCGGTTTCAAGAGGTAAGTTGAATTCACCATGCGTGTTTTGTTTCCCTTTGTGTTGGTTTCTAAGAAAGGCCCAGGAAATATGCTCCACGCCCATGCGAATGGGAGAAATGGAAATTGAAACGCCTTCGCGGTTTCACCTGGCAGCCGTTAGGATTGCCAGTGTCAATACGTCTGGAAGCAATACCTTCGGGAGAGGGCCTGGAGAAAAGGGAAGCCTCCTAAGCCACTGGTGGTATTGCGCCCTGGTAACAGGCACCACAGAAAACAATCAAGAGATTCCTGCCAAAAACAAAACAAAACCAGAGAGCCGGCCACATGATGTGGCAATCCACCTCCTGGCTGTCTTTGCACAGTAAAGTATCATTTGGGGAGACCCGGGCAGGCCAGCGACCCCTGCACACCTATTGACAAGAGCCAAGGCTTGAAAGTAAAAACACAGTGTCATGGTGTGTGATCCTTTTAATGTCATGTTGGAGTCTGTTGGCTAGTATCTTGTTGAGGATTTTTGCATCTAAGTTCATCGGTGATATTGCTCTCCAGTTTTCTTTTCTTGTAGTATCTTTGTCTGGTTTGGGGATCAGGTGGATGGCTTCGTACAATGAGTTTGGGAGTGTTCTTTCCTCTGCAGTGTTTTGGAAGCGTTTGCAGAACCATGTGTACTTTAGAGAGACACGGGTGCCCCAGCTGTCACTAGCCACCTATTGACAACAGCCAAGTCTTGAAAGTAAAAACACAATGTCCATCCCCAGATGAATGGAAAGTGAAGAGTTGGTACACATAGAGCATGGAATACTGCTCAGCCATGAAACAGAATAATATCCTGCCATTTCCAGCATCTTCGATAGATCCGGAGTTCCCTGTACTCAGCATGGGACGTCCAACAGAGAAAGAGAAAATTCCAACGATAGCACGTATAGGTGGCATCTCAAAGTCGATACCAGGAAAGTAGAAAGCACAAACAGAGTCACAGATTTAGAACGCAAGTACAGGGTTTCGAGAGGGCAAAGGCATGCGGAGGTGGGTTGAATGAGGAGGGTGGGATTAACACATGCATTCTAATATGTATTAAGCAGACGATCCACAACCACCTTCTACAAAGCACAGGGAGCGGTCGCCACCACCCTGGACTAAGCTACGTGGGAAGAGAATGCGAAAGAGAATGGATGTGTATATATATACATACATGGAGAACTGAATCAAGGTGCTGCACAGCGAAAGTCAACAGCATTGTAAATTCACTAGACATGGACAGAAATTAGAATCTCTATAAAAAGCAAAATGATCGAGATCCAGTATGTTCCTCTCAGGCCTCAGAGAGATGCGCGGGTGTCACTTCCCTGGAGCGTGAGCAGGCTTGGGCACCAAAGTTGGAGTGTGGTCACAGTGAGGCAGGTCGGCGCGGGAGTGGGTCGCACCAGCGAATTATCCCCTTTGGACCTGTGGTGCCTGGTCCCTTCTGGTTGGCGGCAGTCTCTGTAGATGTAGGTGTGCCCTCCTGCAGCTAAGCCAAGCCCACTGCAGCCAGAGGATGGTGGTCCGACATGCACAACAGTGTTCAAACATCACCTGGTGTCCAGGTCTCCTGCTGGTGGGGTTCCCGCCATTCACCTCCTTCCTTAGAGTCACCCCACTTGCCTCCGACAACACACTCTTCAGGAGGGGTTTGCAGGGGGTGTGATGAATCGAGAGTGGGAAGGGTAAGTGGGAGAAGGAGTGAGACACAAGCCCTTAGGTGTCTGTCCGGACACGTTCCTCTCTAATTCATATTCCAAGAACACGCGTGTGCGCAAGGTCTGCGTTCCTGGGGAATCCGACCAGCTGTGGGAAAATGCTGCCGCCTTGTGGCCGCCTCCTGTAACTACAACGTTCCAAAGGGAGCTCAGCGGCCCTTCCTGTTCAAAAGGCCAGCGGGGTTGTAATTGACACCCCCGCTGCAAAAATGTCCTGGGGATAGGCACTGGAAAAGAGCCCGAAACAGGATTGATTGGCAACAGGCGGTTTCAAGAGGTAAGTTGAATTCACCATGCGTGTTTTGTTTCCCTTTGTGTTGGTTTCTAAGAAAAGCCCAGGAAATATGCTCCACGCCCATGCGAATGGGAGAAATGGAAATTGAAACGCCTTCGCGGTTTCACCTGGCAGCCGTTAGGATTGCCAGTGTCAATACGTCTGGAAGCAATACCTTCGGGAGAGGGCCTGGAGAAAAGGGAAGCCTCCTAAGCCACTGGTGGTATTGCGCCCTGGTAACAGGCACCACTGAAAACAATCAAGAGATTCCTGCCAAAAACAAAACAAAACCAGAGAGCCGGCCACATGATGTGGCAATCCACCTCCTGGCTGTCTTTGCACAGTAAAGTATCATTTGGGGAGACCCGGGCAGGCCAGCGACCCCTGCACACCTATTGACAAGAGCCAAGGCTTGAAAGTAAAAACACAGTGTCATGGTGTGTGATCCTTTTAATGTCATGTTGGAGTCTGTTGGCTAGTATCTTGTTGAGGATTTTTGCATCTAAGTTCATCGGTGATATTGCTCTCCAGTTTTCTTTTCTTGTAGTATCTTTGTCTGGTTTGGGGATCAGGTGGATGGCTTCGTACAATGAGTTTGGGAGTGTTCTTTCCTCTGCAGTGTTTTGGAAGCGTTTGCAGAACCATGTGTACTTTAGAGAGACACGGGTGCCCCAGCTGTCACTAGCCACCTATTGACAACAGCCAAGTCTTGAAAGTAAAAACACAATGTCCATCCCCAGATGAATGGAAAGTGAAGAGTTGGTACACATAGAGCATGGAATACTGCTCAGCCATGAAACAGAATAATATCCTGCCATTTCCAGCATCTTCGATAGATCCGGAGTTCCCTGTACTCAGCATGGGACGTCCAACAGAGAAAGAGAAAATTCCAACGATAGCACGTATAGGTGGCATCTCAAAGTCGATACCAGGAAAGTAGAAAGCACAAACAGAGTCACAGATTTAGAACGCAAGTACAGGGTTTCGAGAGGGCAAAGGCATGCGGAGGTGGGTTGAATGAGGAGGGTGGGATTAACACATGCATTCTAATATGTATTAAGCAGACGATCCACAACCACCTTCTACAAAGCACAGGGAGCGGTCGGCACCACCCTGGACTAAGCTACGTGGGAAGAGAATGCGAAAGAGAATGGATGTGTATATATATACATACACGGAGAACTGAATCAAGGTGCTGCACAGCGAAAGTCAACAGCATTGTAAATTCACTAGACATGGACAGAAATTAGAATCTCTATAAAAAGCAAAATGATCGAGATCCAGTATGTTCCTCTCAGGCCTCAGAGAGATGCGCGGGTGTCACTTCCCTGGAGCGTGAGCAGGCTTGGGCACCAAAGTTGGAGTGTGGTCACAGTGAGGCAGGTCGGCGCGGGAGTGGGTCGCACCAGCGAATTATCCCCTTTGGACCTGTGGTGCCTGGTCCCTTCTGGTTGGCGGCAGTCTCTGTAGATGTAGGTGTGCCCTCCTGCAGCTAAGCCAAGCCCACTGCAGCCAGAGGATGGTGGTCCGACATGCACAACAGTGTTCAAACATCACCTGGTGTCCAGGTCTCCTGCTGGTGGGGTTCCCGCCATTCACCTCCTTCCTTAGAGTCACCCCACTTGCCTCCGACAACACACTCTTCAGGAGGGGTTTGCAGGGGGTGTGATGAATCGAGAGTGGGAAGGGTAAGTGGGAGAAGGAGTGAGACACAAGCCCTTAGGTGTCTGTCCGGACACGTTCCTCTCTAATTCATATTCCAAGAACACGCGTGTGCGCAAGGTCTGCGTTCCTGGGGAATCCGACCAGCTGTGGGAAAATGCTGCCGCCTTGTGGCCGCCTCCTGTAACTACAACGTTCCAAAGGGAGCTCAGCGGCCCTTCCTGTTCAAAAGGCCAGCGGGGTTGTAATTGACACCCCCGCTGCAAAAATGTCCTGGGGATAGGCACTGGAAAAGAGCCCGAAACAGGATTGATTGGCAACAGGCGGTTTCAAGAGGTAAGTTGAATTCACCATGCGTGTTTTGTTTCCCTTTGTGTTGGTTTCTAAGAAAGGCCCAGGAAATATGCTCCACGCCCATGCGAATGGGAGAAATGGAAATTGAAACGCCTTCGCGGTTTCACCTGGCAGCCGTTAGGATTGCCAGTGTCAATACGTCTGGAAGCAATACCTTCGGGAGAGGGCCTGGAGAAAAGGGAAGCCTCCTAAGCCACTGGTGGTATTGCGCCCTGGTAACAGGCACCACTGAAAACAATCAAGAGATTCCTGCCAAAAACAAAACAAAACCAGAGAGCCGGCCACATGATGTGGCAATCCACCTCCTGGCTGTCTTTGCACAGTAAAGTATCATTTGGGGAGACCCGGGCAGGCCAGCGACCCCTGCACACCTATTGACAAGAGCCAAGGCTTGAAAGTAAAAACACAGTGTCATGGTGTGTGATCCTTTTAATGTCATGTTGGAGTCTGTTGGCTAGTATCTTGTTGAGGATTTTTGCATCTAAGTTCATCGGTGATATTGCTCTCCAGTTTTCTTTTCTTGTAGTATCTTTGTCTGGTTTGGGGATCAGGTGGATGGCTTCGTACAATGAGTTTGGGAGTGTTCTTTCCTCTGCAGTGTTTTGGAAGCGTTTGCAGAACCATGTGTACTTTAGAGAGACACGGGTGCCCCAGCTGTCACTAGCCACCTATTGACAACAGCCAAGTCTTGAAAGTAAAAACACAATGTCCATCCCCAGATGAATGGAAAGTGAAGAGTTGGTACACATAGAGCATGGAATACTGCTCAGCCATGAAACAGAATAATATCCTGCCATTTCCAGCATCTTCGATAGATCCGGAGTTCCCTGTACTCAGCATGGGACGTCCAACAGAGAAAGAGAAAATTCCAACGATAGCACGTATAGGTGGCATCTCAAAGTCGATACCAGGAAAGTAGAAAGCACAAACAGAGTCACAGATTTAGAACGCAAGTACAGGGTTTCGAGAGGGCAAAGGCATGCGGAGGTGGGTTGAATGAGGAGGGTGGGATTAACACATGCATTCTAATATGTATTAAGCAGACGATCCACAACCACCTTCTACAAAGCACAGGGAGCGGTCGGCACCACCCTGGACTAAGCTACGTGGGAAGAGAATGCGAAAGAGAATGGATGTGTATATATATACATACACGGAGAACTGAATCAAGGTGCTGCACAGCGAAAGTCAACAGCATTGTAAATTCACTAGACATGGACAGAAATTAGAATCTCTATAAAAAGCAAAATGATCGAGATCCAGTATGTTCCTCTCAGGCCTCAGAGAGATGCGCGGGTGTCACTTCCCTGGAGCGTGAGCAGGCTTGGGCACCAAAGTTGGAGTGTGGTCACAGTGAGGCAGGTCGGCGCGGGAGTGGGTCGCACCAGCGAATTATCCCCTTTGGACCTGTGGTGCCTGGTCCCTTCTGGTTGGCGGCAGTCTCTGTAGATGTAGGTGTGCCCTCCTGCAGCTAAGCCAAGCCCACTGCAGCCAGAGGATGGTGGTCCGACATGCACAACAGTGTTCAAACATCACCTGGTGTCCAGGTCTCCTGCTGGTGGGGTTCCCGCCATTCACCTCCTTCCTTAGAGTCACCCCACTTGCCTCCGACAACACACTCTTCAGGAGGGGTTTGCAGGGGGTGTGATGAATCGAGAGTGGGAAGGGTAAGTGGGAGAAGGAGTGAGACACAAGCCCTTAGGTGTCTGTCCGGACACGTTCCTCTCTAATTCATATTCCAAGAACACGCGTGTGCGCAAGGTCTGCGTTCCTGGGGAATCCGACCAGCTGTGGGAAAATGCTGCCGCCTTGTGGCCGCCTCCTGTAACTACAACGTTCCAAAGGGAGCTCAGCGGCCCTTCCTGTTCAAAAGGCCAGCGGGGTTGTAATTGACACCCCCGCTGCAAAAATGTCCTGGGGATAGGCACTGGAAAAGAGCCCGAAACAGGATTGATTGGCAACAGGCGGTTTCAAGAGGTAAGTTGAATTCACCATGCGTGTTTTGTTTCCCTTTGTGTTGGTTTCTAAGAAAGGCCCAGGAAATATGCTCCACGCCCATGCGAATGGGAGAAATGGAAATTGAAACGCCTTCGCGGTTTCACCTGGCAGCCGTTAGGATTGCCAGTGTCAATACGTCTGGAAGCAATACCTTCGGGAGAGGGCCTGGAGAAAAGGGAAGCCTCCTAAGCCACTGGTGGTATTGCGCCCTGGTAACAGGCACCACAGAAAACAATCAAGAGATTCCTGCCAAAGAAAAACAAAACCAGAGAGCCGGCCACATGATGTGGCAATCCACCTCCTGGCTGTCTTTGCACAGTAAAGTATCATTTGGGGAGACCCGGGCAGGCCAGCGACCCCTGCACACCTATTGACAAGAGCCAAGGCTTGAAAGTAAAAACACAGTGTCATGGTGTGTGATCCTTTTAATGTCATGTTGGAGTCTGTTGGCTAGTATCTTGTTGAGGATTTTTGCATCTAAGTTCATCGGTGATATTGCTCTCCAGTTTTCTTTTCTTGTAGTATCTTTGTCTGGTTTGGGGATCAGGTGGATGGCTTCGTACAATGAGTTTGGGAGTGTTCTTTCCTCTGCAGTGTTTTGGAAGCGTTTGCAGAACCATGTGTACTTTAGAGAGACACGGGTGCCCCAGCTGTCACTAGCCACCTATTGACAACAGCCAAGTCTTGAAAGTAAAAACACAATGTCCATCCCCAGATGAATGGAAAGTGAAGAGTTGGTACACATAGAGCATGGAATACTGCTCAGCCATGAAACAGAATAATATCCTGCCATTTCCAGCATCTTCGATAGATCCGGAGTTCCCTGTACTCAGCATGGGACGTCCAACAGAGAAAGAGAAAATTCCAACGATAGCACGTATAGGTGGCATCTCAAAGTCGATACCAGGAAAGTAGAAAGCACAAACAGAGTCACAGATTTAGAACGCAAGTACAGGGTTTCGAGAGGGCAAAGGCATGCGGAGGTGGGTTGAATGAGGAGGGTGGGATTAACACATGCATTCTAATATGTATTAAGCAGACGATCCACAACCACCTTCTACAAAGCACAGGGAGCGGTCGGCACCACCCTGGACTAAGCTACGTGGGAAGAGAATGCGAAAGAGAATGGATGTGTATATATATACATACACGGAGAACTGAATCAAGGTGCTGCACAGCGAAAGTCAACAGCATTGTAAATTCACTAGACATGGACAGAAATTAGAATCTCTATAAAAAGCAAAATGATCGAGATCCAGTATGTTCCTCTCAGGCCTCAGAGAGATGCGCGGGTGTCACTTCCCTGGAGCGTGAGCAGGCTTGGGCACCAAAGTTGGAGTGTGGTCACAGTGAGGCAGGTCGGCGCGGGAGTGGGTCGCACCAGCGAATTATCCCCTTTGGACCTGTGGTGCCTGGTCCCTTCTGGTTGGCGGCAGTCTCTGTAGATGTAGGTGTGCCCTCCTGCAGCTAAGCCAAGCCCACTGCAGCCAGAGGATGGTGGTCCGACATGCACAACAGTGTTCAAACATCACCTGGTGTCCAGGTCTCCTGCTGGTGGGGTTCCCGCCATTCACCTCCTTCCTTAGAGTCACCCCACTTGCCTCCGACAACACACTCTTCAGGAGGGGTTTGCAGGGGGTGTGATGAATCGAGAGTGGGAAGGGTAAGTGGGAGAAGGAGTGAGACACAAGCCCTTAGGTGTCTGTCCGGACACGTTCCTCTCTAATTCATATTCCAAGAACACGCGTGTGCGCAAGGTCTGCGTTCCTGGGGAATCCGACCAGCTGTGGGAAAATGCTGCCGCCTTGTGGCCGCCTCCTGTAACTACAACGTTCCAAAGGGAGCTCAGCGGCCCTTCCTGTTCAAAAGGCCAGCGGGGTTGTAATTGACACCCCCGCTGCAAAAATGTCCTGGGGATAGGCACTGGAAAAGAGCCCGAAACAGGATTGATTGGCAACAGGCGGTTTCAAGAGGTAAGTTGAATTCACCATGCGTGTTTTGTTTCCCTTTGTGTTGGTTTCTAAGAAAGGCCCAGGAAATATGCTCCACGCCCATGCGAATGGGAGAAATGGAAATTGAAACGCCTTCGCGGTTTCACCTGGCAGCCGTTAGGATTGCCAGTGTCAATACGTCTGGAAGCAATACCTTCGGGAGAGGGCCTGGAGAAAAGGGAAGCCTCCTAAGCCACTGGTGGTATTGCGCCCTGGTAACAGGCACCACTGAAAACAATCAAGAGATTCCTGCCAAAAACAAAACAAAACCAGAGAGCCGGCCACATGATGTGGCAATCCACCTCCTGGCTGTCTTTGCACAGTAAAGTATCATTTGGGGAGACCCGGGCAGGCCAGCGACCCCTGCACACCTATTGACAAGAGCCAAGGCTTGAAAGTAAAAACACAGTGTCATGGTGTGTGATCCTTTTAATGTCATGTTGGAGTCTGTTGGCTAGTATCTTGTTGAGGATTTTTGCATCTAAGTTCATCGGTGATATTGCTCTCCAGTTTTCTTTTCTTGTAGTATCTTTGTCTGGTTTGGGGATCAGGTGGATGGCTTCGTACAATGAGTTTGGGAGTGTTCTTTCCTCTGCAGTGTTTTGGAAGCGTTTGCAGAACCATGTGTACTTTAGAGAGACACGGGTGCCCCAGCTGTCACTAGCCACCTATTGACAACAGCCAAGTCTTGAAAGTAAAAACACAATGTCCATCCCCAGATGAATGGAAAGTGAAGAGTTGGTACACATAGAGCATGGAATACTGCTCAGCCATGAAACAGAATAATATCCTGCCATTTCCAGCATCTTCGATAGATCCGGAGTTCCCTGTACTCAGCATGGGACGTCCAACAGAGAAAGAGAAAATTCCAGCGATAGCACGTATAGGTGGCATCTCAAAGTCGATACCAGGAAAGTAGAAAGCACAAACAGAGTCACAGATTTAGAACGCAAGTACAGGGTTTCGAGAGGGCAAAGGCATGCGGAGGTGGGTTGAATGAGGAGGGTGGGATTAACACATGCATTCTAATATGTATTAAGCAGACGATCCACAACCACCTTCTACAAAGCACAGGGAGCGGTCACCACCACCCTGGACTAAGCTACGTGGGAAGAGAATGCGAAAGAGAATGGATGTGTATATATATACATACATGGAGAACTGAATCAAGGTGCTGCACAGCGAAAGTCAACAGCATTGTAAATTCACTAGACATGGACAGAAATTAGAATCTCTATAAAAAGCAAAATGATCGAGATCCAGTATGTTCCTCTCAGGCCTCAGAGAGATGCGCGGGTGTCACTTCCCTGGAGCGTGAGCAGGCTTGGGCACCAAAGTTGGAGTGTGGTCACAGTGAGGCAGGTCGGCGCGGGAGTGGGTCGCACCAGCGAATTATCCCCTTTGGACCTGTGGTGCCTGGTCCCTTCTGGTTGGCGGCAGTCTCTGTAGATGTAGGTGTGCCCTCCTGCAGCTAAGCCAAGCCCACTGCAGCCAGAGGATGGTGGTCCGACATGCACAACAGTGTTCAAACATCACCTGGTGTCCAGGTCTCCTGCTGGTGGGGTTCCCGCCATTCACCTCCTTCCTTAGAGTCACCCCACTTGCCTCCGACAACACACTCTTCAGGAGGGGTTTGCAGGGGGTGTGATGAATCGAGAGTGGGAAGGGTAAGTGGGAGAAGGAGTGAGACACAAGCCCTTAGGTGTCTGTCCGGACACGTTCCTCTCTAATTCATATTCCAAGAACACGCGTGTGCGCAAGGTCTGCGTTCCTGGGGAATCCGACCAGCTGTGGGAAAATGCTGCCGCCTTGTGGCCGCCTCCTGTAACTACAACGTTCCAAAGGGAGCTCAGCGGCCCTTCCTGTTCAAAAGGCCAGCGGGGTTGTAATTGACACCCCCGCTGCAAAAATGTCCTGGGGATAGGCACTGGAAAAGAGCCCGAAACAGGATTGATTGGCAACAGGCGGTTTCAAGAGGTAAGTTGAATTCACCATGCGTGTTTTGTTTCCCTTTGTGTTGGTTTCTAAGAAAAGCCCAGGAAATATGCTCCACGCCCATGCGAATGGGAGAAATGGAAATTGAAACGCCTTCGCGGTTTCACCTGGCAGCCGTTAGGATTGCCAGTGTCAATACGTCTGGAAGCAATACCTTCGGGAGAGGGCCTGGAGAAAAGGGAAGCCTCCTAAGCCACTGGTGGTATTGCGCCCTGGTAACAGGCACCACTGAAAACAATCAAGAGATTCCTGCCAAAAACAAAACAAAACCAGAGAGCCGGCCACATGATGTGGCAATCCACCTCCTGGCTGTCTTTGCACAGTAAAGTATCATTTGGGGAGACCCGGGCAGGCCAGCGACCCCTGCACACCTATTGACAAGAGCCAAGGCTTGAAAGTAAAAACACAGTGTCATGGTGTGTGATCCTTTTAATGTCATGTTGGAGTCTGTTGGCTAGTATCTTGTTGAGGATTTTTGCATCTAAGTTCATCGGTGATATTGCTCTCCAGTTTTCTTTTCTTGTAGTATCTTTGTCTGGTTTGGGGATCAGGTGGATGGCTTCGTACAATGAGTTTGGGAGTGTTCTTTCCTCTGCAGTGTTTTGGAAGCGTTTGCAGAACCATGTGTACTTTAGAGAGACACGGGTGCCCCAGCTGTCACTAGCCACCTATTGACAACAGCCAAGTCTTGAAAGTAAAAACACAATGTCCATCCCCAGATGAATGGAAAGTGAAGAGATGGTACACATAGAGCATGGAATACTGCTCAGCCATGAAACAGAATAATATCCTGCCATTTCCAGCATCTTCGATAGATCCGGAGTTCCCTGTACTCAGCATGGGACGTCCAACAGAGAAAGAGAAAATTCCAACGATAGCACGTATAGGTGGCATCTCAAAGTCGATACCAGGAAAGTAGAAAGCACAAACAGAGTCACAGATTTAGAACGCAAGTACAGGGTTTCGAGAGGGCAAAGGCATGCGGAGGTGGGTTGAATGAGGAGGGTGGGATTAACACATGCATTCTAATATGTATTAAGCAGACGATCCACAACCACCTTCTACAAAGCACAGGGAGCGGTCGCCACCACCCTGGACTAAGCTACGTGGGAAGAGAATGCGAAAGAGAATGGATGTGTATATATATACATACACGGAGAACTGAATCAAGGTGCTGCACAGCGAAAGTCAACAGCATTGTAAATTCACTAGACATGGACAGAAATTAGAATCTCTATAAAAAGCAAAATGATCGAGATCCAGTATGTTCCTCTCAGGCCTGAGAGAGATGCGCGGGTGTCACTTCCCTGGAGCGTGAGCAGGCTTGGGCACCAAAGTTGGAGTGTGGTCACAGTGAGGCAGGTCGGCACGGGAGTAGGTCGCACCAGCGAATTAACCCCTTTGGACCTGTGGTGCCTGGTCCCTTCTGGTTGGCGGCAGTCTCTGTAGATGTAGGTGTGCCCTCCTGCAGCTAAGCCAAGCCCACTGCAGCCAGAGGATGGTGGTCCGACATGCACAACAGTGTTCAAACATCACCTGGTGTCCAGGTCTCCTGCTGGTGGGGTTCCTGCCATTCACCTCCTTCCTTAGAGTCACCCCACTTGCCTCCGACAACACACTCTTCAGGAGGGGTTTGCAGGGGGTGTGATGAATCGAGAGTGGGAAGGGTAAGTGGGAGAAGGAGTGAGACACAAGCCCTTAGGTGTCTGTCCGGACACGTTCCTCTCTAATTCATATTCCAAGAACACGCGTGTGCGCAAGGTCTGCGTTCCTGGGGAATCCGACCAGCTGTGGGAAAATGCTGCCGCCTTGTGGCCGCCTCCTGTAACTACAACGTTCCAAAGGGAGCTCAGCGGCCCTTCCTGTTCAAAAGGCCAGCGGGGTTGTAATTGACACCCCCGCTGCAAAAATGTCCTGGGGATAGGCACTGGAAAAGAGCCCGAAACAGGATTGATTGGCAACAGGCGGTTTCAAGAGGTAAGTTGAATTCACCATGCGTGTTTTGTTTCCCTTTGTGTTGGTTTCTAAGAAAGGCCCAGGAAATATGCTCCACGCCCATGCGAATGGGAGAAATGGAAATTGAAACGCCTTCGCGGTTTCACCTGGCAGCCGTTAGGATTGCCAGTGTCAATACGTCTGGAAGCAATACCTTCGGGAGAGGGCCTGGAGAAAAGGGAAGCCTCCTAAGCCACTGGTGGTATTGCGCCCTGGTAACAGGCACCACAGAAAACAATCAAGAGATTCCTGCCAAAGAAAAACAAAACCAGAGAGCCGGCCACATGATGTGGCAATCCACCTCCTGGCTGTCTTTGCACAGTAAAGTATCATTTGGGGAGACCCGGGCAGGCTTGCGACCCCTGCACACCTATTGACAAGAGCCAAGGCTTGAAAGTAAAAACACAGTGTCATGGTGTGTGATCCTTTTAATGTCATGTTGGAGTCTGTTGGCTAGTATCTTGTTGAGGATTTTTGCATCTAAGTTCATCGGTGATATTGCTCTCCAGTTTTCTTTTCTTGTAGTATCTTTGTCTGGTTTGGGGATCAGGTGGATGGCTTCGTACAATGAGTTTGGGAGTGTTCTTTCCTCTGCAGTGTTTTGGAAGCGTTTGCAGAACCATGTGTACTTTAGAGAGACACGGGTGCCCCAGCTGTCACTAGCCACCTATTGACAACAGCCAAGTCTTGAAAGTAAAAACACAATGTCCATCCCCAGATGAATGGAAAGTGAAGAGTTGGTACACATAGAGCATGGAATACTGCTCAGCCATGAAACAGAATAATATCCTGCCATTTCCAGCATCTTCGATAGATCCGGAGTTCCCTGTACTCAGCATGGGACGTCCAACAGAGAAAGAGAAAATTCCAACGATAGCACGTATAGGTGGCATCTCAAAGTCGATACCAGGAAAGTAGAAAGCACAAACAGAGTCACAGATTTAGAACGCAAGTACAGGGTTTCGAGAGGGCAAAGGCATGCGGAGGTGGGTTGAATGAGGAGGGTGGGATTAACACATGCATTCTAATATGTATTAAGCAGACGATCCACAACCACCTTCTACAAAGCACAGGGAGCGGTCGGCACCACCCTGGACTAAGCTACGTGGGAAGAGAATGCGAAAGAGAATGGATGTGTATATATATACATACACGGAGAACTGAATCAAGGTGCTGCACAGTGAAAGTCAACAGCATTGTAAATTCACTAGACATGGACAGAAATTAGAATCTCTATAAAAAGCAAAATGATCGAGATCCAGTATGTTCCTCTCAGGCCTCAGAGAGATGCGCGGGTGTCACTTCCCTGGAGCGTGAGCAGGCTTGGGCACCAAAGTTGGAGTGTGGTCACAGTGAGGCAGGTCGGCGCGGGAGTGGGTCGCACCAGCGAATTATCCCCTTTGGACCTGTGGTGCCTGGTCCCTTCTGGTTGGCGGCAGTCTCTGTAGATGTAGGTGTGCCCTCCTGCAGCTAAGCCAAGCCCACTGCAGCCAGAGGATGGTGGTCCGACATGCACAACAGTGTTCAAACATCACCTGGTGTCCAGGTCTCCTGCTGGTGGGGTTCCCGCCATTCACCTCCTTCCTTAGAGTCACCCCACTTGCCTCCGACAACACACTCTTCAGGAGGGGTTTGCAGGGGGTGTGATGAATCGAGAGTGGGAAGGGTAAGTGGGAGAAGGAGTGAGACACAAGCCCTTAGGTGTCTGTCCGGACACGTTCCTCTCTAATTCATATTCCAAGAACACGCGTGTGCGCAAGGTCTGCGTTCCTGGGGAATCCGACCAGCTGTGGGAAAATGCTGCCGCCTTGTGGCCGCCTCCTGTAACTACAACATTCCAAAGGGAGCTCAGCGGCCCTTCCTGTTCAAAAGGCCAGCGGGGTTGTAATTGACACCCCCGCTGCAAAAATGTCCTGGGGATAGGCACTGGAAAAGAGCCCGAAACAGGATTGATTGGCAACAGGCGGTTTCAAGAGGTAAGTTGAATTCACCATGCGTGTTTTGTTTCCCTTTGTGTTGGTTTCTAAGAAAGGCCCAGGAAATATGCTCCACGCCCATGCGAATGGGAGAAATGGAAATTGAAACGCTTTCGCGGTTTCACCTGGCAGCCGTTAGGATTGCCAGTGTCAATATGTCTGGAAGCAGTACCTTCGGGAGAGGGCCTGGAGAAAAGGGAAGCCTCCTAAGCCACTGGTGGTATTGCGCCCTGGTAACAGGCACCACTGAAAACAATCAAGAGATTCCTGCCAAAGAAAAACAAAACCAGAGAGCCGGCCACATGATGTGGCAATCCACCTCCTGGCTGTCTTTGCACAGTAAAGTATCATTTGGGGAGACCCGGGCAGGCCAGCGACCCCTGCACACCTATTGACAAGAGCCAAGGCTTGAAAGTAAAAACACAGTGTCATGGTGTGTGATCCTTTTAATGTCATGTTGGAGTCTGTTGGCTAGTATCTTGTTGAGGATTTTTGCATCTAAGTTCATCGGTGATATTGCTCTCCAGTTTTCTTTTCTTGTAGTATCTTTGTCTGGTTTGGGGATCAGGTGGATGGCTTCGTACAATGAGTTTGGGAGTGTTCTTTCCTCTGCAGTGTTTTGGAAGCGTTTGCAGAACCATGTGTACTTTAGAGAGACACGGGTGCCCCAGCTGTCACTAGCCACCTATTGACAACAGCCAAGTCTTGAAAGTAAAAACACAATGTCCATCCCCAGATGAATGGAAAGTGAAGAGTTGGTACACATAGAGCATGGAATACTGCTCAGCCATGAAACAGAATAATATCCTGCCATTTCCAGCATCTTCGATAGATCCGGAGTTCCCTGTACTCAGCATGGGACGTCCAACAGAGAAAGAGAAAATTCCAACGATAGCACGTATAGGTGGCATCTCAAAGTCGATACCAGGAAAGTAGAAAGCACAAACAGAGTCACAGATTTAGAACGCAAGTACAGGGTTTCGAGAGGGCAAAGGCATGCGGAGGTGGGTTGAATGAGGAGGGTGGGATTAACACATGCATTCTAATATGTATTAAGCAGACGATCCACAACCACCTTCTACAAAGCACAGGGAGCGGTCGGCACCACCCTGGACTAAGCTACGTGGGAAGAGAATGCGAAAGAGAATGGATGTGTATATATATACATACACGGAGAACTGAATCAAGGTGCTGCACAGTGAAAGTCAACAGCATTGTAAATTCACTAGACATGGACAGAAATTAGAATCTCTATAAAAAGCAAAATGATCGAGATCCAGTATGTTCCTCTCAGGCCTCAGAGAGATGCGCGGGTGTCACTTCCCTGGAGCGTGAGCAGGCTTGGGCACCAAAGTTGGAGTGTGGTCACAGTGAGGCAGGTCGGCGCGGGAGTGGGTCGCACCAGCGAATTATCCCCTTTGGACCTGTGGTGCCTGGTCCCTTCTGGTTGGCGGCAGTCTCTGTAGATGTAGGTGTGCCCTCCTGCAGCTAAGCCAAGCCCACTGCAGCCAGAGGATGGTGGTCCGACATGCACAACAGTGTTCAAACATCACCTGGTGTCCAGGTCTCCTGCTGGTGGGGTTCCCGCCATTCACCTCCTTCCTTAGAGTCACCCCACTTGCCTCCGACAACACACTCTTCAGGAGGGGTTTGCAGGGGGTGTGATGAATCGAGAGTGGGAAGGGTAAGTGGGAGAAGGAGTGAGACACAAGCCCTTAGGTGTCTGTCCGGACACGTTCCTCTCTAATTCATATTCCAAGAACACGCGTGTGCGCAAGGTCTGCGTTCCTGGGGAATCCGACCAGCTGTGGGAAAATGCTGCCGCCTTGTGGCCGCCTCCTGTAACTACAACGTTCCAAAGGGAGCTCAGCGGCCCTTCCTGTTCAAAAGGCCAGCGGGGTTGTAATTGACACCCCCGCTGCAAAAATGTCCTGGGGATAGGCACTGGAAAAGAGCCCGAAACAGGATTGATTGGCAACAGGCGGTTTCAAGAGGTAAGTTGAATTCACCATGCGTGTTTTGTTTCCCTTTGTGTTGGTTTCTAAGAAAGGCCCAGGAAATATGCTCCACGCCCATGCGAATGGGAGAAATGGAAATTGAAACGCTTTCGCGGTTTCACCTGGCAGCCGTTAGGATTGCCAGTGTCAATATGTCTGGAAGCAGTACCTTCGGGAGAGGGCCTGGAGAAAAGGGAAGCCTCCTAAGCCACTGGTGGTATTGCGCCCTGGTAACAGGCACCACTGAAAACAATCAAGAGATTCCTGCCAAAGAAAAACAAAACCAGAGAGCCGGCCACATGATGTGGCAATCCACCTCCTGGCTGTCTTTGCACAGTAAAGTATCATTTGGGGAGACCCGGGCAGGCCAGCGACCCCTGCACACCTATTGACAAGAGCCAAGGCTTGAAAGTAAAAACACAGTGTCATGGTGCGTGATCCTTTTAATGTCATGTTGGAGTCTGTTGGCTAGTATCTTGTTGAGGATTTTTGCATCTAAGTTCATCGGTGATATTGCTCTCCAGTTTTCTTTTCTTGTAGTATCTTTGTCTGGTTTGGGGATCAGGTGGATGGCTTCGTACAATGAGTTTGGGAGTGTTCTTTCCTCTGCAGTGTTTTGGAAGCGTTTGCAGAACCATGTGTACTTTAGAGAGACACGGGTGCCCCAGCTGTCACTAGCCACCTATTGACAACAGCCAAGTCTTGAAAGTAAAAACACAATGTCCATCCCCAGATGAATGGAAAGTGAAGAGTTGGTACACATAGAGCATGGAATACTGCTCAGCCATGAAACAGAATAATATCCTGCCATTTCCAGCATCTTCGATAGATCCGGAGTTCCCTGTACTCAGCATGGGACGTCCAACAGAGAAAGAGAAAATTCCAACGATAGCACGTATAGGTGGCATCTCAAAGTCGATACCAGGAAAGTAGAAAGCACAAACAGAGTCACAGATTTAGAACGCAAGTACAGGGTTTCGAGAGGGCAAAGGCATGCGGAGGTGGGTTGAATGAGGAGGGTGGGATTAACACATGCATTCTAATATGTATAAAGCAGACGATCCACAACCACCTTCTACAAAGCACAGGGAGCGGTCGGCACCACCCTGGACTAAGCTACGTGGGAAGAGAATGCGAAAGAGAATGGATGTGTATATATATACATACACGGAGAACTGAATCAAGGTGCTGCACAGCGAAAGTCAACAGCATTGTAAATTCACTAGACATGGACAGAAATTAGAATCTCTATAAAAAGCAAAATGATCGAGATCCAGTATGTTCCTCTCAGGCCTGAGAGAGATGCGCGGGTGTCACTTCCCTGGAGCGTGAGCAGGCTTGGGCACCAAAGTTGGAGTGTGGTCACAGTGAGGCAGGTCGGCGCGGGAGTGGGTCGCACCAGCGAATTATCCCCTTTGGACCTGTGGTGCCTGGTCCCTTCTGGTTGGCAGCAGTCTCTGTAGATGTAGGTGTGCCCTCCTGCAGCTAAGCCAAGCCCACTGCAGCCAGAGGATGGTGGTCCGACATGCACAACAGTGTTCAAACATCACCTGGTGTCCAGGTCTCCTGCTGGTGGGGTTCCTGCCATTCACCTCCTTCCTTAGAGTCACCCCACTTGCCTCCGACAACACACTCTTCAGGAGGGGTTTGCAGGGGGTGTGATGAATCGAGAGTGTGAAGTGTAAGTGGGAGAAGGAGTGAGACACAAGCCCTTAGGTGTCTGTCCGGACACGTTCCTCTCTAATTCATATTCCAAGAACACGCGTGTGCGCAAGGTCTGCGTTCCTGGGGAATCCGACCAGCTGTGGGAAAATGCTGCCGCCTTGTGGCCGCCTCCTGTAACTACAACGTTCCAAAGGGAGCTCAGCGGCCCTTCCTGTTCAAAAGGCCAGCGGGGTTGTAATTGACACCCCCGCTGCAAAAATGTCCTGGGGATAGGCACTGGAAAAGAGCCCGAAACAGGATTGATTGGCAACAGGCGGTTTCAAGAGGTAAGTTGAATTCACCATGCGTGTTTTGTTTCCCTTTGTGTTGGTTTCTAAGAAAGGCCCAGGAAATATGCTCCACGCCCATGCGAATGGGAGAAATGGAAATTGAAACGCCTTCGCGGTTTCACCTGGCAGCCCTTAGGATTGCCAGTGTCAATACGTCTGGAAGCAATACCTTCGGGAGAGGGCCTGGAGAAAAGGGAAGCCTCCTAAGCCACTGGTGGTATTGCGCCCTGGTAACAGGCACCACTGAAAACAATCAAGAGATTCCTGCCAAAAACAAAACAAAACCAGAGAGCCGGCCACATGATGTGGCAATCCACCTCCTGGCTGTCTTTGCACAGTAAAGTATCATTTGGGGAGACCCGGGCAGGCCAGCGACCCCTGCACACCTATTGACAAGAGCCAAGGCTTGAAAGTAAAAACACAGTGTCATGGTGTGTGATCCTTTTAATGTCATGTTGGAGTCTGTTGGCTAGTATCTTGTTGAGGATTTTTGCATCTAAGTTCATCGGTGATATTGCTCTCCAGTTTTCTTTTCTTGTAGTATCTTTGTCTGGTTTGGGGATCAGGTGGATGGCTTCGTACAATGAGTTTGGGAGTGTTCTTTCCTCTGCAGTGTTTTGGAAGCGTTTGCAGAACCATGTGTACTTTAGAGAGACACGGGTGCCCCAGCTGTCACTAGCCACCTATTGACAACAGCCAAGTCTTGAAAGTAAAAACACAATGTCCATCCCCAGATGAATGGAAAGTGAAGAGTTGGTACACATAGAGCATGGAATACTGCTCAGCCATGAAACAGAATAATATCCTGCCATTTCCAGCATCTTCGATAGATCCGGAGTTCCCTGTACTCAGCATGGGACGTCCAACAGAGAAAGAGAAAATTCCAGCGATAGCACGTATAGGTGGCATCTCAAAGTCGATACCAGGAAAGTAGAAAGCACAAACAGAGTCACAGATTTAGAACGCAAGTACAGGGTTTCGAGAGGGCAAAGGCATGCGGAGGTGGGTTGAATGAGGAGGGTGGGATTAACACATGCATTCTAATATGTATTAAGCAGACGATCCACAACCACCTTCTACAAAGCACAGGGAGCGGTCGGCACCACCCTGGACTAAGCTACGTGGGAAGAGAATGCGAAAGAGAATGGATGTGTATATATATACATACACGGAGAACTGAATCAAGGTGCTGCACAGCGAAAGTCAACAGCATTGTAAATTCACTAGACATGGACAGAAATTAGAATCTCTATAAAAAGCAAACTGATCGAGATCCAGTATGTTCCTCTCAGGCCTCAGAGAGATGCGCGGGTGTCACTTCCCTGGAGCGTGAGCAGGCTTGGGCACCAAAGTTGGAGTGTGGTCACAGTGAGGCAGGTCGGCACGGGAGTGGGTCGCACCAGCGAATTAACCCCTTTGGACCTGTGGTGCCTGGTCCCTTCTGGTTGGCGGCAGTCTCTGTAGATGTAGGTGTGCCCTCCTGCAGCTAAGCCAAGCCCACTGCAGCCAGAGGATGGTGGTCCGACATGCACAACAGTGTTCAAACATCACCTGGTGTCCAGGTCTCCTGCTGGTGGGGTTCCCGCCATTCACCTCCTTCCTTAGAGTCACCCCACTTGCCTCCGACAACACACTCTTCAGGAGGGGTTTGCAGGGGGTGTGATGAATCGAGAGTGGGAAGGGTAAGTGGGAGAAGGAGTGAGACACAAGCCCTTAGGTGTCTGTCCGGACACGTTCCTCTCTAATTCATATTCCAAGAACACGCGTGTGTGCAAGGTCTGCGTTCCTGGGGAATCCGACCAGCTGTGGGAAAATGCTGCCGCCTTGTGGCCGCCTCCTGTAACTACAACGTTCCAAAGGGAGCTCAGCGGCCCTTCCTGTTCAAAAGGCCAGCGGGGTTGTAATTGACACCCCCGCTGCAAAAATGTCCTGGGGATAGGCACTGGAAAAGAGCCCGAAACAGGATTGATTGGCAACAGGCGGTTTCAAGAGGTAAGTTGAATTCACCATGCGTGTTTTGTTTCCCTTTGTGTTGGTTTCTAAGAAAGGCCCAGGAAATATGCTCCACGACCATGCGAATGGGAGAAATGGAAATTGAAACGCTTTCGCGGTTTCACCTGGCAGCCGTTAGGATTGCCAGTGTCAATACGTCTGGAAGCAGTACCTTCGGGAGAGGGCCTGGAGAAAAGGGAAGCCTCCTAAGCCACTGGTGGTATTGCGCCCTGGTAACAGGCACCACTGAAAACAATCAAGAGATTCCTGCCAAAGAAAAACAAAAGCAGAGAGCCGGCCACATGATGTGGCAATCCACCTCCTGGCTGTCTTTGCACAGTAAAGTATCATTTGGGGAGACCCGGGCAGGCCAGCGACCCCTGCACACCTATTGACAAGAGCCAAGGCTTGAAAGTAAAAACACAGTGTCATGGTGCGTGATCCTTTTAATGTCATGTTGGAGTCTGTTGGCTAGTATCTTGTTGAGGATTTTTGCATCTAAGTTCATCGGTGATATTGCTCTCCAGTTTTCTTTTCTTGTAGTATCTTTGTCTGGTTTGGGGATCAGGTGGATGGCTTCGTACAATGAGTTTGGGAGTGTTCTTTCCTCTGCAGTGTTTTGGAAGCGTTTGCAGAACCATGTGTACTTTAGAGAGACACGGGTGCCCCAGCTGTCACTAGCCACCTATTGACAACAGCCAAGTCTTGAAAGTAAAAACACAATGTCCATCCCCAGATGAATGGAAAGTGAAGAGTTGGTACACATAGAGCATGGAATACTGCTCAGCCATGAAACAGAATAATATCCTGCCATTTCCAGCATCTTCGATAGATCCGGAGTTCCCTGTACTCAGCATGGGACGTCCAACAGAGAAAGAGAAAATTCCAACGATAGCACGTATAGGTGGCATCTCAAAGTCGATACCAGGAAAGTAGAAAGCACAAACAGAGTCACAGATTTAGAACGCAAGTACAGGGTTTCGAGAGGGCAAAGGCATGCGGAGGTGGGTTGAATGAGGAGGGTGGGATTAACACATGCATTCTAATATGTATAAAGCAGACGATCCACAACCACCTTCTACAAAGCACAGGGAGCAGTCGGCACCACCCTGGACTAAGCTACGTGGGAAGAGAATGCGAAAGAGAATGGATGTGTATATATATACATACACGGAGAACTGAATCAAGGTGCTGCACAGCGAAAGTCAACAGCATTGTAAATTCACTAGACATGGACAGAAATTAGAATCTCTATAAAAAGCAAAATGATCGAGATCCAGTATGTTCCTCTCAGGCCTGAGAGAGATGCGCGGGTGTCACTTCCCTGGAGCGTGAGCAGGCTTGGGCACCAAAGTTGGAGTGTGGTCACAGTGAGGCAGGTCGGCGCGGGAGTGGGTCGCACCAGCGAATTATCCCCTTTGGACCTGTGGTGCCTGGTCCCTTCTGGTTGGCAGCAGTCTCTGTAGATGTAGGTGTGCCCTCCTGCAGCTAAGCCAAGCCCACTGCAGCCAGAGGATGGTGGTCCGACATGCACAACAGTGTTCAAACATCACCTGGTGTCCAGGTCTCCTGCTGGTGGGGTTCCTGCCATTCACCTCCTTCCTTAGAGTCACCCCACTTGCCTCCGACAACACACTCTTCAGGAGGGGTTTGCAGGGGGTGTGATGAATCGAGAGTGTGAAGTGTAAGTGGGAGAAGGAGTGAGACACAAGCCCTTAGGTGTCTGTCCGGACACGTTCCTCTCTAATTCATATTCCAAGAACACGCGTGTGCGCAAGGTCTGCGTTCCTGGGGAATCCGACCAGCTGTGGGAAAATGCTGCCGCCTTGTGGCCGCCTCCTGTAACTACAACGTTCCAAAGGGAGCTCAGCGGCCCTTCCTGTTCAAAAGGCCAGCGGGGTTGTAATTGACACCCCCGCTGCAAAAATGTCCTGGGGATAGGCACTGGAAAAGAGCCCGAAACAGGATTGATTGGCAACAGGCGGTTTCAAGAGGTAAGTTGAATTCACCATGCGTGTTTTGTTTCCCTTTGTGTTGGTTTCTAAGAAAGGCCCAGGAAATATGCTCCACGCCCATGCGAATGGGAGAAATGGAAATTGAAACGCCTTCGCGGTCTCACCTGGCAGCCGTTAGGATTGCCAGTGTCAATACGTCTGGAAGCAATACCTTCGGGAGAGGGCCTGGAGAAAAGGGAAGCCTCCTAAGCCACTGGTGGTATTGCGCCCTGGTAACAGGCACCACTGAAAACAATCAAGAGATTCCTGCCAAAAACAAAACAAAACCAGAGAGCCGGCCACATGATGTGGCAATCCACCTCCTGGCTGTCTTTGCACAGTAAAGTATCATTTGGGGAGACCCGGGCAGGCCAGCGACCCCTGCACACCTATTGACAAGAGCCAAGGCTTGAAAGTAAAAACACAGTGTCATGGTGTGTGATCCTTTTAATGTCATGTTGGAGTCTGTTGGCTAGTATCTTGTTGAGGATTTTTGCATCTAAGTTCATCGGTGATATTGCTCTCCAGTTTTCTTTTCTTGTAGTATCTTTGTCTGGTTTGGGGATCAGGTGGATGGCTTCGTACAATGAGTTTGGGAGTGTTCTTTCCTCTGCAGTGTTTTGGAAGCGTTTGCAGAACCATGTGTACTTTAGAGAGACACGGGTGCCCCAGCTGTCACTAGCCACCTATTGACAACAGCCAAGTCTTGAAAGTAAAAACACAATGTCCATCCCCAGATGAATGGAAAGTGAAGAGTTGGTACACATAGAGCATGGAATACTGCTCAGCCATGAAACAGAATAATATCCTGCCATTTCCAGCATCTTCGATAGATCCGGAGTTCCCTGTACTCAGCATGGGACGTCCAACAGAGAAAGAGAAAATTCCAGCGATAGCACGTATAGGTGGCATCTCAAAGTCGATACCAGGAAAGTAGAAAGCACAAACAGAGTCACAGATTTAGAACGCAAGTACAGGGTTTCGAGAGGGCAAAGGCATGCGGAGGTGGGTTGAATGAGGAGGGTGGGATTGACACATGCATTCTAATATGTATTAAGCAGACGATCCACAACCACCTTCTACAAAGCACAGGGAGCGGTCGGCACCACCCTGGACTAAGCTACGTGGGAAGAGAATGCGAAAGAGAATGGATGTGTATATATATACATACACGGAGAACTGAATCAAGGTGCTGCACAGCGAAAGTCAACAGCATTGTAAATTCACTAGACATGGACAGAAATTAGAATCTCTATAAAAAGCAAAATGATCGAGATCCAGTATGTTCCTCTCAGGCCTCAGAGAGATGCGCGGGTGTCACTTCCCTGGAGCGTGAGCAGGCTTGGGCACCAAAGTTGGAGTGTGGTCACAGTGAGGCAGGTCGGCACGGGAGTGGGTCGCACCAGCGAATTAACCCCTTTGGACCTGTGGTGCCTGGTCCCTTCTGGTTGGCGGCAGTCTCTGTAGATGTAGGTGTGCCCTCCTGCAGCTAAGCCAAGCCCACTGCAGCCAGAGGATGGTGGTCCGACATGCACAACAGTGTTCAAACATCACCTGGTGTCCAGGTCTCCTGCTGGTGGGGTTCCCGCCATTCACCTCCTTCCTTAGAGTCACCCCACTTGCCTCCGACAACACACTCTTCAGGAGGGGTTTGCAGGGGGTGTGATGAATCGAGAGTGGGAAGGGTAAGTGGGAGAAGGAGTGAGACACAAGCCCTTAGGTGTCTGTCCGGACACGTTCCTCTCTAATTCATATTCCAAGAACACGCGTGTGTGCAAGGTCTGCGTTCCTGGGGAATCCGACCAGCTGTGGGAAAATGCTGCCGCCTTGTGGCCGCCTCCTGTAACTACAACGTTCCAAAGGGAGCTCAGCGGCCCTTCCTGTTCAAAAGGCCAGCGGGGTTGTAATTGACACCCCCGCTGCAAAAATGTCCTGGGGATAGGCACTGGAAAAGAGCCCGAAACAGGATTGATTGGCAACAGGCGGTTTCAAGAGGTAAGTTGAATTCACCATGCGTGTTTTGTTTCCCTTTGTGTTGGTTTCTAAGAAAGGCCCAGGAAATATGCTCCACGACCATGCGAATGGGAGAAATGGAAATTGAAACGCTTTCGCGGTTTCACCTGGCAGCCGTTAGGATTGCCAGTGTCAATACGTCTGGAAGCAGTACCTTCGGGAGAGGGCCTGGAGAAAAGGGAAGCCTCCTAAGCCACTGGTGGTATTGCGCCCTGGTAACAGTCACCACTGAAAACAATCAAGAGATTCCTGCCAAAGAAAAACAAAAGCAGAGAGCCGGCCACATGATGTGGCAATCCACCTCCTGGCTGTCTTTGCACAGTAAAGTATCATTTGGGGAGACCCGGGCAGGCCAGCGACCCCTGCACACCTATTGACAAGAGCCAAGGCTTGAAAGTAAAAACACAGGGTCATGGTGCGTGATCCTTTTAATGTCATGTTGGAGTCTGTTGGCTAGTATCTTGTTGAGGATTTTTGCATCTAAGTTCATCGGTGATATTGCTCTCCAGTTTTCTTTTCTTGTAGTATCTTTGTCTGGTTTGGGGATCAGGTGGATGGCTTCGTACAATGAGTTTGGGAGTGTTCTTTCCTCTGCAGTGTTTTGGAAGCGTTTGCAGAACCATGTGTACTTTAGAGAGACACGGGTGCCCCAGCTGTCACTAGCCACCTATTGACAACAGCCAAGTCTTGAAAGTAAAAACACAATGTCCATCCCCAGATGAATGGAAAGTGAAGAGTTGGTACACATAGAGCATGGAATACTGCTCAGCCATGAAACAGAATAATATCCTGCCATTTCCAGCATCTTCGATAGATCCGGAGTTCCCTGTACTCAGCATGGGACGTCCAACAGAGAAAGAGAAAATTCCAGCGATAGCACGTATAGGTGGCATCTCAAAGTCGATACCAGGAAAGTAGAAAGCACAAACAGAGTCACAGATTTAGAACGCAAGTACAGGGTTTCGAGAGGGCAAAGGCATGCGGAGGTGGGTTGAATGAGGAGGGTGGGATTAACACATGCATTCTAATATGTATTAAGCAGACGATCCACAACCACCTTCTACAAAGCACAGGGAGCAGTCGGCACCACCCTGGACTAAGCTACGTGGGAAGAGAATGCGAAAGAGAATGGATGTGTATATATATACATACACGGAGAACTGAATCAAGGTGCTGCACAGCGAAAGTCAACAGCATTGTAAATTCACTAGACATGGACAGAAATTAGAATCTCTATAAAAAGCAAAATGATCGAGATCCAGTATGTTCCTCTCAGGCCTGAGAGAGATGCGCGGGTGTCACTTCCCTGGAGCGTGAGCAGGCTTGGGCACCAAAGTTGGAGTGTGGTCACAGTGAGGCAGGTCGGCGCGGGAGTGGGTCGCACCAGCGAATTATCCCCTTTGGACCTGTGGTGCCTGGTCCCTTCTGGTTGGCAGCAGTCTCTGTAGATGTAGGTGTGCCCTCCTGCAGCTAAGCCAAGCCCACTGCAGCCAGAGGATGGTGGTCCGACATGCACAACAGTGTTCAAACATCACCTGGTGTCCAGGTCTCCTGCTGGTGGGGTTCCTGCCATTCACCTCCTTCCTTAGAGTCACCCCACTTGCCTCCGACAACACACTCTTCAGGAGGGGTTTGCAGGGGGTGTGATGAATCGAGAGTGTGAAGTGTAAGTGGGAGAAGGAGTGAGACACAAGCCCTTAGGTGTCTGTCCGGACACGTTCCTCTCTAATTCATATTCCAAGAACACGCGTGTGCGCAAGGTCTGCGTTCCTGGGGAATCCGACCAGCTGTGGGAAAATGCTGCCGCCTTGTGGCCGCCTCCTGTAACTACAACGTTCCAAAGGGAGCTCAGCGGCCCTTCCTGTTCAAAAGGCCAGCGGGGTTGTAATTGACACCCCCGCTGCAAAAATGTCCTGGGGATAGGCACTGGAAAAGAGCCCGAAACAGGATTGATTGGCAACAGGCGGTTTCAAGAGGTAAGTTGAATTCACCATGCGTGTTTTGTTTCCCTTTGTGTTGGTTTCTAAGAAAGGCCCAGGAAATATGCTCCACGCCCATGCGAATGGGAGAAATGGAAATTGAAACGCCTTCGCGGTCTCACCTGGCAGCCGTTAGGATTGCCAGTGTCAATACGTCTGGAAGCAATACCTTCGGGAGAGGGCCTGGAGAAAAGGGAAGCCTCCTAAGCCACTGGTGGTATTGCGCCCTGGTAACAGGCACCACTGAAAACAATCAAGAGATTCCTGCCAAAAACAAAACAAAACCAGAGAGCCGGCCACATGATGTGGCAATCCACCTCCTGGCTGTCTTTGCACAGTAAAGTATCATTTGGGGAGACCCGGGCAGGCCAGCGACCCCTGCACACCTATTGACAAGAGCCAAGGCTTGAAAGTAAAAACACAGTGTCATGGTGTGTGATCCTTTTAATGTCATGTTGGAGTCTGTTGGCTAGTATCTTGTTGAGGATTTTTGCATCTAAGTTCATCGGTGATATTGCTCTCCAGTTTTCTTTTCTTGTAGTATCTTTGTCTGGTTTGGGGATCAGGTGGATGGCTTCGTACAATGAGTTTGGGAGTGTTCTTTCCTCTGCAGTGTTTTGGAAGCGTTTGCAGAACCATGTGTACTTTAGAGAGACACGGGTGCCCCAGCTGTCACTAGCCACCTATTGACAACAGCCAAGTCTTGAAAGTAAAAACACAATGTCCATCCCCAGATGAATGGAAAGTGAAGAGTTGGTACACATAGAGCATGGAATACTGCTCAGCCATGAAACAGAATAATATCCTGCCATTTCCAGCATCTTCGATAGATCCGGAGTTCCCTGTACTCAGCATGGGACGTCCAACAGAGAAAGAGAAAATTCCAGCGATAGCACGTATAGGTGGCATCTCAAAGTCGATACCAGGAAAGTAGAAAGCACAAACAGAGTCACAGATTTAGAACGCAAGTACAGGGTTTCGAGAGGGCAAAGGCATGCGGAGGTGGGTTGAATGAGGAGGGTGGGATTAACACATGCATTCTAATATGTATTAAGCAGACGATCCACAACCACCTTCTACAAAGCACAGGGAGCGGTCGGCACCACCCTGGACTAAGCTACGTGGGAAGAGAATGCGAAAGAGAATGGATGTGTATATATATACATACACGGAGAACTGAATCAAGGTGCTGCACAGCGAAAGTCAACAGCATTGTAAATTCACTAGACATGGACAGAAATTAGAATCTCTATAAAAAGCAAAATGATCGAGATCCAGTATGTTCCTCTCAGGCCTCAGAGAGATGCGCGGGTGTCACTTCCCTGGAGCGTGAGCAGGCTTGGGCACCAAAGTTGGAGTGTGGTCACAGTGAGGCAGGTCGGCACGGGAGTGGGTCGCACCAGCGAATTAACCCCTTTGGACCTGTGGTGCCTGGTCCCTTCTGGTTGGCGGCAGTCTCTGTAGATGTAGGTGTGCCCTCCTGCAGCTAAGCCAAGCCCACTGCAGCCAGAGGATGGTGGTCCGACATGCACAACAGTGTTCAAACATCACCTGGTGTCCAGGTCTCCTGCTGGTGGGGTTCCCGCCATTCACCTCCTTCCTTAGAGTCACCCCACTTGCCTCCGACAACACACTCTTCAGGAGGGGTTTGCAGGGGGTGTGATGAATCGAGAGTGGGAAGGGTAAGTGGGAGAAGGAGTGAGACACAAGCCCTTAGGTGTCTGTCCGGACACGTTCCTCTCTAATTCATATTCCAAGAACACGCGTGTGTGCAAGGTCTGCGTTCCTGGGGAATCCGACCAGCTGTGGGAAAATGCTGCCGCCTTGTGGCCGCCTCCTGTAACTACAACGTTCCAAAGGGAGCTCAGCGGCCCTTCCTGTTCAAAAGGCCAGCGGGGTTGTAATTGACACCCCCGCTGCAAAAATGTCCTGGGGATAGGCACTGGAAAAGAGCCCGAAACAGGATTGATTGGCAACAGGCGGTTTCAAGAGGTAAGTTGAATTCACCATGCGTGTTTTGTTTCCCTTTGTGTTGGTTTCTAAGAAAGGCCCAGGAAATATGCTCCACGACCATGCGAATGGGAGAAATGGAAATTGAAACGCTTTCGCGGTTTCACCTGGCAGCCGTTAGGATTGCCAGTGTCAATACGTCTGGAAGCAGTACCTTCGGGAGAGGGCCTGGAGAAAAGGGAAGCCTCCTAAGCCACTGGTGGTATTGCGCCCTGGTAACAGTCACCACTGAAAACAATCAAGAGATTCCTGCCAAAGAAAAACAAAAGCAGAGAGCCGGCCACATGATGTGGCAATCCACCTCCTGGCTGTCTTTGCACAGTAAAGTATCATTTGGGGAGACCCGGGCAGGCCAGCGACCCCTGCACACCTATTGACAAGAGCCAAGGCTTGAAAGTAAAAACACAGGGTCATGGTGCGTGATCCTTTTAATGTCATGTTGGAGTCTGTTGGCTAGTATCTTGTTGAGGATTTTTGCATCTAAGTTCATCGGTGATATTGCTCTCCAGTTTTCTTTTCTTGTAGTATCTTTGTCTGGTTTGGGGATCAGGTGGATGGCTTCGTACAATGAGTTTGGGAGTGTTCTTTCCTCTGCAGTGATTTGGAAGCGTTTGCAGAACCATGTGTACTTTAGAGAGACACGGGTGCCCCAGCTGTCACTAGCCACCTATTGACAACAGCCAAGTCTTGAAAGTAAAAACACAATGTCCATCCCCAGATGAATGGAAAGTGAAGAGTTGGTACACATAGAGCATGGAATACTGCTCAGCCATGAAACAGAATAATATCCTGCCATTTCCAGCATCTTCGATAGATCCGGAGTTCCCTGTACTCAGCATGGGACGTCCAACAGAGAAAGAGAAAATTCCAACGATAGCATGTATAGGTGGCATCTCAAAGTCGATACCAGGAAAGTAGAAAGCACAAACAGAGTCACAGATTTAGAACGCAAGTACAGGGTTTCGAGAGGGCAAAGGCATGCGGAGGTGGGTTGAATGAGGAGGGTGGGATTAACACATGCATTCTAATATGTATTAAGCAGACGATCCACAACCACCTTCTACAAAGCACAGGGAGCGGTCGGCACCACCCTGGACTAAGCTACGTGGGAAGAGAATGCGAAAGAGAATGGATGTGTATATATATACATACATGGAGAACTGAATCAAGGTGCTGCACAGCGAAAGTCAACAGCATTGTAAATTCACTAGACATTTACAGAAATTAGAATCTCTATAAAAAGCAAAATGATCGAGATCCAGTATGTTCCTCTCAGGCCTGAGAGAGATGCACGGGTGTCACTTCCCTGGAGCGTGAGCAGGCTTGGGCACCAAAGTTGGAGTGTGGTCACAGTGAGGCAGGTCGGCGCGGGAGTGGGTCGCACCAGCGAATTATCCCCTTTGGACCTGTGGTGCCTGGTCCCTTCTGGTTGGCGGCAGTCTCTGTAGATGTAGGTGTGCCCTCCTGCAGCTAAGCCAAGCCCACTGCAGCCAGAGGATGGTGGTCCGACATGCACAACAGTGTTCAAACATCACCTGGTGTCCAGGTCTCCTGCTGGTGGGGTTCCCGCCATTCACCTCCTTCCTTAGAGTCACCCCACTTGCCTCCGACAACACACTCTTCAGGAGGGGTTTGCAGGGGGTGTGATGAATCGAGAGTGGGAAGGGTAAGTGGGAGAAGGAGTGAGACACAAGCCCTTAGGTGTCTGTCCGGACACGTTCCTCTCTAATTCATATTCCAAGAACACGCGTGTGCGCAAGGTCTGCGTTCCTGGGGAATCCGACCAGCTGTGGGAAAATGCTGCCGCCTTGTGGCCGCCTCCTGTAACTACAACGTTCCAAAGGGAGCTCAGCGGCCCTTCCTGTTCAAAAGGCCAGCGGGGTTGTAATTGACACCCCCGCTGCAAAAATGTCCTGGGGATAGGCACTGGAAAAGAGCCCGAAACAGGATTGATTGGCAACAGGCGGTTTCAAGAGGTAAGTTGAATTCACCATGCGTGTTTTGTTTCCCTTTGTGTTGGTTTCTAAGAAAGGCCCAGGAAATATGCTCCACGCCCATGCGAATGGGAGAAATGGAAATTGAAACGCTTTCGCGGTTTCACCTGGCAGCCGTTAGGATTGCCAGTGTCAATACGTCTGGAAGCAGTACCTTCGGGAGAGGGCCTGGAGAAAAGGGAAGCCTCCTAAGCCACTGGTGGTATTGCGCCCTGGTAACAGGCACCACTGAAAACAATCAAGAGATTCCTGCCAAAGAAAAACAAAACCAGAGAGCCGGCCACATGATGTGGCAATCCACCTCCTGGCTGTCTTTGCACAGTAAAGTATCATTTGGGGAGACCCGGGCAGGCCAGCGACCCCTGCACACCTATTGACAAGAGCCAAGGCTTGAAAGTAAAAACACAGTGTCATGGTGCGTGATCCTTTTAATGTCATGTTGGAGTCTGTTGGCTAGTATCTTGTTGAGGATTTTTGCATCTAAGTTCATCGGTGATATTGCTCTCCAGTTTTCTTTTCTTGTAGTATCTTTGTCTGGTTTGGGGATCAGGTGGATGGCTTCGTACAATGAGTTTGGGAGTGTTCTTTCCTCTGCAGTGATTTGGAAGCGTTTGCAGAACCATGTGTACTTTAGAGAGACACGGGTGCCCCAGCTGTCACTAGCCACCTATTGACAACAGCCAAGTCTTGAAAGTAAAAACACAATGTCCATCCCCAGATGAATGGAAAGTGAAGAGTTGGTACACATAGAGCATGGAATACTGCTCAGCCATGAAACAGAATAATATCCTGCCATTTCCAGCATCTTCGATAGATCCGGAGTTCCCTGTACTCAGCATGGGACGTCCAACAGAGAAAGAGAAAATTCCAACGATAGCATGTATAGGTGGCATCTCAAAGTCGATACCAGGAAAGTAGAAAGCACAAACAGAGTCACAGATTTAGAACGCAAGTACAGGGTTTCGAGAGGGCAAAGGCATGCGGAGGTGGGTTGAATGAGGAGGGTGGGATTAACACATGCATTCTAATATGTATTAAGCAGACGATCCACAACCACCTTCTACAAAGCACAGGGAGCGGTCGGCACCACCCTGGACTAAGCTACGTGGGAAGAGAATGCGAAAGAGAATGGATGTGTATATATATACATACACGGAGAACTGAATCAAGGTGCTGCACAGCGAAAGTCAACAGCATTGTAAATTCACTAGACATGGACAGAAATTAGAATCTCTATAAAAAGCAAAATGATCGAGATCCAGTATGTTCCTCTCAGGCCTGAGAGAGATGCGCGGGTGTCACTTCCCTGGAGCGTGAGCAGGCTTGGGCACCAAAGTTGGAGTGTGGTCACAGTGAGGCAGGTCGGCGCGGGAGTGGGTCGCACCAGCGAATTATCCCCTTTGGACCTGTGGTGCCTGGTCCCTTCTGGTTGGCGGCAGTCTCTGTAGATGTAGGTGTGCCCTCCTGCAGCTAAGCCAAGCCCACTGCAGCCAGAGGATGGTGGTCCGACATGCACAACAGTGTTCAAACATCACCTGGTGTCCAGGTCTCCTGCTGGTGGGGTTCCCGCCATTCACCTCCTTCCTTAGAGTCACCCCACTTGCCTCCGACAACACACTCTTCAGGAGGGGTTTGCAGGGGGTGTGATGAATCGAGAGTGGGAAGGGTAAGTGGGAGAAGGAGTGAGACACAAGCCCTTAGGTGTCTGTCCGGACACGTTCCTCTCTAATTCATATTCCAAGAACACGCGTGTGCGCAAGGTCTGCGTTCCTGGGGAATCCGACCAGCTGTGGGAAAATGCTGCCGCCTTGTGGCCGCCTCCTGTAACTACAACGTTCCAAAGGGAGCTCAGCGGCCCTTCCTGTTCAAAAGGCCAGCGGGGTTGTAATTGACACCCCCGCTGCAAAAATGTCCTGGGGATAGGCACTGGAAAAGAGCCCGAAACAGGATTGATTGGCAACAGGCGGTTTCAAGAGGTAAGTTGAATTCACCATGCGTGTTTTGTTTCCCTTTGTGTTGGTTTCTAAGAAAGGCCCAGGAAATATGCTCCAAGCCCATGCGAATGGGAGAAATGGAAATTGAAACGCCTTCGCGGTTTCACCTGGCAGCCGTTAGGATTGCCAGTGTCAATACGTCTGGAAGCAATACCTTCGGGAGAGGGCCTGGAGAAAAGGGAAGCCTCCTAAGCCACTGGTGGTATTGCGCCCTGGTAACAGGCACCACTGAAAACAATCAAGAGATTCCTGCCAAAAACAAAACAAAACCAGAGAGCCGGCCACATGATGTGGCAATCCACCTCCTGGCTGTCTTTGCACAGTAAAGTATCATTTGGGGAGACCCGGGCAGGCCAGCGACCCCTGCACACCTATTGACAAGAGCCAAGGCTTGAAAGTAAAAACACAGTGTCATGGTGCGTGATCCTTTTAATGTCATGTTGGAGTCTGTTGGCTAGTATCTTGTTGAGGATTTTTGCATCTAAGTTCATCGGTGATATTGCTCTCCAGTTTTCTTTTCTTGTAGTATCTTTGTCTGGTTTGGGGATCAGGTGGATGGCTTCGTACAATGAGTTTGGGAGTGTTCTTTCCTCTGCAGTGTTTTGGAAGCGTTTGCAGAACCATGTGTACTTTAGAGAGACACGGGTGCCCCAGCTGTCACTAGCCACCTATTGACAACAGCCAAGTCTTGAAAGTAAAAACACAATGTCCATCCCCAGATGAATGGAAAGTGAAGAGTTGGTACACATAGAGCATGGAATACTGCTCAGCCATGAAACAGAATAATATCCTGCCATTTCCAGCATCTTCGATAGATCCGGAGTTCCCTGTACTCAGCATGGGACGTCCAACAGAGAAAGAGAAAATTCCAACGATAGCACGTATAGGTGGCATCTCAAAGTCGATACCAGGAAAGTAGAAAGCACAAACAGAGTCACAGATTTAGAACGCAAGTACAGGGTTTCGAGAGGGCAAAGGCATGCGGAGGTGGGTTGAATGAGGAGGGTGGGATTAACACATGCATTCTAATATGTATTAAGCAGACGATCCACAACCACCTTCTACAAAGCACAGGGAGCGGTCGGCACCACCCTGGACTAAGCTACGTGGGAAGAGAATGCGAAAGAGAATGGATGTGTATATATATACATACACGGAGAACTGAATCAAGGTGCTGCACAGCGAAAGTCAACAGCATTGTAAATTCACTAGACATGGACAGAAATTAGAATCTCTATAAAAAGCAAACTGATCGAGATCCAGTATGTTCCTCTCAGGCCTCAGAGAGATGCGCGGGTGTCACTTCCCTGGAGCGTGAGCAGGCTTGGGCACCAAAGTTGGAGTGTGGTCACAGTGAGGCAGGTCGGCACGGGAGTGGGTCGCACCAGCGAATTAACCCCTTTGGACCTGTGGTGCCTGGTCCCTTCTGGTTGGCGGCAGTCTCTGTAGATGTAGGTGTGCCCTCCTGCAGCTAAGCCAAGCCCACTGCAGCCAGAGGATGGTGGTCCGACATGCACAACAGTGTTCAAACATCACCTGGTGTCCAGGTCTCCTGCTGGTGGGGTTCCCGCCATTCACCTCCTTCCTTAGAGTCACCCCACTTGCCTCCGACAACACACTCTTCAGGAGGGGTTTGCAGGGGGTGTGATGAATCGAGAGTGGGAAGGGTAAGTGGGAGAAGGAGTGAGACACAAGCCCTTAGGTGTCTGTCCGGACACGTTCCTCTCTAATTCATATTCCAAGAACACGCGTGTGTGCAAGGTCTGCGTTCCTGGGGAATCCGACCAGCTGTGGGAAAATGCTGCCGCCTTGTGGCCGCCTCCTGTAACTACAACGTTCCAAAGGGAGCTCAGCGGCCCTTCCTGTTCAAAAGGCCAGCGGGGTTGTAATTGACACCCCCGCTGCAAAAATGTCCTGGGGATAGGCACTGGAAAAGAGCCCGAAACAGGATTGATTGGCAACAGGCGGTTTCAAGAGGTAAGTTGAATTCACCATGCGTGTTTTGTTTCCCTTTGTGTTGGTTTCTAAGAAAGGCCCAGGAAATATGCTCCACGACCATGCGAATGGGAGAAATGGAAATTGAAACGCTTTCGCGGTTTCACCTGGCAGCCGTTAGGATTGCCAGTGTCAATACGTCTGGAAGCAGTACCTTCGGGAGAGGGCCTGGAGAAAAGGGAAGCCTCCTAAGCCACTGGTGGTATTGCGCCCTGGTAACAGGCACCACTGAAAACAATCAAGAGATTCCTGCCAAAGAAAAACAAAAGCAGAGAGCCGGCCACATGATGTGGCAATCCACCTCCTGGCTGTCTTTGCACAGTAAAGTATCATTTGGGGAGACCCGGGCAGGCCAGCGACCCCTGCACACCTATTGACAAGAGCCAAGGCTTGAAAGTAAAAACACAGTGTCATGGTGCGTGATCCTTTTAATGTCATGTTGGAGTCTGTTGGCTAGTATCTTGTTGAGGATTTTTGCATCTAAGTTCATCGGTGATATTGCTCTCCAGTTTTCTTTTCTTGTAGTATCTTTGTCTGGTTTGGGGATCAGGTGGATGGCTTCGTACAATGAGTTTGGGAGTGTTCTTTCCTCTGCAGTGTTTTGGAAGCGTTTGCAGAACCATGTGTACTTTAGAGAGACACGGGTGCCCCAGCTGTCACTAGCCACCTATTGACAACAGCCAAGTCTTGAAAGTAAAAACACAATGTCCATCCCCAGATGAATGGAAAGTGAAGAGTTGGTACACATAGAGCATGGAATACTGCTCAGCCATGAAACAGAATAATATCCTGCCATTTCCAGCATCTTCGATAGATCCGGAGTTCCCTGTACTCAGCATGGGACGTCCAACAGAGAAAGAGAAAATTCCAACGATAGCACGTATAGGTGGCATCTCAAAGTCGATACCAGAAAAGTAGAAAGCACAAACAGAGTCACAGATTTAGAACGCAAGTACAGGGTTTCGAGAGGGCAAAGGCATGCGGAGGTGGGTTGAATGAGGAGGGTGGGATTAACACATGCATTCTAATATGTATAAAGCAGACGATCCACAACCACCTTCTACAAAGCACAGGGAGCGGTCGGCACCACCCTGGACTAAGCTACGTGGGAAGAGAATGCGAAAGAGAATGGATGTGTATATATATACATACACGGAGAACTGAATCAAGGTGCTGCACAGCGAAAGTCAACAGCATTGTAAATTCACTAGACATGGACAGAAATTAGAATCTCTATAAAAAGCAAACTGATCGAGATCCAGTATGTTCCTCTCAGGCCTCAGAGAGATGCGCGGGTGTCACTTCCCTGGAGCGTGAGCAGGCTTGGGCACCAAAGTTGGAGTGTGGTCACAGTGAGGCAGGTCGGCACGGGAGTGGGTCGCACCAGCGAATTAACCCCTTTGGACCTGTGGTGCCTGGTCCCTTCTGGTTGGCGGCAGTCTCTGTAGATGTAGGTGTGCCCTCCTGCAGCTAAGCCAAGCCCACTGCAGCCAGAGGATGGTGGTCCGACATGCACAACAGTGTTCAAACATCACCTGGTGTCCAGGTCTCCTGCTGGTGGGGTTCCCGCCATTCACCTCCTTCCTTAGAGTCACCCCACTTGCCTCCGACAACACACTCTTCAGGAGGGGTTTGCAGGGGGTGTGATGAATCGAGAGTGGGAAGGGTAAGTGGGAGAAGGAGTGAGACACAAGCCCTTAGGTGTCTGTCCGGACACGTTCCTCTCTAATTCATATTCCAAGAACACGCGTGTGTGCAAGGTCTGCGTTCCTGGGGAATCCGACCAGCTGTGGGAAAATGCTGCCGCCTTGTGGCCGCCTCCTGTAACTACAACGTTCCAAAGGGAGCTCAGCGGCCCTTCCTGTTCAAAAGGCCAGCGGGGTTGTAATTGACACCCCCGCTGCAAAAATGTCCTGGGGATAGGCACTGGAAAAGAGCCCGAAACAGGATTGATTGGCAACAGGCGGTTTCAAGAGGTAAGTTGAATTCACCATGCGTGTTTTGTTTCCCTTTGTGTTGGTTTCTAAGAAAGGCCCAGGAAATATGCTCCACGACCATGCGAATGGGAGAAATGGAAATTGAAACGCTTTCGCGGTTTCACCTGGCAGCCGTTAGGATTGCCAGTGTCAATACGTCTGGAAGCAGTACCTTCGGGAGAGGGCCTGGAGAAAAGGGAAGCCTCCTAAGCCACTGGTGGTATTGCGCCCTGGTAACAGGCACCACTGAAAACAATCAAGAGATTCCTGCCAAAGAAAAACAAAAGCAGAGAGCCGGCCACATGATGTGGCAATCCACCTCCTGGCTGTCTTTGCACAGTAAAGTATCATTTGGGGAGACCCGGGCAGGCCAGCGACCCCTGCACACCTATTGACAAGAGCCAAGGCTTGAAAGTAAAAACACAGTGTCATGGTGCGTGATCCTTTTAATGTCATGTTGGAGTCTGTTGGCTAGTATCTTGTTGAGGATTTTTGCATCTAAGTTCATCGGTGATATTGCTCTCCAGTTTTCTTTTCTTGTAGTATCTTTGTCTGGTTTGGGGATCAGGTGGATGGCTTCGTACAATGAGTTTGGGAGTGTTCTTTCCTCTGCAGTGTTTTGGAAGCGTTTGCAGAACCATGTGTACTTTAGAGAGACACGGGTGCCCCAGCTGTCACTAGCCACCTATTGACAACAGCCAAGTCTTGAAAGTAAAAACACAATGTCCATCCCCAGATGAATGGAAAGTGAAGAGTTGGTACACATAGAGCATGGAATACTGCTCAGCCATGAAACAGAATAATATCCTGCCATTTCCAGCATCTTCGATAGATCCGGAGTTCCCTGTACTCAGCATGGGACGTCCAACAGAGAAAGAGAAAATTCCAACGATAGCACGTATAGGTGGCATCTCAAAGTCGATACCAGAAAAGTAGAAAGCACAAACAGAGTCACAGATTTAGAACGCAAGTACAGGGTTTCGAGAGGGCAAAGGCATGCGGAGGTGGGTTGAATGAGGAGGGTGGGATTAACACATGCATTCTAATATGTATAAAGCAGACGATCCACAACCACCTTCTACAAAGCACAGGGAGCGGTCGGCACCACCCTGGACTAAGCTACGTGGGAAGAAAATGCGAAAGAGAATGGATGTGTATATATATACATACACGGAGAACTGAATCAAGGTGCTGCACAGCGAAAGTCAACAGCATTGTAAATTCACTAGACATGGACAGAAATTAGAATCTCTATAAAAAGCAAAATGATCGAGATCCAGTATGTTCCTCTCAGGCCTGAGAGAGATGCGCGGGTGTCACTTCCCTGGAGCGTGAGCAGGCTTGGGCACCAAAGTTGGAGTGTGGTCACAGTGAGGCAGGTCGGCGCGGGAGTGGGTCGCACCAGCGAATTATCCCCTTTGGACCTGTGGTGCCTGGTCCCTTCTGGTTGGCAGCAGTCTCTGTAGATGTAGGTGTGCCCTCCTGCAGCTAAGCCAAGCCCACTGCAGCCAGAGGATGGTGGTCCGACATGCACAACAGTGTTCAAACATCACCTGGTGTCCAGGTCTCCTGCTGGTGGGGTTCCTGCCATTCACCTCCTTCCTTAGAGTCACCCCACTTGCCTCCGACAACACACTCTTCAGGAGGGGTTTGCAGGGGATGTGATGAATCGAGAGTGTGAAGTGTAAGTGGGAGAAGGAGTGAGACACAAGCCCTTAGGTGTCTGTCCGGACACGTTCCTCTCTAATTCATATTCCAAGAACACGCGTGTGCGCAAGGTCTGCGTTCCTGGGGAATCCGACCAGCTGTGGGAAAATGCTGCCGCCTTGTGGCCGCCTCCTGTAACTACAACGTTCCAAAGGGAGCTCAGCGGCCCTTCCTGTTCAAAAGGCCAGCGGGGTTGTAATTGACACCCCCGCTGCAAAAATGTCCTGGGGATAGGCACTGGAAAAGAGCCTGAAACAGGATTGATTGGCAACAGGCGGTTTCAAGAGGTAAGTTGAATTCACCATGCGTGTTTTGTTTCCCTTTGTGTTGGTTTCTAAGAAAGGCCCAGGAAATATGCTCCACGCCCATGCGAATGGGAGAAATGGAAATTGAAACGCCTTCGCGGTTTCACCTGGCAGCCGTTAGGATTGCCAGTGTCAATACGTCTGGAAGCAATACCTTCGGGAGAGGGCCTGGAGAAAAGGGAAGCCTCCTAAGCCACTGGTGGTATTGCGCCCTGGTAACAGGCACCACTGAAAACAATCAAGAGATTCCTGCCAAAAACAAAACAAAACCAGAGAGCCGGCCACATGATGTGGCAATCCACCTCCTGGCTGTCTTTGCACAGTAAAGTATCATTTGGGGAGACCCGGGCAGGCCAGCGACCCCTGCACACCTATTGACAAGAGCCAAGGCTTGAAAGTAAAAACACAGTGTCATGGTGTGTGATCCTTTTAATGTCATGTTGGAGTCTGTTGGCTAGTATCTTGTTGAGGATTTTTGCATCTAAGTTCATCGGTGATATTGCTCTCCAGTTTTCTTTTCTTGTAGTATCTTTGTCTGGTTTGGGGATCAGGTGGATGGCTTCGTACAATGAGTTTGGGAGTGTTCTTTCCTCTGCAGTGTTTTGGAAGCGTTTGCAGAACCATGTGTACTTTAGAGAGACACGGGTGCCCCAGCTGTCACTAGCCACCTATTGACAACAGCCAAGTCTTGAAAGTAAAAACACAATGTCCATCCCCAGATGAATGGAAAGTGAAGAGTTGGTACACATAGAGCATGGAATACTGCTCAGCCATGAAACAGAATAATATCCTGCCATTTCCAGCATCTTCGATAGATCCGGAGTTCCCTGTACTCAGCATGGGACGTCCAACAGAGAAAGAGAAAATTCCAGCGATAGCACGTATAGGTGGCATCTCAAAGTCGATACCAGGAAAGTAGAAAGCACAAACAGAGTCACAGATTTAGAACGCAAGTACAGGGTTTCGAGAGGGCAAAGGCATGCGGAGGTGGGTTGAATGAGGAGGGTGGGATTAACACATGCATTCTAATATGTATTAAGCAGACGATCCACAACCACCTTCTACAAAGCACAGGGAGCGGTCGGCACCACCCTGGACTAAGCTACGTGGGAAGAGAATGCGAAAGAGAATGGATGTGTATATATATACATACACGGAGAACTGAATCAAGGTGCTGCACAGCGAAAGTCAACAGCATTGTAAATTCACTAGACATGGACAGAAATTAGAATCTCTATAAAAAGCAAAATGATCGAGATCCAGTATGTTCCTCTCAGGCCTCAGAGAGATGCGCGGGTGTCACTTCCCTGGAGCGTGAGCAGGCTTGGGCACCAAAGTTGGAGTGTGGTCACAGTGAGGCAGGTCGGCGCGGGAGTGGGTCGCACCAGCGAATTAACCCCTTTGGACCTGTGGTGCCTGGTCCCTTCTGGTTGGCGGCAGTCTCTGTAGATGTAGGTGTGCCCTCCTGCAGCTAAGCCAAGCCCACTGCAGCCAGAGGATGGTGGTCCGACATGCACAACAGTGTTCAAACATCACCTGGTGTCCAGGTCTCCTGCTGGTGGGGTTCCCGCCATTCACCTCCTTCCTTAGAGTCACCCCACTTGCCTCCGACAACACACTCTTCAGGAGGGGTTTGCAGGGGGTGTGATGAATCGAGAGTGGGAAGGGTAAGTGGGAGAAGGAGTGAGACACAAGCCCTTAGGTGTCTGTCCGGACACGTTCCTCTCTAATTCATATTCCAAGAACACGCGTGTGTGCAAGGTCTGCGTTCCTGGGGAATCCGACCAGCTGTGGGAAAATGCTGCCGCCTTGTGGCCGCCTCCTGTAACTACAACGTTCCAAAGGGAGCTCAGCGGCCCTTCCTGTTCAAAAGGCCAGCGGGGTTGTAATTGACACCCCCGCTGCAAAAATGTCCTGGGGATAGGCACTGGAAAAGAGCCCGAAACAGGATTGATTGGCAACAGGCGGTTTCAAGAGGTAAGTTGAATTCACCATGCGTGTTTTGTTTCCCTTTGTGTTGGTTTCTAAGAAAGGCCCAGGAAATATGCTCCACGACCATGCGAATGGGAGAAATGGAAATTGAAACGCTTTCGCGGTTTCACCTGGCAGCCGTTAGGATTGCCAGTGTCAATACGTCTGGAAGCAGTACCTTCGGGAGAGGGCCTGGAGAAAAGGGAAGCCTCCTAAGCCACTGGTGGTATTGCGCCCTGGTAACAGGCACCACTGAAAACAATCAAGAGATTCCTGCCAAAGAAAAACAAAAGCAGAGAGCCGGCCACATGATGTGGCAATCCACCTCCTGGCTGTCTTTGCACAGTAAAGTATCATTTGGGGAGACCCGGGCAGGCCAGCGACCCCTGCACACCTATTGACAAGAGCCAAGGCTTGAAAGTAAAAACACAGTGTCATGGTGCGTGATCCTTTTAATGTCATGTTGGAGTCTGTTGGCTAGTATCTTGTTGAGGATTTTTGCATCTAAGTTCATCGGTGATATTGCTCTCCAGTTTTCTTTTCTTGTAGTATCTTTGTCTGGTTTGGGGATCAGGTGGATGGCTTCGTACAATGAGTTTGGGAGTGTTCTTTCCTCTGCAGTGTTTTGGAAGCGTTTGCAGAACCATGTGTACTTTAGAGAGACACGGGTGCCCCAGCTGTCACTAGCCACCTATTGACAACAGCCAAGTCTTGAAAGTAAAAACACAATGTCCATCCCCAGATGAATGGAAAGTGAAGAGTTGGTACACATAGAGCATGGAATACTGCTCAGCCATGAAACAGAATAATATCCTGCCATTTCCAGCATCTTCGATAGATCCGGAGTTCCCTGTACTCAGCATGGGACGTCCAACAGAGAAAGAGAAAATTCCAACGATAGCACGTATAGGTGGCATCTCAAAGTCGATACCAGAAAAGTAGAAAGCACAAACAGAGTCACAGATTTAGAACGCAAGTACAGGGTTTCGAGAGGGCAAAGGCATGCGGAGGTGGGTTGAATGAGGAGGGTGGGATTAACACATGCATTCTAATATGTATAAAGCAGACGATCCACAACCACCTTCTACAAAGCACAGGGAGCGGTCGGCACCACCCTGGACTAAGCTACGTGGGAAGAGAATGCGAAAGAGAATGGATGTGTATATATATACATACACGGAGAACTGAATCAAGGTGCTGCACAGCGAAAGTCAACAGCATTGTAAATTCACTAGACATGGACAGAAATTAGAATCTCTATAAAAAGCAAACTGATCGAGATCCAGTATGTTCCTCTCAGGCCTCAGAGAGATGCGCGGGTGTCACTTCCCTGGAGCGTGAGCAGGCTTGGGCACCAAAGTTGGAGTGTGGTCACAGTGAGGCAGGTCGGCACGGGAGTGGGTCGCACCAGCGAATTAACCCCTTTGGACCTGTGGTGCCTGGTCCCTTCTGGTTGGCGGCAGTCTCTGTAGATGTAGGTGTGCCCTCCTGCAGCTAAGCCAAGCCCACTGCAGCCAGAGGATGGTGGTCCGACATGCACAACAGTGTTCAAACATCACCTGGTGTCCAGGTCTCCTGCTGGTGGGGTTCCCGCCATTCACCTCCTTCCTTAGAGTCACCCCACTTGCCTCCGACAACACACTCTTCAGGAGGGGTTTGCAGGGGGTGTGATGAATCGAGAGTGGGAAGGGTAAGTGGGAGAAGGAGTGAGACACAAGCCCTTAGGTGTCTGTCCGGACACGTTCCTCTCTAATTCATATTCCAAGAACACGCGTGTGTGCAAGGTCTGCGTTCCTGGGGAATCCGACCAGCTGTGGGAAAATGCTGCCGCCTTGTGGCCGCCTCCTGTAACTACAACGTTCCAAAGGGAGCTCAGCGGCCCTTCCTGTTCAAAAGGCCAGCGGGGTTGTAATTGACACCCCCGCTGCAAAAATGTCCTGGGGATAGGCACTGGAAAAGAGCCCGAAACAGGATTGATTGGCAACAGGCGGTTTCAAGAGGTAAGTTGAATTCACCATGCGTGTTTTGTTTCCCTTTGTGTTGGTTTCTAAGAAAGGCCCAGGAAATATGCTCCACGACCATGCGAATGGGAGAAATGGAAATTGAAACGCTTTCGCGGTTTCACCTGGCAGCCGTTAGGATTGCCAGTGTCAATACGTCTGGAAGCAGTACCTTCGGGAGAGGGCCTGGAGAAAAGGGAAGCCTCCTAAGCCACTGGTGGTATTGCGCCCTGGTAACAGGCACCACTGAAAACAATCAAGAGATTCCTGCCAAAGAAAAACAAAAGCAGAGAGCCGGCCACATGATGTGGCAATCCACCTCCTGGCTGTCTTTGCACAGTAAAGTATCATTTGGGGAGACCCGGGCAGGCCAGCGACCCCTGCACACCTATTGACAAGAGCCAAGGCTTGAAAGTAAAAACACAGTGTCATGGTGCGTGATCCTTTTAATGTCATGTTGGAGTCTGTTGGCTAGTATCTTGTTGAGGATTTTTGCATCTAAGTTCATCGGTGATATTGCTCTCCAGTTTTCTTTTCTTGTAGTATCTTTGTCTGGTTTGGGGATCAGGTGGATGGCTTCGTACAATGAGTTTGGGAGTGTTCTTTCCTCTGCAGTGTTTTGGAAGCGTTTGCAGAACCATGTGTACTTTAGAGAGACACGGGTGCCCCAGCTGTCACTAGCCACCTATTGACAACAGCCAAGTCTTGAAAGTAAAAACACAATGTCCATCCCCAGATGAATGGAAAGTGAAGAGTTGGTACACATAGAGCATGGAATACTGCTCAGCCATGAAACAGAATAATATCCTGCCATTTCCAGCATCTTCGATAGATCCGGAGTTCCCTGTACTCAGCATGGGACGTCCAACAGAGAAAGAGAAAATTCCAACGATAGCACGTATAGGTGGCATCTCAAAGTCGATACCAGAAAAGTAGAAAGCACAAACAGAGTCACAGATTTAGAACGCAAGTACAGGGTTTCGAGAGGGCAAAGGCATGCGGAGGTGGGTTGAATGAGGAGGGTGGGATTAACACATGCATTCTAATATGTATAAAGCAGACGATCCACAACCACCTTCTACAAAGCACAGGGAGCGGTCGGCACCACCCTGGACTAAGCTACGTGGGAAGAAAATGCGAAAGAGAATGGATGTGTATATATATACATACACGGAGAACTGAATCAAGGTGCTGCACAGCGAAAGTCAACAGCATTGTAAATTCACTAGACATGGACAGAAATTAGAATCTCTATAAAAAGCAAAATGATCGAGATCCAGTATGTTCCTCTCAGGCCTGAGAGAGATGCGCGGGTGTCACTTCCCTGGAGCGTGAGCAGGCTTGGGCACCAAAGTTGGAGTGTGGTCACAGTGAGGCAGGTCGGCGCGGGAGTGGGTCGCACCAGCGAATTATCCCCTTTGGACCTGTGGTGCCTGGTCCCTTCTGGTTGGCAGCAGTCTCTGTAGATGTAGGTGTGCCCTCCTGCAGCTAAGCCAAGCCCACTGCAGCCAGAGGATGGTGGTCCGACATGCACAACAGTGTTCAAACATCACCTGGTGTCCAGGTCTCCTGCTGGTGGGGTTCCTGCCATTCACCTCCTTCCTTAGAGTCACCCCACTTGCCTCCGACAACACACTCTTCAGGAGGGGTTTGCAGGGGATGTGATGAATCGAGAGTGTGAAGTGTAAGTGGGAGAAGGAGTGAGACACAAGCCCTTAGGTGTCTGTCCGGACACGTTCCTCTCTAATTCATATTCCAAGAACACGCGTGTGCGCAAGGTCTGCGTTCCTGGGGAATCCGACCAGCTGTGGGAAAATGCTGCCGCCTTGTGGCCGCCTCCTGTAACTACAACGTTCCAAAGGGAGCTCAGCGGCCCTTCCTGTTCAAAAGGCCAGCGGGGTTGTAATTGACACCCCCGCTGCAAAAATGTCCTGGGGATAGGCACTGGAAAAGAGCCTGAAACAGGATTGATTGGCAACAGGCGGTTTCAAGAGGTAAGTTGAATTCACCATGCGTGTTTTGTTTCCCTTTGTGTTGGTTTCTAAGAAAGGCCCAGGAAATATGCTCCACGCCCATGCGAATGGGAGAAATGGAAATTGAAACGCCTTCGCGGTTTCACCTGGCAGCCGTTAGGATTGCCAGTGTCAATACGTCTGGAAGCAATACCTTCGGGAGAGGGCCTGGAGAAAAGGGAAGCCTCCTAAGCCACTGGTGGTATTGCGCCCTGGTAACAGGCACCACTGAAAACAATCAAGAGATTCCTGCCAAAAACAAAACAAAACCAGAGAGCCGGCCACATGATGTGGCAATCCACCTCCTGGCTGTCTTTGCACAGTAAAGTATCATTTGGGGAGACCCGGGCAGGCCAGCGACCCCTGCACACCTATTGACAAGAGCCAAGGCTTGAAAGTAAAAACACAGTGTCATGGTGTGTGATCCTTTTAATGTCATGTTGGAGTCTGTTGGCTAGTATCTTGTTGAGGATTTTTGCATCTAAGTTCATCGGTGATATTGCTCTCCAGTTTTCTTTTCTTGTAGTATCTTTGTCTGGTTTGGGGATCAGGTGGATGGCTTCGTACAATGAGTTTGGGAGTGTTCTTTCCTCTGCAGTGTTTTGGAAGCGTTTGCAGAACCATGTGTACTTTAGAGAGACACGGGTGCCCCAGCTGTCACTAGCCACCTATTGACAACAGCCAAGTCTTGAAAGTAAAAACACAATGTCCATCCCCAGATGAATGGAAAGTGAAGAGTTGGTACACATAGAGCATGGAATACTGCTCAGCCATGAAACAGAATAATATCCTGCCATTTCCAGCATCTTCGATAGATCCGGAGTTCCCTGTACTCAGCATGGGACGTCCAACAGAGAAAGAGAAAATTCCAGCGATAGCACGTATAGGTGGCATCTCAAAGTCGATACCAGGAAAGTAGAAAGCACAAACAGAGTCACAGATTTAGAACGCAAGTACAGGGTTTCGAGAGGGCAAAGGCATGCGGAGGTGGGTTGAATGAGGAGGGTGGGATTAACACATGCATTCTAATATGTATTAAGCAGACGATCCACAACCACCTTCTACAAAGCACAGGGAGCGGTCGGCACCACCCTGGACTAAGCTACGTGGGAAGAGAATGCGAAAGAGAATGGATGTGTATATATATACATACACGGAGAACTGAATCAAGGTGCTGCACAGCGAAAGTCAACAGCATTGTAAATTCACTAGACATGGACAGAAATTAGAATCTCTATAAAAAGCAAAATGATCGAGATCCAGTATGTTCCTCTCAGGCCTCAGAGAGATGCGCGGGTGTCACTTCCCTGGAGCGTGAGCAGGCTTGGGCACCAAAGTTGGAGTGTGGTCACAGTGAGGCAGGTCGGCGCGGGAGTGGGTCGCACCAGCGAATTAACCCCTTTGGACCTGTGGTGCCTGGTCCCTTCTGGTTGGCGGCAGTCTCTGTAGATGTAGGTGTGCCCTCCTGCAGCTAAGCCAAGCCCACTGCAGCCAGAGGATGGTGGTCCGACATGCACAACAGTGTTCAAACATCACCTGGTGTCCAGGTCTCCTGCTGGTGGGGTTCCCGCCATTCACCTCCTTCCTTAGAGTCACCCCACTTGCCTCCGACAACACACTCTTCAGGAGGGGTTTGCAGGGGGTGTGATGAATCGAGAGTGGGAAGGGTAAGTGGGAGAAGGAGTGAGACACAAGCCCTTAGGTGTCTGTCCGGACACGTTCCTCTCTAATTCATATTCCAAGAACACGCGTGTGTGCAAGGTCTGCGTTCCTGGGGAATCCGACCAGCTGTGGGAAAATGCTGCCGCCTTGTGGCCGCCTCCTGTAACTACAACGTTCCAAAGGGAGCTCAGCGGCCCTTCCTGTTCAAAAGGCCAGCGGGGTTGTAATTGACACCCCCGCTGCAAAAATGTCCTGGGGATAGGCACTGGAAAAGAGCCCGAAACAGGATTGATTGGCAACAGGCGGTTTCAAGAGGTAAGTTGAATTCACCATGCGTGTTTTGTTTCCCTTTGTGTTGGTTTCTAAGAAAGGCCCAGGAAATATGCTCCACGACCATGCGAATGGGAGAAATGGAAATTGAAACGCTTTCGCGGTTTCACCTGGCAGCCGTTAGGATTGCCAGTGTCAATACGTCTGGAAGCAGTACCTTCGGGAGAGGGCCTGGAGAAAAGGGAAGCCTCCTAAGCCACTGGTGGTATTGCGCCCTGGTAACAGGCACCACTGAAAACAATCAAGAGATTCCTGCCAAAGAAAAACAAAAGCAGAGAGCCGGCCACATGATGTGGCAATCCACCTCCTGGCTGTCTTTGCACAGTAAAGTATCATTTGGGGAGACCCGGGCAGGCCAGCGACCCCTGCACACCTATTGACAAGAGCCAAGGCTTGAAAGTAAAAACACAGGGTCATGGTGCGTGATCCTTTTAATGTCATGTTGGAGTCTGTTGGCTAGTATCTTGTTGAGGATTTTTGCATCTAAGTTCATCGGTGATATTGCTCTCCAGTTTTCTTTTCTTGTAGTATCTTTGTCTGGTTTGGGGATCAGGTGGATGGCTTCGTACAATGAGTTTGGGAGTGTTCTTTCCTCTGCAGTGATTTGGAAGCGTTTGCAGAACCATGTGTACTTTAGAGAGACACGGGTGCCCCAGCTGTCACTAGCCACCTATTGACAACAGCCAAGTCTTGAAAGTAAAAACACAATGTCCATCCCCAGATGAATGGAAAGTGAAGAGTTGGTACACATAGAGCATGGAATACTGCTCAGCCATGAAACAGAATAATATCCTGCCATTTCCAGCATCTTCGATAGATCCGGAGTTCCCTGTACTCAGCATGGGACGTCCAACAGAGAAAGAGAAAATTCCAACGATAGCATGTATAGGTGGCATCTCAAAGTCGATACCAGGAAAGTAGAAAGCACAAACAGAGTCACAGATTTAGAACGCAAGTACAGGGTTTCGAGAGGGCAAAGGCATGCGGAGGTGGGTTGAATGAGGAGGGTGGGATTAACACATGCATTCTAATATGTATTAAGCAGACGATCCACAACCACCTTCTACAAAGCACAGGGAGCGGTCGGCACCACCCTGGACTAAGCTACGTGGGAAGAGAATGCGAAAGAGAATGGATGTGTATATATATACATACACGGAGAACTGAATCAAGGTGCTGCACAGCGAAAGTCAACAGCATTGTAAATTCACTAGACATGGACAGAAATTAGAATCTCTATAAAAAGCAAAATGATCGAGATCCAGTATGTTCCTCTCAGGCCTGAGAGAGATGCGCGGGTGTCACTTCCCTGGAGCGTGAGCAGGCTTGGGCACCAAAGTTGGAGTGTGGTCACAGTGAGGCAGGTCGGCGCGGGAGTGGGTCGCACCAGCGAATTATCCCCTTTGGACCTGTGGTGCCTGGTCCCTTCTGGTTGGCGGCAGTCTCTGTAGATGTAGGTGTGCCCTCCTGCAGCTAAGCCAAGCCCACTGCAGCCAGAGGATGGTGGTCCGACATGCACAACAGTGTTCAAACATCACCTGGTGTCCAGGTCTCCTGCTGGTGGGGTTCCCGCCATTCACCTCCTTCCTTAGAGTCACCCCACTTGCCTCCGACAACACACTCTTCAGGAGGGGTTTGCAGGGGGTGTGATGAATCGAGAGTGGGAAGGGTAAGTGGGAGAAGGAGTGAGACACAAGCCCTTAGGTGTCTGTCCGGACACGTTCCTCTCTAATTCATATTCCAAGAACACGCGTGTGCGCAAGGTCTGCGTTCCTGGGGAATCCGACCAGCTGTGGGAAAATGCTGCCGCCTTGTGGCCGCCTCCTGTAACTACAACGTTCCAAAGGGAGCTCAGCGGCCCTTCCTGTTCAAAAGGCCAGCGGGGTTGTAATTGACACCCCCGCTGCAAAAATGTCCTGGGGATAGGCACTGGAAAAGAGCCCGAAACAGGATTGATTGGCAACAGGCGGTTTCAAGAGGTAAGTTGAATTCACCATGCGTGTTTTGTTTCCCTTTGTGTTGGTTTCTAAGAAAGGCCCAGGAAATATGCTCCACGCCCATGCGAATGGGAGAAATGGAAATTGAAACGCTTTCGCGGTTTCACCTGGCAGCCGTTAGGATTGCCAGTGTCAATACGTCTGGAAGCAGTACCTTCGGGAGAGGGCCTGGAGAAAAGGGAAGCCTCCTAAGCCACTGGTGGTATTGCGCCCTGGTAACAGGCACCACTGAAAACAATCAAGAGATTCCTGCCAAAGAAAAACAAAACCAGAGAGCCGGCCACATGATGTGGCAATCCACCTCCTGGCTGTCTTTGCACAGTAAAGTATCATTTGGGGAGACCCGGGCAGGCCAGCGACCCCTGCACACCTATTGACAAGAGCCAAGGCTTGAAAGTAAAAACACAGTGTCATGGTGCGTGATCCTTTTAATGTCATGTTGGAGTCTGTTGGCTAGTATCTTGTTGAGGATTTTTGCATCTAAGTTCATCGGTGATATTGCTCTCCAGTTTTCTTTTCTTGTAGTATCTTTGTCTGGTTTGGGGATCAGGTGGATGGCTTCGTACAATGAGTTTGGGAGTGTTCTTTCCTCTGCAGTGATTTGGAAGCGTTTGCAGAACCATGTGTACTTTAGAGAGACACGGGTGCCCCAGCTGTCACTAGCCACCTATTGACAACAGCCAAGTCTTGAAAGTAAAAACACAATGTCCATCCCCAGATGAATGGAAAGTGAAGAGGTGGTACACATAGAGCATGGAATACTGCTCAGCCATGAAACAGAATAATATCCTGCCATTTCCAGCATCTTCGATAGATCCGGAGTTCCCTGTACTCAGCATGGGACGTCCAACAGAGAAAGAGAAAATTCCAACGATAGCATGTATAGGTGGCATCTCAAAGTCGATACCAGGAAAGTAGAAAGCACAAACAGAGTCACAGATTTAGAACGCAAGTACAGGGTTTCGAGAGGGCAAAGGCATGCGGAGGTGGGTTGAATGAGGAGGGTGGGATTAACACATGCATTCTAATATGTATTAAGCAGACGATCCACAACCACCTTCTACAAAGCACAGGGAGCGGTCGGCACCACCCTGGACTAAGCTACTTGGGAAGAGAATGCGAAAGAGAATGGATGTGTATATATATACATACACGGAGAACTGAATCAAGGTGCTGCACAGCGAAAGTCAACAGCATTGTAAATTCACTAGACATGGACAGAAATTAGAATCTCTATAAAAAGCAAAATGATCGAGATCCAGTATGTTCCTCTCAGGCCTCAGAGAGATGCGCGGGTGTCACTTCCCTGGAGCGTGAGCAGGCTTGGGCACCAAAGTTGGAGTGTGGTCACAGTGAGGCAGGTCGGCACGGGAGTGGGTCGCACCAGCGAATTAACCCCTTTGGACCTGTGGTGCCTGGTCCCTTCTGGTTGGCAGCAGTCTCTGTAGATGTAGGTGTGCCCTCCTGCAGCTAAGCCAAGCCCACTGCAGCCAGAGGATGGTGGTCCGACATGCACAACAGTGTTCAAACATCACCTGGTGTCCAGGTCTCCTGCTGGTGGGGTTCCCGCCATTCACCTCCTTCCTTAGAGTCACCCCACTTGCCTCCGACAACACACTCTTCAGGAGGGGTTTGCAGGGGGTGTGATGAATCGAGAGTGGGAAGGGTAAGTGGGAGAAGGAGTGAGACACAAGCCCTTAGGTGTCTGTCCGGACACGTTCCTCTCTAATTCATATTCCAAGAACACGCGTGTGCGCAAGGTCTGCGTTCCTGGGGAATCCGACCAGCTGTGGGAAAATGCTGCCGCCTTGTGGCCGCCTCCTGTAACTACAACGTTCCAAAGGGAGCTCAGAGGCCCTTCCTGTTCAAAAGGCCAGCGGGGTTGTAATTGACACCCCCGCTGCAAAAATGTCCTGGGGATAGGCACTGGAAAAGAGCCCGAAACAGGATTGATTGGCAACAGGCGGTTTCAAGAGGTAAGTTGAATTCACCATGCGTGTTTTGTTTCCCTTTGTGTTGGTTTCTAAGAAAGGCCCAGGAAATATGCTCCACGACCATGCGAATGGGAGAAATGGAAATTGAAACGCTTTCGCGGTTTCACCTGGCAGCCGTTAGGATTGCCAGTGTCAATACGTCTGGAAGCAGTACCTTCGGGAGAGGGCCTGGAGAAAAGGGAAGCCTCCTAAGCCACTGGTGGTATTGCGCCCTGGTAACAGGCACCACTGAAAACAATCAAGAGATTCCTGCCAAAAACAAAACAAAACCAGAGAGCCGGCCACATGATGTGGCAATCCACCTCCTGGCTGTCTTTGCACAGTAAAGTATCATTTGGGGAGACCCGGGCAGGCCAGCGACCCCTGCACACCTATTGACAAGAGCCAAGGCTTGAAAGTAAAAACACAGTGTCATGGTGCGTGATCCTTTTAATGTCATGTTGGAGTCTGTTGGCTAGTATCTTGTTGAGGATTTTTGCATCTAAGTTCATCGGTGATATTGCTCTCCAGTTTTCTTTTCTTGTAGTATCTTTGTCTGGTTTGGGGATCAGGTGGATGGCTTCGTACAATGAGTTTGGGAGTGTTCTTTCCTCTGCAGTGTTTTGGAAGCGTTTGCAGAACCATGTGTACTTTAGAGAGACACGGGTGCCCCAGCTGTCACTAGCCACCTATTGACAACAGCCAAGTCTTGAAAGTAAAAACACAATGTCCATCCCCAGATGAATGGAAAGTGAAGAGTTGGTACACATAGAGCATGGAATACTGCTCAGCCATGAAACAGAATAATATCCTGCCATTTCCAGCATCTTCGATAGATCCGGAGTTCCCTGTACTCAGCATGGGACGTCCAACAGAGAAAGAGAAAATTCCAACGATAGCACGTATAGGTGGCATCTCAAAGTCGATACCAGGAAAGTAGAAAGCACAAACAGAGTCACAGATTTAGAACGCAAGTACAGGGTTTCGAGAGGGCAAAGGCATGCGGAGGTGGGTTGAATGAGGAGGGTGGGATTAACACATGCATTCTAATATGTATTAAGCAGACGATCCACAACCACCTTCTACAAAGCACAGGGAGCGGTCGGCACCACCCTGGACTAAGCTACGTGGGAAGAGAATGCGAAAGAGAATGGATGTGTATATATATACATACACGGAGAACTGAATCAAGGTGCTGCACAGCGAAAGTCAACAGCATTGTAAATTCACTAGACATGGACAGAAATTAGAATCTCTATAAAAAGCAAAATGATCGAGATCCAGTATGTTCCTCTCAGGCCTCAGAGAGATGCGCGGGTGTCACTTCCCTGGAGCGTGAGCAGGCTTGGGCACCAAAGTTGGAGTGTGGTCACAGTGAGGCAGGTCGGCACGGGAGTAGGTCGCACCAGCGAATTAACCCCTTTGGACCTGTGGTGCCTGGTCCCTTCTGGTTGGCAGCAGTCTCTGTAGATGTAGGTGTGCCCTCCTGCAGCTAAGCCAAGCCCACTGCAGCCAGAGGATGGTGGTCCGACATGCACAACAGTGTTCAAACATCACCTGGTGTCCAGGTCTCCTGCTGGTGGGGTTCCCGCCATTCACCTCCTTCCTTAGAGTCACCCCACTTGCCTCCGACAACACACTCTTCAGGAGGGGTTTGCAGGGGGTGTGATGAATCGAGAGTGGGAAGGGTAAGTGGGAGAAGGAGTGAGACACAAGCCCTTAGGTGTCTGTCCGGACACGTTCCTCTCTAATTCATATTCCAAGAACACGCGTGTGCGCAAGGTCTGCGTTCCTGGGGAATCCGACCAGCTGTGGGAAAATGCTGCCGCCTTGTGGCCGCCTCCTGTAACTACAACGTTCCAAAGGGAGCTCAGCGGCCCTTCCTGTTCAAAAGGCCAGCGGGGTTGTAATTGACACCCCCGCTGCAAAAATGTCCTGGGGATAGGCACTGGAAAAGAGCCCGAAACAGGATTGATTGGCAACAGGCGGTTTCAAGAGGTAAGTTGAATTCACCATGCGTGTTTTGTTTCCCTTTGTGTTGGTTTCTAAGAAAGGCCCAGGAAATATGCTCCACGACCATGCGAATGGGAGAAATGGAAATTGAAACGCTTTCGCGGTTTCACCTGGCAGCCGTTAGGATTGCCAGTGTCAATACGTCTGGAAGCAATACCTTCGGGAGAGGGCCTGGAGAAAAGGGAAGCCTCCTAAGCCACTGGTGGTATTGCGCCCTGGTAACAGGCACCACTGAAAACAATCAAGAGATTCCTGCCAAAGAAAAACAAAGCCAGAGAGCCGGCCACATGATGTGGCAATCCACCTCCTGGCTGTCTTTGCACAGTAAAGTATCATTTGGGGAGACCCGGGCAGGCCAGCGACCCCTGCACACCTATTGACAAGAGCCAAGGCTTGAAAGTAAAAACACAGTGTCATGGTGCGTGATCCTTTTAATGTCATGTTGGAGTCTGTTGGCTAGTATCTTGTTGAGGATTTTTGCATCTAAGTTCATCGGTGATATTGCTCTCCAGTTTTCTTTTCTTGTAGTATCTTTGTCTGGTTTGGGGATCAGGTGGATGGCTTCGTACAATGAGTTTGGGAGTGTTCTTTCCTCTGCAGTGATTTGGAAGCGTTTGCAGAACCATGTGTACTTTAGAGAGACACGGGTGCCCCAGCTGTCACTAGCCACCTATTGACAACAGCCAAGTCTTGAAAGTAAAAACACAATGTCCATCCCCAGATGAATGGAAAGTGAAGAGTTGGTACACATAGAGCATGGAATACTGCTCAGCCATGAAACAGAATAATATCCTGCCATTTCCAGCATCTTCGATAGATCCGGAGTTCCCTGTACTCAGCATGGGACGTCCAACAGAGAAAGAGAAAATTCCAACGATAGCATGTATAGGTGGCATCTCAAAGTCGATACCAGGAAAGTAGAAAGCACAAACAGAGTCACAGATTTAGAACGCAAGTACAGGGTTTCGAGAGGGCAAAGGCATGCGGAGGTGGGTTGAATGAGGAGGGTGGGATTAACACATGCATTCTAATATGTATTAAGCAGACGATCCACAACCACCTTCTACAAAGCACAGGGAGCGGTCGGCACCACCCTGGACTAAGCTACGTGGGAAGAGAATGCGAAAGAGAATGGATGTGTATATATATACATACACGGAGAACTGAATCAAGGTGCTGCACAGCGAAAGTCAACAGCATTGTAAATTCACTAGACATGGACAGAAATTAGAATCTCTATAAAAAGCAAAATGATCGAGATCCAGTATGTTCCTCTCAGGCCTCAGAGAGATGCGCGGGTGTCACTTCCCTGGAGCGTGAGCAGGCTTGGGCACCAAAGTTGGAGTGTGGTCACAGTGAGGCAGGTCGGCACGGGAGTGGGTCGCACCAGCGAATTAACCCCTTTGGACCTGTGGTGCCTGGTCCCTTCTGGTTGGCAGCAGTCTCTGTAGATGTAGGTGTGCCCTCCTGCAGCTAAGCCAAGCCCACTGCAGCCAGAGGATGGTGGTCCGACATGCACAACAGTGTTCAAACATCACCTGGTGTCCAGGTCTCCTGCTGGTGGGGTTCCCGCCATTCACCTCCTTCCTTAGAGTCACCCCACTTGCCTCCGACAACACACTCTTCAGGAGGGGTTTGCAGGGGGTGTGATGAATCGAGAGTGGGAAGGGTAAGTGGGAGAAGGAGTGAGACACAAGCCCTTAGGTGTCTGTCCGGACACGTTCCTCTCTAATTCATATTCCAAGAACACGCGTGTGCGCAAGGTCTGCATTCCTGGGAAATCCGACCAGCTGTGGAAAAATGCTGCCGCCTTGTGGCCGCCTCCTGTAACTACAACGTTCCAAAGGGAGCTCAGAGGCCCTTCCTGTTCAAAAGGCCAGCGGGGTTGTAATTGACACCCCCGCTGCAAAAATGTCCTGGGGATAGGCACTGGAAAAGAGCCCGAAACAGGATTGATTGGCAACAGGCGGTTTCAAGAGGTAAGTTGAATTCACCATGCGTGTTTTGTTTCCCTTTGTGTTGGTTTCTAAGAAAGGCCCAGGAAATATGCTCCACGACCATGCGAATGGGAGAAATGGAAATTGAAACGCTTTCGCGGTTTCACCTGGCAGCCGTTAGGATTGCCAGTGTCAATACGTCTGGAAGCAGTACCTTCGGGAGAGGGCCTGGAGAAAAGGGAAGCCTCCTAAGCCACTGGTGGTATTGCGCCCTGGTAACAGGCACCACTGAAAACAATCAAGAGATTCCTGCCAAAAACAAAACAAAACCAGAGAGCCGGCCACATGATGTGGCAATCCACCTCCTGGCTGTCTTTGCACAGTAAAGTATCATTTGGGGAGACCCGGGCAGGCCAGCGACCCCTGCACACCTATTGACAAGAGCCAAGGCTTGAAAGTAAAAACACAGTGTCATGGTGCGTGATCCTTTTAATGTCATGTTGGAGTCTGTTGGCTAGTATCTTGTTGAGGATTTTTGCATCTAAGTTCATCGGTGATATTGCTCTCCAGTTTTCTTTTCTTGTAGTATCTTTATCTGGTTTGGGGATCAGGTGGATGGCTTCATACAATGAGTTTGGGAGTGTTCTTTCCTCTGCAGTGTTTTGGAAGCGTTTGCAGAACCATGTGTACTTTAGAGAGACACGGGTGCCCCAGCTGTCACTAGCCACCTATTGACAACAGCCAAGTCTTGAAAGTAAAAACACAATGTCCATCCCCAGATGAATGGAAAGTGAAGAGTTGGTACACATAGAGCATGGAATACTGCTCAGCCATGAAACAGAATAATATCCTGCCATTTCCAGCATCTTCGATAGATCCGGAGTTCCCTGTACTCAGCATGGGACGTCCAACAGAGAAAGAGAAAATTCCAACGATAGCACGTATAGGTGGCATCTCAAAGTCGATACCAGGAAAGTAGAAAGCACAAACAGAGTCACAGATTTAGAACGCAAGTACAGGGTTTCGAGAGGGCAAAGGCATGCGGAGGTGGGTTGAATGAGGAGGGTGGGATTAACACATGCATTCTAATATGTATTAAGCAGACGATCCACAACCACCTTCTACAAAGCACAGGGAGCGGTCGGCACCACCCTGGACTAAGCTACGTGGGAAGAGAATGCGAAAGAGAATGGATGTGTATATATATACATACACGGAGAACTGAATCAAGGTGCTGCACAGCGAAAGTCAACAGCATTGTAAATTCACTAGACATGGACAGAAATTAGAATCTCTATAAAAAGCAAAATGATCGAGATCCAGTATGTTCCTCTCAGGCCTCAGAGAGATGCGCGGGTGTCACTTCCCTGGAGCGTGAGCAGGCTTGGGCACCAAAGTTGGAGTGTGGTCACAGTGAGGCAGGTCGGCACGGGAGTGGGTCGCACCAGCGAATTAACCCCTTTGGACCTGTGGTGCCTGGTCCCTTCTGGTTGGCAGCAGTCTCTGTAGATGTAGGTGTGCCCTCCTGCAGCTAAGCCAAGCCCACTGCAGCCAGAGGATGGTGGTCCGACATGCACAACAGTGTTCAAACATCACCTGGTGTCCAGGTCTCCTGCTGGTGGGGTTCCCGCCATTCACCTCCTTCCTTAGAGTCACCCCACTTGCCTCCGACAACACACTCTTCAGGAGGGGTTTGCAGGGGGTGTGATGAATCGAGAGTGGGAAGGGTAAGTGGGAGAAGGAGTGAGACACAAGCCCTTAGGTGTCTGTCCGGACACGTTCCTCTCTAATTCATATTCCAAGAACACGCGTGTGCGCAAGGTCTGCGTTCCTGGGGAATCCGACCAGCTGTGGGAAAATGCTGCCGCCTTGTGGCCGCCTCCTGTAACTACAACGTTCCAAAGGGAGCTCAGCGGCCCTTCCTGTTCAAAAGGCCAGCGGGGTTGTAATTGACACCCCCGCTGCAAAAATGTCCTGGGGATAGGCACTGGAAAAGAGCCCGAAACAGGATTGATTGGCAACAGGCGGTTTCAAGAGGTAAGTTGAATTCACCATGCGTGTTTTGTTTCCCTTTGTGTTGGTTTCTAAGAAAGGCCCAGGAAATATGCTCCACGACCATGCGAATGGGAGAAATGGAAATTGAAACGCTTTCGCGGTTTCACCTGGCAGCCGTTAGGATTGCCAGTGTCAATACGTCTGGAAGCAGTACCTTCGGGAGAGGGCCTGGAGAAAAGGGAAGCCTCCTAAGCCACTGGTGGTATTGCGCCCTGGTAACAGGCACCACTGAAAACAATCAAGAGATTCCTGCCAAAGAAAAACAAAAGCAGAGAGCCGGCCACATGATGTGGCAATCCACCTCCTGGCTGTCTTTGCACAGTAAAGTATCATTTGGGGAGACCCGGGCAGGCCAGCGACCCCTGCACACCTATTGACAAGAGCCAAGGCTTGAAAGTAAAAACACAGTGTCATGGTGTGTGATCCTTTTAATGTCATGTTGGAGTCTGTTGGCTAGTATCTTGTTGAGGATTTTTGCATCTAAGTTCATCGGTGATATTGCTCTCCAGTTTTCTTTTCTTGTAGTATCTTTGTCTGGTTTGGGGATCAGGTGGATGGCTTCGTACAATGAGTTTGGGAGTGTTCTTTCCTCTGCAGTGTTTTGGAAGCGTTTGCAGAACCATGTGTACTTTAGAGAGACACGGGTGCCCCAGCTGTCACTAGCCACCTATTGACAACAGCCAAGTCTTGAAAGTAAAAACACAATGTCCATCCCCAGATGAATGGAAAGTGAAGAGTTGGTACACATAGAGCATGGAATACTGCTCAGCCATGAAACAGAATAATATCCTGCCATTTCCAGCATCTTCGATAGATCCGGAGTTCCCTGTACTCAGCATGGGACGTCCAACAGAGAAAGAGAAAATTCCAACGATAGCACGTATAGGTGGCATCTCAAAGTCGATACCAGGAAAGTAGAAAGCACAAACAGAGTCACAGATTTAGAACGCAAGTACAGGGTTTCGAGAGGGCAAAGGCATGCGGAGGTGGGTTGAATGAGGAGGGTGGGATTAACACATGCATTCTAATATGTATTAAGCAGACGATCCACAACCACCTTCTACAAAGCACAGGGAGCGGTCGGCACCACCCTGGACTAAGCTATGTGGGAAGAGAATGCGAAAGAGAATGGATGTGTATATATATACATACACGGAGAACTGAATCAAGGTGCTGCACAGCGAAAGTCAACAGCATTGTAAATTCACTAGACATGGACAGAAATTAGAATCTCTATAAAAAGCAAAATGATCGAGATCCAGTATGTTCCTCTCAGGCCTCAGAGAGATGCGCGGGTGTCACTTCCCTGGAGCGTGAGCAGGCTTGGGCACCAAAGTTGGAGTGTGGTCACAGTGAGGCAGGTCGGCACGGGAGTGGGTCGCACCAGCGAATTAACCCCTTTGGACCTGTGGTGCCTGGTCCCTTCTGGTTGGCAGCAGTCTCTGTAGATGTAGGTGTGCCCTCCTGCAGCTAAGCCAAGCCCACTGCAGCCAGAGGATGGTGGTCCGACATGCACAACAGTGTTCAAACATCACCTGGTGTCCAGGTCTCCTGCTGGTGGGGTTCCCGCCATTCACCTCCTTCCTTAGAGTCACCCCACTTGCCTCCGACAACACACTCTTCAGGAGGGGTTTGCAGGGGGTGTGATGAATCGAGAGTGGGAAGGGTAAGTGGGAGAAGGAGTGAGACACAAGCCCTTAGGTGTCTGTCCGGACACGTTCCTCTCTAATTCATATTCCAAGAACACGCGTGTGCGCAAGGTCTGCGTTCCTGGGGAATCCGACCAGCTGTGGGAAAATGCTGCCGCCTTGTGGCCGCCTCCTGTAACTACAACGTTCCAAAGGGAGCTCAGCGGCCCTTCCTGTTCAAAAGGCCAGCGGGGTTGTAATTGACACCCCCGCTGCAAAAATGTCCTGGGGATAGGCACTGGAAAAGAGCCCGAAACAGGATTGATTGGCAACAGGCGGTTTCAAGAGGTAAGTTGAATTCACCATGCGTGTTTTGTTTCCCTTTGTGTTGGTTTCTAAGAAAGGCCCAGGAAATATGCTCCACGACCATGCGAATGGGAGAAATGGAAATTGAAACGCTTTCGCGGTTTCACCTGGCAGCCGTTAGGATTGCCAGTGTCAATACGTCTGGAAGCAGTACCTTCGGGAGAGGGCCTGGAGAAAAGGGAAGCCTCCTAAGCCACTGGTGGTATTGCGCCCTGTAACAGGCACCACTGAAAACAATCAAGAGATTCCTGCCAAAAACAAAACAAAAGCAGAGAGCCGGCCACATGATGTGGCAATCCACCTCCTGGCTGTCTTTGCACAGTAAAGTATCATTTGGGGAGACCCGGGCAGGCCAGCGACCCCTGCACACCTATTGACAAGAGCCAAGGCTTGAAAGTAAAAACACAGTGTCATGGTGCGTGATCCTTTTAATGTCATGTTGGAGTCTGTTGGCTAGTATCTTGTTGAGGATTTTTGCATCTAAGTTCATTGGTGATATTGCTCTCCAGTTTTCTTTTCTTGTAGTATCTTTGTCTGGTTTGGGGATCAGGTGGATGGCTTCGTACAATGAGTTTGGGAGTGTTCTTTCCTCTGCAGTGTTTTGGAAGCGTTTGCAGAACCATGTGTACTTTAGAGAGACACGGGTGCCCCAGCTGTCACTAGCCACCTATTGACAACAGCCAAGTCTTGAAAGTAAAAACACAATGTCCATCCCCAGATGAATGGAAAGTGAAGAGTTGGTACACATAGAGCATGGAATACTGCTCAGCCATGAAACAGAATAATATCCTGCCATTTCCAGCATCTTCGATAGATCCGGAGTTCCCTGTACTCAGCATGGGACGTCCAACAGAGAAAGAGAAAATTCCAACGATAGCACGTATAGGTGGCATCTCAAAGTCGATACCAGGAAAGTAGAAAGCACAAACAGAGTCACAGATTTAGAACGCAAGTACAGGGTTTCGAGAGGGCAAAGGCATGCGGAGGTGGGTTGAATGAGGAGGGTGGGATTAACACATGCATTCTAATATGTATTAAGCAGACGATCCACAACCACCTTCTACAAAGCACAGGGAGCGGTCGGCACCACCCTGGACTAAGCTACGTGGGAAGAGAATGCGAAAGAGAATGGATGTGTATATATATACATACACGGAGAACTGAATCAAGGTGCTGCACAGCGAAAGTCAACAGCATTGTAAATTCACTAGACATGGACAGAAATTAGAATCTCTATAAAAAGCAAAATGATCGAGATCCAGTATGTTCCTCTCAGGCCTCAGAGAGATGCGCGGGTGTCACTTCCCTGGAGCGTGAGCAGGCTTGGGCACCAAAGTTGGAGTGTGGTCACAGTGAGGCAGGTCGGCACGGGAGTGGGTCGCACCAGCGAATTAACCCCTTTGGACCTGTGGTGCCTGGTCCCTTCTGGTTGGCAGCAGTCTCTGTAGATGTAGGTGTGCCCTCCTGCAGCTAAGCCAAGCCCACTGCAGCCAGAGGATGGTGGTCCGACATGCACAACAGTGTTCAAACATCACCTGGTGTCCAGGTCTCCTGCTGGTGGGGTTCCCGCCATTCACCTCCTTCCTTAGAGTCACCCCACTTGCCTCCGACAACACACTCTTCAGGAGGGGTTTGCAGGGGGTGTGATGAATCGAGAGTGGGAAGGGTAAGTGGGAGAAGGAGTGAGACACAAGCCCTTAGGTGTCTGTCCGGACACGTTCCTCTCTAATTCATATTCCAAGAACACGCATGTGCGCAAGGTCTGCGTTCCTGGGGAATCCGACCAGCTGTGGGAAAATGCTGCCGCCTTGTGGCCGCCTCCTGTAACTACAACGTTCCAAAGGGAGCTCAGCGGCCCTTCCTGTTCAAAAGGCCAGCGGGGTTGTAATTGACACCCCCGCTGCAAAAATGTCCTGGGGATAGGCACTGGAAAAGAGCCCGAAACAGGATTGATTGGCAACAGGCGGTTTCAAGAGGTAAGTTGAATTCACCATGCGTGTTTTGTTTCCCTTTGTGTTGGTTTCTAAGAAAGGCCCAGGAAATATGCTCCACGACCATGCGAATGGGAGAAATGGAAATTGAAACGCTTTCGCGGTTTCACCTGGCAGCCGTTAGGATTGCCAGTGTCAATACGTCTGGAAGCAGTACCTTCGGGAGAGGGCCTGGAGAAAAGGGAAGCCTCCTAAGCCACTGGTGGTATTGCGCCCTGGTAACAGGCACCACTGAAAACAATCAAGAGATTCCTGCCAAAGAAAAACAAAACCAGAGAGCCGGCCACATGATGTGGCAATCCACCTCCTGGCTGTCTTTGCACAGTAAAGTATCATTTGGGGAGACCCGGGCAGGCCAGCGACCCCTGCACACCTATTGACAAGAGCCAAGGCTTGGAAGTAAAATCACAGTGTCATGGTGTGTGATCCTTTTAATGTCATGTTGGAGTCTGTTGTCTAGTATCTTGTTGAGGATTTTTGCATCTAAGTTCATCGGTGATATTGCTCTCCAGTTTTCTTTTCTTGTAGTATCTTTGTCTGGTTTGGGGATCAGGTGGATGGCTTCGTACAATGAGTTTGGGAGTGTTCTTTCCTCTGCAGTGTTTTGGAAGCGTTTGCAGAACCATGTGTACTTTAGAGAGACACGGGTGCCCCAGCTGTCACTAGCCACCTATTGACAACAGCCAAGTCTTGAAAGTAAAAACACAATGTCCATCCCCAGATGAATGGAAAGTGAAGAGTTGGTACACATAGAGCATGGAATACTGCTCAGCCATGAAACAGAATAATATCCTGCCATTTCCAGCATCTTCGATAGATCCAGAGTTCCCTGTACTCAGCATGGGACGTCCAACAGAGAAAGAGAAAATTCCAACGATAGCACGTATAGGTGGCATCTCAAAGTCGATACCAGGAAAGTAGAAAGCACAAACAGAGTCACAGATTTAGAACGCAAGTACAGGGTTTCGAGAGGGCAAAGGCATGCGGAGGTGGGTTGAATGAGGAGGGTGGGATTAACACATGCATTCTAATATGTATTAAGCAGACGATCCACAACCACCTTCTACAAAGCACAGGGAGCGGTCGGCACCACCCTGGACTAAGCTACGTGGGAAGAGAATGCGAAAGAGAATGGATGTGTATATATATACATACACGGAGAACTGAATCAAGGTGCTGCACAGCGAAAGTCAACAGCATTGTAAATTCACTAGACATGGACAGAAATTAGAATCTCTATAAAAAGCAAAATGATCGAGATCCAGTATGTTCCTCTCAGGCCTCAGAGAGATGCGCGGGTGTCACTTCCCTGGAGCGTGAGCAGGCTTGGGCACCAAAGTTGGAGTGTGGTCACAGTGAGGCAGGTCGGCACGGGAGTGGGTCGCACCAGCGAATTAACCCCTTTGGACCTGTGGTGCCTGGTCCCTTCTGGTTGGCAGCAGTCTCTGTAGATGTAGGTGTGCCCTCCTGCAGCTAAGCCAAGCCCACTGCAGCCAGAGGATGGTGGTCCGACATGCACAACAGTGTTCAAACATCACCTGGTGTCCAGGTCTCCTGCTGGTGGGGTTCCCGCCATTCACCTCCTTCCTTAGAGTCACCCCACTTGCCTCTGACAACACACTCTTCAGGAGGGGTTTGCAGGGGGTGTGATGAATCGAGAGTGGGAAGGGTAAGTGGGAGAAGGAGTGAGACACAAGCCCTTAGGTGTCTGTCCGGACACGTTCCTCTCTAATTCATATTCCAAGAACACGCGTGTGCGCAAGGTCTGCGTTCCTGGGGAATCCGACCAGCTGTGGGAAAATTCTGCCGCCTTGTGGCCGCCTCCTGTAACTACAACGTTCCAAAGGGAGCTCAGCGGCCCTTCCTGTTCAAAAGGCCAGCGGGGTTGTAATTGACACCCCCGCTGCAAAAATGTCCTGGGGATAGGCACTGGAAAAGAGCCCGAAACAGGATTGATTGGCAACAGGCGGTTTCAAGAGGTAAGTTGAATTCACCATGCGTGTTTTGTTTCCCTTTGTGTTGGTTTCTAAGAAAGGCCCAGGAAATATGCTCCACGACCATGCGAATGGGAGAAATGGAAATTGAAACGCTTTCGCGGTTTCACCTGGCAGCCGTTAGGATTGCCAGTGTCAATACGTCTGGAAGCAGTACCTTCGGGAGAGGGCCTGGAGAAAAGGGAAGCCTCCTAAGCCACTGGTGGTATTGCGCCCTGGTAACAGGCACCACTGAAAACAATCAAGAGATTCCTGCCAAAGAAAAACAAAAGCAGAGAGCCGGCCACATGATGTGGCAATCCACCTCCTGGCTGTCTTTGCACAGTAAAGTATCATTTGGGGAGACCCGGGCAGGCCAGCGACCCCTGCACACCTATTGACAAGAGCCAAGGCTTGAAAGTAAAAACACAGTGTCATGGTGTGTGATCATTTTAATGTCATGTTGGAGTCTGTTGTCTAGTATCTTGTTGAGGATTTTTGCATCTAAGTTCATCGGTGATATTGCTCTCCAGTTTTCTTTTCTTGTAGTATCTTTATCTGGTTTGGGGATCAGGTGGATGGCTTCATACAATGAGTTTGGGAGTGTTCTTTCCTCTGCAGTGTTTTGGAAGCGTTTGCAGAACCATGTGTACTTTAGAGAGACACGGGTGCCCCAGCTGTCACTAGCCACCTATTGACAACAGCCAAGTCTTGAAAGTAAAAACACAATGTCCATCCCCAGATGAATGGAAAGTGAAGAGTTGGTACACATAGAGCATGGAATACTGCTCAGCCATGAAACAGAATAATATCCTGCCATTTCCAGCATCTTCGATAGATCCGGAGTTCCCTGTACTCAGCATGGGACGTCCAACAGAGAAAGAGAAAATTCCAACGATAGCACGTATAGGTGGCATCTCAAAGTCGATACCAGGAAAGTAGAAAGCACAAACAGAGTCACAGATTTAGAACGCAAGTACAGGGTTTCGAGAGGGCAAAGGCATGCGGAGGTGGGTTGAATGAGGAGGGTGGGATTAACACATGCATTCTAATATGTATTAAGCAGACGATCCACAACCACCTTCTACAAAGCACAGGGAGCGGTCGGCACCACCCTGGACTAAGCTACGTGGGAAGAGAATGCGAAAGAGAATGGATGTGTATATATATACATACACGGAGAACTGAATCAAGGTGCTGCACAGCGAAAGTCAACAGCATTGTAAATTCACTAGACATGGACAGAAATTAGAATCTCTATAAAAAGCAAAATGATCGAGATCCAGTATGTTCCTCTCAGGCCTCAGAGAGATGCGCGGGTGTCACTTCCCTGGAGCGTGAGCAGGCTTGGGCACCAAAGTTGGAGTGTGGTCACAGTGAGGCAGGTCGGCGCGGGAGTGGGTCGCACCAGCGAATTAACCCCTTTGGACCTGTGGTGCCTGGTCCCTTCTGGTTGGCAGCAGTCTCTGTAGATGTAGGTGTGCCCTCCTGCAGCTAAGCCAAGCCCACTGCAGCCAGAGGATGGTGGTCCGACATGCACAACAGTGTTCAAACATCACCTGGTGTCCAGGTCTCCTGCTGGTGGGGTTCCCGCCATTCACCTCCTTCCTTAGAGTCACCCCACTTGCCTCTGACAACACACTCTTCAGGAGGGGTTTGCAGGGGGTGTGATGAATCGAGAGTGGGAAGGGTAAGTGGGAGAAGGAGTGAGACACAAGCCCTTAGGTGTCTGTCCGGACACGTTCCTCTCTAATTCATATTCCAAGAACACGCGTGTGCGCAAGGTCTGCGTTCCTGGGGAATCCGACCAGCTGTGGGAAAATGCTGCCGCCTTGTGGCCGCCTCCTGTAACTACAACGTTCCAAAGGGAGCTCAGCGGCCCTTCCTGTTCAAAAGGCCAGCGGGGTTGTAATTGACACCCCCGCTGCAAAAATGTCCTGGGGATAGGCACTGGAAAAGAGCCCGAAACAGGATTGATTGGCAACAGGCGGTTTCAAGAGGTAAGTTGAATTCACCATGCGTGTTTTGTTTCCCTTTGTGTTGGTTTCTAAGAAAGGCCCAGGAAATATGCTCCACGACCATGCGAATGGGAGAAATGGAAATTGAAACGCTTTCGCGGTTTCACCTGGCAGCCGTTAGGATTGCCAGTGTCAATACGTCTGGAAGCAGTACCTTCGGGAGAGGGCCTGGAGAAAAGGGAAGCCTCCTAAGCCACTGGTGGTATTGCGCCCTGGTAACAGGCACCACTGAAAACAATCAAGAGATTCCTGCCAAAGAAAAACAAAAGCAGAGAGCCGGCCACATGATGTGGCAATCCACCTCCTGGCTGTCTTTGCACAGTAAAGTATCATTTGGGGAGACCCGGGCAGGCCAGCGACCCCTGCACACCTATTGACAAGAGCCAAGGCTTGAAAGTAAAAACACAGTGTCATGGTGTGTGATCCTTTTAATGTCATGTTGGAGTCTGTTGTCTAGTATCTTGTTGAGGATTTTTGCATCTAAGTTCATCGGTGATATTGCTCTCCAGTTTTCTTTTCTTGTAGTATCTTTATCTGGTTTGGGGATCAGGTGGATGGCTTCATACAATGAGTTTGGGAGTGTTCTTTCCTCTGCAGTGTTTTGGAAGCGTTTGCAGAACCATGTGTACTTTAGAGAGACACGGGTGCCCCAGCTGTCACTAGCCACCTATTGACAACAGCCAAGTCTTGAAAGTAAAAACACAATGTCCATCCCCAGATGAATGGAAAGTGAAGAGTTGGTACACATAGAGCATGGAATACTGCTCAGCCATGAAACAGAATAATATCCTGCCATTTCCAGCATCTTCGATAGATCCGGAGTTCCCTGTACTCAGCATGGGACGTCCAACAGAGAAAGAGAAAATTCCAACGATAGCACGTATAGGTGGCATCTCAAAGTCGATACCAGGAAAGTAGAAAGCACAAACAGAGTCACAGATTTAGAACGCAAGTACAGGGTTTCGAGAGGGCAAAGGCATGCGGAGGTGGGTTGAATGAGGAGGGTGGGATTAACACATGCATTCTAATATGTATTAAGCAGACGATAAACAACCACCTTCTACAAAGCACAGGGAGTGGTCGGCACCACGCTGGACTAAGCTACGTGGGAAGAGAATGCGAAAGAGAATGGATGTGTATATATATACATACACGGAGAACTGAATCAAGGTGCTGCACAGCGAAAGTCAACAGCATTGTAAATTCACTAGACATGGACAGAAATTAGAATCTCTATAAAAAGCAAAATGATCGAGATCCAGTATGTTCCTCTCAGGCCTCAGAGAGATGCGCGGGTGTCACTTCCCTGGAGCGTGAGCAGGCTTGGGCACCAAAGTTGGAGTGTGGTCACAGTGAGGCAGGTCGGCGCGGGAGTGGGTCGCACCAGCGAATTATCCCCTTTGGACCTGTGGTGCCTGGTCCCTTCTGGTTGGCAGCAGTCTCTGTAGATGTAGGTGTGCCCTCCTGCAGCTAAGCCAAGCCCACTGCAGCCAGAGGATGGTGGTCCGACATGCACAACAGTGTTCAAACATCACCTGGTGTCCAGGTCTCCTGCTGGTGGGGTTCCCGCCATTCACCTCCTTCCTTAGAGTCACCCCACTTGCCTCCGACAACACACTCTTCAGGAGGGGTTTGCAGGGGGTGTGATGAATCGAGAGTGGGAAGGGTAAGTGGGAGAAGGAGTGAGACACAAGCCCTTAGGTGTCTGTCCGGACACGTTCCTCTCTAATTCATATTCCAAGAACACGCGTGTGCACAAGGTCTGCGTTCCTGGGGAATCCGACCAGCTGTGGGAAAATGCTGCCGCCTTGTGGCCGCCTCCTGTAACTACAACGTTCCAAAGGGAGCTCAGCGGCCCTTCCTGTTCAAAAGGCCAGCGGGGTTGTAATTGACACCCCCGCTGCAAAAATGTCCTGGGGATAGGCACTGGAAAAGAGCCCGAAACAGGATTGATTGGCAACAGGCGGTTTCAAGAGGTAAGTTGAATTCACCATGCGTGTTTTGTTTCCCTTTGTGTTGGTTTCTAAGAAAGGCCCAGGAAATATGCTCCACGCCCATGCGAATGGGAGAAATGGAAATTGAAACGCCTTCGCGGTTTCACCTGGCAGCCGTTAGGATTGCCAGTGTCAATACGTCTGGAAGCAATACGTTCGGGAGAGGGCCTGGAGAAAAGGGAAGCCTCCTAAGCCACTGGTGGTATTGCGCCCTGGTAACAGGCACCACTGAAAACAATCAAGAGATTCCTGCCAAAAACAAAACAAAACCAGAGAGCCGGCCACATGATGTGGCAATCCACCTCCTGGCTGTCTTTGCACAGTAAAGTATCATTTGGGGAGACCCGGGCAGGCCAGCGACCCCTGCACACCTATTGACAAGAGCCAAGGCTTGAAAGTAAAAACACAGTGTCATGGTGTGTGATCCTTTTAATGTCATGTTGGAGTCTGTTGTCTAGTATCTTGTTGAGGATTTTTGCATCTAAGTTCATCGGTGATATTGCTCTCCAGTTTTCTTTTCTTGTAGTATCTTTGTCTGGTTTGGGGATCAGGTGGATGGCTTCGTACAATGAGTTTGGGAGTGTTCTTTCCTCTGCAGTGTTTTGGAAGCGTTTGCAGAACCATGTGTACTTTAGAGAGACACGGGTGCCCCAGCTGTCACTAGCCACCTATTGACAACAGCCAAGTCTTGAAAGTAAAAACACAATGTCCATCCCCAGATGAATGGAAAGTGAAGAGTTGGTACACATAGAGCATGGAATACTGCTCAGCCATGAAACAGAATAATATCCTGCCATTTCCAGCATCTTCGATAGATCCGGAGTTCCCTGTACTCAGCATGGGACGTCCAACAGAGAAAGAGAAAATTCCAACGATAGCACGTATAGGTGGCATCTCAAAGTCGATACCAGGAAAGTAGAAAGCACAAACAGAGTCACAGATTTAGAACGCAAGTACAGGGTTTCGAGAGGGCAAAGGCATGCGGAGGTGGGTTGAATGAGGAGGGTGGGATTAACACATGCATTCTAATATGTATTAAGCAGACGATCCACAACCACCTTCTACAAAGCACAGGGAGCGGTCGGCACCACCCTGGACTAAGCTACGTGGGAAGAGAATGCGAAAGAGAATGGATGTGTATATATATACATACACGGAGAACTGAATCAAGGTGCTGCACAGCGAAAGTCAACAGCATTGTAAATTCACTAGACATGGACAGAAATTAGAATCTCTATAAAAAGCAAAATGATCGAGATCCAGTATGTTCCTCTCAGGCCTCAGAGAGATGCGCGGGTGTCACTTCCCTGGAGCGTGAGCAGGCTTGGGCACCAAAGTTGGAGTGTGGTCACAGTGAGGCAGGTCGGCGCGGGAGTGGGTCGCACCAGCGAATTATCCCCTTTGGACCTGTGGTGCCTGGTCCCTTCTGGTTGGCAGCAGTCTCTGTAGATGTAGGTGTGCCCTCCTGCAGCTAAGCCAAGCCCACTGCAGCCAGAGGATGGTGGTCCGACATGCACAACAGTGTTCAAACATCACCTGGTGTCCAGGTCTCCTGCTGGTGGGGTTCCCGCCATTCACCTCCTTCCTTAGAGTCACCCCACTTGCCTCCGACAACACACTCTTCAGGAGGGGTTTGCAGGGGGTGTGATGAATCGAGAGTGGGAAGGGTAAGTGGGAGAAGGAGTGAGACACAAGCCCTTAGGTGTCTGTCCGGACACGTTCCTCTCTAATTCATATTCCAAGAACACGCATGTGCGCAAGGTCTGCGTTCCTGGGGAATCCGACCAGCTGTGGGAAAATGCTGCCGCCTTGTGGCCGCCTCCTGTAACTACAACGTTCCAAAGGGAGCTCAGCGGCCCTTCCTGTTCAAAAGGCCAGCGGGGTTGTAATTGACACCCCCGCTGCAAAAATGTCCTGGGGATAGGCACTGGAAAAGAGCCCGAAACAGGATTGATTGGCAACAGGCGGTTTCAAGAGGTAAGTTGAATTCACCATGCGTGTTTTGTTTCCCTTTGTGTTGGTTTCTAAGAAAGGCCCAGGAAATATGCTCCACGACCATGCGAATGGGAGAAATGGAAATTGAAACGCTTTCGCGGTTTCACCTGGCAGCCGTTAGGATTGCCAGTGTCAATACGTCTGGAAGCAGTACCTTCGGGAGAGGGCCTGGAGAAAAGGGAAGCCTCCTAAGCCACTGGTGGTATTGCGCCCTGGTAACAGGCACCACTGAAAACAATCAAGAGATTCCTGCCAAAGAAAAACAAAACCAGAGAGCCGGCCACATGATGTGGCAATCCACCTCCTGGCTGTCTTTGCACAGTAAAGTATCATTTGGGGAGACCCGGGCAGGCCAGCGACCCCTGCACACCTATTGACAAGAGCCAAGGCTTGGAAGTAAAATCACAGTGTCATGGTGTGTGATCCTTTTAATGTCATGTTGGAGTCTGTTGTCTAGTATCTTGTTGAGGATTTTTGCATCTAAGTTCATCGGTGATATTGCTCTCCAGTTTTCTTTTCTTGTAGTATCTTTGTCTGGTTTGGGGATCAGGTGGATGGCTTCGTACAATGAGTTTGGGAGTGTTCTTTCCTCTGCAGTGTTTTGGAAGCGTTTGCAGAACCATGTGTACTTTAGAGAGACACGGGTGCCCCAGCTGTCACTAGCCACCTATTGACAACAGCCAAGTCTTGAAAGTAAAAACACAATGTCCATCCCCAGATGAATGGAAAGTGAAGAGTTGGTACACATAGAGCATGGAATACTGCTCAGCCATGAAACAGAATAATATCCTGCCATTTCCAGCATCTTCGATAGATCCGGAGTTCCCTGTACTCAGCATGGGACGTCCAACAGAGAAAGAGAAAATTCCAACGATAGCACGTATAGGTGGCATCTCAAAGTCGATACCAGGAAAGTAGAAAGCACAAACAGAGTCACAGATTTAGAACGCAAGTACAGGGTTTCGAGAGGGCAAAGGCATGCGGAGGTGGGTTGAATGAGGAGGGTGGGATTAACACATGCATTCTAATATGTATTAAGCAGACGATCCACAACCACCTTCTACAAAGCACAGGGAGCGGTCGGCACCACCCTGGACTAAGCTACGTGGGAAGAGAATGCGAAAGAGAATGGATGTGTATATATATACATACACGGAGAACTGAATCAAGGTGCTGCACAGCGAAAGTCAACAGCATTGTAAATTCACTAGACATGGACAGAAATTAGAATCTCTATAAAAAGCAAAATGATCGAGATCCAGTATGTTCCTCTCAGGCCTCAGAGAGATGCGCGGGTGTCACTTCCCTGGAGCGTGAGCAGGCTTGGGCACCAAAGTTGGAGTGTGGTCACAGTGAGGCAGGTCGGCACGGGAGTGGGTCGCACCAGCGAATTAACCCCTTTGGACCTGTGGTGCCTGGTCCCTTCTGGTTGGCAGCAGTCTCTGTAGATGTAGGTGTGCCCTCCTGCAGCTAAGCCAAGCCCACTGCAGCCAGAGGATGGTGGTCCGACATGCACAACAGTGTTCAAACATCACCTGGTGTCCAGGTCTCCTGCTGGTGGGGTTCCCGCCATTCACCTCCTTCCTTAGAGTCACCCCACTTGCCTCTGACAACACACTCTTCAGGAGGGGTTTGCAGGGGGTGTGATGAATCGAGAGTGGGAAGGGTAAGTGGGAGAAGGAGTGAGACACAAGCCCTTAGGTGTCTGTCCGGACACGTTCCTCTCTAATTCATATTCCAAGAACACGCGTGTGCGCAAGGTCTGCGTTCCTGGGGAATCCGACCAGCTGTGGGAAAATTCTGCCGCCTTGTGGCCGCCTCCTGTAACTACAACGTTCCAAAGGGAGCTCAGCGGCCCTTCCTGTTCAAAAGGCCAGCGGGGTTGTAATTGACACCCCCGCTGCAAAAATGTCCTGGGGATAGGCACTGGAAAAGAGCCCGAAACAGGATTGATTGGCAACAGGCGGTTTCAAGAGGTAAGTTGAATTCACCATGCGTGTTTTGTTTCCCTTTGTGTTGGTTTCTAAGAAAGGCCCAGGAAATATGCTCCACGACCATGCGAATGGGAGAAATGGAAATTGAAACGCTTTCGCGGTTTCACCTGGCAGCCGTTAGGATTGCCAGTGTCAATACGTCTGGAAGCAGTACCTTCGGGAGAGGGCCTGGAGAAAAGGGAAGCCTCCTAAGCCACTGGTGGTATTGCGCCCTGGTAACAGGCACCACTGAAAACAATCAAGAGATTCCTGCCAAAGAAAAACAAAAGCAGAGAGCCGGCCACATGATGTGGCAATCCACCTCCTGGCTGTCTTTGCACAGTAAAGTATCATTTGGGGAGACCCGGGCAGGCCAGCGACCCCTGCACACCTATTGACAAGAGCCAAGGCTTGAAAGTAAAAACACAGTGTCATGGTGTGTGATCCTTTTAATGTCATGTTGGAGTCTGTTGTCTAGTATCTTGTTGAGGATTTTTGCATCTAAGTTCATCGGTGATATTGCTCTCCAGTTTTCTTTTCTTGTAGTATCTTTATCTGGTTTGGGGATCAGGTGGATGGCTTCATACAATGAGTTTGGGAGTGTTCTTTCCTCTGCAGTGTTTTGGAAGCGTTTGCAGAACCATGTGTACTTTAGAGAGACACGGGTGCCCCAGCTGTCACTAGCCACCTATTGACAACAGCCAAGTCTTGAAAGTAAAAACACAATGTCCATCCCCAGATGAATGGAAAGTGAAGAGTTGGTACACATAGAGCATGGAATACTGCTCAGCCATGAAACAGAATAATATCCTGCCATTTCCAGCATCTTCGATAGATCCGGAGTTCCCTGTACTCAGCATGGGACGTCCAACAGAGAAAGAGAAAATTCCAACGATAGCACGTATAGGTGGCATCTCAAAGTCGATACCAGGAAAGTAGAAAGCACAAACAGAGTCACAGATTTAGAACGCAAGTACAGGGTTTCGAGAGGGCAAAGGCATGCGGAGGTGGGTTGAATGAGGAGGGTGGGATTAACACATGCATTCTAATATGTATTAAGCAGACGATCCACAACCACCTTCTACAAAGCACAGGGAGCGGTCGGCACCACCCTGGACTAAGCTACGTGGGAAGAGAATGCGAAAGAGAATGGATGTGTATATATATACATACACGGAGAACTGAATCAAGGTGCTGCACAGCGAAAGTCAACAGCATTGTAAATTCACTAGACATGGACAGAAATTAGAATCTCTATAAAAAGCAAAATGATCGAGATCCAGTATGTTCCTCTCAGGCCTCAGAGAGATGCGCGGGTGTCACTTCCCTGGAGCGTGAGCAGGCTTGGGCACCAAAGTTGGAGTGTGGTCACAGTGAGGCAGGTCGGCACGGGAGTGGGTCGCACCAGCGAATTAACCCCTTTGGACCTGTGGTGCCTGGTCCCTTCTGGTTGGCAGCAGTCTCTGTAGATGTAGGTGTGCCCTCCTGCAGCTAAGCCAAGCCCACTGCAGCCAGAGGATGGTGGTCCGACATGCACAACAGTGTTCAAACATCACCTGGTGTCCAGGTCTCCTGCTGGTGGGGTTCCCGCCATTCACCTCCTTCCTTAGAGTCACCCCACTTGCCTCTGACAACACACTCTTCAGGAGGGGTTTGCAGGGGGTGTGATGAATCGAGAGTGGGAAGGGTAAGTGGGAGAAGGAGTGAGACACAAGCCCTTAGGTGTCTGTCCGGACACGTTCCTCTCTAATTCATATTCCAAGAACACGCGTGTGCGCAAGGTCTGCGTTCCTGGGGAATCCGACCAGCTGTGGGAAAATTCTGCCGCCTTGTGGCCGCCTCCTGTAACTACAACGTTCCAAAGGGAGCTCAGCGGCCCTTCCTGTTCAAAAGGCCAGCGGGGTTGTAATTGACACCCCCGCTGCAAAAATGTCCTGGGGATAGGCACTGGAAAAGAGCCCGAAACAGGATTGATTGGCAACAGGCGGTTTCAAGAGGTAAGTTGAATTCACCATGCGTGTTTTGTTTCCCTTTGTGTTGGTTTCTAAGAAAGGCCCAGGAAATATGCTCCACGACCATGCGAATGGGAGAAATGGAAATTGAAACGCTTTCGCGGTTTCACCTGGCAGCCGTTAGGATTGCCAGTGTCAATACGTCTGGAAGCAGTACCTTCGGGAGAGGGCCTGGAGAAAAGGGAAGCCTCCTAAGCCACTGGTGGTATTGCGCCCTGGTAACAGGCACCACTGAAAACAATCAAGAGATTCCTGCCAAAGAAAAACAAAAGCAGAGAGCCGGCCACATGATGTGGCAATCCACCTCCTGGCTGTCTTTGCACAGTAAAGTATCATTTGGGGAGACCCGGGCAGGCCAGCGACCCCTGCACACCTATTGACAAGAGCCAAGGCTTGAAAGTAAAAACACAGTGTCATGGTGTGTGATCCTTTTAATGTCATGTTGGAGTCTGTTGTCTAGTATCTTGTTGAGGATTTTTGCATCTAAGTTCATCGGTGATATTGCTCTCCAGTTTTCTTTTCTTGTAGTATCTTTATCTGGTTTGGGGATCAGGTGGATGGCTTCATACAATGAGTTTGGGAGTGTTCTTTCCTCTGCAGTGTTTTGGAAGCGTTTGCAGAACCATGTGTACTTTAGAGAGACACGGGTGCCCCAGCTGTCACTAGCCACCTATTGACAACAGCCAAGTCTTGAAAGTAAAAACACAATGTCCATCCCCAGATGAATGGAAAGTGAAGAGTTGGTACACATAGAGCATGGAATACTGCTCAGCCATGAAACAGAATAATATCCTGCCATTTCCAGCATCTTCGATAGATCCGGAGTTCCCTGTACTCAGCATGGGACGTCCAACAGAGAAAGAGAAAATTCCAACGATAGCACGTATAGGTGGCATCTCAAAGTCGATACCAGGAAAGTAGAAAGCACAAACAGAGTCACAGATTTAGAACGCAAGTACAGGGTTTCGAGAGGGCAAAGGCATGCGGAGGTGGGTTGAATGAGGAGGGTGGGATTAACACATGCATTCTAATATGTATTAAGCAGACGATCCACAACCACCTTCTACAAAGCACAGGGAGCGGTCGGCACCACCCTGGACTAAGCTACGTGGGAAGAGAATGCGAAAGAGAATGGATGTGTATATATATACATACACGGAGAACTGAATCAAGGTGCTGCACAGCGAAAGTCAACAGCATTGTAAATTCACTAGACATGGACAGAAATTAGAATCTCTATAAAAAGCAAAATGATCGAGATCCAGTATGTTCCTCTCAGGCCTCAGAGAGATGCGCGGGTGTCACTTCCCTGGAGCGTGAGCAGGCTTGGGCACCAAAGTTGGAGTGTGGTCACAGTGAGGCAGGTCGGCACGGGAGTGGGTCGCACCAGCGAATTAACCCCTTTGGACCTGTGGTGCCTGGTCCCTTCTGGTTGGCAGCAGTCTCTGTAGATGTAGGTGTGCCCTCCTGCAGCTAAGCCAAGCCCACTGCAGCCAGAGGATGGTGGTCCGACATGCACAACAGTGTTCAAACATCACCTGGTGTCCAGGTCTCCTGCTGGTGGGGTTCCCGCCATTCACCTCCTTCCTTAGAGTCACCCCACTTGCCTCTGACAACACACTCTTCAGGAGGGGTTTGCAGGGGGTGTGATGAATCGAGAGTGGGAAGGGTAAGTGGGAGAAGGAGTGAGACACAAGCCCTTAGGTGTCTGTCCGGACACGTTCCTCTCTAATTCATATTCCAAGAACACGCGTGTGCGCAAGGTCTGCGTTCCTGGGGAATCCGACCAGCTGTGGGAAAATGCTGCCGCCTTGTGGCCGCCTCCTGTAACTACAACGTTCCAAAGGGAGCTCAGCGGCCCTTCCTGTTCAAAAGGCCAGCGGGGTTGTAATTGACACCCCCGCTGCAAAAATGTCCTGGGGATAGGCACTGGAAAAGAGCCCGAAACAGGATTGATTGGCAACAGGCGGTTTCAAGAGGTAAGTTGAATTCACCATGCGTGTTTTGTTTCCCTTTGTGTTGGTTTCTAAGAAAGGCCCAGGAAATATGCTCCACGACCATGCGAATGGGAGAAATGGAAATTGAAACGCTTTCGCGGTTTCACCTGGCAGCCGTTAGGATTGCCAGTGTCAATACGTCTGGAAGCAGTACCTTCGGGAGAGGGCCTGGAGAAAAGGGAAGCCTCCTAAGCCACTGGTGGTATTGCGCCCTGGTAACAGGCACCACTGAAAACAATCAAGAGATTCCTGCCAAAGAAAAACAAAAGCAGAGAGCCGGCCACATGATGTGGCAATCCACCTCCTGGCTGTCTTTGCACAGTAAAGTATCATTTGGGGAGACCCGGGCAGGCCAGCGACCCCTGCACACCTATTGACAAGAGCCAAGGCTTGAAAGTAAAAACACAGTGTCATGGTGTGTGATCCTTTTAATGTCATGTTGGAGTCTGTTGTCTAGTATCTTGTTGAGGATTTTTGCATCTAAGTTCATCGGTGATATTGCTCTCCAGTTTTCTTTTCTTGTAGTATCTTTATCTGGTTTGGGGATCAGGTGGATGGCTTCATACAATGAGTTTGGGAGTGTTCTTTCCTCTGCAGTGTTTTGGAAGCGTTTGCAGAACCATGTGTACTTTAGAGAGACACGGGTGCCCCAGCTGTCACTAGCCACCTATTGACAACAGCCAAGTCTTGAAAGTAAAAACACAATGTCCATCCCCAGATGAATGGAAAGTGAAGAGTTGGTACACATAGAGCATGGAATACTGCTCAGCCATGAAACAGAATAATATCCTGCCATTTCCAGCATCTTCGATAGATCCGGAGTTCCCTGTACTCAGCATGGGACGTCCAACAGAGAAAGAGAAAATTCCAACGATAGCACGTATAGGTGGCATCTCAAAGTCGATACCAGGAAAGTAGAAAGCACAAACAGAGTCACAGATTTAGAACGCAAGTACAGGGTTTCGAGAGGGCAAAGGCATGCGGAGGTGGGTTGAATGAGGAGGGTGGGATTAACACATGCATTCTAATATGTATTAAGCAGACGATAAACAACCACCTTCTACAAAGCACAGGGAGTGGTCGGCACCACGCTGGACTAAGCTACGTGGGAAGAGAATGCGAAAGAGAATGGATGTGTATATATATACATACACGGAGAACTGAATCAAGGTGCTGCACAGCGAAAGTCAACAGCATTGTAAATTCACTAGACATGGACAGAAATTAGAATCTCTATAAAAAGCAAAATGATCGAGATCCAGTATGTTCCTCTCAGGCCTCAGAGAGATGCGCGGGTGTCACTTCCCTGGAGCGTGAGCAGGCTTGGGCACCAAAGTTGGAGTGTGGTCACAGTGAGGCAGGTCGGCGCGGGAGTGGGTCGCACCAGCGAATTATCCCCTTTGGACCTGTGGTGCCTGGTCCCTTCTGGTTGGCAGCAGTCTCTGTAGATGTAGGTGTGCCCTCCTGCAGCTAAGCCAAGCCCACTGCAGCCAGAGGATGGTGGTCCGACATGCACAACAGTGTTCAAACATCACCTGGTGTCCAGGTCTCCTGCTGGTGGGGTTCCCGCCATTCACCTCCTTCCTTAGAGTCACCCCACTTGCCTCCGACAACACACTCTTCAGGAGGGGTTTGCAGGGGGTGTGATGAATCGAGAGTGGGAAGGGTAAGTGGGAGAAGGAGTGAGACACAAGCCCTTAGGTGTCTGTCCGGACACGTTCCTCTCTAATTCATATTCCAAGAACACGCGTGTGCACAAGGTCTGCGTTCCTGGGGAATCCGACCAGCTGTGGGAAAATGCTGCCGCCTTGTGGCCGCCTCCTGTAACTACAACGTTCCAAAGGGAGCTCAGCGGCCCTTCCTGTTCAAAAGGCCAGCGGGGTTGTAATTGACACCCCCGCTGCAAAAATGTCCTGGGGATAGGCACTGGAAAAGAGCCCGAAACAGGATTGATTGGCAACAGGCGGTTTCAAGAGGTAAGTTGAATTCACCATGCGTGTTTTGTTTCCCTTTGTGTTGGTTTCTAAGAAAGGCCCAGGAAATATGCTCCACGCCCATGCGAATGGGAGAAATGGAAATTGAAACGCCTTCGCGGTTTCACCTGGCAGCCGTTAGGATTGCCAGTGTCAATACGTCTGGAAGCAATACGTTCGGGAGAGGGCCTGGAGAAAAGGGAAGCCTCCTAAGCCACTGGTGCTATTGCGCCCTGGTAACAGGCACCACTGAAAACAATCAAGAGATTCCTGCCAAAAACAAAACAAAACCAGAGAGCCGGCCACATGATGTGGCAATCCACCTCCTGGCTGTCTTTGCACAGTAAAGTATCATTTGGGGAGACCCGGGCAGGCCAGCGACCCCTGCACACCTATTGACAAGAGCCAAGGCTTGAAAGTAAAAACACAGTGTCATGGTGTGTGATCCTTTTAATGTCATGTTGGAGTCTGTTGTCTAGTATCTTGTTGAGGATTTTTGCATCTAAGTTCATCGGTGATATTGCTCTCCAGTTTTCTTTTCTTGTAGTATCTTTGTCTGGTTTGGGGATCAGGTGGATGGCTTCGTACAATGAGTTTGGGAGTGTTCTTTCCTCTGCAGTGTTTTGGAAGCGTTTGCAGAACCATGTGTACTTTAGAGAGACACGGGTGCCCCAGCTGTCACTAGCCACCTATTGACAACAGCCAAGTCTTGAAAGTAAAAACACAATGTCCATCCCCAGATGAATGGAAAGTGAAGAGTTGGTACACATAGAGCATGGAATACTGCTCAGCCATGAAACAGAATAATATCCTGCCATTTCCAGCATCTTCGATAGATCCGGAGTTCCCTGTACTCAGCATGGGACGTCCAACAGAGAAAGAGAAAATTCCAACGATAGCACGTATAGGTGGCATCTCAAAGTCGATACCAGGAAAGTAGAAAGCACAAACAGAGTCACAGATTTAGAACGCAAGTACAGGGTTTCGAGAGGGCAAAGGCATGCGGAGGTGGGTTGAATGAGGAGGGTGGGATTAACACATGCATTCTAATATGTATTAAGCAGACGATCCACAACCACCTTCTACAAAGCACAGGGAGCGGTCGGCACCACCCTGGACTAAGCTACGTGGGAAGAGAATGCGAAAGAGAATGGATGTGTATATATATACATACACGGAGAACTGAATCAAGGTGCTGCACAGCGAAAGTCAACAGCATTGTAAATTCACTAGACATGGACAGAAATTAGAATCTCTATAAAAAGCAAAATGATCGAGATCCAGTATGTTCCTCTCAGGCCTCAGAGAGATGCGCGGGTGTCACTTCCCTGGAGCGTGAGCAGGCTTGGGCACCAAAGTTGGAGTGTGGTCACAGTGAGGCAGGTCGGCGCGGGAGTGGGTCGCACCAGCGAATTATCCCCTTTGGACCTGTGGTGCCTGGTCCCTTCTGGTTGGCAGCAGTCTCTGTAGATGTAGGTGTGCCCTCCTGCAGCTAAGCCAAGCCCACTGCAGCCAGAGGATGGTGGTCCGACATGCACAACAGTGTTCAAACATCACCTGGTGTCCAGGTCTCCTGCTGGTGGGGTTCCCGCCATTCACCTCCTTCCTTAGAGTCACCCCACTTGCCTCCGACAACACACTCTTCAGGAGGGGTTTGCAGGGGGTGTGATGAATCGAGAGTGGGAAGGGTAAGTGGGAGAAGGAGTGAGACACAAGCCCTTAGGTGTCTGTCCGGACACGTTCCTCTCTAATTCATATTCCAAGAACACGCGTGTGCACAAGGTCTGCGTTCCTGGGGAATCCGACCAGCTGTGGGAAAATGCTGCCGCCTTGTGGCCGCCTCCTGTAACTACAACGTTCCAAAGGGAGCTCAGCGGCCCTTCCTGTTCAAAAGGCCCGCGGGGTTGTAATTGACACCCCCGCTGCAAAAATGTCCTGGGGATAGGCACTGGAAAAGAGCCCGAAACAGGATTGATTGGCAACAGGCGGTTTCAAGAGGTAAGTTGAATTCACCATGCGTGTTTTGTTTCCCTTTGTGTTGGTTTCTAAGAAAGGCCCAGGAAATATGCTCCACGCCCATGCGAATGGGAGAAATGGAAATTGAAACGCCTTCGCGGTTTCACCTGGCAGCCGTTAGGATTGCCAGTGTCAATACGTCTGGAAGCAATACCTTCGGGAGAGGGCCTGGAGAAAAGGGAAGCCTCCTAAGCCACTGGTGGTATTGCGCCCTGGTAACAGGCACCACTGAAAACAATCAAGAGATTCCTGCCAAAAACAAAACAAAACCAGAGAGCCGGCCACATGATGTGGCAATCCACCTCCTGGCTGTCTTTGCACAGTAAAGTATCATTTGGGGAGACCCGGGCAGGCCAGCGACCCCTGCACACCTATTGACAAGAGCCAAGGCTTGAAAGTAAAAACACAGTGTCATGGTGTGTGATCCTTTTAATGTCATGTTGGAGTCTGTTGGCTAGTATCTTGTTGAGGATTTTTGCATCTAAGTTCATCGGTGATATTGCTCTCCAGTTTTCTTTTCTTGTAGTATCTTTGTCTGGTTTGGGGATCAGGTGGATGGCTTCATACAATGAGTTTGGGAGTGTTCTTTCCTCTGCAGTGTTTTGGAAGCGTTTGCAGAACCATGTGTACTTTAGAGAGACACGGGTGCCCCAGCTGTCACTAGCCACCTATTGACAACAGCCAAGTCTTGAAAGTAAAAACACAATGTCCATCCCCAGATGAATGGAAAGTGAAGAGTTGGTACACATAGAGCATGGAATACTGCTCAGCCATGAAACAGAATAATATCCTGCCATTTCCAGCATCTTCGATAGATCCGGAGTTCCCTGTACTCAGCATGGGACGTCCAACAGAGAAAGAGAAAATTCCAACGATAGCACGTATAGGTGGCATCTCAAAGTCGATACCAGGAAAGTAGAAAGCACAAACAGAGTCACAGATTTAGAACGCAAGTACAGGGTTTCGAGAGGGCAAAGGCATGCGGAGGTGGGTTGAATGAGGAGGGTGGGATTAACACATGCATTCTAATATGTATTAAGCAGACGATCCACAACCACCTTCTACAAAGCACAGGGAGCGGTCGGCACCACCCTGGACTAAGCTACGTGGGAAGAGAATGCGAAAGAGAATGGATGTGTATATATATACATACACGGAGAACTGAATCAAGGTGCTGCACAGCGAAAGTCAACAGCATTGTAAATTCACTAGACATGGACAGAAATTAGAATCTCTATAAAAAGCAAAATGATCGAGATCCAGTATGTTCCTCTCAGGCCTCAGAGAGATGCGCGGGTGTCACTTCCCTGGAGCGTGAGCAGGCTTGGGCACCAAAGTTGGAGTGTGGTCACAGTGAGGCAGGTCGGCACGGGAGTGGGTCGCACCAGCAAATTAACCCCTTTGGACCTGTGGTGCCTGGTCCCTTCTGGTTGGCAGCAGTCTCTGTAGATGTAGGTGTGCCCTCCTGCAGCTAAGCCAAGCCCACTGCAGCCAGAGGATGGTGGTCCGACATGCACAACAGTGTTCAAACATCACCTGGTGTCCAGGTCTCCTGCTGGTGGGGTTCCCGCCATTCACCTCCTTCCTTAGAGTCACCCCACTTGCCTCCGACAACACACTCTTCAGGAGGGGTTTGCAGGGGGTGTGATGAATCGAGAGTGGGAAGGGTAAGTGGGAGAAGGAGTGAGACACAAGCCCTTAGGTGTCTGTCCGGACACGTTCCTCTCTAATTCATATTCCAAGAACATGCGTGTGCGCAAGGTCTGCGTTCCTGGGGAATCCGACCAGCTGTGGGAAAATGCTGCCGCCTTGTGGCCGCCTCCTGTAACTACAACGTTCCAAAGGGAGCTCAGCGGCCCTTCCTGTTCAAAAGGCCAGCGGGGTTGTAATTGACACCCCCGCTGCAAAAATGTCCTGGGGATAGGCACTGGAAAAGAGCCCGAAACAGGATTGATTGGCAACAGGCGGTTTCAAGAGGTAAGTTGAATTCACCATGCGTGTTTTGTTTCCCTTTGTGTTGGTTTCTAAGAAAGGCCCAGGAAATATGCTCCACGACCATGCGAATGGGAGAAATGGAAATTGAAACGCTTTCGCGGTTTCACCTGGCAGCCGTTAGGATTGCCAGTGTCAATACGTCTGGAAGCAGTACCTTCGGGAGAGGGCCTGGAGAAAAGGGAAGCCTCCTAAGCCACTGGTGGTATTGCGCCCTGGTAACAGGCACCACTGAAAACAATCAAGAGATTCCTGCCAAAGAAAAACAAAACCAGAGAGCCGGCCACATGATGTGGCAATCCACCTCCTGGCTGTCTTTGCACAGTAAAGTATCATTTGGGGAGACCCGGGCAGGCCAGCGACCCCTGCACACCTATTGACAAGAGCCAAGGCTTGAAAGTAAAAACACAGTGTCATGGTGTGTGATCCTTTTAATGTCATGTTGGAGTCTGTTGTCTAGTATCTTGTTGAGGATTTTTGCATCTAAGTTCATCGGTGATATTGCTCTCCAGTTTTCTTTTCTTGTAGTATCTTTGTCTGGTTTGGGGATCAGGTGGATGGCTTCGTACAATGAGTTTGGGAGTGTTCTTTCCTCTGCAGTGTTTTGGAAGCGTTTGCAGAACCATGTGTACTTTAGAGAGACACGGGTGCCCCAGCTGTCACTAGCCACCTATTGACAACAGCCAAGTCTTGAAAGTAAAAACACAATGTCCATCCCCAGATGAATGGAAAGTGAAGAGTTGGTACACATAGAGCATGGAATACTGCTCAGCCATGAAACAGAATAATATCCTGCCATTTCCAGCATCTTCGATAGATCCGGAGTTCCCTGTACTCAGCATGGGACGTCCAACAGAGAAAGAGAAAATTCCAACGATAGCACGTATAGGTGGCATCTCAAAGTCGATACCAGGAAAGTAGAAAGCACAAACAGAGTCACAGATTTAGAACGCAAGTACAGGGTTTCGAGAGGGCAAAGGCATGCGGAGGTGGGTTGAATGAGGAGGGTGGGATTAACACATGCATTCTAATATGTATTAAGCAGACGATCCACAACCACCTTCTACAAAGCACAGGGAGCGGTCGGCACCACCCTGGACTAAGCTACGTGGGAAGAGAATGCGAAAGAGAATGGATGTGTATATATATACATACACGGAGAACTGAATCAAGGTGCTGCACAGCGAAAGTCAACAGCATTGTAAATTCACTAGACATGGACAGAAATTAGAATCTCTATAAAAAGCAAAATGATCGAGATCCAGTATGTTCCTCTCAGGCCTCAGAGAGATGCGCGGGTGTCACTTCCCTGGAGCGTGAGCAGGCTTGGGCACCAAAGTTGGAGTGTGGTCACAGTGAGGCAGGTCGGCGCGGGAGTGGGTCGCACCAGCGAATTATCCCCTTTGGACCTGTGGTGCCTGGTCCCTTCTGGTTGGCAGCAGTCTCTGTAGATGTAGGTGTGCCCTCCTGCAGCTAAGCCAAGCCCACTGCAGCCAGAGGATGGTGGTCCGACATGCACAACAGTGTTCAAACATCACCTGGTGTCCAGGTCTCCTGCTGGTGGGGTTCCTGCCATTCACCTCCTTCCTTAGAGTCACCCCACTTGCCTCCGACAACACACTCTTCAGGAGGGGTTTGCAGAGGGTGTGATGAATCGAGAGTGGGAAGGGTAAGTGGGAGAAGGAGTGAGACACAAGCCCTTAGGTGTCTGTCCGGACACGTTCCTCTCTAATTCATATTCCAAGAACACGCGTGTGCACAAGGTCTGCGTTCCTGGGGAATCCGACCAGCTGTGGGAAAATGCTGCCGCCTTGTGGCCGCCTCCTGTAACTACAACGTTCCAAAGGGAGCTCAGCGGCCCTTCCTGTTCAAAAGGCCAGCGGGGTTGTAATTGACACCCCCGCTGCAAAAATGTCCTGGGGATAGGCACTGGAAAAGAGCCCGAAACAGGATTGATTGGCAACAGGCGGTTTCAAGAGGTAAGTTGAATTCACCATGCGTGTTTTGTTTTCCTTTGTGTTGGTTTCTAAGAAAGGCCCAGGAAATATGCTCCACGCCCATGCGAATGGGAGAAATGGAAATTGAAACGCCTTCGCGGTTTCACCTGGCAGCCGTTAGGATTGCCAGTGTCAATACGTCTGGAAGCAGTACCTTCGGGAGAGGGCCTGGAGAAAAGGGAAGCCTCCTAAGCCACTGGTGGTATTGCGCCCTGGTAACAGGCACCACTGAAAACAATCAAGAGATTCCTGCCAAAAACAAAACAAAACCAGAGAGCCGGCCACATGATGTGGCAATCCACCTCCTGGCTGTCTTTGCACAGTAAAGTATCATTTGGGGAGACCCGGGCAGGCCAGCGACCCCTGCACACCTATTGACAAGAGCCAAGGCTTGAAAGTAAAAACACAGTGTCATGGTGTGTGATCCTTTTAATGTCATGTTGGAGTCTGTTGGCTAGTATCTTGTTGAGGATTTTTGCATCTAAGTTCATCGGTGATATTGCTCTCCAGTTTTCTTTTCTTGTAGTATCTTTGTCTGGTTTGGGGATCAGGTGGATGGCTTCGTACAATGAGTTTGGGAGTGTTCTTTCCTCTGCAGTGTTTTGGAAGCGTTTGCAGAACCATGTGTACTTTAGAGAGACATGGGTGCCCCAGCTGTCACTAGCCACCTATTGACAACAGCCAAGTCTTGAAAGTAAAAACACAATGTCCATCCCCAGATGAATGGAAAGTGAAGAGTTGGTACACATAGAGCATGGAATACTGCTCAGCCATGAAACAGAATAATATCCTGCCATTTCCAGCATCTTCGATAGATCCGGAGTTCCCTGTACTCAGCATGGGACGTCCAACAGAGAAAGAGAAAATTCCAACGATAGCACGTATAGGTGGCATCTCAAAGTCGATACCAGGAAAGTAGAAAGCACAAACAGAGTCACAGATTTAGAACGCAAGTACAGGGTTTCGAGAGGGCAAAGGCATGCGGAGGTGGGTTGAATGAGGAGGGTGGGATTAACACATGCATTCTAATATGTATTAAGCAGACGATCCACAACCACCTTCTACAAAGCACAGGGAGAGGTCGGCACCACCCTGGACTAAGCTACGTGGGAAGAGAATGCGAAAGAGAATGGATGTGTATATATATACATACACGGAGAACTGAATAAAGGTGCTGCACAGCAAAAGTCAACAGCATTGTAAATTCACTAGACATGGACAGAAATTAGAATCTCTATAAAAAGCAAAATGATCGAGATCCAGTATGTTCCTCTCAGGCCTCAGAGAGATGCGCGGGTGTCACTTCCCTGGAGCGTGAGCAGGCTGGGGCACCAAAGTTGGAGTGTGGTCACAGTGAGGCAGGTCGGCGCGGGAGTGGGTCGCACCAGCGAATTAACCCCTTTGGAACTGTGGTGCCTGGTCCCTTCTGGTTGGCAGCAGTCTCTGTAGATGTAGGTGTGCCCTCCTGCAGCTAAGCCAAGCCCACTGCAGCCAGAGGATGGTGGTCCGACATGCACAACAGTGTTCAAACATCACCTGGTGTCCAGGTCTCCTGCTGGTGGGGTTCCCGCCATTCACCTCCTTCCTTAGAGTCACCCCACTTGCCTCCGACAACACACTCTTCAGGAGGGGTTTGCAGGGGGTGTGATGAATCGAGAGTGGGAAGGGTAAGTGGGAGAAGGAGTGAGACACAAGCCCTTAGGTGTCTGTCCGGACACGTTCCTCTCTAATTCATATTCCAAGAACACGCGTGTGCGCAAGGTCTGCGTTCCTGGGGAATCCGACCAGCTGTGGGAAAATGCTGCCGCCTTGTGGCCGCCTCCTGTAACTACAACGTTCCAAAGGGAGCTCAGCGGCCCTTCCTGTTCAAAAGGCCAGCGGGGTTGTAATTGACACCCCCGCTGCAAAAATGTCCTGGGGATAGGCACTGGAAAAGAGCCCGAAACAGGATTGATTGGCAACAGGCGGTTTCAAGAGGTAAGTTGAATTCACCATGCGTGTTTTGTTTCCCTTTGTGTTGGTTTCTAAGAAAGGCCCAGGAAATATGCTCCACGACCATGCGAATGGGAGAAATGGAAATTGAAACGCTTTCGCGGTTTCACCTGGCAGCCGTTAGGATTGCCAGTGTCAATACGTCTGGAAGCAGTACCTTCGGGAGAGGGCCTGGAGAAAAGGGAAGCCTCCTAAGCCACTGGTGGTATTGCGCCCTGGTAACAGGCACCACTGAAAACAATCAAGAGATTCCTGCCAAAGAAAAACAAAACCAGAGAGCCGGCCACATGATGTGGCAATCCACCTCCTGGCTGTCTTTGCACAGTAAAGTATCATTTGGGGTGACCCGGGCAGGCCAGCGACCCCTGCACACCTATTGACAAGAGCCAAGGCTTGAAAGTAAAAACACAGTGTCATGGTGCGTGATCCTTTTAATGTCATTTTGGAGTCTGTTGGCTAGTATCTTGTTGAGGATCTTTGCATCTAAGTTCATCGGTGATATTGCTCTCCAGTTTTCTTTTCTTGTAGTATCTTTGTCTGGTTTGGGGATCAGGTGGATGGCTTCGTACAATGAGTTTGGGAGTGTTCTTTCCTCTGCAGTGTTTTGGAAGCGTTTGCAGAACCATGTGTACTTTAGAGAGACACGGGTGCCCCAGCTGTCACTAGCCACCTATTGACAACAGCCAAGTCTTGAAAGTAAAAACACAATGTCCATCCCCAGATGAATGGAAAGTGAAGAGTTGGTACACATAGAGCATGGAATACTGCTCAGCCATGAAACAGAATAATATCCTGCCATTTCCAGCATCTTCGATAGATCCGGAGTTCCCTGTACTCAGCATGGGACGTCCAACAGAGAAAGAGAAAATTCCAACGATAGCACGTATAGGTGGCATCTCAAAGTCGATACCAGGAAAGTAGAAAGCACAAACAGAGTCACAGATTTAGAACGCAAGTACAGGGTTTCGAGAGGGCAAAGGCATGCGGAGGTGGGTTGAATGAGGAGGGTGGGATTAACACATGCATTCTAATATGTATTAAGCAGACGATCCACAACCACCTTCTACAAAGCACAGGGAGCGGTCGGCACCACCCTGGACTAAGCTACGTGGGAAGAGAATGCGAAAGAGAATGGATGTGTATATATATACATACACGGAGAACTGAATCAAGGTGCTGCACAGCGAAAGTCAACAGCATTGTAAATTCACTAGACATGGACAGAAATTAGAATCTCTATAAAAAGCAAAATGATCGAGATCCAGTATGTTCCTCTCAGGCCTGAGAGAGATGCGCGGGTGTCACTTCCCTGGAGCGTGAGCAGGCTTGGGCACCAAAGTTGGAGTGTGGTCACAGTGAGGCAGGTCGGCACGGGAGTGGGTCGCACCAGCGAATTATCCCCTTTGGACCTGTGGTGCCTGGTCCCTTCTGGTTGGCAGCAGTCTCTGTAGATGTAGGTGTGCCCTCCTGCAGCTAAGCCAAGCCCACTGCAGCCAGAGGATGGTGGTCCGACATGCACAACAGTGTTCAAACATCACCTGGTGTCCAGGTCTCCTGCTGGTGGGGTTCCCGCCATTCACCTCCTTCCTTAGAGTCACCCCACTTGCCTCCGACAACACACTCTTCAGGAGGGGTTTGCAGGGGGTGTGATGAATCGAGAGTGGGAAGGGTAAGTGGGAGAAGGAGTGAGACACAAGCCCTTAGGTGTCTGTCCGGACACGTTCCTCTCTAATTCATATTCCAAGAACACGCGTGTGCGCAAGGTCTGCGTTCCTGGGGAATCCGACCAGCTGTGGGAAAATGCTGCCGCCTTGTGGCCGCCTCCTGTAACTACAACGTTCCAAAGGGAGCTCAGCGGCCCTTCCTGTTCAAAAGGCCAGCGGGGTTGTAATTGACACCCCCGCTGCAAAAATGTCCTGGGGATAGGCACTGGAAAAGAGCCCGAAACAGGATTGATTGGCAACAGGCGGTTTCAAGAGGTAAGTTGAATTCACCATGCGTGTTTTGTTTCCCTTTGTGTTGGTTTCTAAGAAAGGCCCAGGAAATATGCTCCACGCCCATGCGAATGGGAGAAATGGAAATTGAAACGCCTTCGCGGTTTCACCTGGCAGCCGTTAGGATTGCCAGTGTCAATACGTCTGGAAGCAATACCTTCGGGAGAGGGCCTGGAGAAAAGGGAAGCCTCCTAAGCCACTGGTGGTATTGCGCCCTGGTAACAGGCACCACTGAAAACAATCAAGAGATTCCTGCCAAAAACAAAACAAAACCAGAGAGCCGGCCACATGATGTGGCAATCCACCTCCTGGCTGTCTTTGCACAGTAAAGTATCATTTGGGGAGACCCGGGCAGGCCAGCGACCCCTGCACACCTATTGACAAGAGCCAAGGCTTGAAAGTAAAAACACAGTGTCATGGTGTGTGATCCTTTTAATGTCATGTTGGAGTCTGTTGGCTAGTATCTTGTTGAGGATTTTTGCATCTAAGTTCATCGGTGATATTGCTCTCCAGTTTTCTTTTCTTGTAGTATCTTTGTCTGGTTTGGGGATCAGGTGGATGGCTTCGTACAATGAGTTTGGGAGTGTTCTTTCCTCTGCAGTGTTTTGGAAGCGTTTGCAGAACCATGTGTACTTTAGAGAGACACGGGTGCCCCAGCTGTCACTAGCCACCTATTGACAACAGCCAAGTCTTGAAAGTAAAAACACAATGTCCATCCCCAGATGAATGGAAAGTGAAGAGTTGGTACACATAGAGCATGGAATACTGCTCAGCCATGAAACAGAATAATATCCTGCCATTTCCAGCATCTTCGATAGATCCGGAGTTCCCTGTACTCAGCATGGGACGTCCAACAGAGAAAGAGAAAATTCCAACGATAGCACGTATAGGTGGCATCTCAAAGTCGATACCAGGAAAGTAGAAAGCACAAACAGAGTCACAGATTTAGAACGCAAGTACAGGGTTTCGAGAGGGCAAAGGCATGCGGAGGTGGGTTTAATGAGGAGGGTGGGATTAACACATGCATTCTAATATGTATTAAGCAGACGATCCACAACCACCTTCTACAAAGCACAGGGAGCGGTCGGCACCACCCTGGACTAAGCTACGTGGGAAGAGAATGCGAAAGAGAATGGATGTGTGTATATATACATACACGGAGAACTGAATCAAGGTGCTGCACAGCGAAAGTCAACAGCATTGTAAATTCACTAGACATGGACAGAAATTAGAATCTCTATAAAAAGCAAAATGATCGAGATCCAGTATGTTCCTCTCAGGCCTGAGAGAGATGCGCGGGTGTCACTTCCCTGGAGCGTGAGCAGGCTTGGGCACCAAAGTTGGAGTGTGGTCACAGTGAGGCAGGTCGGCGCGGGAGTGGGTCGCACCAGCGAATTAACCCCTTTGGACCTGTGGTGCCTGGTCCCTTCTGGTTGGCAGCAGTCTCTGTAGATGTAGGTGTGCCCTCCTGCAGCTAAGCCAAGCCCACTGCAGCCAGAGGATGGTGGTCCGACATGCACAACAGTGTTCAAACATCACCTGGTGTCCAGGTCTCCTGCTGGTGGGGTTCCCGCCATTCACCTCCTTCCTTAGAGTCACCCCACTTGCCTCCGACAACACACTCTTCAGGAGGGGTTTGCAGGGGGTGTGATGAATCGAGAGTGGGAAGGGTAAGTGGGAGAAGGAGTGAGACACAAGCCCTTAGGTGTCTGTCCGGACACGTTCCTCTCTAATTCATATTCCAAGAACATGCGTGTGCGCAAGGTCTGCGTTCCTGGGGAATCCGACCAGCTGTGGGAAAATGCTGCCGCCTTGTGGCCGCCTCCTGTAACTACAACGTTCCAAAGGGAGCTCAGCGGCCCTTCCTGTTCAAAAGGCCAGCGGGGTTGTAATTGACACCCCCGCTGCAAAAATGTCCTGGGGATAGGCACTGGAAAAGAGCCCGAAACAGGATTGATTGGCAACAGGCGGTTTCAAGAGGTAAGTTGAATTCACCATGCGTGTTTTGTTTCCCTTTGTGTTGGTTTCTAAGAAAGGCCCAGGAAATATGCTCCACGACCATGCGAATGGGAGAAATGGAAATTGAAACGCCTTCGCGGTTTCACCTGGCAGCCGTTAGGATTGCCAGTGTCAATACGTCTGGAAGCAATACCTTCGGGAGAGGGCCTGGAGAAAAGGGAAGCCTCCTAAGCCACTGGTGGTATTGCGCCCTGGTAACAGGCACCACTGAAAACAATCAAGAGATTCCTGCCAAAGAAAAACAAAACCAGAGAGCCGGCCACATGATGTGGCAATCCACCTCCTGGCTGTCTTTGCACAGTAAAGTATCATTTGGGGAGACCCGGGCAGGCCAGCGACCCCTGCACACCTATTGACAAGAGCCAAGGCTTGAAAGTAAAAACACAGTGTCATGGTGTGTGATCCTTTTAATGTCATGTTGGAGTCTGTTGGCTAGTATCTTGTTGAGGATTTTTGCATCTAAGTTCATCGGTGATATTGCTCTCCAGTTTTCTTTTCTTGTAGTATCTTTGTCTGGTTTGGGGATCAGGTGGATGGCTTCGTACAATGAGTTTGGGAGTGTTCTTTCCTCTGCAGTGTTTTGGAAGCGTTTGCAGAACCATGTGTACTTTAGAGAGACACGGGTGCCCCAGCTGTCACTAGCCACCTATTGACAACAGCCAAGTCTTGAAAGTAAAAACACAATGTCCATCCCCAGATGAATGGAAAGTGAAGAGTTGGTACACATAGAGCATGGAATACTGCTCAGCCATGAAACAGAATAATATCCTGCCATTTCCAGCATCTTCGATAGATCCGGAGTTCCCTGTACTCAGCATGGGACGTCCAACAGAGAAAGAGAAAATTCCAACGATAGCACGTATAGGTGGCATCTCAAAGTCGATACCAGGAAAGTAGAAAGCACAAACAGAGTCACAGATTTAGAACGCAAGTACAGGGTTTCGAGAGGGCAAAGGCATGCGGAGGTGGGTTTAATGAGGAGGGTGGGATTAACACATGCATTCTAATATGTATTAAGCAGACGATCCACAACCACCTTCTACAAAGCACAGGGAGCGGTCGGCACCACCCTGGACTAAGCTACGTGGGAAGAGAATGCGAAAGAGAATGGATGTGTATATATATACATACACGGAGAACTGAATCAAGGTGCTGCACAGCGAAAGTCAACAGCATTGTAAATTCACTAGACATGGACAGAAATTAGAATCTCTATAAAAAGCAAAATGATCGAGATCCAGTATGTTCCTCTCAGGCCTGAGAGAGATGCGCGGGTGTCACTTCCCTGGAGCATGAGCAGGCTTGGGCACCAAAGTTGGAGTGTGGTCACAGTGAGGCAGGTCGGCGCGGGAGTGGGTCGCACCAGCGAATTAACCCCTTTGGACCTGTGGTGCCTGGTCCCTTCTGGTTGGCAGCAGTCTCTGTAGATGTAGGTGTGCCATCCTGCAGCTAAGCCAAGCCCACTGCAGCCACAGGATGGTGGTCCGACATGCACAACAGTGTTCAAACATCACCTGGTGTCCAGGTCTCCTGCTGGTGGGGTTCCTGCCATTCACCTCCTTCCTTAGAGTCACCCCACTTGCCTCCGACAACACACTCTTCAGGAGGGGTTTGCAGGGGGTGTGATGAATCGAGAGTGGGAAGGGTAAGTGGGAGAAGGAGTGAGACACAAGCCCTTAGGTGTCTGTCCGGACACGTTCCTCTCTAATTCATATTCCAAGAACACGCGTGTGCGCAAGGTCTGCGTTCCTGGGGAATCCGACCAGCTGTGGGAAAATGCTGCCGCCTTGTGGCCGCCTCCTGTAACTACAACGTTCCAAAGGGAGCTCAGCGGCCCTTCCTGTTCAAAAGGCCAGCGGGGTTGTAATTGACACCCCCGCTGCAAAAATGTCCTGGGGATAGGCACTGGAAAAGAGCCCGAAACAGGATTGATTGGCAACAGGCGGTTTCAAGAGGTAAGTTGAATTCACCATGCGTGTTTTGTTTCCCTTTGTGTTGGTTTCTAAGAAAGGCCCAGGAAATATGCTCCACGCCCATGCGAATGGGAGAAATGGAAATTGAAACGCCTTCGCGGTTTCACCTGGCAGCCGTTAGGATTGCCAGTGTCAATACGTCTGGAAGCAATACCTTCGGGAGAGGGCCTGGAGAAAAGGGAAGCCTCCTAAGCCACTGGTGGTATTGCGCCCTGGTAACAGGCACCACTGAAAACAATCAAGAGATTCCTGCCAAAGAAAAACAAAACCAGAGAGCCGGCCACATGATGTGGCAATCCACCTCCTGGCTGTCTTTGCACAGTAAAGTATCATTTGGGGAGACCCGGGCAGGCCAGCGACCCCTGCACACCTATTGACAAGAGCCAAGGCTTGAAAGTAAAAACACAGTGTCATGGTGTGTGATCCTTTTAATGTCATGTTGGAGTCTGTTGGCTAGTATCTTGTTGAGGATTTTTGCATCTAAGTTCATCGGTGATATTGCTCTCCAGTTTTCTTTTCTTGTAGTATCTTTGTCTGGTTTGGGGATCAGGTGGATGGCTTCGTACAATGAGTTTGGGAGTGTTCTTTCCTCTGCAGTGTTTTGGAAGCGTTTGCAGAACCATGTGTACTTTAGAGAGACACGGGTGCCCCAGCTGTCACTAGCCACCTATTGACAACAGCCAAGTCTTGAAAGTAAAAACACAATGTCCATCCCCAGATGAATGGAAAGTGAAGAGTTGGTACACATAGAGCATGGAATACTGCTCAGCCATGAAACAGAATAATATCCTGCCATTTCCAGCATCTTCGATAGATCCGGAGTTCCCTGTACTCAGCATGGGACGTCCAACAGAGAAAGAGAAAATTCCAACGATAGCACGTATAGGTGGCATCTCAAAGTCGATACCAGGAAAGTAGAAAGCACAAACAGAGTCACAGATTTAGAACGCAAGTACAGGGTTTCGAGAGGGCAAAGGCATGCGGAGGTGGGTTGAATGAGGAGGGTGGGATTAACACATGCATTCTAATATGTATTAAGCAGACGATCCACAACCACCTTCTACAAAGCACAGGGAGCGGTCGGCACCACCCTGGACTAAGCTACGTGGGAAGAGAATGCGAAAGAGAATGGATGTGTATATATATACATACACGGAGAACTGAATCAAGGTGCTGCACAGCGAAAGTCAACAGCATTGTAAATTCACTAGACATGGACAGAAATTAGAATCTCTATAAAAAGCAAAATGATCGAGATCCAGTATGTTCCTCTCAGGCCTGAGAGAGATGCGCAGGTGTCACTTCCCTGGAGCGTGAGCAGGCTTGGGCACCAAAGTTGGAGTGTGGTCACAGTGAGGCAGGTCGGCGCGGGAGTGGGTCACACCAGCGAATTATCCCCTTTGGACCTGTGGTGCCTGGTCCCTTCTGGTTGGCGGCAGTCTCTGTAGATGTAGGTGTGCCCTCCTGCAGCTAAGCCAAGCCCACTGCAGCCAGAGGATGGTGGTCCGACATGCACAACAGTGTTCAAACATCACCTGGTGTCCAGGTCTCCTGCTGGTGGGGTTCCTGCCATTCACCTCCTTCCTTAGAGTCACCCCACTTGCCTCCGACAACACACTCTTCAGGAGGGGTTTGCAGGGGGTGTGATGAATCGAGAGTGGGAAGGGTAAGTGGGAGAAGGAGTGAGACACAAGCCCTTAGGTGTCTGTCCGGACACGTTCCTCTCTAATTCATATTCCAAGAACACGCGTGTGCGCAAGGTCTGCGTTCCTGGGGAATCCGACCAGCTGTGGGAAAATGCTGCCGCCTTGTGGCCGCCTCCTGTAACTACAACGTTCCAAAGGGAGCTCAGCGGCCCTTCCTGTTCAAAAGGCCAGCGGGGTTGTAATTGACACCCCCGCTGCAAAAATGTCCTGGGGATAGGCACTGGAAAAGAGCCCGAAACAGGATTGATTGGCAACAGGCGGTTTCAAGAGGTAAGTTGAATTCACCATGCGTGTTTTGTTTCCCTTTGTGTTGGTTTCTAAGAAAGGCCCAGGAAATATGCTCCACGCCCATGCGAATGGGAGAAATGGAAATTGAAACGCCTTCGCGGTTTCACCTGGCAGCCGTTAGGATTGCCAGTGTCAATACGTCTGGAAGCAATACCTTCGGGAGAGGGCCTGGAGAAAAGGGAAGCCTCCTAAGCCACTGGTGGTATTGCGCCCTGGTAACAGGCACCACTGAAAACAATCAAGAGATTCCTGCCAAAAACAAAACAAAACCAGAGAGCCGGCCACATGATGTGGCAATCCACCTCCTGGCTGTCTTTGCACAGTAAAGTATCATTTGGGGAGACCCGGGCAGGCCAGCGACCCCTGCACACCTATTGACAAGAGCCAAGGCTTGAAAGTAAAAACACAGTGTCATGGTGTGTGATCCTTTTAATGTCATGTTGGAGTCTGTTGGCTAGTATCTTGTTGAGGATTTTTGCATCTAAGTTCATCGGTGATATTGCTCTCCAGTTTTCTTTTCTTGTAGTATCTTTGTCTGGTTTGGGGATCAGGTGGATGGCTTCGTACAATGAGTTTGGGAGTGTTCTTTCCTCTGCAGTGTTTTGGAAGCGTTTGCAGAACCATGTGTACTTTAGAGAGACACGGGTGCCCCAGCTGTCACTAGCCACCTATTGACAACAGCCAAGTCTTGAAAGTAAAAACACAATGTCCATCCCCAGATGAATGGAAAGTGAAGAGTTGGTACACATAGAGCATGGAATACTGCTCAGCCATGAAACAGAATAATATCCTGCCATTTCCAGCATCTTCGATAGATCCGGAGTTCCCTGTACTCAGCATGGGACGTCCAACAGAGAAAGAGAAAATTCCAACGATAGCACGTATAGGTGGCATCTCAAAGTCGATACCAGGAAAGTAGAAAGCACAAACAGAGTCACAGATTTAGAACGCAAGTACAGGGTTTCGAGAGGGCAAAGGCATGCGGAGGTGGGTTGAATGAGGAGGGTGGGATTAACACATGCATTCTAATATGTATTAAGCAGACGATCCACAACCACCTTCTACAAAGCACAGGGAGCGGTCGGCACCACCCTGGACTAAGCTACGTGGGAAGAGAATGCGAAAGAGAATGGATGTGTATATATATACATACACGGAGAACTGAATCAAGGTGCTGCACAGCGAAAGTCAACAGCATTGTAAATTCACTAGACATGGACAGAAATTAGAATCTCTATAAAAAGCAAAATGATCGAGATCCAGTATGTTCCTCTCAGGCCTCAGAGAGATGCGCGGGTGTCACTTCCCTGGAGCGTGAGCAGGCTTGGGCACCAAAGTTGGAGTGTGGTCACAGTGAGGCAGGTCGGCGCGGGAGTGGGTCGCACCAGCGAATTAACCCCTTTGGACCTGTGGTGCCTGGTCCCTTCTGGTTGGCAGCAGTCTCTGTAGATGTAGGTGTGCCCTCCTGCAGCTAAGCCAAGCCCACTGCAGCCAGAGGATGGTGGTCCGACATGCACAACAGTGTTCAAACATCACCTGGTGTCCAGGTCTCCTGCTGGTGGGGTTCCCGCCATTCACCTCCTTCCTTAGAGTCACCCCACTTGCCTCCGACAACACACTCTTCAGGAGGGGTTTGCAGGGGGTGTGATGAATCGAGAGTGGGAAGGGTAAGTGGGAGAAGGAGTGAGACACAAGCCCTTAGGTGTCTGTCCGGACACGTTCCTCTCTAATTCATATTCCAAGAACACGCGTGTGCGCAAGGTCTGCGTTCCTGGGGAATCCGACCAGCTGTGGGAAAATGCTGCCGCCTTGTGGCCGCCTCCTGTAACTACAACGTTCCAAAGGGAGCTCAGCGGCCCTTCCTGTTCAAAAGGCCAGCGGGGTTGTAATTGACACCCCCGCTGCAAAAATGTCCTGGGGATAGGCACTGGAAAAGAGCCCGAAACAGGATTGATTGGCAACAGGCGGTTTCAAGAGGTAAGTTGAATTCACCATGCGTGTTTTGTTTCCCTTTGTGTTGGTTTCTAAGAAAGGCCCAGGAAATATGCTCCACGCCCATGCGAATGGGAGAAATGGAAATTGAAACGCCTTCGCGGTTTCACCTGGCAGCCGTTAGGATTGCCAGTGTCAATACGTCTGGAAGCAATACCTTCGGGAGAGGGCCTGGAGAAAAGGGAAGCCTCCTAAGCCACTGGTGGTATTGCGCCCTGGTAACAGGCACCACTGAAAACAATCAAGAGATTCCTGCCAAAAACAAAACAAAACCAGAGAGCCGGCCACATGATGTGGCAATCCACCTCCTGGCTGTCTTTGCACAGTAAAGTATCATTTGGGGAGACCCGGGCAGGCCAGCGACCCCTGCACACCTATTGACAAGAGCCAAGGCTTGAAAGTAAAAACACAGTGTCATGGTGTGTGATCCTTTTAATGTCATGTTGGAGTCTGTTGGCTAGTATCTTGTTGAGGATTTTTGCATCTAAGTTCATCGGTGATATTGCTCTCCAGTTTTCTTTTCTTGTAGTATCTTTGTCTGGTTTGGGGATCAGGTGGATGGCTTCGTACAATGAGTTTGGGAGTGTTCTTTCCTCTGCAGTGTTTTGGAAGCGTTTGCAGAACCATGTGTACTTTAGAGAGACACGGGTGCCCCAGCTGTCACTAGCCACCTATTGACAACAGCCAAGTCTTGAAAGTAAAAACACAATGTCCATCCCCAGATGAATGGAAAGTGAAGAGTTGGTACACATAGAGCATGGAATACTGCTCAGCCATGAAACAGAATAATATCCTGCCATTTCCAGCATCTTCGATAGATCCGGAGTTCCCTGTACTCAGCATGGGACGTCCAACAGAGAAAGAGAAAATTCCAACGATAGCACGTATAGGTGGCATCTCAAAGTCGATACCAGGAAAGTAGAAAGCACAAACAGAGTCACAGATTTAGAACGCAAGTACAGGGTTTCGAGAGGGCAAAGGCATGCGGAGGTGGGTTGAATGAGGAGGGTGGGATTAACACATGCATTCTAATATGTATTAAGCAGACGATCCACAACCACCTTCTACAAAGCACAGGGAGCGGTCGGCACCACCCTGGACTAAGCTACGTGGGAAGAGAATGCGAAAGAGAATGGATGTGTATATATATACATACACGGAGAACTGAATCAAGGTGCTGCACAGCGAAAGTCAACAGCATTGTAAATTCACTAGACATGGACAGAAATTAGAATCTCTATAAAAAGCAAAATGATCGAGATCCAGTATGTTCCTCTCAGGCCTCAGAGAGATGCGCGGGTGTCACTTCCCTGGAGTGTGAGCAGGCTTGGGCACCAAAGTTGGAGTGTGGTCACAGTGAGGCAGGTCGGCGCGGGAGTGGGTCACACCAGCGAATTATCCCCTTTGGACCTGTGGTGCCTGGTCCCTTCTGGTTGGCGGCAGTCTCTGTAGATGTAGGTGTGCCCTCCTGCAGCTAAGCCAAGCCCACTGCAGCCAGAGGATGGTGGTCCGACATGCACAACAGTGTTCAAACATCACCTGGTGTCCAGGTCTCCTGCTGGTGGGGTTCCCGCCATTCACCTCCTTCCTTAGAGTCACCCCACTTGCCTCCGACAACACACTCTTCAGGAGGGGTTTGCAGGGGGTGTGATGAATCGAGAGTGGGAAGGGTAAGTGGGAGAAGGAGTGAGACACAAGCCCTTAGGTGTCTGTCCGGACACGTTCCTCTCTAATTCATATTCCAAGAACACGCGTGTGCGCAAGGTCTGCGTTCCTGGGGAATCCGACCAGCTGTGGGAAAATGCTGCCGCCTTGTGGCCGCCTCCTGTAACTACAACGTTCCAAAGGGAGCTCAGCAGCCCTTCCTGTTCAAAAGGCCAGCGGGGTTGTAATTGACACCCCCGCTGCAAAAATGTCCTGGGGATAGGCACTGGAAAAGAGCCCGAAACAGGATTGATTGGCAACAGGCGGTTTCAAGAGGTAAGTTGAATTCACCATGCGTGTTTTGTTTCCCTTTGTGTTGGTTTCTAAGAAAGGCCCAGGAAATATGCTCCACGCCCATGCGAATGGGAGAAATGGAAATTGAAACGCCTTCGCGGTTTCACCTGGCAGCCGTTAGGATTGCCAGTGTCAATACGTCTGGAAGCAATACGTTCGGGAGAGGGCCTGGAGAAAAGGGAAGCCTCCTAAGCCACTGGTGGTATTGCGCCCTGGTAACAGGCACCACTGAAAACAATCAAGAGATTCCTGCCAAAAACAAAACAAAACCAGAGAGCCGGCCACATGATGTGGCAATCCACCTCCTGGCTGTCTTTGCACAGTAAAGTATCATTTGGGGAGACCCGGGCAGGCCAGCGACCCCTGCACACCTATTGACAAGAGCCAAGGCTTGAAAGTAAAAACACAGTGTCATGGTGTGTGATCCTTTTAATGTCATGTTGGAGTCTGTTGGCTAGTATCTTGTTGAGGATTTTTGCATCTAAGTTCATCGGTGATATTGCTCTCCAGTTTTCTTTTCTTGTAGTATCTTTGTCTGGTTTGGGGATCAGGTGGATGGCTTCGTACAATGAGTTTGGGAGTGTTCTTTCCTCTGCAGTGTTTTGGAAGCGTTTGCAGAACCATGTGTACTTTAGAGAGACACGGGTGCCCCAGCTGTCACTAGCCACCTATTGACAACAGCCAAGTCTTGAAAGTAAAAACACAATGTCCATCCCCAGATGAATGGAAAGTGAAGAGTTGGTACACATAGAGCATGGAATACTGCTCAGCCATGAAACAGAATAATATCCTGCCATTTCCAGCATCTTCGATAGATCCAGAGTTCCCTGTACTCAGCATGGGATGTCCAACAGAGAAAGAGAAAATTCCAACGATAGCACGTATAGGTGGCATCTCAAAGTCGATACCAGGAAAGTAGAAAGCACAAACAGAGTCACAGATTTAGAACGCAAGTACAGGGTTTCGAGAGGGCAAAGGCATGCGGAGGTGGGTTGAATGAGGAGGGTGGGATTAACACATGCATTCTAATATGTATTAAGCAGACGATCCACAACCACCTTCTACAAAGCACAGGGAGCGGTCGGCACCACCATGGACTAAGCTACGTGGGAAGAGAATGCGAAAGAGAATGGATGTGTATATATATACATACACGGAGAACTGAATCAAGGTGCTGCACAGCGAAAGTCAACAGCATTGTAAATTCACTAGACATGGACAGAAATTAGAATCTCTATAAAAAGCAAAATGATCGAGATCCAGTATGTTCCTCTCAGGCCTCAGAGAGATGCGCGGGTGTCACTTCCCTGGAGCGTGAGCAGGCTTGGGCACCAAAGTTGGAGTGTGGTCACAGTGAGGCAGGTCGGCGCGGGAGTGGGTCGCACCAGCGAATTAACCCCTTTGGACCTGTGGTGCCTGGTCCCTTCTGGTTGGCAGCAGTCTCTGTTGATGTAGGTGTGCCCTCCTGCAGCTAAGCCAAGCCCACTGCAGCCAGAGGATGGTGGTCCGACATGCACAACAGTGTTCAAACATCACCTGGTGTCCAGGTCTCCTGCTGGTGGGGTTCCCGCCATTCACCTCCTTCCTTAGAGTCACCCCACTTGCCTCCGACAACACACTCTTCAGGAGGGGTTTGCAGGGGGTGTGATGAATCGAGAGTGGGAAGGGTAAGTGGGAGAAGGAGTGAGACACAAGCCCTTAGGTGTCTGTCCGGACACGTTCCTCTCTAATTCATATTCCAAGAACACGCGTGTGCGCAAGGTCTGCGTTCCTGGGGAATCCGACCAGCTGTGGGAAAATGCTGCCGCCTTGTGGCCGCCTCCTGTAACTACAACGTTCCAAAGGGAGCTCAGCGGCCCTTCCTGTTCAAAAGGCCAGCGGGGTTGTAATTGACACCCCCGCTGCAAAAATGTCCTGGGGATAGGCACTGGAAAAGAGCCCAAAACAGGATTGATTGGCAACAGGCGGTTTCAAGAGTTAAGTTGAATTCACCATGAGTGTTTTGTTTCCCTTTGTGTTGGTTTCTAAGAAAGGCCCAGGAAATATGCTCCACGCCCATGCGAATGGGAGAAATGGAAATTGAAACGCCTTCGCGGTTTCACCTGGCAGCCGTTAGGATTGCCAGTGTCAATACGTCTGGAAGCAATACCTTCGGGAGAGGGCCTGGAGAAAAGGGAAGCCTCCTAAGCCACTGGTGGTATTGCGCCCTGGTAACAGGCACCACTGAAAACAATCAAGAGATTCCTGCCAAAAACAAAACAAAACCAGAGAGCCGGCCACATGATGTGGCAATCCACCTCCTGGCTGTCTTTGCACAGTAAAGTATCATTTGGGGAGACCCGGGCAGGCCAGCGACCCCTGCACACCTATTGACAAGAGCCAAGGCTTGAAAGTAAAAACACAGTGTCATGGTGTGTGATCCTTTTAATGTCATGTTGGAGTCTGTTGTCTAGTATCTTGTTGAGGATTTTTGCATCTAAGTTCATCGGTGATATTGCTCTCCAGTTTTCTTTTCTTGTAGTATCTTTGTCTGGTTTGGGGATCAGGTGGATGGCTTCGTACAATGAGTTTGGGAGTGTTCTTTCCTCTGCAGTGTTTTGGAAGCGTTTGCAGAACCATGTGTACTTTAGAGAGACACGGGTGCCCCAGCTGTCACTAGCCACCTATTGACAACAGCCAAGTCTTGAAAGTAAAAACACAATGTCCATCCCCAGATGAATGGAAAGTGAAGAGTTGGTACACATAGAGCATGGAATACTGCTCAGCCATGAAACAGAATAATATCCTGCCATTTCCAGCATCTTCGATAGATCCGGAGTTCCCTGTACTCAGCATGGGACGTCCAACAGAGAAAGAGAAAATTACAACGATAGCACGTATAGGTGGCATCTCAAAGTCGATACCAGGAAAGTAGAAAGCACAAACAGAGTCACAGATTTAGAACGCAAGTACAGGGTTTCGAGAGGGCAAAGGCATGCGGAGGTGGGTTGAATGAGGAGGGTGGGATTAACACATGCATTCTAATATGTATTAAGCAGACGATCCACAACCACCTTCTACAAAGCACAGGGAGCGGTCGGCACCACCCTGGACTAAGCTACGTGGGAAGAGAATGCGAAAGAGAATGGATGTGTATATATATACATACACGGAGAACTGAATCAAGGTGCTGCACAGCGAAAGTCAACAGCATTGTAAATTCACTAGACATGGACAGAAATTAGAATCTCTATAAAAAGCAAAATGATCGAGATCCAGTATGTTCCTCTCAGGCCTCAGAGAGATGCGCGGGTGTCACTTCCCTGGAGTGTGAGCAGGCTTGGGCACCAAAGTTGGAGTGTGGTCACAGTGAGGCAGGTCGGCGCGGGAGTGGGTCACACCAGCGAATTATCCCCTTTGGACCTGTGGTGCCTGGTCCCTTCTGGTTGGCGGCAGTCTCTGTAGATGTAGGTGTGCCCTCCTGCAGCTAAGCCAAGCCCACTGCAGCCAGAGGATGGTGGTCCGACATGCACAACAGTGTTCAAACATCACCTGGTGTCCAGGTCTCCTGCTGGTGGGGTTCCCGCCATTCACCTCCTTCCTTAGAGTCACCCCACTTGCCTCCGACAACACACTCTTCAGGAGGGGTTTGCAGGGGGTGTGATGAATCGAGAGTGGGAAGGGTAAGTGGGAGAAGGAGTGAGACACAAGCCCTTAGGTGTCTGTCCGGACACGTTCCTCTCTAATTCATATTCCAAGAACACGCGTGTGCGCAAGGTCTGCGTTCCTGGGGAATCCGACCAGCTGTGGGAAAATGCTGCCGCCTTGTGGCCGCCTCCTGTAACTACAACGTTCCAAAGGGAGCTCAGCAGCCCTTCCTGTTCAAAAGGCCAGCGGGGTTGTAATTGACACCCCCGCTGCAAAAATGTCCTGGGGATAGGCACTGGAAAAGAGCCCGAAACAGGATTGATTGGCAACAGGCGGTTTCAAGAGGTAAGTTGAATTCACCATGCGTGTTTTGTTTCCCTTTGTGTTGGTTTCTAAGAAAGGCCCAGGAAATATGCTCCACGCCCATGCGAATGGGAGAAATGGAAATTGAAACGCCTTCGCGGTTTCACCTGGCAGCCGTTAGGATTGCCAGTGTCAATACGTCTGGAAGCAATACGTTCGGGAGAGGGCCTGGAGAAAAGGGAAGCCTCCTAAGCCACTGGTGGTATTGCGCCCTGGTAACAGGCACCACTGAAAACAATCAAGAGATTCCTGCCAAAAACAAAACAAAACCAGAGAGCCGGCCACATGATGTGGCAATCCACCTCCTGGCTGTCTTTGCACAGTAAAGTATCATTTGGGGAGACCCGGGCAGGCCAGCGACCCCTGCACACCTATTGACAAGAGCCAAGGCTTGAAAGTAAAAACACAGTGTCATGGTGTGTGATCCTTTTAATGTCATGTTGGAGTCTGTTGGTTAGTATCTTGTTGAGGATTTTTGCATCTAAGTTCATCGGTGATATTGCTCTCCAGTTTTCTTTTCTTGTAGTATCTTTGTCTGGTTTGGGGATCAGGTGGATGGCTTCGTACAATGAGTTTGGGAGTGTTCTTTCCTCTGCAGTGTTTTGGAAGCGTTTGCAGAACCATGTGTACTTTAGAGAGACACGGGTGCCCCAGCTGTCACTAGCCACCTATTGACAACAGCCAAGTCTTGAAAGTAAAAACACAATGTCCATCCCCAGATGAATGGAAAGTGAAGAGTTGGTACACATAGAGCATGGAATACTGCTCAGCCATGAAACAGAATAATATCCTGCCATTTCCAGCATCTTCGATAGATCCAGAGTTCCCTGTACTCAGCATGGGATGTCCAACAGAGAAAGAGAAAATTACAACGATAGCACGTATAGGTGGCATCTCAAAGTCGATACCAGGAAAGTAGAAAGCACAAACAGAGTCACAGATTTAGAACGCAAGTACAGGGTTTCGAGAGGGCAAAGGCATGCGGAGGTGGGTTGAATGAGGAGGGTGGGATTAACACATGCATTCTAATATGTATTAAGCAGACGATCCACAACCACCTTCTACAAAGCACAGGGAGCGGTCGGCACCACCATGGACTAAGCTACGTGGGAAGAGAATGCGAAAGAGAATGGATGTGTATATATATACATACACGGAGAACTGAATCAAGGTGCTGCACAGCGAAAGTCAACAGCATTGTAAATTCACTAGACATGGACAGAAATTAGAATCTCTATAAAAAGCAAAATGATCGAGATCCAGTATGTTCCTCTCAGGCCTCAGAGAGATGCGCGGGTGTCACTTCCCTGGAGCGTGAGCAGGCTTGGGCACCAAAGTTGGAGTGTGGTCACAGTGAGGCAGGTCGGCGCGGGAGTGGGTCGCACCAGCGAATTAACCCCTTTGGACCTGTGGTGCCTGGTCCCTTCTGGTTGGCAGCAGTCTCTGTAGATGTAGGTGTGCCCTCCTGCAGCTAAGCCAAGCCCACTGCAGCCAGAGGATGGTGGTCCGACATGCACAACAGTGTTCAAACATCACCTGGTGTCCAGGTCTCCTGCTGGTGGGGTTCCCGCCATTCACCTCCTTCCTTAGAGTCACCCCACTTGCCTCCGACAACACACTCTTCAGGAGGGGTTTGCAGGGGGTGTGATGAATCGAGAGTGGGAAGGGTAAGTGGGAGAAGGAGTGAGACACAAGCCCTTAGGTGTCTGTCCGGACACGTTCCTCTCTAATTCATATTCCAAGAACACGCGTGTGCGCAAGGTCTGCGTTCCTGGGGAATCCGACCAGCTGTGGGAAAATGCTGCCGCCTTGTGGCCGCCTCCTGTAACTACAACGTTCCAAAGGGAGCTCAGCGGCCCTTCCTGTTCAAAAGGCCAGCGGGGTTGTAATTGACACCCCCGCTGCAAAAATGTCCTGGGGATAGGCACTGGAAAAGAGCCCAAAACAGGATTGATTGGCAACAGGCGGTTTCAAGAGTTAAGTTGAATTCACCATGAGTGTTTTGTTTCCCTTTGTGTTGGTTTCTAAGAAAGGCCCAGGAAATATGATCCACGCCCATGCGAATGGGAGAAATGGAAATTGAAACGCCTTCGCGGTTTCACCTGGCAGCCGTTAGGATTGCCAGTGTCAATACGTCTGGAAGCAATACCTTCGGGAGAGGGCCTGGAGAAAAGGGAAGCCTCCTAAGCCACTGGTGGTATTGCGCCCTGGTAACAGGCACCACTGAAAACAATCAAGAGATTCCTGCCAAAAACAAAACAAAACCAGAGAGCCGGCCACATGATGTGGCAATCCACCTCCTGGCTGTCTTTGCACAGTAAAGTATCATTTGGGGAGACCCGGGCAGGCCAGCGACCCCTGCACACCTATTGACAAGAGCCAAGGCTTGAAAGTAAAAACACAGTGTCATGGTGTGTGATCCTTTTAATGTCATGTTGGAGTCTGTTGGCTAGTATCTTGTTGAGGATTTTTGCATCTAAGTTCATCGGTGATATTGCTCTCCAGTTTTCTTTTCCTGTAGTATCTTTGTCTGGTTTGGGGATCAGGTGGATGGCTTCGTACAATGAGTTTGTGAGTGTTCTTTCCTCTGCAGTGTTTTGGAAGCGTTTGCAGAACCATGTGTACTTTAGAGAGACACGGGTGCCCCAGCTGTCACTAGCCACCTATTGACAACAGCCAAGTCTTGAAAGTAAAAACACAATGTCCATCCCCAGATGAATGGAAAGTGAAGAGTTGGTACACATAGAGCATGGAATACTGCTCAGCCATGAAACAGAATAATATCCTGCCATTTCCAGCATCTTCGATAGATCCGGAGTTCCCTGTACTCAGCATGGGACGTCCAACAGAGAAAGAGAAAATTCCAACGATAGCACGTATAGGTGGCATCTCAAAGTCGATACCAGGAAAGTAGAAAGCACAAACAGAGTCACAGATTTAGAATGCAAGTACAGGGTTTCGAGAGGGCAAAGGCATGCGGAGGTGGGTTGAATGAGGAGGGTGGGATTAACACATGCATTCTAATATGTATTAAGCAGATGATCCACAACCACCTTCTACAAAGCACAGGGAGCGGTCGGCACCACCCTGGACTAAGCTACGTGGGAAGAGAATGCGAAAGAGAATGGATGTGTATATATATACATACACGGAGAACTGAATCAAGGTGCTGCACAGCGAAAGTCAACAGCATTGTAAATTCACTAGACATGGACAGAAATTAGAATCTCTATAAAAAGCAAAATGATCGAGATCCAGTATGTTCCTCTCAGGCCTCAGAGAGATGCGCGGGTGTCACTTCCCTGGAGTGTGAGCAGGCTTGGGCACCAAAGTTGGAGTGTGGTCACAGTGAGGCAGGTCAGCGCGGGAGTGGGTCGCACCAGCGAATTAACCCCTTTGGACCTGTGGTGCCTGGTCCCTTCTGGTTGGCAGCAGTCTCTGTAGATGTAGGTGTGCCCTCCTGCAGCTAAGCCAAGCCCACTGCAGCCAGAGGATGGTGGTCCGACATGCACAACAGTGTTCAAACATCACCTGGTGTCCAGGTCTCCTGCTGGTGGGGTTCCCGCCATTCACCTCCTTCCTTAGAGTCACCCCACTTGCCTCCGACAACACACTCTTCAGGAGGGGTTTGCAGGGGGTGTGATGAATCGAGAGTGGGAAGGGTAAGTGGGAGAAGGAGTGAGACACAAGCCCTTAGGTGTCTGTCCGGACACGTTCCTCTCTAATTCATATTCCAAGAACACGCGTGTGCGCAAGGTCTGCGTTCCTGGGGAATCCGACCAGCTGTGGGAAAATGCTGCCGCCTTGTGGCCGCCTCCTGTAACTACAACGTTCCAAAGGGAGCTCAGCGGCCCTTCCTGTTCAAAAGGCCAGCGGGGTTGTAATTGACACCCCCGCTGCAAAAATGTCCTGGGGATAGGCACTGGAAAAGAGCCCGAAACAGGATTGATTGGCAACAGGCGGTTTCAAGAGGTAAGTTGAATTCACCATGCGTGTTTTGTTTCCCTTTGTGTTGGTTTCTAAGAAAGGCCCAGGAAATATGCTCCACGCCCATGCGAATGGGAGAAATGGAAATTGAAACGCCTTCGCGGTTTCACCTGGCAGCCGTTAGGATTGCCAGTGTCAATACGTCTGGAAGCAATACGTTCGGGAGAGGGCCTGGAGAAAAGGGAAGCCTCCTAAGCCACTGGTGGTATTGCGCCCTGGTAACAGGCACCACTGAAAACAATCAAGAGATTCCTGCCAAAAACAAAACAAAACCAGAGAGCCGGCCACATGATGTGGCAATCCACCTCCTGGCTGTCTTTGCACAGTAAAGTATCATTTGGGGAGACCCGGGCAGGCCAGCGACCCCTGCACACCTATTGACAAGAGCCAAGGCTTGAAAGTAAAAACACAGTGTCATGGTGTGTGATCCTTTTAATGTCATGTTGGAGTCTGTTGGCTAGTATCTTGTTGAGGATTTTTGCATCTAAGTTCATCGGTGATATTGCTCTCCAGTTTTCTTTTCCTGTAGTATCTTTGTCTGGTTTGGGGATCAGGTGGATGGCTTCGTACAATGAGTTTGGGAGTGTTCTTTCCTCTGCAGTGTTTTGGAAGCGTTTGCAGAACCATGTGTACTTTAGAGAGACACGGGTGCCCCAGCTGTCACTAGCCACCTATTGACAACAGCCAAGTCTTGAAAGTAAAAACACAATGTCCATCCCCAGATGAATGGAAAGTGAAGAGTTGGTACACATAGAGCATGGAATACTGCTCAGCCATGAAACAGAATAATATCCTGCCATTTCCAGCATCTTCGATAGATCCGGAGTTCCCTGTACTCAGCATGGGACGTCCAACAGAGAAAGAGAAAATTACAACGATAGCACGTATAGGTGGCATCTCAAAGTCGATACCAGGAAAGTAGAAAGCACAAACAGAGTCACAGATTTAGAACGCAAGTACAGGGTTTCGAGAGGGCAAAGGCATGCGGAGGTGGGTTGAATGAGGAGGGTGGGATTAACACATGCATTCTAATATGTATTAAGCAGACGATCCACAACCACCTTCTACAAAGCACAGGGAGCGGTCGGCACCACCCTGGACTAAGCTACGTGGGAAGAGAATGCGAAAGAGAATGGATGTGTATATATATACATACACGGAGAACTGAATCAAGGTGCTGCACAGCGAAAGTCAACAGCATTGTAAATTCACTAGACATGGACAGAAATTAGAATCTCTATAAAAAGCAAAATGATCGAGATCCAGTATGTTCCTCTCAGGCCTCAGAGAGATGCGCGGGTGTCACTTCCCTGGAGTGTGAGCAGGCTTGGGCACCAAAGTTGGAGTGTGGTCACAGTGAGGCAGGTCGGCGCGGGAGTGGGTCACACCAGCGAATTATCCCCTTTGGACCTGTGGTGCCTGGTCCCTTCTGGTTGGCGGCAGTCTCTGTAGATGTAGGTGTGCCCTCCTGCAGCTAAGCCAAGCCCACTGCAGCCAGAGGATGGTGGTCCGACATGCACAACAGTGTTCAAACATCACCTGGTGTCCAGGTCTCCTGCTGGTGGGGTTCCCGCCATTCACCTCCTTCCTTAGAGTCACCCCACTTGCCTCCGACAACACACTCTTCAGGAGGGGTTTGCAGGGGGTGTGATGAATCGAGAGTGGGAAGGGTAAGTGGGAGAAGGAGTGAGACACAAGCCCTTAGGTGTCTGTCCGGACACGTTCCTCTCTAATTCATATTCCAAGAACACGCGTGTGCGCAAGGTCTGCGTTCCTGGGGAATCCGACCAGCTGTGGGAAAATGCTGCCGCCTTGTGGCCGCCTCCTGTAACTACAACGTTCCAAAGGGAGCTCAGCAGCCCTTCCTGTTCAAAAGGCCAGCGGGGTTGTAATTGACACCCCCGCTGCAAAAATGTCCTGGGGATAGGCACTGGAAAAGAGCCCGAAACAGGATTGATTGGCAACAGGCGGTTTCAAGAGGTAAGTTGAATTCACCATGCGTGTTTTGTTTCCCTTTGTGTTGGTTTCTAAGAAAGGCCCAGGAAATATGCTCCACGCCCATGCGAATGGGAGAAATGGAAATTGAAACGCCTTCGCGGTTTCACCTGGCAGCCGTTAGGATTGCCAGTGTCAATACGTCTGGAAGCAATACGTTCGGGAGAGGGCCTGGAGAAAAGGGAAGCCTCCTAAGCCACTGGTGGTATTGCGCCCTGGTAACAGGCACCACTGAAAACAATCAAGAGATTCCTGCCAAAAACAAAACAAAACCAGAGAGCCGGCCACATGATGTGGCAATCCACCTCCTGGCTGTCTTTGCACAGTAAAGTATCATTTGGGGAGACCCGGGCAGGCCAGCGACCCCTGCACACCTATTGACAAGAGCCAAGGCTTGAAAGTAAAAACACAGTGTCATGGTGTGTGATCCTTTTAATGTCATGTTGGAGTCTGTTGGTTAGTATCTTGTTGAGGATTTTTGCATCTAAGTTCATCGGTGATATTGCTCTCCAGTTTTCTTTTCTTGTAGTATCTTTGTCTGGTTTGGGGATCAGGTGGATGGCTTCGTACAATGAGTTTGGGAGTGTTCTTTCCTCTGCAGTGTTTTGGAAGCGTTTGCAGAACCATGTGTACTTTAGAGAGACACGGGTGCCCCAGCTGTCACTAGCCACCTATTGACAACAGCCAAGTCTTGAAAGTAAAAACACAATGTCCATCCCCAGATGAATGGAAAGTGAAGAGTTGGTACACATAGAGCATGGAATACTGCTCAGCCATGAAACAGAATAATATCCTGCCATTTCCAGCATCTTCGATAGATCCAGAGTTCCCTGTACTCAGCATGGGATGTCCAACAGAGAAAGAGAAAATTCCAACGATAGCACGTATAGGTGGCATCTCAAAGTCGATACCAGGAAAGTAGAAAGCACAAACAGAGTCACAGATTTAGAACGCAAGTACAGGGTTTCGAGAGGGCAAAGGCATGCGGAGGTGGGTTGAATGAGGAGGGTGGGATTAACACATGCATTCTAATATGTATTAAGCAGACGATCCACAACCACCTTCTACAAAGCACAGGGAGCGGTCGGCACCACCATGGACTAAGCTACGTGGGAAGAGAATGCGAAAGAGAATGGATGTGTATATATATACATACACGGAGAACTGAATCAAGGTGCTGCACAGCGAAAGTCAACAGCATTGTAAATTCACTAGACATGGACAGAAATTAGAATCTCTATAAAAAGCAAAATGATCGAGATCCAGTATGTTCCTCTCAGGCCTCAGAGAGATGCGCGGGTGTCACTTCCCTGGAGCGTGAGCAGGCTTGGGCACCAAAGTTGGAGTGTGGTCACAGTGAGGCAGGTCGGCGCGGGAGTGGGTCGCACCAGCGAATTAACCCCTTTGGACCTGTGGTGCCTGGTCCCTTCTGGTTGGCAGCAGTCTCTGTAGATGTAGGTGTGCCCTCCTGCAGCTAAGCCAAGCCCACTGCAGCCAGAGGATGGTGGTCCGACATGCACAACAGTGTTCAAACATCACCTGGTGTCCAGGTCTCCTGCTGGTGGGGTTCCCGCCATTCACCTCCTTCCTTAGAGTCACCCCACTTGCCTCCGACAACACACTCTTCAGGAGGGGTTTGCAGGGGGTGTGATGAATCGAGAGTGGGAAGGGTAAGTGGGAGAAGGAGTGAGACACAAGCCCTTAGGTGTCTGTCCGGACACGTTCCTCTCTAATTCATATTCCAAGAACACGCGTGTGCGCAAGGTCTGCGTTCCTGGGGAATCCGACCAGCTGTGGGAAAATGCTGCCGCCTTGTGGCCGCCTCCTGTAACTACAACGTTCCAAAGGGAGCTCAGCGGCCCTTCCTGTTCAAAAGGCCAGCGGGGTTGTAATTGACACCCCCGCTGCAAAAATGTCCTGGGGATAGGCACTGGAAAAGAGCCCAAAACAGGATTGATTGGCAACAGGCGGTTTCAAGAGTTAAGTTGAATTCACCATGAGTGTTTTGTTTCCCTTTGTGTTGGTTTCTAAGAAAGGCCCAGGAAATATGATCCACGCCCATGCGAATGGGAGAAATGGAAATTGAAACGCCTTCGCGGTTTCACCTGGCAGCCGTTAGGATTGCCAGTGTCAATACGTCTGGAAGCAATACGTTCGGGAGAGGGCCTGGAGAAAAGGGAAGCCTCCTAAGCCACTGGTGGTATTGCGCCCTGGTAACAGGCACCACTGAAAACAATCAAGAGATTCCTGCCAAAAACAAAACAAAACCAGAGAGCCGGCCACATGATGTGGCAATCCACCTCCTGGCTGTCTTTGCACAGTAAAGTATCATTTGGGGAGACCCGGGCAGGCCAGCGACCCCTGCACACCTATTGACAAGAGCCAAGGCTTGAAAGTAAAAACACAGTGTCATGGTGTGTGATCCTTTTAATGTCATGTTGGAGTCTGTTGGCTAGTATCTTGTTGAGGATTTTTGCATCTAAGTTCATCGGTGATATTGCTCTCCAGTTTTCTTTTCCTGTAGTATCTTTGTCTGGTTTGGGGATCAGGTGGATGGCTTCGTACAATGAGTTTGGGAGTGTTCTTTCCTCTGCAGTGTTTTGGAAGCGTTTGCAGAACCATGTGTACTTTAGAGAGACACGGGTGCCCCAGCTGTCACTAGCCACCTATTGACAACAGCCAAGTCTTGAAAGTAAAAACACAATGTCCATCCCCAGATGAATGGAAAGTGAAGAGTTGGTACACATAGAGCATGGAATACTGCTCAGCCATGAAACAGAATAATATCCTGCCATTTCCAGCATCTTCGATAGATCCGGAGTTCCCTGTACTCAGCATGGGACGTCCAACAGAGAAAGAGAAAATTCCAACGATAGCACGTATAGGTGGCATCTCAAAGTCGATACCAGGAAAGTAGAAAGCACAAACAGAGTCACAGATTTAGAACGCAAGTACAGGGTTTCGAGAGGGCAAAGGCATGCGGAGGTGGGTTGAATGAGGAGGGTGGGATTAACACATGCATTCTAATATGTATTAAGCAGATGATCCACAACCACCTTCTACAAAGCACAGGGAGCGGTCGGCACCACCCTGGACTAAGCTACGTGGGAAGAGAATGCGAAAGAGAATGGATGTGTATATATATACATACACGGAGAACTGAATCAAGGTGCTGCACAGCGAAAGTCAACAGCATTGTAAATTCACTAGACATGGACAGAAATTAGAATCTCTATAAAAAGCAAAATGATCGAGATCCAGTATGTTCCTCTCAGGCCTCAGAGAGATGCGCGGGTGTCACTTCCCTGGAGTGTGAGCAGGCTTGGGCACCAAAGTTGGAGTGTGGTCACAGTGAGGCAGGTCAGCGCGGGAGTGGGTCGCACCAGCGAATTAACCCCTTTGGACCTGTGGTGCCTGGTCCCTTCTGGTTGGCAGCAGTCTCTGTAGATGTAGGTGTGCCCTCCTGCAGCTAAGCCAAGCCCACTGCAGCCAGAGGATGGTGGTCCGACATGCACAACAGTGTTCAAACATCACCTGGTGTCCAGGTCTCCTGCTGGTGGGGTTCCCGCCATTCACCTCCTTCCTTAGAGTCACCCCACTTGCCTCCGACAACACACTCTTCAGGAGGGGTTTGCAGGGGGTGTGATGAATCGAGAGTGGGAAGGGTAAGTGGGAGAAGGAGTGAGACACAAGCCCTTAGGTGTCTGTCCGGACACGTTCCTCTCTAATTCATATTCCAAGAACACGCGTGTGCGCAAGGTCTGCGTTCCTGGGGAATCCGACCAGCTGTGGGAAAATGCTGCCGCCTTGTGGCCGCCTCCTGTAACTACAACGTTCCAAAGGGAGCTCAGCGGCCCTTCCTGTTCAAAAGGCCAGCGGGGTTGTAATTGACACCCCCGCTGCAAAAATGTCCTGGGGATAGGCACTGGAAAAGAGCCCGAAACAGGATTGATTGGCAACAGGCGGTTTCAAGAGGTAAGTTGAATTCACCATGCGTGTTTTGTTTCCCTTTGTGTTGGTTTCTAAGAAAGGCCCAGGAAATATGCTCCACGCCCATGCGAATGGGAGAAATGGAAATTGAAACGCCTTCGCGGTTTCACCTGGCAGCCGTTAGGATTGCCAGTGTCAATACGTCTGGAAGCAATACGTTCGGGAGAGGGCCTGGAGAAAAGGGAAGCCTCCTAAGCCACTGGTGGTATTGCGCCCTGGTAACAGGCACCACTGAAAACAATCAAGAGATTCCTGCCAAAAACAAAACAAAACCAGAGAGCCGGCCACATGATGTGGCAATCCACCTCCTGGCTGTCTTTGCACAGTAAAGTATCATTTGGGGAGACCCGGGCAGGCCAGCGACCCCTGCACACCTATTGACAAGAGCCAAGGCTTGAAAGTAAAAACACAGTGTCATGGTGTGTGATCCTTTTAATGTCATGTTGGAGTCTGTTGGCTAGTATCTTGTTGAGGATTTTTGCATCTAAGTTCATCGGTGATATTGCTCTCCAGTTTTCTTTTCTTGTAGTATCTTTGTCTGGTTTGGGGATCAGGTGGATGGCTTCGTACAATGAGTTTGGGAGTGTTCTTTCCTCTGCAGTGTTTTGGAAGCGTTTGCAGAACCATGTGTACTTTAGAGAGACACGGGTGCCCCAGCTGTCACTAGCCACCTATTGACAACAGCCAAGTCTTGAAAGTAAAAACACAATGTCCATCCCCAGATGAATGGAAAGTGAAGAGTTGGTACACATAGAGCATGGAATACTGCTCAGCCATGAAACAGAATAATATCCTGCCATTTCCAGCATCTTCGATAGATCCGGAGTTCCCTGTACTCAGCATGGGACGTCCAACAGAGAAAGAGAAAATTCCAACGATAGCACGTATAGGTGGCATCTCAAAGTCGATACCAGGAAAGTAGAAAGCACAAACAGAGTCACAGATTTAGAATGCAAGTACAGGGTTTCGAGAGGGCAAAGGCATGCGGAGGTGGGTTGAATGAGGAGGGTGGGATTAACACATGCATTCTAATATGTATTAAGCAGATGATCCACAACCACCTTCTACAAAGCACAGGGAGCGGTCGGCACCACCCTGGACTAAGCTACGTGGGAAGAGAATGCGAAAGAGAATGGATGTGTATATATATACATACACGGAGAACTGAATCAAGGTGCTGCACAGCGAAAGTCAACAGCATTGTAAATTCACTAGACATGGACAGAAATTAGAATCTCTATAAAAAGCAAAATGATCGAGATCCAGTATGTTCCTCTCAGGCCTCAGAGAGATGCGCGGGTGTCACTTCCCTGGAGTGTGAGCAGGCTTGGGCACCAAAGTTGGAGTGTGGTCACAGTGAGGCAGGTCAGCGCGGGAGTGGGTCGCACCAGCGAATTAACCCCTTTGGACCTGTGGTGCCTGGTCCCTTCTGGTTGGCAGCAGTCTCTGTAGATGTAGGTGTGCCCTCCTGCAGCTAAGCCAAGCCCACTGCAGCCAGAGGATGGTGGTCCGACATGCACAACAGTGTTCAAACATCACCTGGTGTCCAGGTCTCCTGCTGGTGGGGTTCCCGCCATTCACCTCCTTCCTTAGAGTCACCCCACTTGCCTCCGACAACACACTCTTCAGGAGGGGTTTGCAGGGGGTGTGATGAATCGAGAGTGGGAAGGGTAAGTGGGAGAAGGAGTGAGACACAAGCCCTTAGGTGTCTGTCCGGACACGTTCCTCTCTAATTCATATTCCAAGAACACGCGTGTGCGCAAGGTCTGCGTTCCTGGGGAATCCGACCAGCTGTGGGAAAATGCTGCCGCCTTGTGGCCGCCTCCTGTAACTACAACGTTCCAAAGGGAGCTCAGCGGCCCTTCCTGTTCAAAAGGCCAGCGGGGTTGTAATTGACACCCCCGCTGCAAAAATGTCCTGGGGATAGGCACTGGAAAAGAGCCCGAAACAGGATTGATTGGCAACAGGCGGTTTCAAGAGGTAAGTTGAATTCACCATGCGTGTTTTGTTTCCCTTTGTGTTGGTTTCTAAGAAAGGCCCAGGAAATATGCTCCACGCCCATGCGAATGGGAGAAATGGAAATTGAAACGCCTTCGCGGTTTCACCTGGCAGCCGTTAGGATTGCCAGTGTCAATACGTCTGGAAGCAATACGTTCGGGAGAGGGCCTGGAGAAAAGGGAAGCCTCCTAAGCCACTGGTGGTATTGCGCCCTGGTAACAGGCACCACTGAAAACAATCAAGAGATTCCTGCCAAAAACAAAACAAAACCAGAGAGCCGGCCACATGATGTGGCAATCCACCTCCTGGCTGTCTTTGCACAGTAAAGTATCATTTGGGGAGACCCGGGCAGGCCAGCGACCCCTGCACACCTATTGACAAGAGCCAAGGCTTGAAAGTAAAAACACAGTGTCATGGTGTGTGATCCTTTTAATGTCATGTTGGAGTCTGTTGGCTAGTATCTTGTTGAGGATTTTTGCATCTAAGTTCATCGGTGATATTGCTCTCCAGTTTTCTTTTCTTGTAGTATCTTTGTCTGGTTTGGGGATCAGGTGGATGGCTTCGTACAATGAGTTTGGGAGTGTTCTTTCCTCTGCAGTGTTTTGGAAGCGTTTGCAGAACCATGTGTACTTTAGAGAGACACGGGTGCCCCAGCTGTCACTAGCCACCTATTGACAACAGCCAAGTCTTGAAAGTAAAAACACAATGTCCATCCCCAGATGAATGGAAAGTGAAGAGTTGGTACACATAGAGCATGGAATACTGCTCAGCCATGAAACAGAATAATATCCTGCCATTTCCAGCATCTTCGATAGATCCGGAGTTCCCTGTACTCAGCATGGGACGTCCAACAGAGAAAGAGAAAATTCCAACGATAGCACGTATAGGTGGCATCTCAAAGTCGATACCAGGAAAGTAGAAAGCACAAACAGAGTCACAGATTTAGAACGCAAGTACAGGGTTTCGAGAGGGCAAAGGCATGCGGAGGTGGGTTGAATGAGGAGGGTGGGATTAACACATGCATTCTAATATGTATTAAGCAGACGATCCACAACCACCTTCTACAAAGCACAGGGAGCGGTCGGCACCACCCTGGACTAAGCTACGTGGGAAGAGAATGCGAAAGAGAATGGATGTGTATATATATACATACACGGAGAACTGAATCAAGGTGCTGCACAGCGAAAGTCAACAGCATTGTAAATTCACTAGACATGGACAGAAATTAGAATCTCTATAAAAAGCAAAATGATCGAGATCCAGTATGTTCCTCTCAGGCCTCAGAGAGATGCGCGGGTGTCACTTCCCTGGAGCGTGAGCAGGCTTGGGCACCAAAGTTGGAGTGTGGTCACAGTGAGGCAGGTCGGCACGGGAGTGGGTCGCACCAGCGAATTAACCCCTTTGGACCTGTGGTGCCTGGTCCCTTCTGGTTGGCAGCAGTCTCTGTAGATGTAGGTGTGCCCTCCTGCAGCTAAGCCAAGCCCACTGCAGCCAGAGGATGGTGGTCCGACATGCACAACAGTGTTCAAACATCACCTGGTGTCCAGGTCTCCTGCTGGTGGGGTTCCCGCCATTCACCTCCTTCCTTAGAGTCACCCCACTTGCCTCCGACAACACACTCTTCAGGAGGGGTTTGCAGGGGGTGTGATGAATCGAGAGTGGGAAGGGTAAGTGGGAGAAGGAGTGAGACACAAGCCCTTAGGTGTCTGTCCGGACACGTTCCTCTCTAATTCATATTCCAAGAACACGCGTGTGCGCAAGGTCTGCGTTCCTGGGGAATCCGACCAGCTGTGGGAAAATGCTGCCGCCTTGTGGCCGCCTCCTGTAACTACAACGTTCCAAAGGGAGCTCAGCGGCCCTTCCTGTTCAAAAGGCCAGCGGGGTTGTAATTGACACCCCCGCTGCAAAAATGTCCTGGGGATAGGCACTGGAAAAGAGCCCGAAACAGGATTGATTGGCAACAGGCGGTTTCAAGAGGTAAGTTGAATTCACCATGCGTGTTTTGTTTCCCTTTGTGTTGGTTTCTAAGAAAGGCCCAGGAAATATGCTCCACGCCCATGCGAATGGGAGAAATGGAAATTGAAACGCCTTCGCGGTTTCACCTGGCAGCCGTTAGGATTGCCAGTGTCAATACGTCTGGAAGCAGTACCTTCGGGAGAGGGCCTGGAGAAAAGGGAATCCTCCTAAGCCACTGGTGGTATTGCGCCCTGGTAACAGGCACCACTGAAAACAATCAAGAGATTCCTGCCAAAAACAAAACAAAACCAGAGAGCCGGCCACATGATGTGGCAATCCACCTCCTGGCTGTCTTTGCACAGTAAAGTATCATTTGGGGAGACCCGGGCAGGCCAGCTACCCCTGCACACCTATTGACAAGAGCCAAGGCTTGAAAGTAAAAACACAGTGTCATGGTGTGTGATCCTTTTAATGTCATGTTGGAGTCTGTTGGCTAGTATCTTGTTGAGGATTTTTGCATCTAAGTTCATCGGTGATATTGCTCTCCAGTTTTCTTTTCTTGTAGTATCTTTGTCTGGTTTGGGGATCAGGTGGATGGCTTCGTACAATGAGTTTGGGAGTGTTCTTTCCTCTGCAGTGTTTTGGAAGCGTTTGCAGAACCATGTGTACTTTAGAGAGACATGGGTGCCCCAGCTGTCACTAGCCACCTATTGACAACAGCCAAGTCTTGAAAGTAAAAACACAATGTCCATCCCCAGATGAATGGAAAGTGAAGAGTTGGTACACATAGAGCATGGAATACTGCTCAGCCATGAAACAGAATAATATCCTGCCATTTCCAGCATCTTCGATAGATCCGGAGTTCCCTGTACTCAGCATGGGACGTCCAACAGAGAAAGAGAAAATTCCAACGATAGCACGTATAGGTGGCATCTCAAAGTCGATACCAGGAAAGTAGAAAGCACAAACAGAGTCACAGATTTAGAACGCAAGTACAGGGTTTCGAGAGGGCAAAGGCATGCGGAGGTGGGTTGAATGAGGAGGGTGGGATTAACACATGCATTCTAATATGTATTAAGCAGACGATCCACAACCACCTTCTACAAAGCACAGGGAGAGGTCGGCACGACCCTGGACTAAGCTACGTGGGAAGAGAATGCGAAAGAGAATGTATGTGTATATATATACATACACGGAGAACTGAATAAAGGTGCTGCACAGCAAAAGTCAACAGCATTGTAAATTCACTAGACATGGACAGAAATTAGAATCTCTATAAAAAGCAAAATGATCGAGATCCAGTATGTTCCTCTCAGGCCTCAGAGAGATGCGCGGGTGTCACTTCCCTGGAGCGTGAGCAGGCTTGGGCACCAAAGTTGGAGTGTGGTCACAGTGAGGCAGGTCGGCGCGGGAGTGGGTCGCACCAGCGAATTAACCCCTTTGGACCTGTGGTGCCTGGTACCTTCTGGTTGGCAGCAGTCTCTGTAGATGTATGTGTGCCCTCCTGCAGCTAAGCCAAGCCCACTGCAGCCAGAGGATGGTGGTCCGACATGCACAACAGTGTTCAAACATCACCTGGTGTCCAGGTCTCCTGCTGGTGGGGTTCCCGCCATTCACCTCCTTCCTTAGAGTCACCCCACTTGCCTCCGACAACACACTCTTCAGGAGGGGTTTGCAGGGGGTGTGATGAATCGAGAGTGGGAAGGGTAAGTGGGAGAAGGAGTGAGACACAAGCCCTTAGGTGTCTGTCCGGACACGTTCCTCTCTAATTCATATTCCAAGAACACGCGTGTGCGCAAGGTCTGCGTTCCTGGGGAATCCGACCAGCTGTGGGAAAATGCTGCCGCCTTGTGGCCGCCTCCTGTAACTACAACGTTCCAAAGGGAGCTCAGCGGCCCTTCCTGTTCAAAAGGCCAGCGGGGTTGTAATTGACACCCCCGCTGCAAAAATGTCCTGGGGATAGGCACTGGAAAAGAGCCCGAAACAGGATTGATTGGCAACAGGCGGTTTCAAGAGGTAAGTTGAATTCACCATGCGTGTTTTGTTTCCCTTTGTGTTGGTTTCTAAGAAAGGCCCAGGAAATATGCTCCACGACCATGCGAATGGGAGAAATGGAAATTGAAACGCTTTCGCGGTTTCACCTGGCAGCCGTTAGGATTGCCAGTGTCAATACGTCTGGAAGCAGTACCTTCGGGAGAGGGCCTGGAGAAAAGGGAAGCCTCCTAAGCCACTGGTGGTATTGCGCCCTGGTAACAGGCACCACTGAAAACAATCAAGAGATTCCTGCCAAAGAAAAACAAAACCAGAGAGCCGGCCACATGATGTGGCAATCCACCTCCTGGCTGTCTTTGCACAGTAAAGTATCATTTGGGGTGACCCGGGCAGGCCAGCGACCCCTGCACACCTATTGACAAGAGCCAAGGCTTGAAAGTAAAAACACAGTGTCATGGTGCGTGATCCTTTTAATGTCATTTTGGAGTCTGTTGGCTAGTATCTTGTTGAGGATCTTTGCATCTAAGTTCATCGGTGATATTGCTCTCCAGTTTTCTTTTCTTGTAGTATCTTTGTCTGGTTTGGGGATCAGGTGGATGGCTTCGTACAATGAGTTTGGGAGTGTTCTTTCCTCTGCAGTGTTTTGGAAGCGTTTGCAGAACCATGTGTACTTTAGAGAGACACGGGTGCCCCAGCTGTCACTAGCCACCTATTGACAACAGCCAAGTCTTGAAAGTAAAAACACAATGTCCATCCCCAGATGAATGGAAAGTGAAGAGTTGGTACACATAGAGCATGGAATACTGCTCAGCCATGAAACAGAATAATATCCTGCCATTTCCAGCATCTTCGATAGATCCGGAGTTCCCTGTACTCAGCATGGGACGTCCAACAGAGAAAGAGAAAATTCCAACGATAGCACGTATAGGTGGCATCTCAAAGTCGATACCAGGAAAGTAGAAAGCACAAACAGAGTCACAGATTTAGAACGCAAGTACAGGGTTTCGAGAGGGCAAAGGCATGCGGAGGTGGGTTGAATGAGGAGGGTGGGATTAACACATGCATTCTAATATGTATTAAGCAGACGATCCACAACCACCTTCTACAAAGCACAGGGAGCAGTCGGCACCACCCTGGACTAAGCTACGTGGGAAGAGAATGCGAAAGAGAATGGATGTGTATATATATACATACACGGAGAACTGAATCAAGGTGCTGCACAGCGAAAGTCAACAGCATTGTAAATTCACTAGACATGGACAGAAATTAGAATCTCTATAAAAAGCAAAATGATCGAGATCCAGTATGTTCCTCTCAGGCCTCAGAGAGATGCGCGGGTGTCACTTCCCTGGAGCGTGAGCAGGCATGGGCACCAAAGTTGGAGTGTGGTCACAGTGAGGCAGGTCGGCGCGGGAGTGGGTCGCACCAGCGAATTAACCCCTTTGGACCTGTGGTGCCTGGTCCCTTCTGGTTGGCAGCAGTCTCTGTAGATGTAGGTGTGCCCTCCTGCAGCTAAGCCAAGCCCACTGCAGCCAGAGGATGGTGGTCCGACATGCACAACAGTGTTCAAACATCACCTGGTGTCCAGGTCTCCTGCTGGTGGGGTTCCCGCCATTCACCTCCTTCCTTAGAGTCACCCCACTTGCCTCCGACAACACACTCTTCAGGAGGGGTTTGCAGGGGGTGTGATGAATCGAGAGTGGGAAGGGTAAGTGGGAGAAGGAGTGAGACAGAAGCCCTTAGGTGTCTGTCCGGACACATTCCTCTCTAATTCATATTCCAAGAACACGCGTGTGCGCAAGGTCTGCGTTCCTGGGGAATCCGACCAGCTGTGGGAAAATGCTGCCGCCTTGTGGCCGCCTCCTGTAACTACAACGTTCCAAAGGGAGCTCAGCGGCCCTTCCTGTTCAAAAGGCCAGCGGGGTTGTAATTGACACCCCCGCTGCAAAAATGTCCTGGGGATAGGCACTGGAAAAGAGCCCGAAACAGGATTGATTGGCAACAGGCGGTTTCAAGAGGTAAGTTGAATTCACCATGCGTGTTTTGTTTCCCTTTGTGTTGGTTTCTAAGAAAGGCCCAGGAAATATGCTCCACGCCCATGCGAATGGGAGAAATGGAAATTGAAACGCCTTCGCGGTTTCACCTGGCATCCGATAGGATTGCCAGTATCAATACGTCTGGAAGCAATACCTTCGGGAGAGGGCCTGGAGAAAAAGGAAGCCTCCTAAGCCACTGGTGCTATTGCGCCCTGGTAACAGGCACCACTGAAAACAATCAAGAGATTCCTGCCAAAAACAAAACAAAACCAGAGAGCCGGCCACATGATGTGGCAATCCACCTCCTGGCTGTCTTTGCACAGTAAAGTATCATTTGGGGAGACCCGGGCAGGCCAGCGACCCCTGCACACCTATTGACAAGAGCCAAGGCTTGAAAGTAAAAACACAGTGTCATGGTGTGTGATCCTTTTAATGTCATGTTGGAGTCTGTTGGCTAGTATCTTGTTGAGGATTTTTGCATCTAAGTTCATCGGTGATATTGCTCTCCAGTTTTCTTTTCTTGTAGTATCTTTGTCTGGTTTGGGGATCAGGTGGATGGCTTCGTACAATGAGTTTGGGAGTGTTCTTTCCTCTGCAGTGTTTTGGAAGCGTTTGCAGAACCATGTGTACTTTAGAGAGACACGGGTGCCCCAGCTGTCACTAGCCACCTATTGACAACAGCCAAGTCTTGAAAGTAAAAACACAATGTCCATCCCCAGATGAATGGAAAGTGAAGAGTTGGTACACATAGAGCATGGAATACTGCTCAGCCATGAAACAGAATAATATCCTGCCATTTCCAGCATCTTCGATAGATCCGGAGTTCCCTGTACTCAGCATGGGACGTCCAACAGAGAAAGAGAAAATTCCAACGATAGCACGTATAGGTGGCATCTCAAAGTCGATACCAGGAAAGTAGAAAGCACAAACAGAGTCACAGATTTAGAACGCAAGTACAGGGTTTCGAGAGGGCAAAGGCATGCGGAGGTGGGTTGAATGAGGAGGGTGGGATTAACACATGCATTCTAATATGTATTAAGCAGACGATCCACAACCACCTTCTACAAAGCACAGGGAGCGGTCGGCACCACCCTGGACTAAGCTACGTGGGAAGAGAATGCGAAAGAGAATGGATGTGTATATATATACATACACGGAGAACTGAATCAAGGTGCTGCACAGCGAAAGTCAACAGCATTGTAAATTCACTAGACATGGACAGAAATTAGAATCTCTATAAAAAGCAAAATGATCGAGATCCAGTATGTTCCTCTCAGGCCTGAGAGAGATGCGCGGGTGTCACTTCCCTGGAGCGTGAGCAGGCTTGGGCACCAAAGTTGGAGTGTGGTCACAGTGAGGCAGGTCGGCACGGGAGTGGGTCGCACCAGCGAATTATCCCCTTTGGACCTGTGGTGCCTGGTCCCTTCTGGTTGGCAGCAGTCTCTGTAGATGTAGGTGTGCCCTCCTGCAGCTAAGCCAAGCCCACTGCAGCCAGAGGATGGTGGTCCGACATGCACAACAGTGTTCAAACATCACCTGGTGTCCAGGTCTCCTGCTGGTGGGGTTCCCGCCATTCACCTCCTTCCTTAGAGTCACCCCACTTGCCTCCGACAACACACTCTTCAGGAGGGGTTTGCAGGGGGTGTGATGAATCGAGAGTGGGAAGGGTAAGTGGGAGAAGGAGTGAGACACAAGCCCTTAGGTGTCTGTCCGGACACGTTCCTCTCTAATTCATATTCCAAGAACACGCGTGTGCGCAAGGTCTGCGTTCCTGGGGAATCCGACCAGCTGTGGGAAAATGCTGCCGCCTTGTGGCCGCCTCCTGTAACTACAACGTTCCAAAGGGAGCTCAGCGGCCCTTCCTGTTCAAAAGGCCAGCGGGGTTGTAATTGACACCCCCGCTGCAAAAATGTCCTGGGGATAGGCACTGGAAAAGAGCCCGAAACAGGATTGATTGGCAACAGGCGGTTTCAAGAGGTAAGTTGAATTCACCATGCGTGTTTTGTTTCCCTTTGTGTTGGTTTCTAAGAAAGGCCCAGGAAATATGCTCCACGCCCATGCGAATGGGAGAAATGGAAATTGAAACGCCTTCGCGGTTTCACCTGGCAGCCGTTAGGATTGCCAGTGTCAATACGTCTGGAAGCAATACCTTCGGGAGAGGGCCTGGAGAAAAGGGAAGCCTCCTAAGCCACTGGTGGTATTGCGCCCTGGTAACAGGCACCACTGAAAACAATCAAGAGATTCCTGCCAAAAACAAAACAAAACCAGAGAGCCGGCCACATGATGTGGCAATCCACCTCCTGGCTGTCTTTGCACAGTAAAGTATCATTTGGGGAGACCCGGGCAGGCCAGCGACCCCTGCACACCTATTGACAAGAGCCAAGGCTTGAAAGTAAAAACACAGTGTCATGGTGTGTGATCCTTTTAATGTCATGTTGGAGTCTGTTGGCTAGTATCTTGTTGAGGATTTTTGCATCTAAGTTCATCGGTGATATTGCTCTCCAGTTTTCTTTTCTTGTAGTATCTTTGTCTGGTTTGGGGATCAGGTGGATGGCTTCGTACAATGAGTTTGGGAGTGTTCTTTCCTCTGCAGTGTTTTGGAAGCGTTTGCAGAACCATGTGTACTTTAGAGAGACACGGGTGCCCCAGCTGTCACTAGCCACCTATTGACAACAGCCAAGTCTTGAAAGTAAAAACACAATGTCCATCCCCAGATGAATGGAAAGTGAAGAGTTGGTACACATAGAGCATGGAATACTGCTCAGCCATGAAACAGAATAATATCCTGCCATTTCCAGCATCTTCGATAGATCCGGAGTTCCCTGTACTCAGCATGGGACGTCCAACAGAGAAAGAGAAAATTCCAACGATAGCACGTATAGGTGGCATCTCAAAGTCGATACCAGGAAAGTAGAAAGCACAAACAGAGTCACAGATTTAGAACGCAAGTACAGGGTTTCGAGAGGGCAAAGGCATGCGGAGGTGGGTTTAATGAGGAGGGTGGGATTAACACATGCATTCTAATATGTATTAAGCAGACGATCCACAACCACCTTCTACAAAGCACAGGGAGCGGTCGGCACCACCCTGGACTAAGCTACGTGGGAAGAGAATGCGAAAGAGAATGGATGTGTATATATATACATACACGGAGAACTGAATCAAGGTGCTGCACAGCGAAAGTCAACAGCATTGTAAATTCACTAGACATGGACAGAAATTAGAATCTCTATAAAAAGCAAAATGATCGAGATCCAGTATGTTCCTCTCAGGCCTGAGAGAGATGCGCGGGTGTCACTTCCCTGGAGCATGAGCAGGCTTGGGCACCAAAGTTGGAGTGTGGTCACAGTGAGGCAGGTCGGCGCGGGAGTGGGTCGCACCAGCGAATTAACCCCTTTGGACCTGTGGTGCCTGGTCCCTTCTGGTTGGCAGCAGTCTCTGTAGATGTAGGTGTGCCCTCCTGCAGCTAAGCCAAGCCCACTGCAGCCAGAGGATGGTGGTCCGACATGCACAACAGTGTTCAAACATCACCTGGTGTCCAGGTCTCCTGCTGGTGGGGTTCCCGCCATTCACCTCCTTCCTTAGAGTCACCCCACTTGCCTCCGACAACACACTCTTCAGGAGGGGTTTGCAGGGGGTGTGATGAATCGAGAGTGGGAAGGGTAAGTGGGAGAAGGAGTGAGACACAAGCCCTTAGGTGTCTGTCCGGACACGTTCCTCTCTAATTCATATTCCAAGAACATGCGTGTGCGCAAGGTCTGCGTTCCTGGGGAATCCGACCAGCTGTGGGAAAATGCTGCCGCCTTGTGGCCGCCTCCTGTAACTACAACGTTCCAAAGGGAGCTCAGCGGCCCTTCCTGTTCAAAAGGCCAGCGGGGTTGTAATTGACACCCCCGCTGCAAAAATGTCCTGGGGATAGGCACTGGAAAAGAGCCCGAAACAGGATTGATTGGCAACAGGCGGTTTCAAGAGGTAAGTTGAATTCACCATGCGTGTTTTGTTTCCCTTTGTGTTGGTTTCTAAGAAAGGCCCAGGAAATATGCTCCACGCCCATGCGAATGGGAGAAATGCAAATTGAAACGCCTTCGCGGTTTCACCTGGCAGCCGTTAGGATTGCCAGTGTCAATACGTCTGGAAGCAATACCTTCGGGAGAGGGCCTGGAGAAAAGGGAAGCCTCCTAAGCCACTGGTGGTATTGCGCCCTGGTAACAGGCACCACTGAAAACAATCAAGAGATTCCTGCCAAAGAAAAACAAAACCAGAGAGCCGGCCACATGATGTGGCAATCCACCTCCTGGCTGTCTTTGCACAGTAAAGTATCATTTGGGGAGACCCGGGCAGGCCAGCGACCCCTGCACACCTATTGACAAGAGCCAAGGCTTGAAAGTAAAAACACAGTGTCATGGTGTGTGATCCTTTTAATGTCATGTTGGAGTCTGTTGGCTAGTATCTTGTTGAGGATTTTTGCATCTAAGTTCATCGGTGATATTGCTCTCCAGTTTTCTTTTCTTGTAGTATCTTTGTCTGGTTTGGGGATCAGGTGGATGGCTTCGTACAATGAGTTTGGGAGTGTTCTTTCCTCTGCAGTGTTTTGGAAGCGTTTGCAGAACCATGTGTACTTTAGAGAGACACGGGTGCCCCAGCTGTCACTAGCCACCTATTGACAACAGCCAAGTCTTGAAAGTAAAAACACAATGTCCATCCCCAGATGAATGGAAAGTGAAGAGTTGGTACACATAGAGCATGGAATACTGCTCAGCCATGAAACAGAATAATATCCTGCCATTTCCAGCATCTTCGATAGATCCGGAGTTCCCTGTACTCAGCATGGGACGTCCAACAGAGAAAGAGAAAATTCCAACGATAGCACGTATAGGTGGCATCTCAAAGTCGATACCAGGAAAGTAGAAAGCACAAACAGAGTCACAGATTTAGAACGCAAGTACAGGGTTTCGAGAGGGCAAAGGCATGCGGAGGTGGGTTTAATGAGGAGGGTGGGATTAACACATGCATTCTAATATGTATTAAGCAGACGATCCACAACCACCTTCTACAAAGCACAGGGAGCGGTCGGCACCACCCTGGACTAAGCTACGTGGGAAGAGAATGCGAAAGAGAATGGATGCGTATATATATACATACACGGAGAACTGAATCAAGGTGCTGCACAGCGAAAGTCAACAGCATTGTAAATTCACTAGACATGGACAGAAATTAGAATCTCTATAAAAAGCAAAATGATCGAGATCCAGTATGTTCCTCTCAGGCCTGAGAGAGATGCGCGGGTGTCACTTCCCTGGAGCATGAGCAGGCTTGGGCACCAAAGTTGGAGTGTGGTCACAGTGAGGCAGGTCGGCGCGGGAGTGGGTCGCACCAGCGAATTAACCCCTTTGGACCTGTGGTGCCTGGTCCCTTCTGGTTGGCAGCAGTCTCTGTAGATGTAGGTGTGCCATCCTGCAGCTAAGCCAAGCCCACTGCAGCCACAGGATGGTGGTCCGACATGCACAACAGTGTTCAAACATCACCTGGTGTCCAGGTCTCCTGCTGGTGGGGTTCCTGCCATTCACCTCCTTCCTTAGAGTCACCCCACTTGCCTCCGACAACACACTCTTCAGGAGGGGTTTGCAGGGGGTGTGATGAATCGAGAGTGGGAAGGGTAAGTGGGAGAAGGAGTGAGACACAAGCCCTTTGGTGTCTGTCCGGACACGTTCCTCTCTAATTCATATTCCAAGAACACGCGTGTGCGCAAGGTCTGCGTTCCTGGGGAATCCGACCAGCTGTGGGAAAATGCTGCCGCCTTGTGGCCTCCTCCTGTAACTACAACGTTCCAAAGGGAGCTCAGCGGCCCTTCCTGTTCAAAAGGCCAGCGGGGTTGTAATTGACACCCCCGCTGCAAAAATGTCCTGGGGATAGGCACTGGAAAAGAGCCCGAAACAGGATTGATTGGCAACAGGCGGTTTCAAGAGGTAAGTTGAATTCACCATGCGTGTTTTGTTTCCCTTTGTGTTGGTTTCTAAGAAAGGCCCAGGAAATATGCTCCACGCCCATGCGAATGGGAGAAATGGAAATTGAAACGCCTTCGCGGTTTCACCTGGCAGCCGTTAGGATTGCCAGTGTCAATACGTCTGGAAGCAATACCTTCGGGAGAGGGCCTGGAGAAAAGGGAAGCCTCCTAAGCCACTGGTGGTATTGCGCCCTGGTAACAGGCACCACTGAAAACAATCAAGAGATTCCTGCCAAAGAAAAACAAAACCAGAGAGCCGGCCACATGATGTGGCAATCCACCTCCTGGCTGTCTTTGCACAGTAAAGTATCATTTGGGGAGACCCGGGCAGGCCAGCGACCCCTGCACACCTATTGACAAGAGCCAAGGCTTGAAAGTAAAAACACAGTGTCATGGTGTGTGATCCTTTTAATGTCATGTTGGAGTCTGTTGGCTAGTATCTTGTTGAGGATTTTTGCATCTAAGTTCATCGGTGATATTGCTCTCCAGTTTTCTTTTCTTGTAGTATCTTTGTCTGGTTTGGGGATCAGGTGGATGGCTTCGTACAATGAGTTTGGGAGTGTTCTTTCCTCTGCAGTGTTTTGGAAGCGTTTGCAGAACCATGTGTACTTTAGAGAGACACGGGTGCCCCAGCTGTCACTAGCCACCTATTGACAACAGCCAAGTCTTGAAAGTAAAAACACAATGTCCATCCCCAGATGAATGGAAAGTGAAGAGTTGGTACACATAGAGCATGGAATACTGCTCAGCCATGAAACAGAATAATATCCTGCCATTTCCAGCATCTTCGATAGATCCGGAGTTCCCTGTACTCAGCATGGGACGTCCAACAGAGAAAGAGAAAATTCCAACGATAGCACGTATAGGTGGCATCTCAAAGTCGATACCAGGAAAGTAGAAAGCACAAACAGAGTCACAGATTTAGAACGCAAGTACAGGGTTTCGAGAGGGCAAAGGCATGCGGAGGTGGGTTGAATGAGGAGGGTGGGATTAACACATGCATTCTAATATGTATTAAGCAGACGATCCACAACCACCTTCTACAAAGCACAGGGAGCGGTCGGCACCACCCTGGACTAAGCTACGTGGGAAGAGAATGCGAAAGAGAATGGATGTGTATATATATACATACACGGAGAACTGAATCAAGGTGCTGCACAGCGAAAGTCAACAGCATTGTAAATTCACTAGACATGGACAGAAATTAGAATCTCTATAAAAAGCAAAATGATCGAGATCCAGTATGTTCCTCTCAGGCCTGAGAGAGATGCGCGGGTGTCACTTCCCTGGAGCATGAGCAGGCTTGGGCACCAAAGTTGGAGTGTGGTCACAGTGAGGCAGGTCGGCGCGGGAGTGGGTCGCACCAGCGAATTAACCCCTTTGGACCTGTGGTGCCTGGTCCCTTCTGGTTGGCAGCAGTCTCTGTAGATGTAGGTGTGCCCTCCTGCAGCTAAGCCAAGCCCACTGCAGCCAGAGGATGGTGGTCCGACATGCACAACAGTGTTCAAACATCACCTGGTGTCCAGGTCTCCTGCTGGTGGGGTTCCCGCCATTCACCTCCTTCCTTAGAGTCACCCCACTTGCCTCCGACAACACACTCTTCAGGAGGGGTTTGCAGGGGGTGTGATGAATCGAGAGTGGGAAGGGTAAGTGGGAGAAGGAGTGAGACACAAGCCCTTAGGTGTCTGTCCGGACACGTTCCTCTCTAATTCATATTCCAAGAACACGCGTGTGCGCAAGGTCTGCGTTCCTGGGGAATCCGACCAGCTGTGGGAAAATGCTGCCGCCTTGTGGCCGCCTCCTGTAACTACAACGTTCCAAAGGGAGCTCAGCGGCCCTTCCTGTTCAAAAGGCCAGCGGGGTTGTAATTGACACCCCCGCTGCAAAAATGTCCTGGGGATAGGCACTGGAAAAGAGCCCGAAACAGGATTGATTGGCAACAGGCGGTTTCAAGAGGTAAGTTGAATTCACCATGCGTGTTTTGTTTCCCTTTGTGTTGGTTTCTAAGAAAGGCCCAGGAAATATGCTCCACGCCCATGCGAATGGGAGAAATGGAAATTGAAACGCCTTCGCGGTTTCACCTGGCAGCCGTTAGGATTGCCAGTGTCAATACGTCTGGAAGCAATACCTTCGGGAGAGGGCCTGGAGAAAAGGGAAGCCTCCTAAGCCACTGGTGGTATTGCGCCCTGGTAACAGGCACCACTGAAAACAATCAAGAGATTCCTGCCAAAGAAAAACAAAACCAGAGAGCCGGCCACATGATGTGGCAATCCACCTCCTGGCTGTCTTTGCACAGTAAAGTATCATTTGGGGAGACCCGGGCAGGCCAGCGACCCCTGCACACCTATTGACAAGAGCCAAGGCTTGAAAGTAAAAACACAGTGTCATGGTGTGTGATCCTTTTAATGTCATGTTGGAGTCTGTTGGCTAGTATCTTGTTGAGGATTTTTGCATCTAAGTTCATCGGTGATATTGCTCTCCAGTTTTCTTTTCTTGTAGTATCTTTGTCTGGTTTGGGGATCAGGTGGATGGCTTCGTACAATGAGTTTGGGAGTGTTCTTTCCTCTGCAGTGTTTTGGAAGCGTTTGCAGAACCATGTGTACTTTAGAGAGACACGGGTGCCCCAGCTGTCACTAGCCACCTATTGACAACAGCCAAGTCTTGAAAGTAAAAACACAATGTCCATCCCCAGATGAATGGAAAGTGAAGAGTTGGTACACATAGAGCATGGAATACTGCTCAGCCATGAAACAGAATAATATCCTGCCATTTCCAGCATCTTCGATAGATCCGGAGTTCCCTGTACTCAGCATGGGACGTCCAACAGAGAAAGAGAAAATTCCAACGATAGCACGTATAGGTGGCATCTCAAAGTCGATACCAGGAAAGTAGAAAGCACAAACAGAGTCACAGATTTAGAACGCAAGTACAGGGTTTCGAGAGGGCAAAGGCATGCGGAGGTGGGTTGAATGAGGAGGGTGGGATTAACACATGCATTCTAATATGTATTAAGCAGACGATCCACAACCACCTTCTACAAAGCACAGGGAGCGGTCGGCACCACCCTGGACTAAGCTACGTGGGAAGAGAATGCGAAAGAGAATGGATGTGTATATATATACATACACGGAGAACTGAATCAAGGTGCTGCACAGCGAAAGTCAACAGCATTGTAAATTCACTAGACATGGACAGAAATTAGAATCTCTATAAAAAGCAAAATGATCGAGATCCAGTATGTTCCTCTCAGGCCTGAGAGAGATGCGCGGGTGTCACTTCCCTGGAGCATGAGCAGGCTTGGGCACCAAAGTTGGAGTGTGGTCACAGTGAGGCAGGTCGGCGCGGGAGTGGGTCGCACCAGCGAATTAACCCCTTTGGACCTGTGGTGCCTGGTCCCTTCTGGTTGGCAGCAGTCTCTGTAGATGTAGGTGTGCCCTCCTGCAGCTAAGCCAAGCCCACTGCAGCCAGAGGATGGTGGTCCGACATGCACAACAGTGTTCAAACATCACCTGGTGTCCAGGTCTCCTGCTGGTGGGGTTCCCGCCATTCACCTCCTTCCTTAGAGTCACCCCACTTGCCTCCGACAACACACTCTTCAGGAGGGGTTTGCAGGGGGTGTGATGAATCGAGAGTGGGAAGGGTAAGTGGGAGAAGGAGTGAGACACAAGCCCTTAGGTGTCTGTCCGGACACGTTCCTCTCTAATTCATATTCCAAGAACACGCGTGTGCGCAAGGTCTGCGTTCCTGGGGAATCCGACCAGCTGTGGGAAAATGCTGCCGCCTTGTGGCCGCCTCCTGTAACTACAACGTTCCAAAGGGAGCTCAGCGGCCCTTCCTGTTCAAAAGGCCAGCGGGGTTGTAATTGACACCCCCGCTGCAAAAATGTCCTGGGGATAGGCACTGGAAAAGAGCCCGAAACAGGATTGATTGGCAACAGGCGGTTTCAAGAGGTAAGTTGAATTCACCATGCGTGTTTTGTTTCCCTTTGTGTTGGTTTCTAAGAAAGGCCCAGGAAATATGCTCCACGCCCATGCGAATGGGAGAAATGGAAATTGAAACGCCTTCGCGGTTTCACCTGGCAGCCGTTAGGATTGCCAGTGTCAATACGTCTGGAAGCAATACCTTCGGGAGAGGGCCTGGAGAAAAGGGAAGCCTCCTAAGCCACTGGTGGTATTGCGCCCTGGTAACAGGCACCACTGAAAACAATCAAGAGATTCCTGCCAAAAACAAAACAAAACCAGAGAGCCGGCCACATGATGTGGCAATCCACCTCCTGGCTGTCTTTGCACAGTAAAGTATCATTTGGGGAGACCCGGGCAGGCCAGCGACCCCTGCACACCTATTGACAAGAGCCAAGGCTTGAAAGTAAAAACACAGTGTCATGGTGTGTGATCCTTTTAATGTCATGTTGGAGTCTGTTGGCTAGTATCTTGTTGAGGATTTTTGCATCTAAGTTCATCGGTGATATTGCTCTCCAGTTTTCTTTTCTTGTAGTATCTTTGTCTGGTTTGGGGATCAGGTGGATGGCTTCGTACAATGAGTTTGGGAGTGTTCTTTCCTCTGCAGTGTTTTGGAAGCGTTTGCAGAACCATGTGTACTTTAGAGAGACACGGGTGCCCCAGCTGTCACTAGCCACCTATTGACAACAGCCAAGTCTTGAAAGTAAAAACACAATGTCCATCCCCAGATGAATGGAAAGTGAAGAGTTGGTACACATAGAGCATGGAATACTGCTCAGCCATGAAACAGAATAATATCCTGCCATTTCCAGCATCTTCGATAGATCCGGAGTTCCCTGTACTCAGCATGGGACGTCCAACAGAGAAAGAGAAAATTACAACGATAGCACGTATAGGTGGCATCTCAAAGTCGATACCAGGAAAGTAGAAAGCACAAACAGAGTCACAGATTTAGAACGCAAGTACAGGGTTTCGAGAGGGCAAAGGCATGCGGAGGTGGGTTGAATGAGGAGGGTGGGATTAACACATGCATTCTAATATGTATTAAGCAGACGATCCACAACCACCTTCTACAAAGCACAGGGAGCGGTCGGCACCACCCTGGACTAAGCTACGTGGGAAGAGAATGCGAAAGAGAATGGATGTGTATATATATACATACACGGAGAACTGAATCAAGGTGCTGCACAGCGAAAGTCAACAGCATTGTAAATTCACTAGACATGGACAGAAATTAGAATCTCTATAAAAAGCAAAATGATCGAGATCCAGTATGTTCCTCTCAGGCCTCAGAGAGATGCGCGGGTGTCACTTCCCTGGAGCGTGAGCAGGCTTGGGCACCAAAGTTGGAGTGTGGTCACAGTGAGGCAGGTCGGCGCGGGAGTGGGTCACACCAGCGAATTATCCCCTTTGGACCTGTGGTGCCTGGTCCCTTCTGGTTGGCGGCAGTCTCTGTAGATGTAGGTGTGCCCTCCTGCAGCTAAGCCAAGCCCACTGCAGCCAGAGGATGGTGGTCCGACATGCACAACAGTGTTCAAACATCACCTGGTGTCCAGGTCTCCTGCTGGTGGGGTTCCCGCCATTCACCTCCTTCCTTAGAGTCACCCCACTTGCCTCCGACAACACACTCTTCAGGAGGGGTTTGCAGGGGGTGTGATGAATCGAGAGTGGGAAGGGTAAGTGGGAGAAGGAGTGAGACACAAGCCCTTAGGTGTCTGTCCGGACACGTTCCTCTCTAATTCATATTCCAAGAACACGCGTGTGCGCAAGGTCTGCGTTCCTGGGGAATCCGACCAGCTGTGGGAAAATGCTGCCGCCTTGTGGCCGCCTCCTGTAACTACAACGTTCCAAAGGGAGCTCAGCAGCCCTTCCTGTTCAAAAGGCCAGCGGGGTTGTAATTGACACCCCCGCTGCAAAAATGTCCTGGGGATAGGCACTGGAAAAGAGCCCGAAACAGGATTGATTGGCAACAGGCGGTTTCAAGAGGTAAGTTGAATTCACCATGCGTGTTTTGTTTCCCTTTGTGTTGGTTTCTAAGAAAGGCCCAGGAAATATGCTCCACGCCCATGCGAATGGGAGAAATGGAAATTGAAACGCCTTCGCGGTTTCACCTGGCAGCCGTTAGGATTGCCAGTGTCAATACGTCTGGAAGCAATACCTTCGGGAGAGGGCCTGGAGAAAAGGGAAGCCTCCTAAGCCACTGGTGGTATTGCGCCCTGGTAACAGGCACCACTGAAAACAATCAAGAGATTCCTGCCAAAAACAAAACAAAACCAGAGAGCCGGCCACATGATGTGGCAATCCACCTCCTGGCTGTCTTTGCACAGTAAAGTATCATTTGGGGAGACCCGGGCAGGCCAGCGACCCCTGCACACCTATTGACAAGAGCCAAGGCTTGAAAGTAAAAACACAGTGTCATGGTGTGTGATCCTTTTAATGTCATGTTGGAGTCTGTTGGCTAGTATCTTGTTGAGGATTTTTGCATCTAAGTTCATCGGTGATATTGCTCTCCAGTTTTCTTTTCTTGTAGTATCTTTGTCTGGTTTGGGGATCAGGTGGATGGCTTCGTACAATGAGTTTGGGAGTGTTCTTTCCTCTGCAGTGTTTTGGAAGCGTTTGCAGAACCATGTGTACTTTAGAGAGACACGGGTGCCCCAGCTGTCACTAGCCACCTATTGACAACAGCCAAGTCTTGAAAGTAAAAACACAATGTCCATCCCCAGATGAATGGAAAGTGAAGAGTTGGTACACATAGAGCATGGAATACTGCTCAGCCATGAAACAGAATAATATCCTGCCATTTCCAGCATCTTCGATAGATCCAGAGTTCCCTGTACTCAGCATGGGATGTCCAACAGAGAAAGAGAAAATTCCAACGATAGCACGTATAGGTGGCATCTCAAAGTCGATACCAGGAAAGTAGAAAGCACAAACAGAGTCACAGATTTAGAACGCAAGTACAGGGTTTCGAGAGGGCAAAGGCATGCGGAGGTGGGTTGAATGAGGAGGGTGGGATTAACACATGCATTCTAATATGTATTAAGCAGACGATCCACAACCTCCTTCTACAAAGCACAGGGAGCGGTCGGCACCACCATGGACTAAGCTACGTGGGAAGAGAATGCGAAAGAGAATGGATGTGTATATATATACATACACGGAGAACTGAATCAAGGTGCTGCACAGCGAAAGTCAACAGCATTGTAAATTCACTAGACATGGACAGAAATTAGAATCTCTATAAAAAGCAAAATGATCGAGATCCAGTATGTTCCTCTCAGGCCTCAGAGAGATGCGCGGGTGTCACTTCCCTGGAGCGTGAGCAGGCTTGGGCACCAAAGTTGGAGTGTGGTCACAGTGAGGCAGGTCGGCGCGGGAGTGGGTCGCACCAGCGAATTAACCCCTTTGGACCTGTGGTGCCTGGTCCCTTCTGGTTGGCGGCAGTCTCTGTAGATGTAGGTGTGCCCTCCTGCAGCTAAGCCAAGCCCACTGCAGCCAGAGGATGGTGGTCCGACATGCACAACAGTGTTCAAACATCACCTGGTGTCCAGGTCTCCTGCTGGTGGGGTTCCCGCCATTCACCTCCTTCCTTAGAGTCACCCCACTTGCCTCCGACAACACACTCTTCAGGAGGGGTTTGCAGGGGGTGTGATGAATCGAGAGTGGGAAGGGTAAGTGGGAGAAGGAGTGAGACACAAGCCCTTAGGTGTCTGTCCGGACACGTTCCTCTCTAATTCATATTCCAAGAACACGCGTGTGCGCAAGGTCTGCGTTCCTGGGGAATCCGGCCAGCTGTGGGAAAATGCTGCCGCCTTGTGGCCGCCTCCTGTAACTACAACGTTCCAAAGGGAGCTCAGCGGCCCTTCCTGTTCAAAAGGCCAGCGGGGTTGTAATTGACACCCCCGCTGCAAAAATGTCCTGGGGATAGGCACTGGAAAAGAGCCCAAAACAGGATTGATTGGCAACAGGCGGTTTCAAGAGTTAAGTTGAATTCACCATGAGTGTTTTGTTTCCCTTTGTGTTGGTTTCTAAGAAAGGCCCAGGAAATATGATCCACGCCCATGCGAATGGGAGAAATGGAAATTGAAACGCCTTCGCGGTTTCACCTGGCAGCCGTTAGGATTGCCAGTGTCAATACGTCTGGAAGCAATACCTTCGGGAGAGGGCCTGGAGAAAAGGGAAGCCTCCTAAGCCACTGGTGGTATTGCGCCCTGGTAACAGGCACCACTGAAAACAATCAAGAGATTCCTGCCAAAAACAAAACAAAACCAGAGAGCCGGCCACATGATGTGGCAATCCACCTCCTGGCTGTCTTTGCACAGTAAAGTATCATTTGGGGAGACCCGGGCAGGCCAGCGACCCCTGCACACCTATTGACAAGAGCCAAGGCTTGAAAGTAAAAACACAGTGTCATGGTGTGTGATCCTTTTAATGTCATGTTGGAGTCTGTTGGCTAGTATCTTGTTGAGGATTTTTGCATCTAAGTTCATCGGTGATATTGCTCTCCAGTTTTCTTTTCTTGTAGTATCTTTGTCTGGTTTGGGGATCAGGTGGATGGCTTCGTACAATGAGTTTGGGAGTGTTCTTTCCTCTGCAGTGTTTTGGAAGCGTTTGCAGAACCATGTGTACTTTAGAGAGACACGGGTGCCCCAGCTGTCACTAGCCACCTATTGACAACAGCCAAGTCTTGAAAGTAAAAACACAATGTCCATCCCCAGATGAATGGAAAGTGAAGAGTTGGTACACATAGAGCATGGAATACTGCTCAGCCATGAAACAGAATAATATCCTGCCATTTCCAGCATCTTCGATAGATCCGGAGTTCCCTGTACTCAGCATGGGACGTCCAACAGAGAAAGAGAAAATTACAACGATAGCACGTATAGGTGGCATCTCAAAGTCGATACCAGGAAAGTAGAAAGCACAAACAGAGTCACAGATTTAGAACGCAAGTACAGGGTTTCGAGAGGGCAAAGGCATGCGGAGGTGGGTTGAATGAGGAGGGTGGGATTAACACATGCATTCTAATATGTATTAAGCAGACGATCCACAACCACCTTCTACAAAGCACAGGGAGCGGTCGGCACCACCCTGGACTAAGCTACGTGGGAAGAGAATGCGAAAGAGAATGGATGTGTATATATATACATACACGGAGAACTGAATCAAGGTGCTGCACAGCGAAAGTCAACAGCATTGTAAATTCACTAGACATGGACAGAAATTAGAATCTCTATAAAAAGCAAAATGATCGAGATCCAGTATGTTCCTCTCAGGCCTCAGAGAGATGCGCGGGTGTCACTTCCCTGGAGTGTGAGCAGGCTTGGGCACCAAAGTTGGAGTGTGGTCACAGTGAGGCAGGTCGGCGCGGGAGTGGGTCACACCAGCGAATTATCCCCTTTGGACCTGTGGTGCCTGGTCCCTTCTGGTTGGCGGCAGTCTCTGTAGATGTAGGTGTGCCCTCCTGCAGCTAAGCCAAGCCCACTGCAGCCAGAGGATGGTGGTCCGACATGCACAACAGTGTTCAAACATCACCTGGTGTCCAGGTCTCCTGCTGGTGGGGTTCCCGCCATTCACCTCCTTCCTTAGAGTCACCCCACTTGCCTCCGACAACACACTCTTCAGGAGGGGTTTGCAGGGGGTGTGATGAATCGAGAGTGGGAAGGGTAAGTGGGAGAAGGAGTGAGACACAAGCCCTTAGGTGTCTGTCCGGACACGTTCCTCTCTAATTCATATTCCAAGAACACGCGTGTGCGCAAGGTCTGCGTTCCTGGGGAATCCGACCAGCTGTGGGAAAATGCTGCCGCCTTGTGGCCGCCTCCTGTAACTACAACGTTCCAAAGGGAGCTCAGCGGCCCTTCCTGTTCAAAAGGCCAGCGGGGTTGTAATTGACACCCCCGCTGCAAAAATGTCCTGGGGATAGGCACTGGAAAAGAGCCCGAAACAGGATTGATTGGCAACAGGCGGTTTCAAGAGGTAAGTTGAATTCACCATGCGTGTTTTGTTTCCCTTTGTGTTGGTTTCTAAGAAAGGCCCAGGAAATATGCTCCACGCCCATGCGAATGGGAGAAATGGAAATTGAAACGCCTTCGCGGTTTCACCTGGCAGCCGTTAGGATTGCCAGTGTCAATACGTCTGGAAGCAATACCTTCGGGATAGGGCCTGGAGAAAAGGGAAGCCTCCTAAGCCACTGGTGGTATTGCGCCCTGGTAACAGGCACCACTGAAAACAATCAAGAGATTCCTGCCAAAAACAAAACAAAACCAGAGAGCCGGCCACATGATGTGGCAATCCACCTCCTGGCTGTCTTTGCACAGTAAAGTATCATTTGGGGAGACCCGGGCAGGCCAGCGACCCCTGCACACCTATTGACAAGAGCCAAGGCTTGAAAGTAAAAACACAGTGTCATGGTGTGTGATCCTTTTAATGTCATGTTGGAGTCTGTTGGCTAGTATCTTGTTGAGGATTTTTGCATCTAAGTTCATCGGTGATATTGCTCTCCAGTTTTCTTTTCTTGTAGTATCTTTGTCTGGTTTGGGGATCAGGTGGATGGCTTCGTACAATGAGTTTGGGAGTGTTCTTTCCTCTGCAGTGTTTTGGAAGCGTTTGCAGAACCATGTGTACTTTAGAGAGACACGGGTGCCCCAGCTGTCACTAGCCACCTATTGACAACAGCCAAGTCTTGAAAGTAAAAACACAATGTCCATCCCCAGATGAATGGAAAGTGAAGAGTTGGTACACATAGAGCATGGAATACTGCTCAGCCATGAAACAGAATAATATCCTGCCATTTCCAGCATCTTCGATAGATCCAGAGTTCCCTGTACTCAGCATGGGATGTCCAACAGAGAAAGAGAAAATTCCAACGATAGCACGTATAGGTGGCATCTCAAAGTCGATACCAGGAAAGTAGAAAGCACAAACAGAGTCACAGATTTAGAACGCAAGTACAGGGTTTCGAGAGGGCAAAGGCATGCGGAGGTGGGTTGAATGAGGAGGGTGGGATTAACACATGCATTCTAATATGTATTAAGCAGACGATCCACAACCTCCTTCTACAAAGCACAGGGAGCGGTCGGCACCACCATGGACTAAGCTACGTGGGAAGAGAATGCGAAAGAGAATGGATGTGTATATATATACATACACGGAGAACTGAATCAAGGTGCTGCACAGCGAAAGTCAACAGCATTGTAAATTCACTAGACATGGACAGAAATTAGAATCTCTATAAAAAGCAAAATGATCGAGATCCAGTATGTTCCTCTCAGGCCTCAGAGAGATGCGCGGGTGTCACTTCCCTGGAGCGTGAGCAGGCTTGGGCACCAAAGTTGGAGTGTGGTCACAGTGAGGCAGGTCGGCACGGGAGTGGGTCGCACCAGCGAATTAACCCCTTTGGACCTGTGGTGCCTGGTCCCTTCTGGTTGGCAGCAGTCTCTGTAGATGTAGGTGTGCCCTCCTGCAGCTAAGCCAAGCCCACTGCAGCCAGAGGATGGTGGTCCGACATGCACAACAGTGTTCAAACATCACCTGGTGTCCAGGTCTCCTGCTGGTGGGGTTCCCGCCATTCACCTCCTTCCTTAGAGTCACCCCACTTGCCTCCGACAACACACTCTTCAGGAGGGGTTTGCAGGGGGTGTGATGAATCGAGAGTGGGAAGGGTAAGTGGGAGAAGGAGTGAGACACAAGCCCTTAGGTGTCTGTCCGGACACGTTCCTCTCTAATTCATATTCCAAGAACACGCGTGTGCGCAAGGTCTGCGTTCCTGGGGAATCCGACCAGCTGTGGGAAAATGCTGCCGCCTTGTGGCCGCCTCCTGTAACTACAACGTTCCAAAGGGAGCTCAGCGGCCCTTCCTGTTCAAAAGGCCAGCGGGGTTGTAATTGACACCCCCGCTGCAAAAATGTCCTGGGGATAGGCACTGGAAAAGAGCCCAAAACAGGATTGATTGGCAACAGGCGGTTTCAAGAGTTAAGTTGAATTCACCATGAGTGTTTTGTTTCCCTTTGTGTTGGTTTCTAAGAAAGGCCCAGGAAATATGATCCACGCCCATGCGAATGGGAGAAATGGAAATTGAAACGCCTTCGCGGTTTCACCTGGCAGCCGTTAGGATTGCCAGTGTCAATACGTCTGGAAGCAATACCTTCGGGAGAGGGCCTGGAGAAAAGGGAAGCCTCCTAAGCCACTGGTGGTATTGCGCCCTGGTAACAGGCACCACTGAAAACAATCAAGAGATTCCTGCCAAAAACAAAACAAAACCAGAGAGCCGGCCACATGATGTGGCAATCCACCTCCTGGCTGTCTTTGCACAGTAAAGTATCATTTGGGGAGACCCGGGCAGGCCAGCGACCCCTGCACACCTATTGACAAGAGCCAAGGCTTGAAAGTAAAAACACAGTGTCATGGTGTGTGATCCTTTTAATGTCATGTTGGAGTCTGTTGGCTAGTATCTTGTTGAGGATTTTTGCATCTAAGTTCATCGGTGATATTGCTCTCCAGTTTTCTTTTCTTGTAGTATCTTTGTCTGGTTTGGGGATCAGGTGGATGGCTTCGTACAATGAGTTTGGGAGTGTTCTTTCCTCTGCAGTGTTTTGGAAGCGTTTGCAGAACCATGTGTACTTTAGAGAGACACGGGTGCCCCAGCTGTCACTAGCCACCTATTGACAACAGCCAAGTCTTGAAAGTAAAAACACAATGTCCATCCCCAGATGAATGGAAAGTGAAGAGTTGGTACACATAGAGCATGGAATACTGCTCAGCCATGAAACAGAATAATATCCTGCCATTTCCAGCATCTTCGATAGATCCGGAGTTCCCTGTACTCAGCATGGGACGTCCAACAGAGAAAGAGAAAATTACAACGATAGCACGTATAGGTGGCATCTCAAAGTCGATACCAGGAAAGTAGAAAGCACAAACAGAGTCACAGATTTAGAACGCAAGTACAGGGTTTCGAGAGGGCAAAGGCATGCGGAGGTGGGTTGAATGAGGAGGGTGGGATTAACACATGCATTCTAATATGTATTAAGCAGACGATCCACAACCACCTTCTACAAAGCACAGGGAGCGGTCGGCACCACCCTGGACTAAGCTACGTGGGAAGAGAATGCGAAAGAGAATGGATGTGTATATATATACATACACGGAGAACTGAATCAAGGTGCTGCACAGCGAAAGTCAACAGCATTGTAAATTCACTAGACATGGACAGAAATTAGAATCTCTATAAAAAGCAAAATGATCGAGATCCAGTATGTTCCTCTCAGGCCTCAGAGAGATGCGCGGGTGTCACTTCCCTGGAGTGTGAGCAGGCTTGGGCACCAAAGTTGGAGTGTGGTCACAGTGAGGCAGGTCGGCGCGGGAGTGGGTCGCACCAGCGAATTATCCCCTTTGGACCTGTGGTGCCTGGTCCCTTCTGGTTGGCGGCAGTCTCTGTAGATGTAGGTGTGCCCTCCTGCAGCTAAGCCAAGCCCACTGCAGCCAGAGGATGGTGGTCCGACATGCACAACAGTGTTCAAACATCACCTGGTGTCCAGGTCTCCTGCTGGTGGGGTTCCCGCCATTCACCTCCTTCCTTAGAGTCACCCCACTTGCCTCCGACAACACACTCTTCAGGAGGGGTTTGCAGGGGGTGTGATGAATCGAGAGTGGGAAGGGTAAGTGGGAGAAGGAGTGAGACACAAGCCCTTAGGTGTCTGTCCGGACACGTTCCTCTCTAATTCATATTCCAAGAACACGCGTGTGCGCAAGGTCTGCGTTCCTGGGGAATCCGACCAGCTGTGGGAAAATGCTGCCGCCTTGTGGCCGCCTCCTGTAACTACAACGTTCCAAAGGGAGCTCAGCAGCCCTTCCTGTTCAAAAGGCCAGCGGGGTTGTAATTGACACCCCCGCTGCAAAAATGTCCTGGGGATAGGCACTGGAAAAGAGCCCGAAACAGGATTGATTGGCAACAGGCGGTTTCAAGAGGTAAGTTGAATTCACCATGCGTGTTTTGTTTCCCTTTGTGTTGGTTTCTAAGAAAGGCCCAGGAAATATGCTCCACGCCCATGCGAATGGGAGAAATGGAAATTGAAACGCCTTCGCGGTTTCACCTGGCAGCCGTTAGGATTGCCAGTGTCAATACGTCTGGAAGCAATACCTTCGGGATAGGGCCTGGAGAAAAGGGAAGCCTCCTAAGCCACTGGTGGTATTGCGCCCTGGTAACAGGCACCACTGAAAACAATCAAGAGATTCCTGCCAAAAACAAAACAAAACCAGAGAGCCGGCCACATGATGTGGCAATCCACCTCCTGGCTGTCTTTGCACAGTAAAGTATCATTTGGGGAGACCCGGGCAGGCCAGCGACCCCTGCACACCTATTGACAAGAGCCAAGGCTTGAAAGTAAAAACACAGTGTCATGGTGTGTGATCCTTTTAATGTCATGTTGGAGTCTGTTGGCTAGTATCTTGTTGAGGATTTTTGCATCTAAGTTCATCGGTGATATTGCTCTCCAGTTTTCTTTTCTTGTAGTATCTTTGTCTGGTTTGGGGATCAGGTGGATGGCTTCGTACAATGAGTTTGGGAGTGTTCTTTCCTCTGCAGTGTTTTGGAAGCGTTTGCAGAACCATGTGTACTTTAGAGAGACACGGGTGCCCCAGCTGTCACTAGCCACCTATTGACAACAGCCAAGTCTTGAAAGTAAAAACACAATGTCCATCCCCAGATGAATGGAAAGTGAAGAGTTGGTACACATAGAGCATGGAATACTGCTCAGCCATGAAACAGAATAATATCCTGCCATTTCCAGCATCTTCGATAGATCCAGAGTTCCCTGTACTCAGCATGGGATGTCCAACAGAGAAAGAGAAAATTCCAACGATAGCACGTATAGGTGGCATCTCAAAGTCGATACCAGGAAAGTAGAAAGCACAAACAGAGTCACAGATTTAGAACGCAAGTACAGGGTTTCGAGAGGGCAAAGGCATGCGGAGGTGGGTTGAATGAGGAGGGTGGGATTAACACATGCATTCTAATATGTATTAAGCAGACGATCCACAACCTCCTTCTACAAAGCACAGGGAGCGGTCGGCACCACCATGGACTAAGCTACGTGGGAAGAGAATGCGAAAGAGAATGGATGTGTATATATATACATACACGGAGAACTGAATCAAGGTGCTGCACAGCGAAAGTCAACAGCATTGTAAATTCACTAGACATGGACAGAAATTAGAATCTCTATAAAAAGCAAAATGATCGAGATCCAGTATGTTCCTCTCAGGCCTCAGAGAGATGCGCGGGTGTCACTTCCCTGGAGTGTGAGCAGGCTTGGGCACCAAAGTTGGAGTGTGGTCACAGTGAGGCAGGTCAGCGCGGGAGTGGGTCGAACCAGCGAATTAACCCCTTTGGACCTGTGGTGCCTGGTCCCTTCTGGTTGGCAGCAGTCTCTGTAGATGTAGGTGTGCCCTCCTGCAGCTAAGCCAAGCCCACTGCAGCCAGAGGATGGTGGTCCGACATGCACAACAGTGTTCAAACATCACCTGGTGTCCAGGTCTCCTGCTGGTGGGGTTCCCGCCATTCACCTCCTTCCTTAGAGTCACCCCACTTGCCTCCGACAACACACTCTTCAGGAGGGGTTTGCAGGGGGTGTGATGAATCGAGAGTGGGAAGGGTAAGTGGGAGAAGGAGTGAGACACAAGCCCTTAGGTGTCTGTCCGGACACGTTCCTCTCTAATTCATATTCCAAGAACACGCGTGTGCGCAAGGTCTGCGTTCCTGGGGAATCCGACCAGCTGTGGGAAAATGCTGCCGCCTTGTGGCCGCCTCCTGTAACTACAACGTTCCAAAGGGAGCTCAGCAGCCCTTCCTGTTCAAAAGGCCAGCGGGGTTGTAATTGACACCCCCGCTGCAAAAATGTCCTGGGGATAGGCACTGGAAAAGAGCCCGAAACAGGATTGATTGGCAACAGGCGGTTTCAAGAGGTAAGTTGAATTCACCATGCGTGTTTTGTTTCCCTTTGTGTTGGTTTCTAAGAAAGGCCCAGGAAATATGCTCCACGCCCATGCGAATGGGAGAAATGGAAATTGAAACGCCTTCGCGGTTTCACCTGGCAGCCGTTAGGATTGCCAGTGTCAATACGTCTGGAAGCAATACCTTCGGGATAGGGCCTGGAGAAAAGGGAAGCCTCCTAAGCCACTGGTGGTATTGCGCCCTGGTAACAGGCACCACTGAAAACAATCAAGAGATTCCTGCCAAAAACAAAACAAAACCAGAGAGCCGGCCACATGATGTGGCAATCCACCTCCTGGCTGTCTTTGCACAGTAAAGTATCATTTGGGGAGACCCGGGCAGGCCAGCGACCCCTGCACACCTATTGACAAGAGCCAAGGCTTGAAAGTAAAAACACAGTGTCATGGTGTGTGATCCTTTTAATGTCATGTTGGAGTCTGTTGGCTAGTATCTTGTTGAGGATTTTTGCATCTAAGTTCATCGGTGATATTGCTCTCCAGTTTTCTTTTCTTGTAGTATCTTTGTCTGGTTTGGGGATCAGGTGGATGGCTTCGTACAATGAGTTTGGGAGTGTTCTTTCCTCTGCAGTGTTTTGGAAGCGTTTGCAGAACCATGTGTACTTTAGAGAGACACGGGTGCCCCAGCTGTCACTAGCCACCTATTGACAACAGCCAAGTCTTGAAAGTAAAAACACAATGTCCATCCCCAGATGAATGGAAAGTGAAGAGTTGGTACACATAGAGCATGGAATACTGCTCAGCCATGAAACAGAATAATATCCTGCCATTTCCAGCATCTTCGATAGATCCAGAGTTCCCTGTACTCAGCATGGGATGTCCAACAGAGAAAGAGAAAATTCCAACGATAGCACGTATAGGTGGCATCTCAAAGTCGATACCAGGAAAGTAGAAAGCACAAACAGAGTCACAGATTTAGAACGCAAGTACAGGGTTTCGAGAGGGCAAAGGCATGCGGAGGTGGGTTGAATGAGGAGGGTGGGATTAACACATGCATTCTAATATGTATTAAGCAGACGATCCACAACCTCCTTCTACAAAGCACAGGGAGCGGTCGGCACCACCATGGACTAAGCTACGTGGGAAGAGAATGCGAAAGAGAATGGATGTGTATATATATACATACACGGAGAACTGAATCAAGGTGCTGCACAGCGAAAGTCAACAGCATTGTAAATTCACTAGACATGGACAGAAATTAGAATCTCTATAAAAAGCAAAATGATCGAGATCCAGTATGTTCCTCTCAGGCCTCAGAGAGATGCGCGGGTGTCACTTCCCTGGAGTGTGAGCAGGCTTGGGCACCAAAGTTGGAGTGTGGTCACAGTGAGGCAGGTCAGCGCGGGAGTGGGTCGAACCAGCGAATTAACCCCTTTGGACCTGTGGTGCCTGGTCCCTTCTGGTTGGCAGCAGTCTCTGTAGATGTAGGTGTGCCCTCCTGCAGCTAAGCCAAGCCCACTGCAGCCAGAGGATGGTGGTCCGACATGCACAACAGTGTTCAAACATCACCTGGTGTCCAGGTCTCCTGCTGGTGGGGTTCCCGCCATTCACCTCCTTCCTTAGAGTCACCCCACTTGCCTCCGACAACACACTCTTCAGGAGGGGTTTGCAGGGGGTGTGATGAATCGAGAGTGGGAAGGGTAAGTGGGAGAAGGAGTGAGACACAAGCCCTTAGGTGTCTGTCCGGACACGTTCCTCTCTAATTCATATTCCAAGAACACGCGTGTGCGCAAGGTCTGCGTTCCTGGGGAATCCGACCAGCTGTGGGAAAATGCTGCCGCCTTGTGGCCGCCTCCTGTAACTACAACGTTCCAAAGGGAGCTCAGCGGCCCTTCCTGTTCAAAAGGCCAGCGGGGTTGTAATTGACACCCCCGCTGCAAAAATGTCCTGGGGATAGGCACTGGAAAAGAGCCCGAAACAGGATTGATTGGCAACAGGCGGTTTCAAGAGGTAAGTTGAATTCACCATGCGTGTTTTGTTTCCCTTTGTGTTGGTTTCTAAGAAAGGCCCAGGAAATATGCTCCACGCCCATGCGAATGGGAGAAATGGAAATTGAAACGCCTTCGCGGTTTCACCTGGCAGCCGTTAGGATTGCCAGTGTCAATTCGTCTGGAAGCAATACCTTCGGGAGAGGGCCTGGAGAAAAGGGAAGCCTCCTAAGCCACTGGTGGTATTGCGCCCTGGTAACAGGCACCACTGAAAACAATCAAGAGATTCCTGCCAAAAACAAAACAAAACCAGAGAGCCGGCCACATGATGTGGCAATCCACCTCCTGGCTGTCTTTGCACAGTAAAGTATCATTTGGGGAGACCTGGGCAGGCCAGCGACCCCTGCACACCTATTGACAAGAGCCAAGGCTTGAAAGTAAAAACACAGTGTCATGGTGTGTGATCCTTTTAATGTCATGTTGGAGTCTGTTGGCTAGTATCTTGTTGAGGATTTTTGCATCTAAGTTCATCGGTGATATTGCTCTCCAGTTTTCTTTTCTTGTAGTATCTTTGTCTGGTTTGGGGATCAGGTGGATGGCTTCGTACAATGAGTTTGGGAGTGTTCTTTCCTCTGCAGTGTTTTGGAAGCGTTTGCAGAACCATGTGTACTTTAGAGAGACACGGGTGCCCCAGCTGTCACTAGCCACCTATTGACAACAGCCAAGTCTTGAAAGTAAAAACACAATGTCCATCCCCAGATGAATGGAAAGTGAAGAGTTGGTACACATAGAGCATGGAATACTGCTCAGCCATGAAACAGAATAATATCCTGCCATTTCCAGCATCTTCGATAGATCCAGAGTTCCCTGTACTCAGCATGGGATGTCCAACAGAGAAAGAGAAAATTCCAACGATAGCACGTATAGGTGGCATCTCAAAGTCGATACCAGGAAAGTAGAAAGCACAAACAGAGTCACAGATTTAGAACGCAAGTACAGGGTTTCGAGAGGGCAAAGGCATGCGGAGGTGGGTTGAATGAGGAGGGTGGGATTAACACATGCATTCTAATATGTATTAAGCAGACGATCCACAACCACCTTCTACAAAGCACAGGGAGCGGTCGGCACCACCCTGGACTAAGCTACGTGGGAAGAGAATGCGAAAGAGAATGGATGTGTATATATATACATACACGGAGAACTGAATCAAGGTGCTGCACAGCGAAAGTCAACAGCATTGTAAATTCACTAGACATGGACAGAAATTAGAATCTCTATAAAAAGCAAAATGATCGAGATCCAGTATGTTCCTCTCAGGCCTCAGAGAGATGCACGGGTGTCACTTCCCTGGAGCGTGAGCAGGCTTGGGCACCAAAGTTGGAGTGTGGTCACAGTGAGGCAGGTCGGCGCGGGAGTGGGTCGCACCAGCGAATTAACCCCTTTGGACCTGTGGTGCCTGGTCCCTTCTGGTTGGCAGCAGTCTCTGTAGATGTAGGTGTGCCCTCCTGCAGCTAAGCCAAGCCCACTGCAGCCAGAGGATGGTGGTCCGACATGCACAACAGTGTTCAAACATCACCTGGTGTCCAGGTCTCCTGCTGGTGGGGTTCCCGCCATTCACCTCCTTCCTTAGAGTCACCCCACTTGCCTCCGACAACACACTCTTCAGGAGGGGTTTGCAGGGGGTGTGATGAATCGAGAGTGGGAAGGGTAAGTGGGAGAAGGAGTGAGACACAAGCCCTTAGGTGTCTGTCCGGACACGTTCCTCTCTAATTCATATTCCAAGAACACGCGTGTGCGCAAGGTCTGCGTTCCTGGGGAATCCGACCAGCTGTGGGAAAATGCTGCCGCCTTGTGGCCGCCTCCTGTAACTACAACGTTCCAAAGGGAGCTCAGCGGCCCTTCCTGTTCAAAAGGCCAGCGGGGTTGTAATTGACACCCCCGCTGCAAAAATGTCCTGGGGATAGGCACTGGAAAAGAGCCCGAAACAGGATTGATTGGCAACAGGCGGTTTCAAGAGGTAAGTTGAATTCACCATGCGTGTTTTGTTTCCCTTTGTGTTGGTTTCTAAGAAAGGCCCAGGAAATATGCTCCACGCCCATGCGAATGGGAGAAATGGAAATTGAAACGCCTTCGCGGTTTCACCTGGCAGCCGTTAGGATTGCCAGTGTCAATACGTCTGGAAGCAATACCTTCGGGAGAGGGCCTGGAGAAAAGGGAAGCCTCCTAAGCCACTGGTGGTATTGCGCCCTGGTAACAGGCACCACTGAAAACAATCAAGAGATTCCTGCCAAAAACAAAACAAAACCAGAGAGCCGGCCACATGATGTGGCAATCCACCTCCTGGCTGTCTTTGCACAGTAAAGTATCATTTGGGGAGACCTGGGCAGGCCAGCGACCCCTGCACACCTATTGACAAGAGCCAAGGCTTGAAAGTAAAAACACAGTGTCATGGTGTGTGATCCTTTTAATGTCATGTTGGAGTCTGTTGGCTAGTATCTTGTTGAGGATTTTTGCATCTAAGTTCATCGGTGATATTGCTCTCCAGTTTTCTTTTCTTGTAGTATCTTTGTCTGGTTTGGGGATCAGGTGGATGGCTTCGTACAATGAGTTTGGGAGTGTTCTTTCCTCTGCAGTGTTTTGGAAGCGTTTGCAGAACCATGTGTACTTTAGAGAGACACGGGTGCCCCAGCTGTCACTAGCCACCTATTGACAACAGCCAAGTCTTGAAAGTAAAAACACAATGTCCATCCCCAGATGAATGGAAAGTGAAGAGTTGGTACACATAGAGCATGGAATACTGCTCAGCCATGAAACAGAATAATATCCTGCCATTTCCAGCATCTTCGATAGATCCAGAGTTCCCTGTACTCAGCATGGGATGTCCAACAGAGAAAGAGAAAATTCCAACGATAGCACGTATAGGTGGCATCTCAAAGTCGATACCAGGAAAGTAGAAAGCACAAACAGAGTCACAGATTTAGAACGCAAGTACAGGGTTTCGAGAGGGCAAAGGCATGCGGAGGTGGGTTGAATGAGGAGGGTGGGATTAACACATGCATTCTAATATGTATTAAGCAGACGATCCACAACCACCTTCTACAAAGCACAGGGAGCGGTCGGCACCACCCTGGACTAAGCTACGTGGGAAGAGAATGCGAAAGAGAATGGATGTGTATATATATACATACATGGAGAACTGAATCAAGGTGCTGCACAGCGAAAGTCAACAGCATTGTAAATTCACTAGACATGGACAGAAATTAGAATCTCTATAAAAAGCAAAATGATCGAGATCCAGTATGTTCCTCTCAGGCCTCAGAGAGATGCGCGGGTGTCACTTCCCTGGAGCGTGAGCAGGCTTGGGCACCAAAGTTGGAGTGTGGTCACAGTGAGGCAGGTCGGCGCGGGAGTGGGTCGCACCAGCGAATTATCCCCTTTGGACCTGTGGTGCCTGGTCCCTTCTGGTTGGCAGCAGTCTCTGTAGATGTAGGTGTGCCCTCCTGCAGCTAAGCCAAGCCCACTGCAGCCAGAGGATGGTGGTCCGACATGCACAACAGTGTTCAAACATCACCTGGTGTCCAGGTCTCCTGCTGGTGGGGTTCCCGCCATTCACCTCCTTCCTTAGAGTCACCCCACTTGCCTCCGACAACACACTCTTCAGGAGGGGTTTGCAGGGGGTGTGATGAATCGAGAGTGGGAAGGGTAAGTGGGAGAAGGAGTGAGACACAAGCCCTTAGGTGTCTGTCCGGACACGTTCCTCTCTAATTCATATTCCAAGAACACGCGTGTGCGCAAGGTCTGCGTTCCTGGGGAATCCGACCAGCTGTGGGAAAATGCTGCCGCCTTGTGGCCGCCTCCTGTAACTACAACGTTCCAAAGGGAGCTCAGCGGCCCTTCCTGTTCAAAAGGCCAGCGGGGTTGTAATTGACACCCCCGCTGCAAAAATGTCCTGGGGATAGGCACTGGAAAAGAGCCCGAAACAGGATTGATTGGCAACAGGCGGTTTCAAGAGGTAAGTTGAATTCACCATGCGTGTTTTGTTTCCCTTTGTGTTGGTTTCTAAGAAAGGCCCAGGAAATATGCTCCACGCCCATGCGAATGGGAGAAATGGAAATTGAAACGCCTTCGCGGTTTCACCTGGCAGCCGTTAGGATTGCCAGTGTCAATACGTCTGGAAGCAATACCTTCGGGAGAGGGCCTGGAGAAAAGGGAAGCCTCCTAAGCCACTGGTGGTATTGCGCCCTGGTAACAGGCACCACTGAAAACAATCAAGAGATTCCTGCCAAAAACAAAACAAAACCAGAGAGCCGGCCACATGATGTGGCAATCCACCTCCTGGCTGTCTTTGCACAGTAAAGTATCATTTGGGGAGACCCGGGCAGGCCAGCGACCCCTGCACACCTATTGACAAGAGCCAAGGCTTGAAAGTAAAAACACAGTGTCATGGTGTGTGATCCTTTTAATGTCATGTTGGAGTCTGTTGGCTAGTATCTTGTTGAGGATTTTTGCATCTAAGTTCATCGGTGATATTGCTCTCCAGTTTTCTTTTCTTGTAGTATCTTTGTCTGGTTTGGGGATCAGGTGGATGGCTTCGTACAATGAGTTTGGGAGTGTTCTTTCCTCTGCAGTGTTTTGGAAGCGTTTGCAGAACCATGTGTACTTTAGAGAGACACGGGTGCCCCAGCTGTCACTAGCCACCTATTGACAACAGCCAAGTCTTGAAAGTAAAAACACAATGTCCATCCCCAGATGAATGGAAAGTGAAGAGTTGGTACACATAGAGCATGGAATACTGCTCAGCCATGAAACAGAATAATATCCTGCCATTTCCAGCATCTTCGATAGATCCAGAGTTCCCTGTACTCAGCATGGGATGTCCAACAGAGAAAGAGAAAATTCCAACGATAGCACGTATAGGTGGCATCTCAAAGTCGATACCAGGAAAGTAGAAAGCACAAACAGAGTCACAGATTTAGAACGCAAGTACAGGGTTTCGAGAGGGCAAAGGCATGCGGAGGTGGGTTGAATGAGGAGGGTGGGATGAACACATGCATTCTAATATGTATTAAGCAGACGATCCACAACCACCTTCTACAAAGCACAGGGAGCGGTCGGCACCACCCTGGACTAAGCTACGTGGGAAGAGAATGCGAAAGAGAATGGATGTGTATATATATACATACACGGAGAACTGAATCAAGGTGCTGCACAGCGAAAGTCAACAGCATTGTAAATTCACTAGACATGGACAGAAATTAGAATCTCTATAAAAAGCAAAATGATCGAGATCCAGTATGTTCCTCTCAGGCCTCAGAGTGATGCGCGGGTGTCACTTCCCTGGAGCGTGAGCAGGCTTGGGCACCAAAGTTGGAGTGTGGTCACAGTGAGGCAGGTCGGCGCGGGAGTGGGTCGCACCAGCGAATTAACCCCTTTGGACCTGTGGTGCCTGGTCCCTTCTGGTTGGCAGCAGTCTCTGTAGATGTAGGTGTGCCCTCCTGCAGCTAAGCCAAGCCCACTGCAGCCAGAGGATGGTGGTCCGACATGCACAACAGTGTTCAAACATCACCTGGTGTCCAGGTCTCCTGCTGGTGGGGTTCCCGCCATTCACCTCCTTCCTTAGAGTCACCCCACTTGCCTCCGACAACACACTCTTCAGGAGGGGTTTGCAGGGGGTGTGATGAATCGAGAGTGGGAAGGGTAAGTGGGAGAAGGAGTGAGACACAAGCCCTTAGGTGTCTGTCCGGACACGTTCCTCTCTAATTCATATTCCAAGAACACGCGTGTGCGCAAGGTCTGCGTTCCTGGGGAATCCGACCAGCTGTGGGAAAATGCTGCCGCCTTGTGGCCGCCTCCTGTAACTACAACGTTCCAAAGGGAGCTCAGCGGCCCTTCCTGTTCAAAAGGCCAGCGGGGTTGTAATTGACACCCCCGCTGCAAAAATGTCCTGGGGATAGGCACTGGAAAAGAGCCCGAAACAGGATTGATTGGCAACAGGCGGTTTCAAGAGTTAAGTTGAATTCACCATGAGTGTTTTGTTTCCCTTTGTGTTGGTTTCTAAGAAAGGCCCAGGAAATATGCTCCACGCCCATGCGAATGGGAGAAATGGAAATTGAAACGCCTTCGCGGTTTCACCTGGCAGCCGTTAGGATTGCCAGTGTCAATACGTCTGGAAGCAATACCTTTGGGAGAGGGCCTGGAGAAAAGGGAAGCCTCCTAAGCCACTGGTGGTATTGCGCCCTGGTAACAGGCACCACTGAAAACAATCAAGAGATTCCTGCCAAAAACAAAACAAAACCAGAGAGCCGGCCACATGATGTGGCAATCCACCTCCTGGCTGTCTTTGCACAGTAAAGTATCATTTGGGGAGACCCGGGCAGGCCAGCGACCCCTGCACACCTATTGACAAGAGCCAAGGCTTGAAAGTAAAAACACAGTGTCATGGTGTGTGATCCTTTTAATGTCATGTTGGAGTCTGTTGGCTAGTATCTTGTTGAGGATTTTTGCATCTAAGTTCATCGGTGATATTGCTCTCCAGTTTTCTTTTCTTGTAGTATCTTTGTCTGGTTTGGGGATCAGGTGGATGGCTTCGTACAATGAGTTTGGGAGTGTTCTTTCCTCTGCAGTGTTTTGGAAGCGTTTGCAGAACCATGTGTACTTTAGAGAGACATGGGTGCCCCAGCTGTCACTAGCCACCTATTGACAACAGCCAAGTCTTGAAAGTAAAAACACAATGTCCATCCCCAGATGAATGGAAAGTGAAGAGTTGGTACACATAGAGCATGGAATACTGCTCAGCCATGAAACAGAATAATATCCTGCCATTTCCAGCATCTTCGATAGATCCGGAGTTCCCTGTACTCAGCATGGGACGTCCAACAGAGAAAGAGAAAATTCCAACGATAGCACGTATAGGTGGCATCTCAAAGTCGATACCAGGAAAGTAGAAAGCACAAACAGAGTCACAGATTTAGAACGCAAGTACAGGGTTTCGAGAGGGCAAAGGCATGCGGAGGTGGGTTGAATGAGGAGGGTGGGATTAACACATGCATTCTAATATGTATAAAGCAGACGATCCACAACCACCTACTACAAAGCACAGGGAGCGGTCGGCACCACCCTGGACTAAGCTACGTGGGAAGAGAATGCGAAAGAGAATGGATGTGTATATATATACATACACGGAGAACTGAATCAAGGTGCTGCACAGCGAAAGTCAACAGCATTGTAAATTCACTAGACATGGACAGAAATTAGAATCTCTATAAAAAGCAAAATGATCGAGATCCAGTATGTTCCTCTCAGGCCTCAGAGAGATGCGCGGGTGTCACTTCCCTGGAGCGTGAGCAGGCTTGGGCACCAAAGTTGGAGTGTGGTCACAGTGAGGCAGGTCGGCGCGGGAGTGGGTCGCACCAGCGAATTATCCCCTTTGGACCTGTGGTGCCTGGTCCCTTCTGGTTGGCAGCAGTCTCTGTAGATGTAGGTGTGCCCTCCTGCAGCTAAGCCAAGCCCACTGCAGCCAGAGGATGGTGGTCCGACATGCACAACAGTGTTCAAACATCACCTGGTGTCCAGGTCTCCTGCTGGTGGGGTTCCTGCCATTCACCTCCTTCCTTAGAGTCACCCCACTTTCCTCCGACAACACACTCTTCAGGAGGGGTTTGCAGGGGGTGTGATGAATCGAGAGTGGGAAGGGTAAGTGGGAGAAGGAGTGAGACACAAGCCCTTAGGTGTCTGTCCGGACACGTTCCTCTCTAATTCATATTCCAAGAACACGCGTGTGCGCAAGGTCTGCGTTCCTGGGGAATCCGACCAGCTGTGGGAAAATGCTGCCGCCTTGTGGCCGCATCCTGTAACTACAACGTTCCAAAGGGAGCTCAGCGGCCCTTCCTGTTCAAAAGGCCAGCGGGGTTGTAATTGACACCCCCGCTGCAAAAATGTCCTGGGGATAGGCACTGGAAAAGAGCCCGAAACAGGATTGATTGGCAACAGGCGGTTTCAAGAGGTAAGTTGAATTCACCATGCGTGTTTTGTTTCCCTTTGTGTTGGTTTCTAAGAAAGGCCCAGGAAATATGCTCCACGCCCATGCGAATGGGAGAAATGGAAATTGAAACGCCTTCGCGGTTTCACCTGGCAGCCGTTAGGATTGCCAGTGTCAATACGTCTGGAAGCAATACCTTCGGGAGAGGGCCTGGAGAAAAGGGAAGCCTCCTAAGCCACTGGTGGTATTGCGCCCTGGTAACAGGCACCACTGAAAACAATCAAGAGATTCCTGCCAAAAACAAAACAAAACCAGAGAGCCGGCCACATGATGTGGCAATCCACCTCCTGGCTGTCTTTGCACAGTAAAGTATCATTTGGGGAGACCCGGGCAGGCCAGCGACCCCTGCACACCTATTGACAAGAGCCAAGGCTTGAAAGTAAAAACACAGTGTCATGGTGTGTGATCCTTTTAATGTCATGTTGGAGTCTGTTGGCTAGTATCTTGTTGAGGATTTTTGCATCTAAGTTCATCGGTGATATTGCTCTCCAGTTTTCTTTTCTTGTAGTATCTTTGTCTGGTTTGGGGATCAGGTGGATGGCTTCGTACAATGAGTTTGGGAGTGTTCTTTCCTCTGCAGTGTTTTGGAAGCGTTTGCAGAACCATGTGTACTTTAGAGAGACACGGGTGCCCCAGCTGTCACTAGCCACCTATTGACAACAGCCAAGTCTTGAAAGTAAAAACACAATGTCCATCCCCAGATGAATGGAAAGTGAAGAGTTGGTACACATAGAGCATGGAATACTGCTCAGCCATGAAACAGAATAATATCCTGCCATTTCCAGCATCTTCGATAGATCCAGAGTTCCCTGTACTCAGCATGGGATGTCCAACAGAGAAAGAGAAAATTCCAACGATAGCACGTATAGGTGGCATCTCAAAGTCGATACCAGGAAAGTAGAAAGCACAAACAGAGTCACAGATTTAGAACGCAAGTACAGGGTTTCGAGAGGGCAAAGGCATGCGGAGGTGGGTTGAATGAGGAGGGTGGGATTAACACATGCATTCTAATATGTATTAAGCAGACGATCCACAACCACCTTCTACAAAGCACAGGGAGCGGTCGGCACCACCCTGGACTAAGCTACGTGGGAAGAGAATGCGAAAGAGAATGGATGTGTATATATATATACATACACGGAGAACTGAATCAAGGTGCTGCACAGCGAAAGTCAACAGCATTGTAAATTCACTAGACATGGACAGAAATTAGAATCTCTATAAAAAGCAAAATGATCGAGATCCAGTATGTTCCTCTCAGGCCTCAGAGAGATGCGCGGGTGTCACTTCCCTGGAGCGTGAGCAGGCTTGGGCACCAAAGTTGGAGTGTGGTCACAGTGAGGCAGGTCGGCGCGGGAGTGGGTCGCACCAGCGAATTATCCCCTTTGGACCTGTGGTGCCTGGTCCCTTCTGGTTGGCAGCAGTCTCTGTAGATGTAGGTGTGCCCTCCTGCAGCTAAGCCAAGCCCACTGCAGCCAGAGGATGGTGGTCCGACATGCACAACAGTGTTCAAACATCACCTGGTGTCCAGGTCTCCTGCTGGTGGGGTTCCTGCCATTCACCTCCTTCCTTAGAGTCACCCCACTTGCCTCCGACAACACACTCTTCAGGAGGGGTTTGCAGGGGGTGTGATGAATCGAGAGTGGGAAGGGTAAGTGGGAGAAGGAGTGAGACACAAGCCCTTATGTGTCTGTCCGGACACGTTCCTCTCTAATTCATATTCCAAGAACACGCGTGTGCGCAAGGTCTGCGTTCCTGGGGAATCCGACCAGCTGTGGGAAAATGCTGCCGCCTTGTGGCCGCCTCCTGTAACTACAACGTTCCAAAGGGAGCTCAGCGGCCCTTCCTGTTCAAAAGGCCAGCGGGGTTGTAATTGACACCCCCGCTGCAAAAATGTCCTGGGGATAGGCACTGGAAAAGAGCCCGAAACAGGATTGATTGGCAACAGGCGGTTTCAAGAGGTAAGTTGAATTCACCATGCGTGTTTTGTTTCCCTTTGTGTTGGTTTCTAAGAAAGGCCCAGGAAATATGCTCCACGCCCATGCGAATGGGAGAAATGGAAATTGAAACGCCTTCGCGGTTTCACCTGGCAGCCGTTAGGATTGCCAGTGTCAATACGTCTGGAAGCAATACCTTCGGGAGAGGGCCTGGAGAAAAGGGAAGCCTCCTAAGCCACTGGTGGTATTGCGCCCTGGTAACAGGCACCACTGAAAACAATCAAGAGATTCCTGCCAAAAACAAAACAAAACCAGAGAGCCGGCCACATGATGTGGCAATCCACCTCCTGGCTGTCTTTGCACAGTAAAGTATCATTTGGGGAGACCCGGGCAGGCCAGCGACCCCTGCACACCTATTGACAAGAGCCAAGGCTTGAAAGTAAAAACACAGTGTCATGGTGTGTGATCCTTTTAATGTCATGTTGGAGTCTGTTGGCTAGTATCTTGTTGAGGATTTTTGCATCTAAGTTCATCGGTGATATTGCTCTCCAGTTTTCTTTTCTTGTAGTATCTTTGTCTGGTTTGGGGATCAGGTGGATGGCTTCGTACAATGAGTTTGGGAGTGTTCTTTCCTCTGCAGTGTTTTGGAAGCGTTTGCAGAACCATGTGTACTTTAGAGAGACACGGGTGCCCCAGCTGTCACTAGCCACCTATTGACAACAGCCAAGTCTTGAAAGTAAAAACACAATGTCCATCCCCAGATGAATGGAAAGTGAAGAGTTGGTACACATAGAGCATGGAATACTGCTCAGCCATGAAACAGAATAATATCCTGCCATTTCCAGCATCTTCGATAGATCCAGAGTTCCCTGTACTCAGCATGGGATGTCCAACAGAGAAAGAGAAAATTCCAACGATAGCACGTATAGGTGGCATCTCAAAGTCGATACCAGGAAAGTAGAAAGCACAAACAGAGTCACAGATTTAGAACGCAAGTACAGGGTTTCGAGAGGGCAAAGGCATGCGGAGCTGGGTTGAATGAGGAGGGTGGGATTAACACATGCATTCTAATATGTATTAAGCAGACGATCCACAACCACCTTCTACAAAGCACAGGGAGCGGTCGGCACCACCCTGGACTAAGCTACGTGGGAAGAGAATGCGAAAGAGAATGGATGTGTATATATATACATACACGGAGAACTGAATCAAGGTGCTGCACAGCGAAAGTCAACAGCATTGTAAATTCACTAGACATGGACAGAAATTAGAATCTCTATAAAAAGCAAAATGATCGAGATCCAGTATGTTCCTCTCAGGCCTCAGAGAGATGCGCGGGTGTCACTTCCCTGGAGCGTGAGCAGGCTTGGGCACCAAAGTTGGAGTGTGGTCACAGTGAGGCAGGTCGGCGCGGGAGTGGGTCGCACCAGCGAATTAACCCCTTTGGACCTGTGGTGCCTGGTCCCTTCTGGTTGGCAGCAGTCTCTGTAGATGTAGGTGTGCCCTCCTGCAGCTAAGCCAAGCCCACTGCAGCCAGAGGATGGTGGTCCGACATGCACAACAGTGTTCAAACATCACCTGGTGTCCAGGTCTCCTGCTGGTGGGGTTCCCGCCATTCACCTCCTTCCTTAGAGTCACCCCACTTGCCTCCGACAACACACTCTTCAGGAGGGGTTTGCAGGGGGTGTGATGAATCGAGAGTGGGAAGGGTAAGTGGGAGAAGGAGTGAGACACAAGCCCTTAGGTGTCTGTCCGGACACGTTCCTCTCTAATTCATATTCCAAGAACACGCGTGTGCGCAAGGTCTGCGTTCCTGGGGAATCCGACCAGCTGTGGGAAAATGCTGCCGCCTTGTGGCCGCCTCCTGTAACTACAACGTTCCAAAGGGAGCTCAGCGGCCCTTCCTGTTCAAAAGGCCAGCGGGGTTGTAATTGACACCCCCGCTGCAAAAATGTCCTGGGGATAGGCACTGGAAAAGAGCCCGAAACAGGATTGATTGGCAACAGGCGGTTTCAAGAGGTAAGTTGAATTCACCATGCGTGTTTTGTTTCCCTTTGTGTTGGTTTCTAAGAAAGGCCCAGGAAATATGCTCCACGCCCATGCGAATGGGAGAAATGGAAATTGAAACGCCTTTGCGGTTTCACCTGGCAGCCGTTAGGATTGCCAGTGTCAATACGTCTGGAAGCAATACCTTCGGGAGAGGGCCTGGAGAAAAGGGAAGCCTCCTAAGCCACTGGTGGTATTGCGCCCTGGTAACAGGCACCACTGAAAACAATCAAGAGATTCCTGCCAAAAACAAAACAAAACCAGAGAGCCGGCCACATGATGTGGCAATCCACCTCCTGGCTGTCTTTGCACAGTAAAGTATCATTTGGGGAGACCCGGGCAGGCCAGCGACCCCTGCACACCTATTGACAAGAGCCAAGGCTTGAAAGTAAAAACACAGTGTCATGGTGTGTGATCCTTTTAATGTCATGTTGGAGTCTGTTGGCTAGTATCTTGTTGAGGATTTTTGCATCTAAGTTCATCGGTGATATTGCTCTCCAGTTTTCTTTTCTTGTAGTATCTTTGTCTGGTTTGGGGATCAGGTGGATGGCTTCGTACAATGAGTTTGGGAGTGTTCTTTCCTCTGCAGTGTTTTGGAAGCGTTTGCAGAACCATGTGTACTTTAGAGAGACACGGGTGCCCCAGCTGTCACTAGCCACCTATTGACAACAGCCAAGTCTTGAAAGTAAAAACACAATGTCCATCCCCAGATGAATGGAAAGTGAAGAGTTGGTACACATAGAGCATGGAATACTGCTCAGCCATGAAACAGAATAATATCCTGCCATTTCCAGCATCTTCGATAGATCCAGAGTTCCCTGTACTCAGCATGGGATGTCCAACAGAGAAAGAGAAAATTCCAACGATAGCACGTATAGGTGGCATCTCAAAGTCGATACCAGGAAAGTAGAAAGCACAAACAGAGTCACAGATTTAGAACGCAAGTACAGGGTTTCGAGAGGGCAAAGGCATGCGGAGGTGGGTTGAATGAGGAGGGTGGGATTAACACATGCATTCTAATATGTATTAAGCAGACGATCCACAACCACCTTCTACAAAGCACAGGGAGCGGTCGGCACCACCCTGGACTAAGCTACGTGGGAAGAGAATGCGAAAGAGAATGGATGTGTATATATATATACATACACGGAGAACTGAATCAAGGTGCTGCACAGCGAAAGTCAACAGCATTGTAAATTCACTAGACATGGACAGAAATTAGAATCTCTATAAAAAGCAAAATGATCGAGATCCAGTATGTTCCTCTCAGGCCTCAGAGAGATGCGCGGGTGTCACTTCCCTGGAGCGTGAGCAGGCTTGGGCACCAAAGTTGGAGTGTGGTCACAGTGAGGCAGGTCGGCGCGGGAGTGGGTCGCACCAGCGAATTATCCCCTTTGGACCTGTGGTGCCTGGTCCCTTCTGGTTGGCAGCAGTCTCTGTAGATGTAGGTGTGCCCTCCTGCAGCTAAGCCAAGCCCACTGCAGCCAGAGGATGGTGGTCCGACATGCACAACAGTGTTCAAACATCACCTGGTGTCCAGGTCTCCTGCTGGTGGGGTTCCTGCCATTCACCTCCTTCCTTAGAGTCACCCCACTTTCCTCCGACAACACACTCTTCAGGAGGGGTTTGCAGGGGGTGTGATGAATCGAGAGTGGGAAGGGTAAGTGGGAGAAGGAGTGAGACACAAGCCCTTATGTGTCTGTCCGGACACGTTCCTCTCTAATTCATATTCCAAGAACACGCGTGTGCGCAAGGTCTGCGTTCCTGGGGAATCCGACCAGCTGTGGGAAAATGCTGCCGCCTTGTGGCCGCCTCCTGTAACTACAACGTTCCAAAGGGAGCTCAGCGGCCCTTCCTGTTCAAAAGGCCAGCGGGGTTGTAATTGACACCCCCGCTGCAAAAATGTCCTGGGGATAGGCACTGGAAAAGAGCCCGAAACAGGATTGATTGGCAACAGGCGGTTTCAAGAGGTAAGTTGAATTCACCATGCGTGTTTTGTTTCCCTTTGTGTTGGTTTCTAAGAAAGGCCCAGGAAATATGCTCCACGCCCATGCGAATGGGAGAAATGGAAATTGAAACGCCTTCGCGGTTTCACCTGGCAGCCGTTAGGATTGCCAGTGTCAATACGTCTGGAAGCAATACCTTCGGGAGAGGGCCTGGAGAAAAGGGAAGCCTCCTAAGCCACTGGTGGTATTGCGCCCTGGTAACAGGCACCACTGAAAACAATCAAGAGATTCCTGCCAAAAACAAAACAAAACCAGAGAGCCGGCCACATGATGTGGCAATCCACCTCCTGGCTGTCTTTGCACAGTAAAGTATCATTTGGGGAGACCCGGGCAGGCCAGCGACCCCTGCACACCTATTGACAAGAGCCAAGGCTTGAAAGTAAAAACACAGTGTCATGGTGTGTGATCCTTTTAATGTCATGTTGGAGTCTGTTGGCTAGTATCTTGTTGAGGATTTTTGCATCTAAGTTCATCGGTGATATTGCTCTCCAGTTTTCTTTTCTTGTAGTATCTTTGTCTGGTTTGGGGATCAGGTGGATGGCTTCGTACAATGAGTTTGGGAGTGTTCTTTCCTCTGCAGTGTTTTGGAAGCGTTTGCAGAACCATGTGTACTTTAGAGAGACACGGGTGCCCCAGCTGTCACTAGCCACCTATTGACAACAGCCAAGTCTTGAAAGTAAAAACACAATGTCCATCCCCAGATGAATGGAAAGTGAAGAGTTGGTACACATAGAGCATGGAATACTGCTCAGCCATGAAACAGAATAATATCCTGCCATTTCCAGCATCTTCGATAGATCCAGAGTTCCCTGTACTCAGCATGGGATGTCCAACAGAGAAAGAGAAAATTCCAACGATAGCACGTATAGGTGGCATCTCAAAGTCGATACCAGGAAAGTAGAAAGCACAAACAGAGTCACAGATTTAGAACGCAAGTACAGGGTTTCGAGAGGGCAAAGGCATGCGGAGCTGGGTTGAATGAGGAGGGTGGGATTAACACATGCATTCTAATATGTATTAAGCAGACGATCCACAACCACCTTCTACAAAGCACAGGGAGCGGTCGGCACCACCCTGGACTAAGCTACGTGGGAAGAGAATGCGAAAGAGAATGGATGTGTATATATATACATACACGGAGAACTGAATCAAGGTGCTGCACAGCGAAAGTCAACAGCATTGTAAATTCACTAGACATGGACAGAAATTAGAATCTCTATAAAAAGCAAAATGATCGAGATCCAGTATGTTCCTCTCAGGCCTCAGAGAGATGCGCGGGTGTCACTTCCCTGGAGCGTGAGCAGGCTTGGGCACCAAAGTTGGAGTGTGGTCACAGTGAGGCAGGTCGGCGCGGGAGTGGGTCGCACCAGCGAATTAACCCCTTTGGACCTGTGGTGCCTGGTCCCTTCTGGTTGGCAGCAGTCTCTGTAGATGTAGGTGTGCCCTCCTGCAGCTAAGCCAAGCCCACTGCAGCCAGAGGATGGTGGTCTGACATGCACAACAGTGTTCAAACATCACCTGGTGTCCAGGTCTCCTGCTGGTGGGGTTCCCGCCATTCACCTCCTTCCTTAGAGTCACCCCACTTGCCTCCGACAACACACTCTTCAGGAGGGGTTTGCAGGGGGTGTGATGAATCGAGAGTGGGAAGGGTAAGTGGGAGAAGGAGTGAGACACAAGCCCTTAGGTGTCTGTCCGGACACGTTCCTCTCTAATTCATATTCCAAGAACACGCGTGTGCGCAAGGTCTGCGTTCCTGGGGAATCCGACCAGCTGTGGGAAAATGCTGCCGCCTTGTGGCCGCCTCCTGTAACTACAACGTTCCAAAGGGAGCTCAGCGGCCCTTCCTGTTCAAAAGGCCAGCGGGGTTGTAATTGACACCCCCGCTGCAAAAATGTCCTGGGGATAGGCACTGGAAAAGAGCCCGAAACAGGATTGATTGGCAACAGGCGGTTTCAAGAGGTAAGTTGAATTCACCATGCGTGTTTTGTTTCCCTTTGTGTTGGTTTCTAAGAAAGGCCCAGGAAATATGCTCCACGCCCATGCGAATGGGAGAAATGGAAATTGAAACGCCTTCGCGGTTTCACCTGGCAGCCGTTAGGATTGCCAGTGTCAATACGTCAGGAAGCAATACCTTCGGGAGAGGGCCTGGAGAAAAGGGAAGCCTCCTAAGCCACTGGTGGTATTGCGCCCTGGTAACAGGCACCACTGAAAACAATCAAGAGATTCCTGCCAAAAACAAAACAAAACCAGAGAGCCGGCCACATGATGTGGCAATCCACCTCCTGGCTGTCTTTGCACAGTAAAGTATCATTTGGGGAGACCCGGGCAGGCCAGCGACCCCTGCACACCTATTGACAAGAGCCAAGGCTTGAAAGTAAAAACACAGTGTCATGGTGTGTGATCCTTTTAATGTCATGTTGGAGTCTGTTGGCTAGTATCTTGTTGAGGATTTTTGCATCTAAGTTCATCGGTGATATTGCTCTCCAGTTTTCTTTTCTTGTAGTATCTTTGTCTGGTTTGGGGATCAGGTGGATGGCTTCGTACAATGAGTTTGGGAGTGTTCTTTCCTCTGCAGTGTTTTGGAAGCGTTTGCAGAACCATGTGTACTTTAGAGAGACACGGGTGCCCCAGCTGTCACTAGCCACCTATTGACAACAGCCAAGTCTTGAAAGTAAAAACACAATGTCCATCCCCAGATGAATGGAAAGTGAAGAGTTGGTACACATAGAGCATGGAATACTGCTCAGCCATGAAACAGAATAATATCCTGCCATTTCCAGCATCTTCGATAGATCCAGAGTTCCCTGTACTCAGCATGGGATGTCCAACAGAGAAAGAGAAAATTCCAACGATAGCACGTATAGGTGGCATCTCAAAGTCGATACCAGGAAAGTAGAAAGCACAAACAGAGTCACAGATTTAGAACGCAAGTACAGGGTTTCGAGAGGGCAAAGGCATGCGGAGCTGGGTTGAATGAGGAGGGTGGGATTAACACATGCATTCTAATATGTATTAAGCAGACGATCCACAACCACCTTCTACAAAGCACAGGGAGCGGTCGGCACCACCCTGGACTAAGCTACGTGGGAAGAGAATGCGAAAGAGAATGGATGTGTATATATATACATACACGGAGAACTGAATCAAGGTGCTGCACAGCGAAAGTCAACAGCATTGTAAATTCACTAGACATGGACAGAAATTAGAATCTCTATAAAAAGCAAAATGATCGAGATCCAGTATGTTCCTCTCAGGCCTCAGAGAGATGCGCGGGTGTCACTTCCCTGGAGCGTGAGCAGGCTTGGGCACCAAAGTTGGAGTGTGGTCACAGTGAGGCAGGTCGGCGCGGGAGTGGGTCGCACCAGCGAATTATCCCCTTTGGACCTGTGGTGCCTGGTCCCTTCTGGTTGGCAGCAGTCTCTGTAGATGTAGGTGTGCCCTCCTGCAGCTAAGCCAAGCCCACTGCAGCCAGAGGATGGTGGTCCGACATGCACAACAGTGTTCAAACATCACCTGGTGTCCAGGTCTCCTGCTGGTGGGGTTCCTGCCATTCACCTCCTTCCTTAGAGTCACCCCACTTTCCTCCGACAACACACTCTTCAGGAGGGGTTTGCAGGGGGTGTGATGAATCGAGAGTGGGAAGGGTAAGTGGGAGAAGGAGTGAGACACAAGCCCTTATGTGTCTGTCCGGACACGTTCCTCTCTAATTCATATTCCAAGAACACGCGTGTGCGCAAGGTCTGCGTTCCTGGGGAATCCGACCAGCTGTGGGAAAATGCTGCCGCCTTGTGGCCGCCTCCTGTAACTACAACGTTCCAAAGGGAGCTCAGCGGCCCTTCCTGTTCAAAAGGCCAGCGGGGTTGTAATTGACACCCCCGCTGCAAAAATGTCCTGGGGATAGGCACTGGAAAAGAGCCCGAAACAGGATTGATTGGCAACAGGCGGTTTCAAGAGGTAAGTTGAATTCACCATGCGTGTTTTGTTTCCCTTTGTGTTGGTTTCTAAGAAAGGCCCAGGAAATATGCTCCACGCCCATGCGAATGGGAGAAATGGAAATTGAAACGCCTTCGCGGTTTCACCTGGCAGCCGTTAGGATTGCCAGTGTCAATACGTCTGGAAGCAATACCTTCGGGAGAGGGCCTGGAGAAAAGGGAAGCCTCCTAAGCCACTGGTGGTATTGCGCCCTGGTAACAGGCACCACTGAAAACAATCAAGAGATTCCTGCCAAAAACAAAACAAAACCAGAGAGCCGGCCACATGATGTGGCAATCCACCTCCTGGCTGTCTTTGCACAGTAAAGTATCATTTGGGGAGACCCGGGCAGGCCAGCGACCCCTGCACACCTATTGACAAGAGCCAAGGCTTGAAAGTAAAAACACAGTGTCATGGTGTGTGATCCTTTTAATGTCATGTTGGAGTCTGTTGGCTAGTATCTTGTTGAGGATTTTTGCATCTAAGTTCATCGGTGATATTGCTCTCCAGTTTTCTTTTCTTGTAGTATCTTTGTCTGGTTTGGGGATCAGGTGGATGGCTTCGTACAATGAGTTTGGGAGTGTTCTTTCCTCTGCAGTGTTTTGGAAGCGTTTGCAGAACCATGTGTACTTTAGAGAGACACGGGTGCCCCAGCTGTCACTAGCCACCTATTGACAACAGCCAAGTCTTGAAAGTAAAAACACAATGTCCATCCCCAGATGAATGGAAAGTGAAGAGTTGGTACACATAGAGCATGGAATACTGCTCAGCCATGAAACAGAATAATATCCTGCCATTTCCAGCATCTTCGATAGATCCAGAGTTCCCTGTACTCAGCATGGGATGTCCAACAGAGAAAGAGAAAATTCCAACGATAGCACGTATAGGTGGCATCTCAAAGTCGATACCAGGAAAGTAGAAAGCACAAACAGAGTCACAGATTTAGAACGCAAGTACAGGGTTTCGAGAGGGCAAAGGCATGCGGAGGTGGGTTGAATGAGGAGGGTGGGATTAACACATGCATTCTAATATGTATTAAGCAGACGATCCACAACCACCTTCTACAAAGCACAGGGAGCGGTCGGCACCACCCTGGACTAAGCTACGTGGGAAGAGAATGCGAAAGAGAATGGATGTGTATATATATATACATACACGGAGAACTGAATCAAGGTGCTGCACAGCGAAAGTCAACAGCATTGTAAATTCACTAGACATGGACAGAAATTAGAATCTCTATAAAAAGCAAAATGATCGAGATCCAGTATGTTCCTCTCAGGCCTCAGAGAGATGCGCGGGTGTCACTTCCCTGGAGCGTGAGCAGGCTTGGGCACCAAAGTTGGAGTGTGGTCACAGTGAGGCAGGTCGGCGCGGGAGTGGGTCGCACCAGCGAATTATCCCCTTTGGACCTGTGGTGCCTGGTCCCTTCTGGTTGGCAGCAGTCTCTGTAGATGTAGGTGTGCCCTCCTGCAGCTAAGCCAAGCCCACTGCAGCCAGAGGATGGTGGTCCGACATGCACAACAGTGTTCAAACATCACCTGGTGTCCAGGTCTCCTGCTGGTGGGGTTCCTGCCATTCACCTCCTTCCTTAGAGTCACCCCACTTTCCTCCGACAACACACTCTTCAGGAGGGGTTTGCAGGGGGTGTGATGAATCGAGAGTGGGAAGGGTAAGTGGGAGAAGGAGTGAGACACAAGCCCTTAGGTGTCTGTCCGGACACGTTCCTCTCTAATTCATATTCCAAGAACACGCGTGTGCGCAAGGTCTGCGTTCCTGGGGAATCCGACCAGCTGTGGGAAAATGCTGCCGCCTTGTGGCCGCCTCCTGTAACTACAACGTTCCAAAGGGAGCTCAGCGGCCCTTCCTGTTCAAAAGGCCAGCGGGGTTGTAATTGACACCCCCGCTGCAAAAATGTCCTGGGGATAGGCACTGGAAAAGAGCCCGAAACAGGATTGATTGGCAACAGGCGGTTTCAAGAGGTAAGTTGAATTCACCATGCGTGTTTTGTTTCCCTTTGTGTTGGTTTCTAAGAAAGGCCCAGGAAATATGCTCCACGCCCATGCGAATGGGAGAAATGGAAATTGAAACGCCTTCGCGGTTTCACCTGGCAGCCGTTAGGATTGCCAGTGTCAATACGTCTGGAAGCAATACCTTCGGGAGAGGGCCTGGAGAAAAGGGAAGCCTCCTAAGCCACTGGTGGTATTGCGCCCTGGTAACAGGCACCACTGAAAACAATCAAGAGATTCCTGCCAAAAACAAAACAAAACCAGAGAGCCGGCCACATGATGTGGCAATCCACCTCCTGGCTGTCTTTGCACAGTAAAGTATCATTTGGGGAGACCCGGGCAGGCCAGCGACCCCTGCACACCTATTGACAAGAGCCAAGGCTTGAAAGTAAAAACACAGTGTCATGGTGTGTGATCCTTTTAATGTCATGTTGGAGTCTGTTGGCTAGTATCTTGTTGAGGATTTTTGCATCTAAGTTCATCGGTGATATTGCTCTCCAGTTTTCTTTTCTTGTAGTATCTTTGTCTGGTTTGGGGATCAGGTGGATGGCTTCGTACAATGAGTTTGGGAGTGTTCTTTCCTCTGCAGTGTTTTGGAAGCGTTTGCAGAACCATGTGTACTTTAGAGAGACACGGGTGCCCCAGCTGTCACTAGCCACCTATTGACAACAGCCAAGTCTTGAAAGTAAAAACACAATGTCCATCCCCAGATGAATGGAAAGTGAAGAGTTGGTACACATAGAGCATGGAATACTGCTCAGCCATGAAACAGAATAATATCCTGCCATTTCCAGCATCTTCGATAGATCCGGAGTTCCCTGTACTCAGCATGGGACGTCCAACAGAGAAAGAGAAAATTCCAACGATAGCACGTATAGGTGGCATCTCAAAGTCGATACCAGGAAAGTAGAAAGCACAAACAGAGTCACAGATTTAGAACGCAAGTACAGGGTTTCGAGAGGGCAAAGGCATGCGGAGGTGGGTTGAATGAGGAGGGTGGGATTAACACATGCATTCTAATATGTATAAAGCAGACGATCCACAACCACCTACTACAAAGCACAGGGAGCGGTCGGCACCACCCTGGACTAAGCTACGTGGGAAGAGAATGCGAAAGAGAATGGATGTGTATATATATACATACACGGAGAACTGAATCAAGGTGCTGCACAGCGAAAGTCAACAGCATTGTAAATTCACTAGACATGGACAGAAATTAGAATCTCTATAAAAAGCAAAATGATCGAGATCCAGTATGTTCCTCTCAGGCCTCAGAGAGATGCGCGGGTGTCACTTCCCTGGAGCGTGAGCAGGCTTGGGCACCAAAGTTGGAGTGTGGTCACAGTGAGGCAGGTCGGCGCGGGAGTGGGTCGCACCAGCGAATTATCCCCTTTGGACCTGTGGTGCCTGGTCCCTTCTGGTTGGCAGCAGTCTCTGTAGATGTAGGTGTGCCCTCCTGCAGCTAAGCCAAGCCCACTGCAGCCAGAGGATGGTGGTCCGACATGCACAACAGTGTTCAAACATCACCTGGTGTCCAGGTCTCCTGCTGGTGGGGTTCCTGCCATTCACCTCCTTCCTTAGAGTCACCCCACTTTCCTCCGACAACACACTCTTCAGGAGGGGTTTGCAGGGGGTGTGATGAATCGAGAGTGGGAAGGGTAAGTGGGAGAAGGAGTGAGACACAAGCCCTTAGGTGTCTGTCCGGACACGTTCCTCTCTAATTCATATTCCAAGAACATGCGTGTGCGCAAGGTCTGCGTTCCTGGGGAATCCGACCAGCTGTGGGAAAATGCTGCCGCCTTGTGGCCGCCTCCTGTAACTACAACGTTCCAAAGGGAGCTCAGCGGCCCTTCCTGTTCAAAAGGCCAGCGGGGTTGTAATTGACACCCCCGCTGCAAAAATGTCCTGGGGATAGGCACTGGAAAAGAGCCCGAAACAGGATTGATTGGCAACAGGCGGTTTCAAGAGGTAAGTTGAATTCACCATGCGTGTTTTGTTTCCCTTTGTTTTGGTTTCTAAGAAAGGCCCAGGAAATATGCTCCACGACATGCAAATGGGGGAAATGGAAATTGAAACGCCTTCGCGGTTTCACCTGGCAGCCGTTAGGATTGCCAGTGTCAATACGTCTGGAAGCAATACCTTCGGGAGAGTGCCTGGAGAAAAGGGAAGCCTCCTAAGCCACTGGTGGTATTGCGCCCTGGTAACAGGCACCACTGAAAACAATCAAGAGATTCCTGCCAAAGAAAAACAAAACCAGAGAGCCGGCCACATGATGTGGCAATCCACCTCCTGGCTGTCTTTGCACAGTAAAGTATCATTTGGGGAGACCCGGGCAGGCCAGCGACCCCTGCACACCTATTGACAAGAGCCAAGGCTTGAAAGTAAAAACACAGTGTCATGGTGTGTGATCCTTTTAATGTCATGTTGGAGTCTGTTGGCTAGTATCTTGTTGAGGATTTTTGCATCTAAGTTCATCGGTGATATTGCTCTCCAGTTTTCTTTTCTTGTAGTATCTTTGTCTGGTTTGGGGATCAGGTGGATGGCTTCGTACAATGAGTTTGGGAGTGTTCTTTCCTCTGCAGTGTTTTGGAAGCGTTTGCAGAACCATGTGTACTTTAGAGAGACACGGGTGCCCCAGCTGTCACTAGCCACCTATTGACAACAGCCAAGTCTTGAAAGTAAAAACACAATGTCCATCCCCAGATGAATGGAAAGTGAAGAGATGGTACACATAGAGCATGGAATACTGCTCAGCCATGAAACAGAATAAAATCCTGCCATTTCCAGCATCTTCGATAGATCCGGAGTTCCCTGTACTCAGCATGGGACGTCCAACAGAGAAAGAGAAAATTCCAACGATAGCACGTATAGGTGGCATCTCAAAGTCGATACCAGGAAAGTAGAAAGCACAAACAGAGTCACAGATTTAGAACGCAAGTACAGGGTTTCGAGAGGGCAAAGGCATGCGGAGGTGGGTTGAATGAGGAGGGTGGGATGAACACATGCATTCTAATATGTATTAAGCAGACGATCCACAACCACCTTCTACAAAGCACAGGGAGCAGTCGGCACCACCCTGGACTAAGCTACGTGGGAAGAGAATGCGAAAGAGAATGGATGTGTATATATATACATACACGGAGAACTGAATCAAGGTGCTGCACAGCGAAAGTCAACAGCATTGTAAATTCACTAGACATGGACAGAAATTAGAATCTCTATAAAAAGCAAAATGATCGAGATCCAGTATGTTCCTCTCAGGCCTCAGAGAGATGCGCGGGTGTCACTTCCCTGGAGCGTGAGCAGGCTTGGGCACCAAAGTTGGAGTGTGGTCACAGTGAGGCAGGTCGGCGCGGGAGTGGGTCGCACCAGCGAATTAACCCCTTTGGACCTGTGGTGCCTGGTCCCTTCTGGTTGGCAGCAGTCTCTGTAGATGTAGGTGTGCCCTCCTGCAGCTAAGCCAAGCCCACTGCAGCCAGAGGATGGTGGTCCGACATGCACAACAGTGTTCAAACATCACCTGGTGTCCAGGTCTCCTGCTGGTGGGGTTCCCGCCATTCACCTCCTTCCTTAGAGTCACCCCACTTGCCTCCGACAACACACTCTTCAGGAGGGGTTTGCAGGGGGTGTGATGAATCGAGAGTGGGAAGGGTAAGTGGGAGAAGGAGTGAGACACAAGCCCTTAGGTGTCTGTCCGGACACGTTCCTCTCTAATTCATATTCCAAGAACACGCGTGTGCGCAAGGTCTGCGTTCCTGGGGAATCCGACCAGCTGTGGGAAAATGCTGCCGCCTTGTGGCCGCCTCCTGTAACTACAACGTTCCAAAGGGAGCTCAGCGGCCCTTCCTGTTCAAAAGGCCAGCGGGGTTGTAATTGACACCCCCGCTGCAAAAATGTCCTGGGGATAGGCACTGGAAAAGAGCCCGAAACAGGATTGATTGGCAACAGGCGGTTTCAAGAGGTAAGTTGAATTCACCATGCGTGTTTTGTTTCCCTTTGTGTTGGTTTCTAAGAAAGGCCCAGGAAATATGCTCCACGCCCATGCGAATGGGAGAAATGGAAATTGAAACGCCTTCGCGGTTTCACCTGGCATCCGATAGGATTGCCAGTATCAATACGTCTGGAAGCAATACCTTCGGGAGAGGGCCTGGAGAAAAAGGAAGCCTCCTAAGCCACTGGTGGTATTGCGCCCTGGTAACAGGCACCACTGAAAACAATCAAGAGATTCCTGCCAAAAACAAAACAAAACCAGAGAGCCGGCCACATGATGTGGCAATCCACCTCCTGGCTGTCTTTGCACAGTAAAGTATCATTTGGGGAGACCCGGGCAGGCCAGCGACCCCTGCACACCTATTGACAAGAGCCAAGGCTTGAAAGTAAAAACACAGTGTCATGGTGTGTGATCCTTTTAATGTCATGTTGGAGTCTGTTGGCTAGTATCTTGTTGAGGATTTTTGCATCTAAGTTCATCGGTGATATTGCTCTCCAGTTTTCTTTTCTTGTAGTATCTTTGTCTGGTTTGGGGATCAGGTGGATGGCTTCGTACAATGAGTTTGGGAGTGTTCTTTCCTCTGCAGTGTTTTGGAAGCGTTTGCAGAACCATGTGTACTTTAGAGAGACACGGGTGCCCCAGCTGTCACTAGCCACCTATTGACAACAGCCAAGTCTTGAAAGTAAAAACACAATGTCCATCCCCAGATGAATGGAAAGTGAAGAGTTGGTAAACATAGAGCATGGAATACTGCTCAGCCATGAAACAGAATAATATCCTGCCATTTCCAGCATCTTCGATAGATCTGGAGTTCCCTGTACTCAGCATGGGACGTCCAACAGAGAAAGAGAAAATTCCAACGATAGCACGTATAGGTGGCATCTCAAAGTCGATACCAGGAAAGTAGAAAGCACAAACAGAGTCACAGATTTAGAACGCAAGTACAGGGTTTCGAGAGGGCAAAGGCATGCGGAGGTGGGTTGAATGAGGAGGGTGGGATGAACACATGCATTCTAATATGTATTAAGCAGACGATCCACAACCACCTTCTACAAAGCACAGGGAGCGGTCGCCACCACCCTGGACTAAGCTACGTGGGAAGAGAATGCGAAAGAGAATGGATGTGTATATATATACATACACGGAGAACTGAATCAAGGTGCTGCACAGCGAAAGTCAACAGCATTGTAAATTCACTAGACATGGACAGAAATTAGAATCTCTATAAAAAGCAAAATGATCGAGATCCAGTATGTTCCTCTCAGGCCTCAGAGAGATGCGCGGGTGTCACTTCCCTGGAGCGTGAGCAGGCTTGGGCACCAAAGTTGGAGTGTGGTCACAGTGAGGCAGGTCGGCGCGGGAGTGGGTCGCACCAGCGAATTAACCCCTTTGGACCTGTGGTGCCTGGTCCCTTCTGGTTGGCAGCAGTCTCTGTAGATGTAGGTGTGCCCTCCTGAAGCTAAGCCAAGCCCACTGCAGCCAGAGGATGGTGGTCCGACATGCACAACAGTGTTCAAACATCACCTGGTGTCCAGGTCTCCTGCTGGTGGGGTTCCCGCCATTCACCTCCTTCCTTAGAGTCACCCCACTTGCCTCCGACAACACACTCTTCAGGAGGGGTTTGCAGGGGGTGTGATGAATCGAGAGTGGGAAGGGTAAGTGGGAGAAGGAGTGAGACACAAGCCCTTAGGTGTCTGTCCGGACACGTTCCTCTCTAATTCATATTCCAAGAACACGCGTGTGCGCAAGGTCTGCGTTCCTGGGGAATCCGACCAGCTGTGGGAAAATGCTGCCGCCTTGTGGCCGCCTCCTGTAACTACAACGTTCCAAAGGGAGCTCAGCGGCCCTTCCTGTTCAAAAGGCCAGCGGGGTTGTAATTGACACCCCCGCTGCAAAAATGTCCTGGGGATAGGCACTGGAAAAGAGCCCGAAACAGGATTGATTGGCAACAGGCGGTTTCAAGAGGTAAGTTGAATTCACCATGCGTGTTTTGTTTCCCTTTGTGTTGGTTTCTAAGAAAGGCCCAGGAAATATGCTCCACGCCCATGCGAATGGGAGAAATGGAAATTGAAACGCCTTCGCGGTTTCACCTGGCAGCCGTTAGGATTGCCAGTGTCAATACGTCTGGAAGCAATACCTTCGGGAGAGGGCCTGGAGAAAAGGGAAGCCTCCTAAGCCACTGGTGGTATTGCGTCCTGGTAACAGGCACCACTGAAAACAATCAAGAGATTCCTGCCAAAAACAAAACAAAACCAGAGAGCCGGCCACATGATGTGGCAATCCACCTCCTGGCTGTCTTTGCACAGTAAAGTATCATTTGGGGAGACCCGGGCAGGCCAGCGACCCCTGCACACCTATTGACAAGAGCCAAGGCTTGAAAGTAAAAACACAGTGTCATGGTGTGTGATCCTTTTAATGTCATGTTGGAGTCTGTTGGCTAGTATCTTGTTGAGGATTTTTGCATCTAAGTTCATCGGTGATATTGCTCTCCAGTTTTCTTTTCTTGTAGTATCTTTGTCTGGTTTGGGGATCAGGTGGATGGCTTCGTACAATGAGTTTGGGAGTGTTCTTTCCTCTGCAGTGTTTTGGAAGCGTTTGCAGAACCATGTGTACTTTAGAGAGACACGGGTGCCCCAGCTGTCACTAGCCACCTATTGACAACAGCCAAGTCTTGAAAGTAAAAACACAATGTCCATCCCCAGATGAATGGAAAGTGAAGAGTTGGTACACATAGAGCATGGAATACTGCTCAGCCATGAAACAGAATAATATCCTGCCATTTCCAGCATCTTCGATAGATCCGGAGTTCCCTGTACTCAGCATGGGACGTCCAACAGAGAAAGAGAAAATTCCAACGATAGCACGTATAGGTGGCATCTCAAAGTCGATACCAGGAAAGTAGAAAGCACAAACAGAGTCACAGATTTAGAACGCAAGTACAGGGTTTCGAGAGGGCAAAGGCATGCGGAGGTGGGTTGAATGAGGAGGGTGGGATTAACACATGCATTCTAATATGTATTAAGCAGACGATCCACAACCACCTTCTACAAAGCACAGGGAGCGGTCGCCACCACCCTGGACTAAGCTACGTGGGAAGAGAATGCGAACGAGAATGGATGTGTATATATATACATACACGGAGAACTGAATCAAGGTGCTGCACAGCGAAAGTCAACAGCATTGTAAATTCACTAGACATGGACAGAAATTAGAATCTCTATAAAAAGCAAAATGATCGAGATCCAGTATGTTCCTCTCAGGCCTCAGAGAGATGCGCGGGTGTCACTTCCCTGGAGCGTGAGCAGGCTTGGGCACCAAAGTTGGAGTGTGGTCACAGTGAGGCAGGTCGGCGCGGGAGTGGGTCGCACCAGCGAATTAACCCCTTTGGACCTGTGGTGCCTGGTCCCTTCTGGTTGGCAGCAGTCTCTGTAGATGTAGGTGTGCCCTCCTGAAGCTAAGCCAAGCCCACTGCAGCCAGAGGATGGTGGTCCGACATGCACAACAGTGTTCAAACATCACCTGGTGTCCAGGTCTCCTGCTGGTGGGGTTCCCGCCATTCACCTCCTTCCTTAGAGTCACCCCACTTGCCTCCGACAACACACTCTTCAGGAGGGGTTTGCAGGGGGTGTGATGAATCGAGAGTGGGAAGGGTAAGTGGGAGAAGGAGTGAGACACAAGCCCTTAGGTGTCTGTCCGGACACGTTCCTCTCTAATTCATATTCCAAGAACACGCGTGTGCGCAAGGTCTGCGTTCCTGGGGAATCCGACCAGCTGTGGGAAAATGCTGCCGCCTTGTGGCCGCCTCCTGTAACTACAACGTTCCAAAGGGAGCTCAGCGGCCCTTCCTGTTCAAAAGGCCAGCGGGGTTGTAATTGACACCCCCGCTGCAAAAATGTCCTGGGGATAGGCACTGGAAAAGAGCCCGAAACAGGATTGATTGGCAACAGGCGGTTTCAAGAGGTAAGTTGAATTCACCATGCGTGTTTTGTTTCCCTTTGTGTTGGTTTCTAAGAAAGGCCGAAGAAATATGCTCCACGCCCATGCGAATGGGAGAAATGGAAATTGAAACGCCTTCGCGGTTTCACCTGGCAGCCGTTAGGATTGCCAGTGTCAATACGTCTGGAAGCAATACCTTCGGGAGAGGGCCTGGAGAAAAGGGAAGCCTCCTAAGCCACTGGTGGTATTGCGCCCTGGTAACAGGCACCACTGAAAACAATCAAGAGATTCCTGCCAAAAACAAAACAAAACCAGAGAGCCGGCCACATGATGTGGCAATCCACCTCCTGGCTGTCTTTGCACAGTAAAGTATCATTTGGGGAGACCCGGGCAGGCCAGCGACCCCTGCACACCTATTGACAAGAGCCAAGGCTTGAAAGTAAAAACACAGTGTCATGGTGTGTGATCCTTTTAATGTCATGTTGGAGTCTGTTGGCTAGTATCTTGTTGAGGATTTTTGCATCTAAGTTCATCGGTGATATTGCTCTCCAGTTTTCTTTTCTTGTAGTATCTTTGTCTGGTTTGGGGATCAGGTGGATGGCTTCGTACAATGAGTTTGGGAGTGTTCTTTCCTCTGCAGTGTTTTGGAAGCGTTTGCAGAACCATGTGTACTTTAGAGAGACACGGGTGCCCCAGCTGTCACTAGCCACCTATTGACAACAGCCAAGTCTTGAAAGTAAAAACACAATGTCCATCCCCAGATGAATGGAAAGTGAAGAGTTGGTACACATAGAGCATGGAATACTGCTCAGCCATGAAACAGAATAATATCCTGCCATTTCCAGCATCTTCGATAGATCCGGAGTTCCCTGTACTCAGCATGGGACGTCCAACAGAGAAAGAGAAAATTCCAATGATAGCACGTATAGGTGGCATCTCAAAGTCGATACCAGGAAAGTAGAAAGCACAAACAGAGTCACAGATTTAGAACGCAAGTACAGGGTTTCGAGAGGGCAAAGGCATGCGGAGGTGGGTTGAATGAGGAGGGTGGGATTAACACATGCATTCTAATATGTATTAAGCAGACGATCCACAACCACCTTCTACAAAGCACAGGGAGCGGTCGCCACCACCCTGGACTAAGCTACGTGGGAAGAGAATGCGAAAGAGAATGGATGTGTATATATATACATACACGGAGAACTGAATCAAGGTGCTGCACAGCGAAAGTCAACAGCATTGTAAATTCACTAGACATGGACAGAAATTAGAATCTCTATAAAAAGCAAAATGATCGAGATCCAGTATGTTCCTCTCAGGCCTCAGAGAGATGCGCGGGTGTCACTTCCCTGGAGCGTGAGCAGGCTTGGGCACCAAAGTTGGAGTGTGGTCACAGTGAGGCAGGTCGGCGCGGGAGTGGGTCGCACCAGCGAATTAACCCCTTTGGACCTGTGGTGCCTGGTCCCTTCTGGTTGGCAGCAGTCTCTGTAGATGTAGGTGTGCCCTCCTGCAGCTAAGCCAAGCCCACTGCAGCCAGAGGATGGTGGTCCGACATGCACAACAGTGTTCAAACATCACCTGGTGTCCAGGTCTCCTGCTGGTGGGGTTCCCGCCATTCACCTCCTTCCTTAGAGTCACCCCACTTGCCTCCGACAACACACTCTTCAGGAGGGGTTTGCAGGGGGTGTGATGAATCGAGAGTGGGAAGGGTAAGTGGGAGAAGGAGTGAGACACAAGCCCTTAGGTGTCTGTCCGGACACGTTCCTCTCTAATTCATATTCCAAGAACACGCGTGTGCGCAAGGTCTGCGTTCCTGGGGAATCCGACCAGCTGTGGGAAAATGCTGCCGCCTTGTGGCCGCCTCCTGTAACTACAACGTTCCAAAGGGAGCTCAGCGGCCCTTCCTGTTCAAAAGGCCAGCGGGGTTGTAATTGACACCCCCACTGCAAAAATGTCCTGGGGATAGGCACTGGAAAAGAGCCCGAAACAGGATTGATTGGCAACAGGCGGTTTCAAGAGGTAAGTTGAATTCACCATGCGTGTTTTGTTTCCCTTTGTTTTGGTTTCTAAGAAAGGCCCAGGAAATATGCTCCACGACATGCGAATGGGAGAAATGGAAATTGAAACGCCTTCGCGGTTTCACCTGGCAGCCGTTAGGATTGCCAGTGTCAATACGTCTGGAAGCAATACCTTCGGGAGAGTGCCTGGAGAAAAGGGAAGCCTCCTAAGCCACTGGTGGTATTGCGCCCTGGTAACAGGCACCACTGAAAACAATCAAGAGATTCCTGCCAAAGAAAAACAAAACCAGAGAGCCGGCCACATGATGTGGCAATCCACCTCCTGGCTGTCTTTGCACAGTAAAGTATCATTTGGGGAGACCCGGGCAGGCCAGCGACCCCTGCACACCTATTGACAAGAGCCAAGGCTTGAAAGTAAAAACACAGTGTCATGGTGTGTGATCCTTTTAATGTCATGTTGGAGTCTGTTGGCTAGTATCTTGTTGAGGATTTTTGCATCTAAGTTCATCGGTGATATTGCTCTCCAGTTTTCTTTTCTTGTAGTATCTTTGTCTGGTTTGGGGATCAGGTGGATGGCTTCGTACAATGAGTTTGGGAGTGTTCTTTCCTCTGCAGTGTTTTGGAAGCGTTTGCAGAACCATGTGTACTTTAGAGAGACACGGGTGCCCCAGCTGTCACTAGCCACCTATTGACAACAGCCAAGTCTTGAAAGTAAAAACACAATGTCCAACCCCAGATGAATGGAAAGTGAAGAGTTGGTACACATAGAGCATGGAATACTGCTCAGCCATGAAACAGAATAATATCCTGCCATTTCCAGCATCTTCGATAGATCTGGAGTTCCCTGTACTCAGCATGGGACGTCCAACAGAGAAAGAGAAAATTCCAACGATAGCACGTATAGGTGGCATCTCAAAGTCGATACCAGGAAAGTAGAAAGCACAAACAGAGTCACAGATTTAGAACGCAAGTACAGGGTTTCGAGAGGGCAAAGGCATGCAGAGGTGCGTTGAATGAGGAGGGTGGGATTAACACATGCATTCTAATATGTATTAAGCAGACGATCCACAACCACCTTCTACAAAGCACAGGGAGCGGTCGCCACCACCCTGGACTAAGCTACGTGGGAAGAGAATGCGAACGAGAATGGATGTGTATATATATACATACACGGAGAACTGAATCAAGGTGCTGCACAGCGAAAGTCAACAGCATTGTAAATTCACTAGACATGGACAGAAATTAGAATCTCTATAAAAAGCAAAATGATCGAGATCCAGTATGTTCCTCTCAGGCCTCAGAGAGATGCGCGGGTGTCACTTCCCTGGAGCGTGAGCAGGCTTGGGCACCAAAGTTGGAGTGTGGTCACAGTGAGGCAGGTCGGCGCGGGAGTGGGTCGCACCAGCGAATTAACCCCTTTGGACCTGTGGTGCCTGGTCCCTTCTGGTTGGCAGCAGTCTCTGTAGATGTAGGTGTGCCCTCCTGAAGCTAAGCCAAGCCCACTGCAGCCAGAGGATGGTGGTCCGACATGCACAACAGTGTTCAAACATCACCTGGTGTCCAGGTCTCCTGCTGGTGGGGTTCCCGCCATTCACCTCCTTCCTTAGAGTCACCCCACTTGCCTCCGACAACACACTCTTCAGGAGGGGTTTGCAGGGGGTGTGATGAATCGAGAGTGGGAAGGGTAAGTGGGAGAAGGAGTGAGACACAAGCCCTTAGGTGTCTGTCCGGACACGTTCCTCTCTAATTCATATTCCAAGAACACGCGTGTGCGCAAGGTCTGCGTTCCTGGGGAATCCGACCAGCTGTGGGAAAATGCTGCCGCCTTGTGGCCGCCTCCTGTAACTACAACGTTCCAAAGGGAGCTCAGCGGCCCTTCCTGTTCAAAAGGCCAGCGGGGTTGTAATTGACACCCCCGCTGCAAAAATGTCCTGGGGATAGGCACTGGAAAAGAGCCCGAAACAGGATTGATTGGCAACAGGCGGTTTCAAGAGGTAAGTTGAATTCACCATGCGTGTTTTGTTTCCCTTTGTGTTGGTTTCTAAGAAAGGCCGAAGAAATATGCTCCACGCCCATGCGAATGGGAGAAATGGAAATTGAAACGCCTTCGCGGTTTCACCTGGCAGCCGTTAGGATTGCCAGTGTCAATACGTCTGGAAGCAATACCTTCGGGAGAGGGCCTGGAGAAAAGGGAAGCCTCCTAAGCCACTGGTGGTATTGCGCCCTGGTAACAGGCACCACTGAAAACAATCAAGAGATTCCTGCCAAAAACAAAACAAAACCAGAGAGCCGGCCACATGATGTGGCAATCCACCTCCTGGCTGTCTTTGCACAGTAAAGTATCATTTGGGGAGACCCGGGCAGGCCAGCGACCCCTGCACACCTATTGACAAGAGCCAAGGCTTGAAAGTAAAAACACAGTGTCATGGTGTGTGATCCTTTTAATGTCATGTTGGAGTCTGTTGGCTAGTATCTTGTTGAGGATTTTTGCATCTAAGTTCATCGGTGATATTGCTCTCCAGTTTTCTTTTCTTGTAGTATCTTTGTCTGGTTTGGGGATCAGGTGGATGGCTTCGTACAATGAGTTTGGGAGTGTTCTTTCCTCTGCAGTGTTTTGGAAGCGTTTGCAGAACCATGTGTACTTTAGAGAGACACGGGTGCCCCAGCTGTCACTAGCCACCTATTGACAACAGCCAAGTCTTGAAAGTAAAAACACAATGTCCATCCCCAGATGAATGGAAAGTGAAGAGTTGGTACACATAGAGCATGGAATACTGCTCAGCCATGAAACAGAATAATATCCTGCCATTTCCAGCATCTTCGATAGATCCGGAGTTCCCTGTACTCAGCATGGGACGTCCAACAGAGAAAGAGAAAATTCCAATGATAGCACGTATAGGTGGCATCTCAAAGTCGATACCAGGAAAGTAGAAAGCACAAACAGAGTCACAGATTTAGAACGCAAGTACAGGGTTTCGAGAGGGCAAAGGCATGCGGAGGTGGGTTGAATGAGGAGGGTGGGATTAACACATGCATTCTAATATGTATTAAGCAGACGATCCACAACCACCTTCTACAAAGCACAGGGAGCGGTCGGCACCACCCTGGACTAAGCTACGTGGGAAGAGAATGCGAAAGAGAATGGATGTGTATATATATACATACACGGAGAACTGAATCAAGGTGCTGCACAGCGAAAGTCAACAGCATTGTAAATTCACTAGACATGGACAGAAATTAGAATCTCTATAAAAAGCAAAATGATCGAGATCCAGTATGTTCCTCTCAGGCCTCAGAGAGATGCGCGGGTGTCACTTCCCTGGAGCGTGAGCAGGCTTGGGCACCAAAGTTGGAGTGTGGTCACAGTGAGGCAGGTCGGCGCGGGAGTGGGTCGCACCAGCGAATTAACCCCTTTGGACCTGTGGTGCCTGGTCCCTTCTGGTTGGCAGCAGTCTCTGTAGATGTAGGTGTGCCCTCCTGCAGCTAAGCCAAGCCCACTGCAGCCAGAGGATGGTGGTCCGACATGCACAACAGTGTTCAAACATCACCTGGTGTCCAGGTCTCCTGCTGGTGGGGTTCCCGCCATTCACCTCCTTCCTTAGAGTCACCCCACTTGCCTCCGACAACACACTCTTCAGGAGGGGTTTGCAGGGGGTGTGATGAATCGAGAGTGGGAAGGGTAAGTGGGAGAAGGAGTGAGACACAAGCCCTTAGGTGTCTGTCCGGACACGTTCCTCTCTAATTCATATTCCAAGAACACGCGTGTGCGCAAGGTCTGCGTTCCTGGGGAATCCGACCAGCTGTGGGAAAATGCTGCCGCCTTGTGGCCGCCTCCTGTAACTACAACGTTCCAAAGGGAGCTCAGTGGCCCTTCCTGTTCAAAAGGCCAGCGGGGTTGTAATTGACACCCCCACTGCAAAAATGTCCTGGGGATAGGCACTGGAAAAGAGCCCGAAACAGGATTGATTGGCAACAGGCGGTTTCAAGAGGTAAGTTGAATTCACCATGCGTGTTTTGTTTCCCTTTGTTTTGGTTTCTAAGAAAGGCCCAGGAAATATGCTCCACGACATGCGAATGGGAGAAATGGAAATTGAAACGCCTTCGCGGTTTCACCTGGCAGCCGTTAGGATTGCCAGTGTCAATACGTCTGGAAGCAATACCTTCGGGAGAGTGCCTGGAGAAAAGGGAAGCCTCCTAAGCCACTGGTGGTATTGCGCCCTGGTAACAGGCACCACTGAAAACAATCAAGAGATTCCTGCCAAAGAAAAACAAAACCAGAGAGCCGGCCACATGATGTGGCAATCCACCTCCTGGCTGTCTTTGCACAGTAAAGTATCATTTGGGGAGACCCGGGCAGGCCAGCGACCCCTGCACACCTATTGACAAGAGCCAAGGCTTGAAAGTAAAAACACAGTGTCATGGTGTGTGATCCTTTTAATGTCATGTTGGAGTCTGTTGGCTAGTATCTTGTTGAGGATTTTTGCATCTAAGTTCATCGGTGATATTGCTCTCCAGTTTTCTTTTCTTGTAGTATCTTTGTCTGGTTTGGGGATCAGGTGGATGGCTTCGTACAATGAGTTTGGGAGTGTTCTTTCCTCTGCAGTGTTTTGGAAGCGTTTGCAGAACCATGTGTACTTTAGACAGACACAGGTACCCCAGCTGTCACTAGCCACCTATTGACAACAGCCAAGTCTTGAAAGTAAAAACACAATGTCCAACCCCAGATGAATGGAAAGTGAAGAGTTGGTACACATAGAGCATGGAATACTGCTCAGCCATGAAACAGAATAATATCCTGCCATTTCCAGCATCTTCGAGAGATCTGGAGTTCCCTGTACTCAGCATGGGACGTCCAACAGAGAAAGAGAAAATTCCAACGATAGCACGTATAGGTGGCATCTCAAAGTCGATACCAGGAAAGTAGAAAGCACAAACAGAGTCACAGATTTAGAACGCAAGTACAGGGTTTCGAGAGGGCAAAGGCATGCAGAGGTGCGTTGAATGAGGAGGGTGGGATTAACACATGCATTCTAATATGTATTAAGCAGACGATCCACAACCACCTTCTACAAAGCACAGGGAGCGGTCGCCACCACCCTGGACTAAGCTACGTGGGAAGAGAATGCGAAAGAGAATGGATGTGTATATATATACATACACGGAGAACTGAATCAAGGTGCTGCACAGCGAAAGTCAACAGCATTGTAAATTCACTAGACATGGACAGAAATTAGAATCTCTATAAAAAGCAAAATGATCGAGATCCAGTATGTTCCTCTCAGGCCTCAGAGAGATGCGCGGGTGTCACTTCCCTGGAGCGTGAGCAGGCTTGGGCACCAAAGTTGGAGTGTGGTCACAGTGAGGCAGGTCGGCGCGGGAGTGGGTCGCACCAGCGAATTAACCCCTTTGGACCTGTGGTGCCTGGTCCCTTCTGGTTGGCAGCAGTCTCTGTAGATGTAGGTGTGCCCTCCTGCAGCTAAGCCAAGCCCACTGCAGCCAGAGGATGGTGGTCCGACATGCACAACAGTGTTCAAACATCACCTGGTGTCCAGTTCTCCTGCTGGTGGGGTTCCCGCCATTCACCTCCTTCCTTAGAGTCACCCCACTTGCCTCCGACAACACACTCTTCAGGAGGGGTTTGCAGGGGGTGTGATGAATCGAGAGTGGGAAGGGTAAGTGGGAGAAGGAGTGAGACACAAGCCCTTAGGTGTCTGTCCGGACACGTTCCTCTCTAATTCATATTCCAAGAACACGCGTGTGCACAAGGTCTGCGTTCCTGGGGAATCCGACCAGCTGTGGGAAAATGCTGCCGCCTTGTGGCCGCCTCCTGTAACTACAACGTTCCAAAGGGAGCTCAGCGGCCCTTCCTGTTCAAAAGGCCAGCGGGGTTGTAATTGACACCCCCGCTGCAAAAATGTCCTGGGGATAGGCACTGGAAAAGAGCCCGAAACAGGATTGATTGGCAACAGGCGGTTTCAAGAGGTAAGTTGAATTCACCATGCGTGTTTTGTTTCCCTTTGTGTTGGTTTCTAAGAAAGGCCCAGGAAATATGCTCCACGCCCATGCGAATGGGAGAAATGGAAATTGAAACGCCTTCGCGGTTTCACCTGGCAGCCGTTAGGATTGCCAGTGTCAATACGTCTGGAAGCAATACCTTCGGGAGAGGGCCTGGAGAAAAGGGAAGCCTCCTAAGCCACTGGTGGTATTGCGCCCTGGTAACAGGCACCACTGAAAACAATCAAGAGATTCCTGCCAAAAACAAAACAAAACCAGAGAGCCGGCCACATGATGTGGCAATCCACCTCCTGGCTGTCTTTGCACAGTAAAGTATCATTTGGGGAGACCCGGGCAGGCCAGCGACCCCTGCACACCTATTGACAAGAGCCAAGGCTTGAAAGTAAAAACACAGTGTCATGGTGTGTGATCCTTTTAATGTCATGTTGGAGTCTGTTGGCTAGTATCTTGTTGAGGATTTTTGCATCTAAGTTCATCGGTGATATTGCTCTCCAGTTTTCTTTTCTTGTAGTATCTTTGTCTGGTTTGGGGATCAGGTGGATGGCTTCGTACAATGAGTTTGGGAGTGTTCTTTCCTCTGCAGTGTTTTGGAAGCGTTTGCAGAACCATGTGTACTTTAGAGAGACACGGGTGCCCCAGCTGTCACTAGCCACCTATTGACAACAGCCAAGTCTTGAAAGTAAAAACACAATGTCCATCCCCAGATGAATGGAAAGTGAAGAGTTGGTACACATAGAGCATGGAATACTGCTCAGCCATGAAACAGAATAATATCCTGCCATTTCCAGCATCTTCGATAGATCCGGAGTTCCCTGTACTCAGCATGGGACGTCCAACAGAGAAAGAGAAAATTCCAACGATAGCACGTATAGGTGGCATCTCAAAGTCGATACCAGGAAAGTAGAAAGCACAAACAGAGTCACAGATTTAGAACGCAAGTACAGGGTTTCGAGAGGGCAAAGGCATGCGGAGGTGGGTTGAATGAGGAGGGTGGGATGAACACATGCATTCTAATATGTATTAAGCAGACGATCCACAACCACCTTCTACAAAGCACAGGGAGCGGTCGGCACCACCCTGGACTAAGCTACGTGGGAAGAGAATGCGAAAGAGAATGGATGTGTATATATATACATACACGGAGAACTGAATCAAGGTGCTGCACAGCGAAAGTCAACAGCATTGTAAATTCACTAGACATGGACAGAAATTAGAATCTCTATAAAAAGCAAAATGATCGAGATCCAGTATGTTCCTCTCAGGCCTCAGAGAGATGCGCGGGTGTCACTTCCCTGGAGCGTGAGCAGGCTTGGGCACCAAAGTTGGAGTGTGGTCACAGTGAGGCAGGTCGGCGCGGGAGTGGGTCGCACCAGCGAATTAACCCCTTTGGACCTGTGGTGCCTGGTCCCTTCTGGTTGGCAGCAGTCTCTGTAGATGTAGGTGTGCCCTCCTGCAGCTAAGCCAAGCCCACTGCAGCCAGAGGATGGTGGTCCGACATGCACAACAGTGTTCAAACATCACCTGGTGTCCAGGTCTCCTGCTGGTGGGGTTCCCGCCATTCACCTCCTTCCTTAGAGTCACCCCACTTGCCTCCGACAACACACTCTTCAGGAGGGGTTTGCAGGGGGTGTGATGAATCGAGAGTGGGAAGGGTAAGTGGGAGAAGGAGTGAGACACAAGCCCTTAGGTGTCTGTCCGGACACGTTCCTCTCTAATTCATATTCCAAGAACACGCGTGTGCGCAAGGTCTGCGTTCCTGGGGAATCCGACCAGCTGTGGGAAAATGCTGCCGCCTTGTGGCCGCCTCCTGTAACTACAACGTTCCAAAGGGAGCTCAGTGGCCCTTCCTGTTCAAAAGGCCAGCGGGGTTGTAATTGACACCCCCGCTGCAAAAATGTCCTGGGGATAGGCACTGGAAAAGAGCCCGAAACAGGATTGATTGGCAACAGGCGGTTTCAAGAGGTAAGTTGAATTCACCATGCGTGTTTTGTTTCCCTTTGTTTTGGTTTCTAAGAAAGGCCCAGGAAATATGCTCCACGACATGCGAATGGGAGAAATGGAAATTGAAACGCCTTCGCGGTTTCACCTGGCAGCCGTTAGGATTGCCAGTGTCAATACGTCTGGAAGCAATACCTTCGGGAGAGTGCCTGGAGAAAAGGGAAGCCTCCTAAGCCACTGGTGGTATTGCGCCCTGGTAACAGGCACCACTGAAAACAATCAAGAGATTCCTGCCAAAGAAAAACAAAACCAGAGAGCCGGCCACATGATGTGGCAATCCACCTCCTGGCTGTCTTTGCACAGTAAAGTATCATTTGGGGAGACCCGGGCAGGCCAGCGACCCCTGCACACCTATTGACAAGAGCCAAGGCTTGAAAGTAAAAACACAGTGTCATGGTGTGTGATCCTTTTAATGTCATGTTGGAGTCTGTTGGCTAGTATCTTGTTGAGGATTTTTGCATCTAAGTTCATCGGTGATATTGCTCTCCAGTTTTCTTTTCTTGTAGTATCTTTGTCTGGTTTGGGGATCAGGTGGATGGCTTCGTACAATGAGTTTGGGAGTGTTCTTTCCTCTGCAGTGTTTTGGAAGCGTTTGCAGAACCATGTGTACTTTAGACAGACACAGGTACCCCAGCTGTCACTAGCCACCTATTGACAACAGCCAAGTCTTGAAAGTAAAAACACAATGTCCAACCCCAGATGAATGGAAAGTGAAGAGTTGGTACACATAGAGCATGGAATACTGCTCAGCCATGAAACAGAATAATATCCTGCCATTTCCAGCATCTTCGAGAGATCTGGAGTTCCCTGTACTCAGCATGGGACGTCCAACAGAGAAAGAGAAAATTCCAACGATAGCACGTATAGGTGGCATCTCAAAGTCGATACCAGGAAAGTAGAAAGCACAAACAGAGTCACAGATTTAGAACGCAAGTACAGGGTTTCGAGAGGGCAAAGGCATGCAGAGGTGCGTTGAATGAGGAGGGTGGGATTAACACATGCATTCTAATATGTATTAAGCAGACGATCCACAACCACCTTCTACAAAGCACAGGGAGCGGTCGCCACCACCCTGGACTAAGCTACGTGGGAAGAGAATGCGAAAGAGAATGGATGTGTATATATATACATACACGGAGAACTGAATCAAGGTGCTGCACAGCGAAAGTCAACAGCATTGTAAATTCACTAGACATGGACAGAAATTAGAATCTCTATAAAAAGCAAAATGATCGAGATCCAGTATGTTCCTCTCAGGCCTCAGAGAGATGCGCGGGTGTCACTTCCCTGGAGCGTGAGCAGGCTTGGGCACCAAAGTTGGAGTGTGGTCACAGTGAGGCAGGTCGGCGCGGGAGTGGGTCGCACCAGCGAATTAACCCCTTTGGACCTGTGGTGCCTGGTCCCTTCTGGTTGGCAGCAGTCTCTGTAGATGTAGGTGTGCCCTCCTGCAGCTAAGCCAAGCCCACTGCAGCCAGAGGATGGTGGTCCGACATGCACAACAGTGTTCAAACATCACCTGGTGTCCAGGTCTCCTGCTGGTGGGGTTCCCGCCATTCACCTCCTTCCTTAGAGTCACCCCACTTGCCTCCGACAACACACTCTTCAGGAGGGGTTTGCAGGGGGTGTGATGAATCGAGAGTGGGAAGGGTAAGTGGGAGAAGGAGTGAGACACAAGCCCTTAGGTGTCTGTCCGGACACGTTCCTCTCTAATTCATATTCCAAGAACACGCGTGTGCGCAAGGTCTGCGTTCCTGGGGAATCCGACCAGCTGTGGGAAAATGCTGCCGCCTTGTGGCCGCCTCCTGTAACTACAACGTTCCAAAGGGAGCTCAGCGGCCCTTCCTGTTCAAAAGGCCAGCGGGGTTGTAATTGACACCCCCGCTGCAAAAATGTCCTGGGGATAGGCACTGGAAAAGAGCCCGAAACAGGATTGATTGGCAACAGGCGGTTTCAAGAGGTAAGTTGAATTCACCATGCGTGTTTTGTTTCCCTTTGTGTTGGTTTCTAAGAAAGGCCCAGGAAATATGCTCCACGCCCATGCGAATGGGAGAAATGGAAATTGAAACGCCTTCGCGGTTTCACCTGGCAGCCGTTAGGATTGCCAGTGTCAATACGTCTGGAAGCAATACCTTCGGGAGAGGGCCTGGAGAAAAGGAAAGCCTCCTAAGCCACTGGTGGTATTGCGCCCTGGTAACAGGCACCACTGAAAACAATCAAGAGATTCCTGCCAAAAACAAAACAAAACCAGAGAGCCGGCCACATGATGTGGCAATCCACCTCCTGGCTGTCTTTGCACAGTAAAGTATCATTTGGGGAGACCCGGGCAGGCCAGCGACCCCTGCACACCTATTGACAAGAGCCAAGGCTTGAAAGTAAAAACACAGTGTCATGGTGTGTGATCCTTTTAATGTCATGTTGGAGTCTGTTGGCTAGTATCTTGTTGAGGATTTTTGCATCTAAGTTCATCGGTGATATTGCTCTCCAGTTTTCTTTTCTTGTAGTATCTTTGTCTGGTTTGGGGATCAGGTGGATGGCTTCGTACAATGAGTTTGGGAGTGTTCTTTCCTCTGCAGTGTTTTGGAAGCGTTTGCAGAACCATGTGTACTTTAGAGAGACACGGGTGCCCCAGCTGTCACTAGCCACCTATTGACAACAGCCAAGTCTTGAAAGTAAAAACACAATGTCCATCCCCAGATGAATGGAAAGTGAAGAGTTGGTACACATAGAGCATGGAATACTGCTCAGCCATGAAACAGAATAATATCCTGCCATTTCCAGCATCTTCGATAGATCCGGAGTTCCCTGTACTCAGCATGGGACGTCCAACAGAGAAAGAGAAAATTCCAACGATAGCACGTATAGGTGGCATCTCAAAGTCGATACCAGGAAAGTAGAAAGCACAAACAGAGTCACAGATTTAGAACGCAAGTACAGGGTTTCGAGAGGGCAAAGGCATGCGGAGGTGGGTTGAATGAGGAGGGTGGGATGAACACATGCATTCTAATATGTATTAAGCAGACGATCCACAACCACCTTCTACAAAGCACAGGGAGTGGTCGGCACCACCCTGGACTAAGCTACGTGGGAAGAGAATGCGAAAGAGAATGGATGTGTATATATATACATACACGGAGAACTGAATCAAGGTGCTGCACAGCGAAAGTCAACAGCATTGTAAATTCACTAGACATGGACAGAAATTAGAATCTCTATAAAAAGCAAAATGATCGAGATCCAGTATGTTCCTCTCAGGCCTCAGAGAGATGCGCGGGTGTCACTTCCCTGGAGCGTGAGCAGGCTTGGGCACCAAAGTTGGAGTGTGGTCACAGTGAGGCAGGTCGGCGCGGGAGTGGGTCGCACCAGCGAATTAACCCCTTTGGACCTGTGGTGCCTGGTCCCTTCTGGTTGGCAGCAGTCTCTGTAGATGTAGGTGTGCCCTCCTGCAGCTAAGCCAAGCCCACTGCAGCCAGAGGATGGTGGTCCGACATGCACAACAGTGTTCAAACATCACCTGGTGTCCAGGTCTCCTGCTGGTGGGGTTCCCGCCATTCACCTCCTTCCTTAGAGTCACCCCACTTGCCTCCGACAACACACTCTTCAGGAGGGGTTTGCAGGGGGTGTGATGAATCGAGAGTGGGAAGGGTAAGTGGGAGAAGGAGTGAGACACAAGCCCTTAGGTGTCTGTCCGGACACGTTCCTCTCTAATTCATATTCCAAGAACACGCGTGTGCGCAAGGTCTGCGTTCCTGGGGAATCCGACCAGCTGTGGGAAAATGCTGCCGCCTTGTGGCCGCCTCCTGTAACTACAACGTTCCAAAGGGAGCTCAGCGGCCCTTCCTGTTCAAAAGGCCAGCGGGGTTGTAATTGACACCCCCGCTGCAAAAATGTCCTGGGGATAGGCACTGGAAAAGAGCCCGAAACAGGATTGATTGGCAACAGGCGGTTTCAAGAGGTAAGTTGAATTCACCATGCGTGTTTTGTTTCCCTTTGTGTTGGTTTCTAAGAAAGGCCCAGGAAATATGCTCCACGCCCATGCGAATGGGAGAAATGGAAATTGAAACGCCTTCGCGGTTTCACCTGGCTTCCGATAGGATTGCCAGTATCAATACGTCTGGAAGCAATACCTTCGGGAGAGGGCCTGGAGAAAAAGGAAGCCTCCTAAGCCACTGGTGCTATTGCGCCCTGGTAACAGGCACCACTGAAAACAATCAAGAGATTCCTGCCAAAAACAAAACAAAACCAGAGAGCCGGCCACATGATGTGGCAATCCACCTCCTGGCTGTCTTTGCACAGTAAAGTATCATTTGGGGAGACCCGGGCAGGCCAGCGACCCCTGCACACCTATTGACAAGAGCCAAGGCTTGAAAGTAAAAACACAGTGTCATGGTGTGTGATCCTTTTAATGTCATGTTGGAGTCTGTTGGCTAGTATCTTGTTGAGGATTTTTGCATCTAAGTTCATCGGTGATATTGCTCTCCAGTTTTCTTTTCTTGTAGTATCTTTGTCTGGTTTGGGGATCAGGTGGATGGCTTCGTACAATGAGTTTGGGAGTGTTCTTTCCTCTGCAGTGTTTTGGAAGCGTTTGCAGAACCATGTGTACTTTAGAGAGACACGGGTGCCCCAGCTGTCACTAGCCACCTATTGACAACAGCCAAGTCTTGAAAGTAAAAACACAATGTCCATCCCCAGATGAATGGAAAGTGAAGAGTTGGTACACATAGAGCATGGAATACTGCTCAGCCATGAAACAGAATAATATCCTGCCATTTCCAGCATCTTCGATAGATCCGGAGTTCCCTGTACTCAGCATGGGACGTCCAACAGAGAAAGAGAAAATTCCAACGATAGCACGTATAGGTGGCATCTCAAAGTGGATACCAGGAAAGTAGAAAGCACAAACAGAGTCACAGATTTAGAACGCAAGTACAGGGTTTCGAGAGGGCAAAGGCATGCGGAGGTGGGTTGAATGAGGAGGGTGGGATGAACACATGCATTCTAATATGTATTAAGCAGACGATCCACAACCACCTTCTACAAAGCACAGGGAGCGGTCGGCACCACCCTGGACTAAGCTACGTGGGAAGAGAATGCGAAAGAGAATGGATGTGTATATATATACATACACGGAGAACTGAATCAAGGTGCTGCACAGCGAAAGTCAACAGCATTGTAAATTCACTAGACATGGACAGAAATTAGAATCTCTATAAAAAGCAAAATGATCGAGATCCAGTATGTTCCTCTCAGGCCTCAGAGAGATGCGTGGGTGTCACTTCCCTGGAGCGTGAGCAGGCTTGGGCACCAAAGTTGGAGTGTGGTCACAGTGAGGCAGGTCGGCGCGGGAGTGGGTCGCACCAGCGAATTAACCCCTTTGGACCTGTGGTGCCTGGTCCCTTCTGGTTGGCAGCAGTCTCTGTAGATGTAGGTGTGCCCTCCTGCAGCTAAGCCAAGCCCACTGCAGCCAGAGGATGGTGGTCCGACATGCACAACAGTGTTCAAACATCACCTGGTGTCCAGGTCTCCTGCTGGTGGGGTTCCCGCCATTCACCTCCTTCCTTAGAGTCACCCCACTTGCCTCCGACAACACACTCTTCAGGAGGGGTTTGCAGGGGGTGTGATGAATCGAGAGTGGGAAGGGTAAGTGGGAGAAGGAGTGAGACACAAGCCCTTAGGTGTCTGTCCGGACACGTTCCTCTCTAATTCATATTCCAAGAACACGCGTGTGCGCAAGGTCTGCGTTCCTGGGGAATCCGACCAGCTGTGGGAAAATGCTGCCGCCTTGTGGCCGCCTCCTGTAACTACAACGTTCCAAAGGGAGCTCAGCGGCCCTTCCTGTTCAAAAGGCCAGCGGGGTTGTAATTGACACCCCCGCTGCAAAAATGTCCTGGGGATAGGCACTGGAAAAGAGCCCGAAACAGGATTGATTGGCAACAGGCGGTTTCAAGAGGTAAGTTGAATTCACCATGCGTGTTTTGTTTCCCTTTGTGTTGGTTTCTAAGAAAGGCCCAGGAAATATGCTCCACGCCCATGCGAATGGGAGAAATGGAAATTGAAACGCCTTCGCGGTTTCACCTGGCAGCCGTTAGGATTGCCAGTGTCAATACGTCTGGAAGCAATACCTTCGGGAGAGGGCCTGGAGAAAAGGGAAGCCTCCTAAGCCACTGGTGGTATTGCGCTCTGGTAACAGGCACCACTGAAAACAATCAAGAGATTCCTGCCAAAAACAAAACAAAACCAGAGAGCCGGCCACATGATGTGGCAATCCACCTCCTGGCTGTCTTTGCACAGTAAAGTATCATTTGGGGAGACCCGGGCAGGCCAGCGACCCCTGCACACCTATTGACAAGAGCCAAGGCTTGAAAGTAAAAACACAGTGTCATGGTGTGTGATCCTTTTAATGTCATGTTGGAGTCTGTTGGCTAGTATCTTGTTGAGGATTTTTGCATCTAAGTTCATCGGTGATATTGCTCTCCAGTTTTCTTTTCTTGTAGTATCTTTGTCTGGTTTGGGGATCAGGTGGATGGCTTCGTACAATGAGTTTGGGAGTGTTCTTTCCTCTGCAGTGTTTTGGAAGCGTTTGCAGAACCATGTGTACTTTAGACAGACACAGGTACCCCAGCTGTCACTAGCCACCTATTGACAACAGCCAAGTCTTGAAAGTAAAAACACAATGTCCAACCCCAGATGAATGGAAAGTGAAGAGTTGGTACACATAGAGCATGGAATACTGCTCAGCCATGAAACAGAATAATATCCTGCCATTTCCAGCATCTTCGAGAGATCTGGAGTTCCCTGTACTCAGCATGGGACGTCCAACAGAGAAAGAGAAAATTCCAACGATAGCACGTATAGGTGGCATCTCAAAGTCGATACCAGGAAAGTAGAAAGCACAAACAGAGTCACAGATTTAGAACGCAAGTACAGGGTTTCGAGAGGGCAAAGGCATGCAGAGGTGCGTTGAATGAGGAGGGTGGGATTAACACATGCATTCTAATATGTATTAAGCAGACGATCCACAACCACCTTCTACAAAGCACAGGGAGCGGTCGCCACCACCCTGGACTAAGCTACGTGGGAAGAGAATGCGAAAGAGAATGGATGTGTATATATATACATACACGGAGAACTGAATCAAGGTGCTGCACAGCGAAAGTCAACAGCATTGTAAATTCACTAGACATGGACAGAAATTAGAATCTCTATAAAAAGCAAAATGATCGAGATCCAGTATGTTCCTCTCAGGCCTCAGAGAGATGCGCGGGTGTCACTTCCCTGGAGCGTGAGCAGGCTTGGGCACCAAAGTTGGAGTGTGGTCACAGTGAGGCAGGTCGGCGCGGGAGTGGGTCGCACCAGCGAATTAACCCCTTTGGACCTGTGGTGCCTGGTCCCTTCTGGTTGGCAGCAGTCTCTGTAGATGTAGGTGTGCCCTCCTGCAGCTAAGCCAAGCCCACTGCAGCCAGAGGATGGTGGTCCGACATGCACAACAGTGTTCAAACATCACCTGGTGTCCAGGTCTCCTGCTGGTGGGGTTCCCGCCATTCACCTCCTTCCTTAGAGTCACCCCACTTGCCTCCGACAACACACTCTTCAGGAGGGGTTTGCAGGGGGTGTGATGAATCGAGAGTGGGAAGGGTAAGTGGGAGAAGGAGTGAGACACAAGCCCTTAGGTGTCTGTCCGGACACGTTCCTCTCTAATTCATATTCCAAGAACACGCGTGTGCGCAAGGTCTGCGTTCCTGGGGAATCCGACCAGCTGTGGGAAAATGCTGCCGCCTTGTGGCCGCCTCCTGTAACTACAACGTTCCAAAGGGAGCTCAGCGGCCCTTCCTGTTCAAAAGGCCAGCGGGGTTGTAATTGACACCCCCGCTGCAAAAATGTCCTGGGGATAGGCACTGGAAAAGAGCCCGAAACAGGATTGATTGGCAACAGGCGGTTTCAAGAGGTAAGTTGAATTCACCATGCGTGTTTTGTTTCCCTTTGTGTTGGTTTCTAAGAAAGGCCCAGGAAATATGCTCCACGCCCATGCGAATGGGAGAAATGGAAATTGAAACGCCTTCGCGGTTTCACCTGGCAGCCGTTAGGATTGCCAGTGTCAATACGTCTGGAAGCAATACCTTCGGGAGAGGGCCTGGAGAAAAGGAAAGCCTCCTAAGCCACTGGTGGTATTGCGCCCTGGTAACAGGCACCACTGAAAACAATCAAGAGATTCCTGCCAAAAACAAAACAAAACCAGAGAGCCGGCCACATGATGTGGCAATCCACCTCCTGGCTGTCTTTGCACAGTAAAGTATCATTTGGGGAGACCCGGGCAGGCCAGCGACCCCTGCACACCTATTGACAAGAGCCAAGGCTTGAAAGTAAAAACACAGTGTCATGGTGTGTGATCCTTTTAATGTCATGTTGGAGTCTGTTGGCTAGTATCTTGTTGAGGATTTTTGCATCTAAGTTCATCGGTGATATTGCTCTCCAGTTTTCTTTTCTTGTAGTATCTTTGTCTGGTTTGGGGATCAGGTGGATGGCTTCGTACAATGAGTTTGGGAGTGTTCTTTCCTCTGCAGTGTTTTGGAAGCGTTTGCAGAACCATGTGTACTTTAGAGAGACACGGGTGCCCCAGCTGTCACTAGCCACCTATTGACAACAGCCAAGTCTTGAAAGTAAAAACACAATGTCCATCCCCAGATGAATGGAAAGTGAAGAGTTGGTACACATAGAGCATGGAATACTGCTCAGCCATGAAACAGAATAATATCCTGCCATTTCCAGCATCTTCGATAGATCCGGAGTTCCCTGTACTCAGCATGGGACGTCCAACAGAGAAAGAGAAAATTCCAACGATAGCACGTATAGGTGGCATCTCAAAGTCGATACCAGGAAAGTAGAAAGCACAAACAGAGTCACAGATTTAGAACGCAAGTACAGGGTTTCGAGAGGGCAAAGGCATGCGGAGGTGGGTTGAATGAGGAGGGTGGGATGAACACATGCATTCTAATATGTATTAAGCAGACGATCCACAACCACCTTCTACAAAGCACAGGGAGTGGTCGGCACCACCCTGGACTAAGCTACGTGGGAAGAGAATGCGAAAGAGAATGGATGTGTATATATATACATACACGGAGAACTGAATCAAGGTGCTGCACAGCGAAAGTCAACAGCATTGTAAATTCACTAGACATGGACAGAAATTAGAATCTCTATAAAAAGCAAAATGATCGAGATCCAGTATGTTCCTCTCAGGCCTCAGAGAGATGCGCGGGTGTCACTTCCCTGGAGCGTGAGCAGGCTTGGGCACCAAAGTTGGAGTGTGGTCACAGTGAGGCAGGTCGGCGCGGGAGTGGGTCGCACCAGCGAATTAACCCCTTTGGACCTGTGGTGCCTGGTCCCTTCTGGTTGGCAGCAGTCTCTGTAGATGTAGGTGTGCCCTCCTGCAGCTAAGCCAAGCCCACTGCAGCCAGAGGATGGTGGTCCGACATGCACAACAGTGTTCAAACATCACCTGGTGTCCAGGTCTCCTGCTGGTGGGGTTCCCGCCATTCACCTCCTTCCTTAGAGTCACCCCACTTGCCTCCGACAACACACTCTTCAGGAGGGGTTTGCAGGGGGTGTGATGAATCGAGAGTGGGAAGGGTAAGTGGGAGAAGGAGTGAGACACAAGCCCTTAGGTGTCTGTCCGGACACGTTCCTCTCTAATTCATATTCCAAGAACACGCGTGTGCGCAAGGTCTGCGTTCCTGGGGAATCCGACCAGCTGTGGGAAAATGCTGCCGCCTTGTGGCCGCCTCCTGTAACTACAACGTTCCAAAGGGAGCTCAGCGGCCCTTCCTGTTCAAAAGGCCAGCGGGGTTGTAATTGACACCCCCGCTGCAAAAATGTCCTGGGGATAGGCACTGGAAAAGAGCCCGAAACAGGATTGATTGGCAACAGGCGGTTTCAAGAGGTAAGTTGAATTCACCATGCGTGTTTTGTTTCCCTTTGTGTTGGTTTCTAAGAAAGGCCCAGGAAATATGCTCCACGCCCATGCGAATGGGAGAAATGGAAATTGAAACGCCTTCGCGGTTTCACCTGGCTTCCGATAGGATTGCCAGTATCAATACGTCTGGAAGCAATACCTTCGGGAGAGGGCCTGGAGAAAAAGGAAGCCTCCTAAGCCACTGGTGCTATTGCGCCCTGGTAACAGGCACCACTGAAAACAATCAAGAGATTCCTGCCAAAAACAAAACAAAACCAGAGAGCCGGCCACATGATGTGGCAATCCACCTCCTGGCTGTCTTTGCACAGTAAAGTATCATTTGGGGAGACCCGGGCAGGCCAGCGACCCCTGCACACCTATTGACAAGAGCCAAGGCTTGAAAGTAAAAACACAGTGTCATGGTGTGTGATCCTTTTAATGTCATGTTGGAGTCTGTTGGCTAGTATCTTGTTGAGGATTTTTGCATCTAAGTTCATCGGTGATATTGCTCTCCAGTTTTCTTTTCTTGTAGTATCTTTGTCTGGTTTGGGGATCAGGTGGATGGCTTCGTACAATGAGTTTGGGAGTGTTCTTTCCTCTGCAGTGTTTTGGAAGCGTTTGCAGAACCATGTGTACTTTAGAGAGACACGGGTGCCCCAGCTGTCACTAGCCACCTATTGACAACAGCCAAGTCTTGAAAGTAAAAACACAATGTCCATCCCCAGATGAATGGAAAGTGAAGAGTTGGTACACATAGAGCATGGAATACTGCTCAGCCATGAAACAGAATAATATCCTGCCATTTCCAGCATCTTCGATAGATCCGGAGTTCCCTGTACTCAGCATGGGACGTCCAACAGAGAAAGAGAAAATTCCAACGATAGCACGTATAGGTGGCATCTCAAAGTGGATACCAGGAAAGTAGAAAGCACAAACAGAGTCACAGATTTAGAACGCAAGTACAGGGTTTCGAGAGGGCAAAGGCATGCGGAGGTGGGTTGAATGAGGAGGGTGGGATGAACACATGCATTCTAATATGTATTAAGCAGACGATCCACAACCACCTTCTACAAAGCACAGGGAGCGGTCGGCACCACCCTGGACTAAGCTACGTGGGAAGAGAATGCGAAAGAGAATGGATGTGTATATATATACATACACGGAGAACTGAATCAAGGTGCTGCACAGCGAAAGTCAACAGCATTGTAAATTCACTAGACATGGACAGAAATTAGAATCTCTATAAAAAGCAAAATGATCGAGATCCAGTATGTTCCTCTCAGGCCTCAGAGAGATGCGTGGGTGTCACTTCCCTGGAGCGTGAGCAGGCTTGGGCACCAAAGTTGGAGTGTGGTCACAGTGAGGCAGGTCGGCGCGGGAGTGGGTCGCACCAGCGAATTAACCCCTTTGGACCTGTGGTGCCTGGTCCCTTCTGGTTGGCAGCAGTCTCTGTAGATGTAGGTGTGCCCTCCTGCAGCTAAGCCAAGCCCACTGCAGCCAGAGGATGGTGGTCCGACATGCACAACAGTGTTCAAACATCACCTGGTGTCCAGGTCTCCTGCTGGTGGGGTTCCCGCCATTCACCTCCTTCCTTAGAGTCACCCCACTTGCCTCCGACAACACACTCTTCAGGAGGGGTTTGCAGGGGGTGTGATGAATCGAGAGTGGGAAGGGTAAGTGGGAGAAGGAGTGAGACACAAGCCCTTAGGTGTCTGTCCGGACACGTTCCTCTCTAATTCATATTCCAAGAACACGCGTGTGCGCAAGGTCTGCGTTCCTGGGGAATCCGACCAGCTGTGGGAAAATGCTGCCGCCTTGTGGCCGCCTCCTGTAACTACAACGTTCCAAAGGGAGCTCAGCGGCCCTTCCTGTTCAAAAGGCCAGCGGGGTTGTAATTGACACCCCCGCTGCAAAAATGTCCTGGGGATAGGCACTGGAAAAGAGCCCGAAACAGGATTGATTGGCAACAGGCGGTTTCAAGAGGTAAGTTGAATTCACCATGCGTGTTTTGTTTCCCTTTGTGTTGGTTTCTAAGAAAGGCCCAGGAAATATGCTCCACGCCCATGCGAATGGGAGAAATGGAAATTGAAACGCCTTCGCGGTTTCACCTGGCAGCCGTTAGGATTGCCAGTGTCAATACGTCTGGAAGCAATACCTTCGGGAGAGGGCCTGGAGAAAAGGGAAGCCTCCTAAGCCACTGGTGGTATTGCGCTCTGGTAACAGGCACCACTGAAAACAATCAAGAGATTCCTGCCAAAAACAAAACAAAACCAGAGAGCCGGCCACATGATGTGGCAATCCACCTCCTGGCTGTCTTTGCACAGTAAAGTATCATTTGGGGAGACCCGGGCAGGCCAGCGACCCCTGCACACCTATTGACAAGAGCCAAGGCTTGAAAGTAAAAACACAGTGTCATGGTGTGTGATCCTTTTAATGTCATGTTGGAGTCTGTTGGCTAGTATCTTGTTGAGGATTTTTGCATCTAAGTTCATCGGTGATATTGCTCTCCAGTTTTCTTTTCTTGTAGTATCTTTGTCTGGTTTGGGGATCAGGTGGATGGCTTCGTACAATGAGTTTGGGAGTGTTCTTTCCTCTGCAGTGTTTTGGAAGCGTTTGCAGAACCATGTGTACTTTAGAGAGACACGGGTGCCCCAGCTGTCACTAGCCACCTATTGACAACAGCCAAGTCTTGAAAGTAAAAACACAATGTCCATCCCCAGATGAATGGAAAGTGAAGAGTTGGTACACATAGAGCATGGAATACTGCTCAGCCATGAAACAGAATAATATCCTGCCATTTCCAGCATCTTCGATAGATCCGGAGTTCCCTGTACTCAGCATGGGACGTCCAACAGAGAAAGAGAAAATTCCAACGATAGCACGTATAGGTGGCATCTCAAAGTCGATACCAGGAAAGTAGAAAGCACAAACAGAGTCACAGATTTAGAACGCAAGTACAGGGTTTCGAGAGGGCAAAGGCATGCAGAGGTGCGTTGAATGAGGAGGGTGGGATTAACACATGCATTCTAATATGTATTAAGCAGACGATCCACAACCACCTTCTACAAAGCACAGGGAGCGGTCGCCACCACCCTGGACTAAGCTACGTGGGAAGAGAATGCGAAAGAGAATGGATGTGTATATATATACATACACGGAGAACTGAATCAAGGTGCTGCACAGCGAAAGTCAACAGCATTGTAAATTCACTAGACATGGACAGAAATTAGAATCTCTATAAAAAGCAAAATGATCGAGATCCAGTATGTTCCTCTCAGGCCTCAGAGAGATGCGCGGGTGTCACTTCCCTGGAGCGTGAGCAGGCTTGGGCACCAAAGTTGGAGTGTGGTCACAGTGAGGCAGGTCGGCGCGGGAGTGGGTCGCACCAGCGAATTAACCCCTTTGGACCTGTGGTGCCTGGTCCCTTCTGGTTGGCAGCAGTCTCTGTAGATGTAGGTGTGCCCTCCTGCAGCTAAGCCAAGCCCACTGCAGCCAGAGGATGGTGGTCCGACATGCACAACAGTGTTCAAACATCACCTGGTGTCCAGGTCTCCTGCTGGTGGGGTTCCCGCCATTCACCTCCTTCCTTAGAGTCACCCCACTTGCCTCCGACAACACACTCTTCAGGAGGGGTTTGCAGGGGGTGTGATGAATCGAGAGTGGGAAGGGTAAGTGGGAGAAGGAGTGAGACACAAGCCCTTAGGTGTCTGTCCGGACACGTTCCTCTCTAATTCATATTCCAAGAACACGCGTGTGCGCAAGGTCTGCGTTCCTGGGGAATCCGACCAGCTGTGGGAAAATGCTGCCGCCTTGTGGCCGCCTCCTGTAACTACAACGTTCCAAAGGGAGCTCAGCGGCCCTTCCTGTTCAAAAGGCCAGCGGGGTTGTAATTGACACCCCCGCTGCAAAAATGTCCTGGGGATAGGCACTGGAAAAGAGCCCGAAACAGGATTGATTGGCAACAGGCGGTTTCAAGAGGTAAGTTGAATTCACCATGCGTGTTTTGTTTCCCTTTGTGTTGGTTTCTAAGAAAGGCCCAGGAAATATGCTCCACGCCCATGCGAATGGGAGAAATGGAAATTGAAACGCCTTCGCGGTTTCACCTGGCAGCCGTTAGGATTGCCAGTGTCAATACGTCTGGAAGCAATACCTTCGGGAGAGGGCCTGGAGAAAAGGGAAGCCTCCTAAGCCACTGGTGGTATTGCGCTCTGGTAACAGGCACCACTGAAAACAATCAAGAGATTCCTGCCAAAAACAAAACAAAACCAGAGAGCCGGCCACATGATGTGGCAATCCACCTCCTGGCTGTCTTTGCACAGTAAAGTATCATTTGGGGAGACCCGGGCAGGCCAGCGACCCCTGCACACCTATTGACAAGAGCCAAGGCTTGAAAGTAAAAACACAGTGTCATGGTGTGTGATCCTTTTAATGTCATGTTGGAGTCTGTTGGCTAGTATCTTGTTGAGGATTTTTGCATCTAAGTTCATCGGTGATATTGCTCTCCAGTTTTCTTTTCTTGTAGTATCTTTGTCTGGTTTGGGGATCAGGTGGATGGCTTCGTACAATGAGTTTGGGAGTGTTCTTTCCTCTGCAGTGTTTTGGAAGCGTTTGCAGAACCATGTGTACTTTAGAGAGACACGGGTGCCCCAGCTGTCACTAGCCACCTATTGACAACAGCCAAGTCTTGAAAGTAAAAACACAATGTCCATCCCCAGATGAATGGAAAGTGAAGAGTTGGTACACATAGAGCATGGAATACTGCTCAGCCATGAAACAGAATAATATCCTGCCATTTCCAGCATCTTCGATAGATCCGGAGTTCCCTGTACTCAGCATGGGACGTCCAACAGAGAAAGAGAAAATTCCAACGATAGCACGTATAGGTGGCATCTCAAAGTCGATACCAGGAAAGTAGAAAGCACAAACAGAGTCACAGATTTAGAACGCAAGTACAGGGTTTCGAGAGGGCAAAGGCATGCGGAGGTGGGTTGAATGAGGAGGGTGGGATTAACACATGCATTCTAATATGTATTAAGCAGACGATCCACAACCACCTTCTACAAAGCACAGGGAGCGGTCGGCACCACCCTGGACTAAGCTACGTGGGAAGAGAATGCGAAAGAGAATGGATGTGTATATATATACATACACGGAGAACTGAATCAAGGTGCTGCACAGCGAAAGTCAACAGCATTGTAAATTCACTAGACATGGACAGAAATTAGAATCTCTATAAAAAGCAAAATGATCGAGATCCAGTATGTTCCTCTCAGGCCTCAGAGAGATGCGCGGGTGTCACTTCCCTGGAGCGTGAGCAGGCTTGGGCACCAAAGTTGGAGTGTGGTCACAGTGAGGCAGGTCGGCGCGGGAGTGGGTCGCACCAGCGAATTAACCCCTTTGGACCTGTGGTGCCTGGTCCCTTCTGGTTGGCAGCAGTCTCTGTAGATGTAGGTGTGCCCTCCTGCAGCTAAGCCAAGCCCACTGCAGCCAGAGGATGGTGGTCCGACATGCACAACAGTGTTCAAACATCACCTGGTGTCCAGGTCTCCTGCTGGTGGGGTTCCCGCCATTCACCTCCTTCCTTAGAGTCACCCCACTTGCCTCCGACAACACACTCTTCAGGAGGGGTTTGCAGGGGGTGTGATGAATCGAGAGTGGGAAGGGTAAGTGGGAGAAGGAGTGAGACACAAGCCCTTAGGTGTCTGTCCGGACACGTTCCTCTCTAATTCATATTCCAAGAACACGCGTGTGCGCAAGGTCTGCGTTCCTGGGGAATCCGACCAGCTGTGGGAAAATGCTGCCGCCTTGTGACCGCCTCCTGTAACTACAACGTTCCAAAGGGAGCTCAGCGGCCCTTCCTGTTCAAAAGGCCAGCGGGGTTGTAATTGACACCCCTGCTGCAAAAATGTCCTGGGGATAGGCACTGGAAAAGAGCCCGAAACAGGATTGATTGGCAACAGGCGGTTTCAAGAGGTAAGTTGAATTCACCATGCGTGTTTTGTTTCCCTTTGTGTTGGTTTCTAAGAAAGGCCCAGGAAATATGCTCCACGCCCATGCGAATGGGAGAAATGGAAATTGAAACGCCTTCGCGGTTTCACCTGGCAGCCGTTAGGATTGCCAGTGTCAATACGTCTGGAAGCAATACCTTCGGGAGAGGGCCTGGAGAAAAGGGAAGCCTCCTAAGCCACTGGTGCTATTGCGCCCTGGTAACAGGCACCACTGAAAACAATCAAGAGATTCCTGCCAAAAACAAAACAAAACCAGAGAGCCGGCCACATGATGTGGCAATCCACCTCCTGGCTGTCTTTGCACAGTAAAGTATCATTTGGGGAGACCCGGGCAGGCCAGTGACCCCTGCACACCTATTGACAAGAGCCAAGGCTTGAAAGTAAAAACACAGTGTCATGGTGTGTGATCCTTTTAATGTCATGTTGGAGTCTGTTGGCTAGTATCTTGTTGAGGATTTTTGCATCTAAGTTCATCGGTGATATTGCTCTCCAGTTTTCTTTTCTTGTAGTATCTTTGTCTGGTTTGGGGATCAGGTGGATGGCTTCGTACAATGAGTTTGGGAGTGTTCTTTCCTCTGCAGTGTTTTGGAAGCGTTTGCAGAACCATGTGTACTTTAGAGAGACACGGGTGCCCCAGCTGTCACTAGCCACCTATTGACAACAGCCAAGTCTTGAAAGTAAAAACACAATGTCCATCCCCAGATGAATGGAAAGTGAAGAGTTGGTACACATAGAGCATGGAATACTGCTCAGCCATGAAACAGAATAATATCCTGCCATTTCCAGCATCTTCGATAGATCCGGAGTTCCCTGTACTCAGCATGGGACGTCCAACAGAGAAAGAGAAAATTCCAACGATAGCACGTATAGGTGGCATCTCAAAGTCGATACCAGGAAAGTAGAAAGCACAAACAGAGTCACAGATTTAGAACGTAAGTACAGGGTTTCGAGAGGGCAAAGGCATGCGGAGGTGGGTTGAATGAGGAGGGTGGGATGAACACATGCATTCTAATATGTATTAAGCAGACGATCCACAACCACCTTCTACAAAGCACAGGGAGTGGTCGGCACCACCCTGGACTAAGCTACGTGGGAAGAGAATGCGAAAGAGAATGGATGTGTATATATATACATACACGGAGAACTGAATCAAGGTGCTGCACAGCGAAAGTCAACAGCATTGTAAATTCACTAGACATGGACAGAAATTAGAATCTCTATAAAAAGCAAAATGATCGAGATCCAGTATGTTCCTCTCAGGCCTCAGAGAGATGCGCGGGTGTCACTTCCCTGGAGCGTGAGCAGGCTTGGGCACCAAAGTTGGAGTGTGGTCACAGTGAGGCAGGTCGGCGCGGGAGTGGGTCGCACCAGCGAATTAACCCCTTTGGACCTGTGGTGCCTGGTCCCTTCTGGTTGGCAGCAGTCTCTGTAGATGTAGGTGTGCCCTCCTGCAGCTAAGCCAAGCCCACTGCAGCCAGAGGATGGTGGTCCGACATGCACAACAGTGTTCAAACATCACCTGGTGTCCAGGTCTCCTGCTGGTGGGGTTCCCGCCATTCACCTCCTTCCTTAGAGTCACCCCACTTGCCTCCGACAACACACTCTTCAGGAGGGGTTTGCAGGGGGTGTGATGAATCGAGAGTGGGAAGGGTAAGTGGGAGAAGGAGTGAGACACAAGCCCTTAGGTGTCTGTCCGGACACGTTCCTCTCTAATTCATATTCCAAGAACACGCGTGTGCGCAAGGTCTGCGTTCCTGGGGAATCCGACCAGCTGTGGGAAAATGCTGCCGCCTTGTGGCCGCCTCCTGTAACTACAACGTTCCAAAGGGAGCTCAGCGGCCCTTCCTGTTCAAAAGGCCAGCGGGGTTGTAATTGACACCCCCGCTGCAAAAATGTCCTGGGGATAGGCACTGGAAAAGAGCCCGAAACAGGATTGATTGGCAACAGGCGGTTTCAAGAGGTAAGTTGAATTCACCATGCGTGTTTTGTTTCCCTTTGTGTTGGTTTCTAAGAAAGGCCCAGGAAATATGCTCCACGCCCATGCGAATGGGAGAAATGGAAATTGAAACGCCTTCGCGGTTTCACCTGGCTTCCGATAGGATTGCCAGTATCAATACGTCTGGAAGCAATACCTTCGGGAGAGGGCCTGGAGAAAAAGGAAGCCTCCTAAGCCACTGGTGCTATTGCGCCCTGGTAACAGGCACCACTGAAAACAATCAAGAGATTCCTGCCAAAAACAAAACAAAACCAGAGAGCCGGCCACATGATGTGGCAATCCACCTCCTGGCTGTCTTTGCACAGTAAAGTATCATTTGGGGAGACCCGGGCAGGCCAGCGACCCCTGCACACCTATTGACAAGAGCCAAGGCTTGAAAGTAAAAACACAGTGTCATGGTGTGTGATCCTTTTAATGTCATGTTGGAGTCTGTTGGCTAGTATCTTGTTGAGGATTTTTGCATCTAAGTTCATCGGTGATATTGCTCTCCAGTTTTCTTTTCTTGTAGTATCTTTGTCTGGTTTGGGGATCAGGTGGATGGCTTCGTACAATGAGTTTGGGAGTGTTCTTTCCTCTGCAGTGTTTTGGAAGCGTTTGCAGAACCATGTGTACTTTAGAGAGACACGGGTGCCCCAGCTGTCACTAGCCACCTATTGACAACAGCCAAGTCTTGAAAGTAAAAACACAATGTCCATCCCCAGATGAATGGAAAGTGAAGAGTTGGTACACATAGAGCATGGAATACTGCTCAGCCATGAAACAGAATAATATCCTGCCATTTCCAGCATCTTCGATAGATCCGGAGTTCCCTGTACTCAGCATGGGACGTCCAACAGAGAAAGAGAAAATTCCAACGATAGCACGTATAGGTGGCATCTCAAAGTGGATACCAGGAAAGTAGAAAGCACAAACAGAGTCACAGATTTAGAACGCAAGTACAGGGTTTCGAGAGGGCAAAGGCATGCGGAGGTGGGTTGAATGAGGAGGGTGGGATGAACACATGCATTCTAATATGTATTAAGCAGACGATCCACAACCACCTTCTACAAAGCACAGGGAGCGGTCGGCACCACCCTGGACTAAGCTACGTGGGAAGAGAATGCGAAAGAGAATGGATGTGTATATATATACATACACGGAGAACTGAATCAAGGTGCTGCACAGCGAAAGTCAACAGCATTGTAAATTCACTAGACATGGACAGAAATTAGAATCTCTATAAAAAGCAAAATGATCGAGATCCAGTATGTTCCTCTCAGGCCTCAGAGAGATGCGTGGGTGTCACTTCCCTGGAGCGTGAGCAGGCTTGGGCACCAAAGTTGGAGTGTGGTCACAGTGAGGCAGGTCGGCGCGGGAGTGGGTCGCACCAGCGAATTAACCCCTTTGGACCTGTGGTGCCTGGTCCCTTCTGGTTGGCAGCAGTCTCTGTAGATGTAGGTGTGCCCTCCTGCAGCTAAGCCAAGCCCACTGCAGCCAGAGGATGGTGGTCCGACATGCACAACAGTGTTCAAACATCACCTGGTGTCCAGGTCTCCTGCTGGTGGGGTTCCCGCCATTCACCTCCTTCCTTAGAGTCACCCCACTTGCCTCCGACAACACACTCTTCAGGAGGGGTTTGCAGGGGGTGTGATGAATCGAGAGTGGGAAGGGTAAGTGGGAGAAGGAGTGAGACACAAGCCCTTAGGTGTCTGTCCGGACACGTTCCTCTCTAATTCATATTCCAAGAACACGCGTGTGCGCAAGGTCTGCGTTCCTGGGGAATCCGACCAGCTGTGGGAAAATGCTGCCGCCTTGTGGCCGCCTCCTGTAACTACAACGTTCCAAAGGGAGCTCAGCGGCCCTTCCTGTTCAAAAGGCCAGCGGGGTTGTAATTGACACCCCCGCTGCAAAAATGTCCTGGGGATAGGCACTGGAAAAGAGCCCGAAACAGGATTGATTGGCAACAGGCGGTTTCAAGAGGTAAGTTGAATTCACCATGCGTGTTTTGTTTCCCTTTGTGTTGGTTTCTAAGAAAGGCCCAGGAAATATGCTCCACGCCCATGCGAATGGGAGAAATGGAAATTGAAACGCCTTCGCGGTTTCACCTGGCTTCCGATAGGATTGCCAGTATCAATACGTCTGGAAGCAATACCTTCGGGAGAGGGCCTGGAGAAAAAGGAAGCCTCCTAAGCCACTGGTGCTATTGCGCCCTGGTAACAGGCACCACTGAAAACAATCAAGAGATTCCTGCCAAAAACAAAACAAAACCAGAGAGCCGGCCACATGATGTGGCAATCCACCTCCTGGCTGTCTTTGCACAGTAAAGTATCATTTGGGGAGACCCGGGCAGGCCAGCGACCCCTGCACACCTATTGACAAGAGCCAAGGCTTGAAAGTAAAAACACAGTGTCATGGTGTGTGATCCTTTTAATGTCATGTTGGAGTCTGTTGGCTAGTATCTTGTTGAGGATTTTTGCATCTAAGTTCATCGGTGATATTGCTCTCCAGTTTTCTTTTCTTGTAGTATCTTTGTCTGGTTTGGGGATCAGGTGGATGGCTTCGTACAATGAGTTTGGGAGTGTTCTTTCCTCTGCAGTGTTTTGGAAGCGTTTGCAGAACCATGTGTACTTTAGAGAGACACGGGTGCCCCAGCTGTCACTAGCCACCTATTGACAACAGCCAAGTCTTGAAAGTAAAAACACAATGTCCATCCCCAGATGAATGGAAAGTGAAGAGTTGGTACACATAGAGCATGGAATACTGCTCAGCCATGAAACAGAATAATATCCTGCCATTTCCAGCATCTTCGATAGATCCGGAGTTCCCTGTACTCAGCATGGGACGTCCAACAGAGAAAGAGAAAATTCCAACGATAGCACGTATAGGTGGCATCTCAAAGTCGATACCAGGAAAGTAGAAAGCACAAACAGAGTCACAGATTTAGAACGCAAGTACAGGGTTTCGAGAGGGCAAAGGCATGCGGAGGTGGGTTGAATGAGGAGGGTGGGATGAACACATGCATTCTAATATGTATTAAGCAGACGATCCACAACCACCTTCTACATAGCACAGGGAGCGGTCGGCACCACCCTGGACTAAGCTACGTGGGAAGAGAATGCGAAAGAGAATGGATGTGTATATATATACATACACGGAGAACTGAATCAAGGTGCTGCACAGCGAAAGTCAACAGCATTGTAAATTCACTAGACATGGACAGAAATTAGAATCTCTATAAAAAGCAAAATGATCGAGATCCAGTATGTTCCTCTCAGGCCTCAGAGAGATGCGCGGGTGTCACTTCCCTGGAGCGTGAGCAGGCTTGGGCACCAAAGTTGGAGTGTGGTCACAGTGAGGCAGGTCGGCGCGGGAGTGGGTCGCACCAGCGAATTAACCCCTTTGGACCTGTGGTGCCTGGTCCCTTCTGGTTGGCAGCAGTCTCTGTAGATGTAGGTGTGCCCTCCTGCAGCTAAGCCAAGCCCACTGCAGCCAGAGGATGGTGGTCCGACATGCACAACAGTGTTCAAACATCACCTGGTGTCCAGGTCTCCTGCTGGTGGGGTTCCCGCCATTCACCTCCTTCCTTAGAGTCACCCCACTTGCCTCCGACAACACACTCTTCAGGAGGGGTTTGCAGGGGGTGTGATGAATCGAGAGTGGGAAGGGTAAGTGGGAGAAGGAGTGAGACACAAGCCCTTAGGTGTCTGTCCGGACACGTTCCTCTCTAATTCATATTCCAAGAACACGCGTGTGCGCAAGGTCTGCGTTCCTGGGGAATCCGACCAGCTGTGGGAAAATGCTGCCGCCTTGTGGCCGCCTCCTGTAACTACAACGTTCCAAAGGGAGCTCAGCGGCCCTTCCTGTTCAAAAGGCCAGCGGGGTTGTAATTGACACCCCCGCTGCAAAAATGTCCTGGGGATAGGCACTGGAAAAGAGCCCGAAACAGGATTGATTGGCAACAGGCGGTTTCAAGAGGTAAGTTGAATTCACCATGCGTGTTTTGTTTCCCTTTGTGTTGGTTTCTAAGAAAGGCCCAGGAAATATGCTCCACGCCCATGCGAATGGGAGAAATGGAAATTGAAACGCCTTCGCGGTTTCACCTGGCTTCCGATAGGATTGCCAGTATCAATACGTCTGGAAGCAATACCTTCGGGAGAGGGCCTGGAGAAAAAGGAAGCCTCCTAAGCCACTGGTGCTATTGCGCCCTGGTAACAGGCACCACTGAAAACAATCAAGAGATTCCTGCCAAAAACAAAACAAAACCAGAGAGCCGGCCACATGATGTGGCAATCCACCTCCTGGCTGTCTTTGCACAGTAAAGTATCATTTGGGGAGACCCGGGCAGGCCAGCGACCCCTGCACACCTATTGACAAGAGCCAAGGCTTGAAAGTAAAAACACAGTGTCATGGTGTGTGATCCTTTTAATGTCATGTTGGAGTCTGTTGGCTAGTATCTTGTTGAGGATTTTTGCATCTAAGTTCATCGGTGATATTGCTCTCCAGTTTTCTTTTCTTGTAGTATCTTTGTCTGGTTTGGGGATCAGGTGGATGGCTTCGTACAATGAGTTTGGGAGTGTTCTTTCCTCTGCAGTGTTTTGGAAGCGTTTGCAGAACCATGTGTACTTTAGAGAGACACGGGTGCCCCAGCTGTCACTAGCCACCTATTGACAACAGCCAAGTCTTGAAAGTAAAAACACAATGTCCATCCCCAGATGAATGGAAAGTGAAGAGTTGGTACACATAGAGCATGGAATACTGCTCAGCCATGAAACAGAATAATATCCTGCCATTTCCAGCATCTTCGATAGATCCGGAGTTCCCTGTACTCAGCATGGGACGTCCAACAGAGAAAGAGAAAATTCCAACGATAGCACGTATAGGTGGCATCTCAAAGTCGATACCAGGAAAGTAGAAAGCACAAACAGAGTCACAGATTTAGAACGCAAGTACAGGGTTTCGAGAGGGCAAAGGCATGCGGAGGTGGGTTGAATGAGGAGGGTGGGATGAACACATGCATTCTAATATGTATTAAGCAGACGATCCACAACCACCTTCTACAAAGCACAGGGAGCGGTCGGCACCACCCTGGACTAAGCTACGTGGGAAGAGAATGCGAAAGAGAATGGATGTGTATATATATACATACACGGAGAACTGAATCAAGGTGCTGCACAGCGAAAGTCAACAGCATTGTAAATTCACTAGACATGGACAGAAATTAGAATCTCTATAAAAAGCAAAATGATCGAGATCCAGTATGTTCCTCTCAGGCCTCAGAGAGATGCGCGGGTGTCACTTCCCTGGAGCGTGAGCAAGCTTGGGCACCAAAGTTGGAGTGTGGTCACAGTGAGGCAGGTCGGCGCGGGAGTGGGTCGCACCAGCGAATTAACCCCTTTGGACCTGTGGTGCCTGGTCCCTTCTGGTTGGCAGCAGTCTCTGTAGATGTAGGTGTGCCCTCCTGCAGCTAAGCCAAGCCCACTGCAGCCAGAGGATGGTGGTCCGACATGCACAACAGTGTTCAAACATCACCTGGTGTCCAGGTCTCCTGCTGGTGGGGTTCCCGCCATTCACCTCCTTCCTTAGAGTCACCCCACTTGCCTCCGACAACACACTCTTCAGGAGGGGTTTGCAGGGGGTGTGATGAATCGAGAGTGGGAAGGGTAAGTGGGAGAAGGAGTGAGACACAAGCCCTTAGGTGTCTGTCCGGACACGTTCCTCTCTAATTCATATTCCAAGAACACGCGTGTGCGCAAGGTCTGCGTTCCTGGGGAATCCGACCAGCTGTGGGAAAATGCTGCCGCCTTGTGGCCGCCTCCTGTAACTACAACGTTCCAAAGGGAGCTCAGCGGCCCTTCCTGTTCAAAAGGCCAGCGGGGTTGTAATTGACACCCCCGCTGCAAAAATGTCCTGGGGATAGGCACTGGAAAAGAGCCCGAAACAGGATTGATTGGCAACAGGCGGTTTCAAGAGGTAAGTTGAATTCACCATGCGTGTTTTGTTTCCCTTTGTGTTGGTTTCTAAGAAAGGCCCAGGAAATATGCTCCACGCCCATGCGAATGGGAGAAATGGAAATTGAAACGCCTTCGCGGTTTCACCTGGCTTCCGATAGGATTGCCAGTATCAATACGTCTGGAAGCAATACCTTCGGGAGAGGGCCTGGAGAAAAAGGAAGCCTCCTAAGCCACTGGTGCTATTGCGCCCTGGTAACAGGCACCACTGAAAACAATCAAGAGATTCCTGCCAAAAACAAAACAAAACCAGAGAGCCGGCCACATGATGTGGCAATCCACCTCCTGGCTGTCTTTGCACAGTAAAGTATCATTTGGGGAGACCCGGGCAGCCCAGCGACCCCTGCACACCTATTGACAAGAGCCAAGGCTTGAAAGTAAAAACACAGTGTCATGGTGTGTGATCCTTTTAATGTCATGTTGGAGTCTGTTGGCTAGTATCTTGTTGAGGATTTTTGCATCTAAGTTCATCGGTGATATTGCTCTCCAGTTTTCTTTTCTTGTAGTATCTTTGTCTGGTTTGGGGATCAGGTGGATGGCTTCGTACAATGAGTTTGGGAGTGTTCTTTCCTCTGCAGTGTTTTGGAAGCGTTTGCAGAACCATGTGTACTTTAGAGAGACACGGGTGCCCCAGCTGTCACTAGCCACCTATTGACAACAGCCAAGTCTTGAAAGTAAAAACACAATGTCCATCCCCAGATGAATGGAAAGTGAAGAGTTGGTACACATAGAGCATGGAATACTGCTCAGCCATGAAACAGAATAATATCCTGCCATTTCCAGCATCTTCGATAGATCCGGAGTTCCCTGTACTCAGCATGGGACGTCCAACAGAGAAAGAGAAAATTCCAACGATAGCACGTATAGGTGGCATCTCAAAGTCGATACCAGGAAAGTAGAAAGCACAAACAGAGTCACAGATTTAGAACGCAAGTACAGGGTTTCGAGAGGGCAAAGGCATGCGGAGGTGGGTTGAATGAGGAGGGTGGGATGAACACATGCATTCTAATATGTATTAAGCAGACGATCCACAACCACCTTCTACAAAGCACAGGGAGCAGTCGGCACCACCCTGGACTAAGCTACGTGGGAAGAGAATGCGAAAGAGAATGGATGTGTATATATATACATACACGGAGAACTGAATCAAGGTGCTGCACAGCGAAAGTCAACAGCATTGTAAATTCACTAGACATGGACAGAAATTAGAATCTCTATAAAAAGCAAAATGATCGAGATCCAGTATGTTCCTCTCAGGCCTCAGAGAGATGCGCGGGTGTCACTTCCCTGGAGCGTGAGCAGGCTTGGGCACCAAAGTTGGAGTGTGGTCACAGTGAGGCAGGTCGGCACGGGAGTGGGTCGCACCAGCGAATTAACCCCTTTGGACCTGTGGTGCCTGGTCCCTTCTGGTTGGCAGCAGTCTCTGTAGATGTAGGTGTGCCCTCCTGCAGCTAAGCCAAGCCCACTGCAGCCAGAGGATGGTGGTCCGACATGCACAACAGTGTTCAAACATCACCTGGTGTCCAGGTCTCCTGCTGGTGGGGTTCCCGCCATTCACCTCCTTCCTTAGAGTCACCCCACTTGCCTCCGACAACACACTCTTCAGGAGGGGTTTGCAGGGGGTGTGATGAATCGAGAGTGGGAAGGGTAAGTGGGAGAAGGAGTGAGACACAAGCCCTTAGGTGTCTGTCCGGACACGTTCCTCTCTAATTCATATTCCAAGAACACGCGTGTGCGCAAGGTCTGCGTTCCTGGGGAATCCGACCAGCTGTGGGAAAATGCTGCCGCCTTGTGGCCGCCTCCTGTAACTACAACGTTCCAAAGGGAGCTCAGTGGCCCTTCCTGTTCAAAAGGCCAGCGGGGTTGTAATTGACACCCCCGCTGCAAAAATGTCCTGGGGATAGGCACTGGAAAAGAGCCCGAAACAGGATTGATTGGCAACAGGCGGTTTCAAGAGGTAAGTTGAATTCACCATGCGTGTTTTGTTTCCCTTTGTGTTGGTTTCTAAGAAAGGCCCAGGAAATATGCTCCACGCCCATGCGAATGGGAGAAATGGAAATTGAAACGCCTTCGCGGTTTCACCTGGCATCCGATAGGATTGCCAGTATCAATACGTCTGGAAGCAATACCTTCGGGAGAGGGCCTGGAGAAAAAGGAAGCCTCCTAAGCCACTGGTGGTATTGCGCCCTGGTAACAGGCACCACTGAAAACAATCAAGAGATTCCTGCCAAAAACAGAACAAAACCAGAGAGCCGGCCACATGATGTGGCAATCCACCTCCTGGCTGTCTTTGCACAGTAAAGTATCATTTGGGGAGACCCGGGCAGCCCAGCGACCCCTGCACACCTATTGACAAGAGCCAAGGCTTGAAAGTAAAAACACAGTGTCATGGTGTGTGATCCTTTTAATGTCATGTTGGAGTCTGTTGGCTAGTATCTTGTTGAGGATTTTTGCATCTAAGTTCATCGGTGATATTGCTCTCCAGTTTTCTTTTCTTGTAGTATCTTTGTCTGGTTTGGGGATCAGGTGGATGGCTTCGTACAATGAGTTTGGGAGTGTTCTTTCCTCTGCAGTGTTTTGGAAGCGTTTGCAGAACCATGTGTACTTTAGAGAGACACGGGTGCCCCAGCTGTCACTAGCCACCTATTGACAACAGCCAAGTCTTGAAAGTAAAAACACAATGTCCATACCCAGATGAATGGAAAGTGAAGAGATGGTACACATAGAGCATGGAATACTGCTCAGCCATGAAACAGAATAAAATCCTGCCATTTCCAGCATCTTCGATAGATCCGGAGTTCCCTGTACTCAGCATGGGACGTCCAACAGAGAAAGAGAAAATTCCAACGATAGCACGTATAGGTGGCATCTCAAAGTCGATACCAGGAAAGTAGAAAGCACAAACAGAGTCACAGATTTAGAACGCAAGTACAGGGTTTCGAGAGGGCAAAGGCATGCGGAGGTGGGTTGAATGAGGAGGGTGGGATTAACACATGCATTCTAATATGTATTAAGCAGACGATCCACAACCACCTTCTACAAAGCACAGGGAGCGGTCGGCACCACCCTGGACTAAGCTACGTGGGAAGAGAATGCGAACGAGAATGGATGTGTATATATATACATACACGGAGAACTGAATCAAGGTGCTGCACAGCGAAAGTCAACAGCATTGTAAATTCACTAGACATGGACAGAAATTAGAATCTCTATAAAAAGCAAAATGATCGAGATCCAGTATGTTCCTCTCAGGCCTCAGAGAGATGCGCGGGTGTCACTTCCCTGGAGCGTGAGCAGGCTTGGGCACCAAAGTTGGAGTGTGGTCACAGTGAGGCAAGTCGGCGCGGGAGTGGGTCGCACCAGCGAATTAACCCCTTTGGACCTGTGGTGCCTGGTCCCTTCTGGTTGGCAGCAGTCTCTGTAGATGTAGGTGTGCCCTCCTGCAGCTAAGCCAAGCCCACTGCAGCCAGAGGATGGTGGTCCGACATGCACAACAGTGTTCAAACATCACCTGGTGTCCAGGTCTCCTGCTGGTGGGGTTCCCGCCATTCACCTCCTTCCATAGAGTCACCCCACTTGCCTCCGACAACACACTCTTCAGGAGGGGTTTGCAGGGGGTGTGATGAATCGAGAGTGGGAAGGGTAAGTGGGAGAAGGAGTGAGACACAAGCCCTTAGGTGTCTGTCCGGACACGTTCCTCTCTAATTCATATTCCAAGAACACGCGTGTGCGCAAGGTCTGCGTTCCTGGGGAATCCGACCAGCTGTGGGAAAATGCTGCCGCCTTGTGGCCGCGTCCTGTAACTACAACGTTCCAAAGGGAGCTCAGCGGCCCTTCCTGTTCAAAAGGCCAGCGGGGTTGTAATTGACACCCCCGCTGCAAAAATGTCCTGGGGATAGGCACTGGAAAAGAGCCCGAAACAGGATTGATTGGCAACAGGCGGTTTCAAGAGGTAAGTTGAATTCACCATGCGTGTTTTGTTTCCCTTTGTGTTGTTTTCTAAGAAAGGCCCAGGGAATATGCTCCACGCCCATGCGAATGGGAGAAATGGAAATTGAAACGCCTTCGCGGTTTCACCTGGCAGCCGTTAGGATTGCCAGTGTCAATACGTCTGGAAGCAATACCTTCGGGAGAGGGCCTGGAGAAAAGGGAAGCCTCCTAAGCCACTGGTGGTATTGCGCCCTGGTAACAGGCACCACTGAAAACAATCAAGAGATTCCTGCCAAAAACAAAACAAAACCAGAGAGCCGGCCACATGAAGTGGCAATCCACCTCCTGGCTGTCTTTGCACAGTAAAGTATCATTTGGGGAGACCAGGGCAGGCCAGCGACCCCTGCACACCTATTGACAAGAGCCAAGACTTGAAAGTAAAAACACAGTGTCATGGTGTGTGATCCTTTTAATGTCATGTTGGAGTCTGTTGGCTAGTATCTTGTTGAGGATTTTTGCATCTAAGTTCATCGGTGATATTGCTCTCCAGTTTTCTTTTCTTGTAGTATCTTTGTCTGGTTTGGGGATCAGGTGGATGGCTTCGTACAATGAGTTTGGGAGTGTTCTTTCCTCTGCAGTGTTTTGGAAGCGTTTGCAGAACCATGTGTACTTTAGAGAGACACGGGTGCCCCAGCTGTCACTAGCCACCTATTGACAACAGCCAAGTCTTGAAAGTAAAAACACAATGTCCATCCCCAGATGAATGGAAAGTGAAGAGATGGTACACATAGAGCATGGAATACTGCTCAGCCATGAAACAGAATAAAATCCTGCCATTTCCAGCATCTTCGATAGATCCAGAGTTCCCTGTACTCAGCATGGGACGTCCAACAGAGAAAGAGAAAATTCCAACGATAGCACGTATAGGTGGCATCTCAAAGTGGATACCAGGAAAGTAGAAAGCACAAACAGAGTCACAGATTTAGAACGCAAGTACAGGGTTTCGAGAGGGCAAAGGCATGCGGAGGTGGGTTGAATGAGGAGGGTGGGATTAACACATGCATTCTAATATGTATTAAGCAGACGATCCACAACCACCTTCTACAAAGCACAGGGAGCGGTCGGCACCACCCTGGACTAAGCTACGTGGGAAGAGAATGCGAAAGAGAATGGATGTGTATATATATACATACACGGAGAACTGAATCAAGGTGCTGCACAGCGAAAGTCAACAGCATTGTAAATTCACTAGACATGGACAGAAATTAGAATCTCTATAAAAAGCAAAATGATCGAGATCCAGTATGTTCCTCTCAGGCCTCAGAGAGATGCGCGGGTGTCACTTCCCTGGAGCGTGAGCAGGCTTGGGCACCAAAGTTGGAGTGTGGTCACAGTGAGGCAGGTCGGCGCGGGAGTGGGTCACACCAGCGAATTAACCCCTTTGGACCTGTGGTGCCTGGTCCCTTCTGGTTGGCAGCAGTCTCTGTAGATGTAGGTGTGCCCTCCTGCAGCTAAGCCAAGCCCACTGCAGCCAGAGGATGGTGGTCCGACATGCACAACAGTGTTCAAACATCACCTGGTGTCCAGGTCTCCTGCTGGTGGGGTTCCCGCCATTCACCTCCTTCCTTAGAGTCACCCCACTTGCCTCCGACAACACACTCTTCAGGAGGGGTTTGCAGGGGGTGTGATGAATCGAGAGTGGGAAGGGTAAGTGGGAGAAGGAGTGAGACACAAGCCCTTAGGTGTCTGTCCGGACACGTTCCTCTCTAATTCATATTCCAAGAACACGCGTGTGCGCAAGGTCTGCGTTCCTGGGGAATCCGACCAGCTGTGGGAAAATGCTGCCGCCTTGTGGCCGCGTCCTGTAACTACAACGTTCCAAAGGGAGCTCAGCGGCCCTTCCTGTTCAAAAGGCCAGCGGGGTTGTAATTGACACCCCCGCTGCAAAAATGTCCTGGGGATAGGCACTGGAAAAGAGCCCGAAACAGGATTGATTGGCAACAGGCGGTTTCAAGAGGTAAGTTGAATTCACCATGCGTGTTTTGTTTCCCTTTGTGTTGTTTTCTAAGGAAGGCCCAGGGAATATGCTCCACGCCCATGCGAATGGGAGAAATGGAAATTGAAACGCCTTCGCGGTTTCACCTGGCAGCCGTTAGGATTGCCAGTGTCAATACGTCTGGAAGCAATACCTTCGGGAGAGGGCCTGGAGAAAAGGGAAGCCTCCTAAGCCACTGGTGGTATTGCGCCCTGGTAACAGGCACCACTGAAAACAATCAAGAGATTCCTGCCAAAAACAAAACAAAACCAGAGAGCCGGCCACATGAAGTGGCAATCCACCTCCTGGCTGTCTTTGCACAGTAAAGTATCATTTGGGGAGACCAGGGCAGGCCAGCGACCCCTGCACACCTATTGACAAGAGCCAAGACTTGAAAGTAAAAACACAGTGTCATGGTGTGTGATCCTTTTAATGTCATGTTGGAGTCTGTTGGCTAGTATCTTGTTGAGGATTTTTGCATCTAAGTTCATCGGTGATATTGCTCTCCAGTTTTCTTTTCTTGTAGTATCTTTGTCTGGTTTGGGGATCAGGTGGATGGCTTCGTACAATGAGTTTGGGAGTGTTCTTTCCTCTGCAGTGTTTTGGAAGCGTTTGCAGAACCATGTGTACTTTAGAGAGACACAGGTGCCCCAGCTGTCACTAGCCACCTATTGACAACAGCCAAGTCTTGAAAGTAAAAACACAATGTCCATCCCCAGATGAATGGAAAGTGAAGAGATGGTACACATAGAGCATGGAATACTGCTCAGCCATGAAACAGAATAAAATCCTGCCATTTCCAGCATCTTCGATAGATCCGGAGTTCCCTGTACTCAGCATGGGACGTCCAACAGAGAAAGAGAAAATTCCAAGGATAGCACGTATAGGTGGCATCTCAAAGTCGATACCAGGAAAGTAGAAAGCACAAACAGAGTCACAGATTTAGAACGCAAGTACAGGGTTTCGAGAGGGCAAAGGCATGCGGAGGTGGGTTGAATGAGGAGGGTGGGATGAACACATGCATTCTAATATGTATTAAGCAGACGATCCACAACCACCTTCTACAAAGCACAGGGAGCGGTCGGCACCACCCTGGACTAAGCTACGTGGGAAGAGAATGCGAAAGAGAATGGATGTGTATATATATACATACACGGAGAACTGAATCAAGGTGCTGCACAGCGAAAGTCAACAGCATTGTAAATTCACTAGACATGGACAGAAATTAGAATCTCTATAAAAAGCAAAATGATCGAGATCCAGTATGTTCCTCTCAGGCCTCAGAGAGATGCGCGGGTGTCACTTCCCTGGAGCGTGAGCAGGCTTGGGCACCAAAGTTGGAGTGTGGTCACAGTGAGGCAGGTCGGCGCGGGAGTGGGTCACACCAGCGAATTAACCCCTTTGGACCTGTGGTGCCTGGTCCCGTCTGGTTGGCAGCAGTCTCTGTAGATGTAGGTGTGCCCTCCTGCAGCTAAGCCAAGCCCACTGCAGCCAGAGGATGGTGGTCCGACATGCACAACAGTGTTCAAACATCACCTGGTGTCCAGGTCTCCTGCTGGTGGGGTTCCCGCCATTCACCTCCTTCCTTAGAGTCACCCCACTTGCCTCCGACAACACACTCTTCAGGAGGGGTTTGCAGGGGGTGTGATGAATCGAGAGTGGGAAGGGTAAGTGGGAGAAGGAGTGAGACACAAGCCCTTAGGTGTCTGTCCGGACACGTTCCTCTCTAATTCATATTCCAAGAACACGCGTGTGCGCAAGGTCTGCGTTCCTGGGGAATCCGACCAGCTGTGGGAAAATGCTGCCGCCTTGTGGCCGCCTCCTGTAACTACAAAGTTCCAAAGGGAGCTCAGTGGCCCTTCCTGTTCAAAAGGCCAGCGGGGTTGTAATTGACACCCCCGCTGCAAAAATGTCCTGGGGATAGGCACTGGAAAAGAGCCCGAAACAGGATTGATTGGAAACAGGCGGTTTCAGGAGGTAAGTTGAATTCACCGTGCGTGTTTTGTTTCCCTTTGTGTTGTTTTCTAAGAAAGGCCCAGGAAATATGCTCCATGCCCATGCGAATGGGAGAAATGGAAATTGAAACGCCTTCGCGGTTTCACCTGGCAGCCGTTAGGATTGCCAGTGTCAATACGTCTGGAAGCAATACCTTCAGGAGAGGGCCTGGAGAAAAGGGAAGCCTCCTAAGCCACTGGTGGTATTGCGCCCTGGTAACAGGCACCACTGAAAGCAATCAAGAGATTCCTGCCAAAAACAAAACAAAACCAGAGAGCCGGCCACATGAAGTGGCAATCCACCTCCTGGCTGTCTTTGCAGAGTAAAGTATCATTTGGGGAGACCAGGGCAGACCAGCGACCCCTGCACACCTATTGACAAGAGCCAAGACTTGAAAGTAAAAACACAGTGTCATGGTGTGTGATCCTTTTAATGTCATGTTGGAGTCTGTTGGCTAGTATCTTGTTGAGGATTTTTGCATCTAAGTTCATCGGTGATATTGCTCTCCAGTTTTCTTTTCTTGTAGTATCTTTGTCTGGTTTGGGAATCAGGTGGATGGCTTCGTACAATGAGTTTGGGAGTGTTCTTTCCTCTGCAGTGTTTTGGAAGCGTTTGCAGAACCATGTGTACTTTAGAGAGACACGGGTGCCCCAGCTGTCACTAGCCACCTATTGACAACAGCCAAGTCTTGAAAGTAAAGACATAATGTCCATCCCCAGATGAATGGAAAGTGAAGAGATGGTACACATAGAGCATGGAATACTGCTCAGCCATGAAACAGAATAAAATCCTGCCATTTCCAGCATCTTCGATAGATCCGGAGTTCCCTGTACTCAGCATGGGATGTCCAACAGAGAAAGAGAAAATTCCAACGATAGCACGTATAGGTGGCATCTCAAAGTGGATACCAGGAAAGTAGAAAGCACAAACAGAGTCACAGATTTAGAACGCAAGTACAGGGTTTCGAGAGGGCAAAGGCATGCGGAGGTGGGTTGAATGAGGAGGGTGGGATGAACACATGCATTCTAATATGTATTAAGCAGACGATCCACAACCACCTTCTACAAAGCACAGGGAGCGGTCGGCACCACCCTGGACTAAGCTACGTGGGAAGAGAATGCGAAAGAGAATGGATGTGTATATATATACATACACGGAGAACTGAATCAAGGTGCTGCACAGCGAAAGTCAACAGCATTGTAAATTCACTAGACATGGACAGAAATTAGAATCTCTATAAAAAGCAAAATGATCGAGATCCAGTATGTTCCTCTCAGGCCTCAGAGAGATGCGCGGGAGTCACTTCCCTGGAGTGTGAGCAGGCTTGGGCACCAAAGTTGGAGTGTGGTCACAGTGAGGCAGGTCGGCGCGGGAGTGGGTTGCACCAGCGAATTAACCCCTTTGGACCTGTGGTGCCTGGTCCCTTCTGGTTGGCAGCAGTCTCTGTAGATGTAGGTGTGCCCTCCTGCAGCTAAGCCAAGCCCACTGCAGCCAGAGGATGGGGGTCCGACATGCACAACAGTGTTCAAACATCACCTGGTGTCCAGGTCTCCTGCTGGTGGGGTTCCCGCCATTCACCTCCTTCCTTAGAGTCACCCCACTTGCCTCCGACAACACACTCTTCAGGAGGGGTTTGCAGGGGGTGTGATGAATCGAGAGTAGGAAGGGTAAGTGGGAGAAGGAGTGAGACACAAGCCCTTAGGTGTCTGTCTGGACACGTTCCTCTCTAATTCACATTCCAAGAACACGCGTGTGCGCAAGGTCTGAGTTCCTGGGGAATCCGACCAGCTGTGGGAAAATGCTGCCGCCTTGTGGCCGCCTCCTGTAACTACAACGTTCCAAAGGGAGCTCAGTGGCCCTTCCTGTTCAAAAGGCCAGCGGGGTTGTAATTGACACCCCCGCTGCAAAAATGTCCTGGGGATAGGCACTGGAAAAGAGCCCGAAACAGGATTGATTGGCAACAGGCGGTTTCAAGAGGTAAGTTGAATTCACCATGCGTGTTTTGTTTCCCTTTGTGTTGGTTTCTAAGAAAGGCCCAGGAAATATGCTCCACGCCCATGCGAATGGGAGAAATGGAAGTTGAAACGCCTTCGCGGTTTCACCTGGCAGCCGTTAGGATTGCCAGTGTCAATACGTCTGGGAGCAATACCTTCGGGAGAGGGCCTGGAGAAAAGGGAAGCCTCCTAAGCCACAGGTGGTATTGCGCCCTGGTAACAGGCACCACTGAAAGCAATCAAGAGATTCCTGCCAAAAACAAAACAAAACCAGAGAGCCGGCCACATGAAGTGGCAATCCACCTCCTGGCTGTCTTTGCAGAGTAAAGTATCATTTGGGGAGACCAGGGCAGGCCAGCGACCCCTGCACACCTATTGACAAGAGCCAAGACTTGAAAGTAAAAACACAGTGTCATGGTGTGTGATCCTTTTAATGTCATGTTGGAGTCTGTTGGCTAGTATCTTGTTGAGGATTTTTGCATCTAAGTTCATCGGTGATATTGCTCTCCAGTTTTCTTTTCTTGTAGTATCTTTGTCTGGTTTGGGGATCAGGTGGATGGCTTCGTACAATGAGTTTGGGAGTGTTCTTTCCTCTGCAGTGTTTTGGAAGCGTTTGCAGAACCATGTGTACTTTAGAGAGACACAGGTGCCCCAGCTGTCACTAGCCACCTATTGACAACAGCCAAGTCTTGAAAGTAAAAACACAATGTCCATCCCCAGATGAATGGAAAGTGAAGAGATGGTACACATAGAGCATGGAATACTGCTCAGCCATGAAACAGAATAAAATCCTGCCATTTCCAGCATCTTCGATAGATCCGGAGTTCCCTGTACTCAGCATGGGACGTCCAACAGAGAAAGAGAAAATTCCAAGGATAGCACGTATAGGTGGCATCTCAAAGTCGATACCAGGAAAGTAGAAAGCACAAACAGAGTCACAGATTTAGAACGCAAGTACAGGGTTTCGAGAGGGCAAAGGCATGCGGAGGTGGGTTGAATGAGGAGGGTGGGATGAACACATGCATTCTAATATGTATTAAGCAGACGATCCACAACCACCTTCTACAAAGCACAGGGAGCGGTCGGCACCACCCTGGACTAAGCTACGTGGGAAGAGAATGCGAAAGAGAATGGATGTGTATATATATACATACACGGAGAACTGAATCAAGGTGCTGCACAGCGAAAGTCAACAGCATTGTAAATTCACTAGACATGGACAGAAATTAGAATCTCTATAAAAAGCAAAATGATCGAGATCCAGTATGTTCCTCTCAGGCCTCAGAGAGATGCGCGGGTGTCACTTCCCTGGAGCGTGAGCAGGCTTGGGCACCAAAGTTGGAGTGTGGTCACAGTGAGGCAGGTCGGCGCGGGAGTGGGTCACACCAGCGAATTAACCCCTTTGGACCTGTGGTGCCTGGTCCCGTCTGGTTGGCAGCAGTCTCTGTAGATGTAGGTGTGCCCTCCTGCAGCTAAGCCAAGCCCACTGCAGCCAGAGGATGGTGGTCCGACATGCACAACAGTGTTCAAACATCACCTGGTGTCCAGGTCTCCTGCTGGTGGGGTTCCCGCCATTCACCTCCTTCCTTAGAGTCACCCCACTTGCCTCCGACAACACACTCTTCAGGAGGGGTTTGCAGGGGGTGTGATGAATCGAGAGTGGGAAGGGTAAGTGGGAGAAGGAGTGAGACACAAGCCCTTAGGTGTCTGTCCGGACACGTTCCTCTCTAATTCATATTCCAAGAACACGCGTGTGCGCAAGGTCTGCGTTCCTGGGGAATCCGACCAGCTGTGGGAAAATGCTGCCGCCTTGTGGCCGCCTCCTGTAACTACAAAGTTCCAAAGGGAGCTCAGTGGCCCTTCCTGTTCAAAAGGCCAGCGGGGTTGTAATTGACACCCCCGCTGCAAAAATGTCCTGGGGATAGGCACTGGAAAAGAGCCCGAAACAGGATTGATTGGAAACAGGCGGTTTCAGGAGGTAAGTTGAATTCACCGTGCGTGTTTTGTTTCCCTTTGTGTTGTTTTCTAAGAAAGGCCCAGGAAATATGCTCCATGCCCATGCGAATGGGAGAAATGGAAATTGAAACGCCTTCGCGGTTTCACCTGGCAGCCGTTAGGATTGCCAGTGTCAATACGTCTGGAAGCAATACCTTCAGGAGAGGGCCTGGAGAAAAGGGAAGCCTCCTAAGCCACTGGTGGTATTGCGCCCTGGTAACAGGCACCACTGAAAGCAATCAAGAGATTCCTGCCAAAAACAAAACAAAACCAGAGAGCCGGCCACATGAAGTGGCAATCCACCTCCTGGCTGTCTTTGCAGAGTAAAGTATCATTTGGGGAGACCAGGGCAGACCAGCGACCCCTGCACACCTATTGACAAGAGCCAAGACTTGAAAGTAAAAACACAGTGTCATGGTGTGTGATCCTTTTAATGTCATGTTGGAGTCTGTTGGCTAGTATCTTGTTGAGGATTTTTGCATCTAAGTTCATCGGTGATATTGCTCTCCAGTTTTCTTTTCTTGTAGTATCTTTGTCTGGTTTGGGGATCAGGTGGATGGCTTCGTACAATGAGTTTGGGAGTGTTCTTTCCTCTGCAGTGTTTTGGAAGCGTTTGCAGAACCATGTGTACTTTAGAGAGACACGGGTGCCCCAGCTGTCACTAGCCACCTATTGACAACAGCCAAGTCTTGAAAGTAAAGACATAATGTCCATCCCCAGATGAATGGAAAGTGAAGAGATGGTACACATAGAGCATGGAATACTGCTCAGCCATGAAACAGAATAAAATCCTGCCATTTCCAGCATCTTCGATAGATCCGGAGTTCCCTGTACTCAGCATGGGATGTCCAACAGAGAAAGAGAAAATTCCAACGATAGCACGTATAGGTGGCATCTCAAAGTGGATACCAGGAAAGTAGAAAGCACAAACAGAGTCACAGATTTAGAACGCAAGTACAGGGTTTCGAGAGGGCAAAGGCATGCGGAGGTGGGTTGAATGAGGAGGGTGGGATGAACACATGCATTCTAATATGTATTAAGCAGACGATCCACAACCACCTTCTACAAAGCACAGGGAGCGGTCGGCACCACCCTGGACTAAGCTACGTGGGAAGAGAATGCGAAAGAGAATGGATGTGTATATATATACATACACGGAGAACTGAATCAAGGTGCTGCACAGCGAAAGTCAACAGCATTGTAAATTCACTAGACATGGACAGAAATTAGAATCTCTATAAAAAGCAAAATGATCGAGATCCAGTATGTTCCTCTCAGGCCTCAGAGAGATGCGCGGGAGTCACTTCCCTGGAGTGTGAGCAGGCTTGGGCACCAAAGTTGGAGTGTGGTCACAGTGAGGCAGGTCGGCGCGGGAGTGGGTCACACCAGCGAATTAACCCCTTTGGACCTGTGGTGCCTGGTCCCTTCTGGTTGGCAGCAGTCTCTGTAGATGTAGGTGTGCCCTCCTGCAGCTAAGCCAAGCCCACTGCAGCCAGAGGATGGGGGTCCGACATGCACAACAGTGTTCAAACATCACCTGGTGTCCAGGTCTCCTGCTGGTGGGGTTCCCGCCATTCACCTCCTTCCTTAGAGTCACCCCACTTGCCTCCGACAACACACTCTTCAGGAGGGGTTTGCAGGGGGTGTGATGAATCGAGAGTAGGAAGGGTAAGTGGGAGAAGGAGTGAGACACAAGCCCTTAGGTGTCTGTCTGGACACGTTCCTCTCTAATTCACATTCCAAGAACACGCGTGTGCGCAAGGTCTGAGTTCCTGGGGAATCCGACCAGCTGTGGGAAAATGCTGCCGCCTTGTGGCCGCCTCCTGTAACTACAACGTTCCAAAGGGAGCTCAGTGGCCCTTCCTGTTCAAAAGGCCAGCGGGGTTGTAATTGACACCCCCGCTGCAAAAATGTCCTGGGGATAGGCACTGGAAAAGAGCCCGAAACAGGATTGATTGGCAACAGGCGGTTTCAAGAGGTAAGTTGAATTCACCATGCGTGTTTTGTTTCCCTTTGTGTTGGTTTCTAAGAAAGGCCCAGGAAATATGCTCCACGCCCATGCGAATGGGAGAAATGGAAGTTGAAACGCCTTCGCGGTTTCACCTGGCAGCCGTTAGGATTGCCAGTGTCAATACGTCTGGGAGCAATACCTTCGGGAGAGGGCCTGGAGAAAAGGGAAGCCTCCTAAGCCACAGGTGGTATTGCGCCCTGGTAACAGGCACCACTGAAAGCAATCAAGAGATTCCTGCCAAAAACAAAACAAAACCAGAGAGCCGGCCACATGAAGTGGCAATCCACCTCCTGGCTGTCTTTGCAGAGTAAAGTATCATTTGGGGAGACCAGGGCAGGCCAGCGACCCCTGCACACCTATTGACAAGAGCCAAGACTTGAAAGTAAAAACACAGTGTCATGGTGTGTGATCCTTTTAATGTCATGTTGGAGTCTGTTGGCTAGTATCTTGTTGAGGATTTTTGCATCTAAGTTCATCGGTGATATTGCTCTCCAGTTTTCTTTTCTTGTAGTATCTTTGTCTGGTTTGGGGATCAGGTGGATGGCTTCGTACAATGAGTTTGGGAGTGTTCTTTCCTCTGCAGTGTTTTGGAAGCGTTTGCAGAACCATGTGTACTTTAGAGAGACACGGGTGCCCCAGCTGTCACTAGCCACCTATTGACAACAGCCAAGTCTTGAAAGTAAAGACACAATGTCCATCCCCAGATGAATGGAAAGTGAAGAGATGGTACACATAGAGCATGGAATACTGCTCAGCCATGAAACAGAATAAAATCCTGCCATTTCCAGCATCTTCGATAGATCCGGAGTTCCCTGTACTCAGCATGGGACGTCCAACAGAGAAAGAGAAAATTCCAACGATAGCACGTATAGGTGGCATCTCAAAGTCGATACCAGGAAAGTAGAAAGCACAAACAGAGTCACAGATTTAGAACGCAAGTACAGGGTTTCGAGAGGGCAAAGGCATACGGAGGTGGGTTGAATGAGGAGGGTGGGATTAACACATGCATTCTAATATGTATTAAGCAGACGATCCACAACCACCTTCTACAAAGCACAGGGAGCGGTCGGCACCACCCTGGACTAAGCTACGTGGGAAGAGAATGCGAAAGAGAATGGATGTGTATATATATATACATACACGGAGAACTGAATCAAGGTGCTGCACAGCGAAAGTCAACAGCATTGTAAATTCACTAGACATGGACAGAAATTAGAATCTCTATAAAAAGCAAACTGATCGAGATCCAGTATGTTCCTCTCAGGCCTCAGAGAGATGCGCGGGAGTCACTTCCCTGGAGCGTGAGCAGGCTTGGGCACCAAAGTTGGAGTGTGGTCACAGTGAGGCAGGTCGGCACGGGAGTGGGTCGCACCAGCGAATTAACCCCTTTGGACCTGTGGTGCCTGGTCCCTTCTGGTTGGCAGCAGTCTCTGTAGATGTAGGTGTGCCCTCCTGCAGCTAAGCCAAGCCCACTGCAGCCAGAGGATGGTGGTCCGACATGCACAACAGTGTTCAAACATCACCTGGTGTCCAGGTCTCCAGCTGGTGGGGTTCCCGCCATTCACCTCCTTCCTTAGAGTCAACCCACCTGCCTCCGACAACACACTCTTCAGGAGGGGTTTGCAGGGGGTGTGATGAATCGAGAGTAGGAAGGGTAAGTGGGAGAAGGAGTGAGACACAAGCCCTTAGGTGTCTGTCCGGACACGTTCCTCTCTAATTCACATTCCAAGAACACGCGTGTGCGCAAGGTCTGCGTTCCTGGGGAATCCGACCAGCTGTGGGAAAATGCTGCCGCCTTGTGGCCGCCTCCTGTAACTACAACGTTCCAAAGGGAGCTCAGTGGCCCTTCCTGTTCAAAAGGCCAGCGGGGTTGTAATTGACACCCCCGCTGCAAAAATGTCCTGGGGATAGGCACTGGAAAAGAGCCCGAAACAGGATTGATTGGCAACAGGCGGTTTCAAGAGGTAAGTTGAATTCACCATGCGTGTTTTGTTTCCCTTTGTGTTGGTTTCTAAGAAAGGCCCAGGAAATATGCTCCACGCCCATGCGAATGGGAGAAATGGAAGTTGAAATGCCTTCGCGGTTTCACCTGGCAGCCGTTAGGATTGCCAGTGTCAATACGTCTGGGAGCAATACCTTCGGGAGAGGGCCTGGAGAAAAGGGAAGCCTCCTAAGCCACTGGTGGTATTGCGCCCTGGTAACAGGCACCACTGAAAGCAATCAAGAGATTCCTGCCAAAAACAAAACAAAACCAGAGAGCCGGCCACATGAAGTGGCAATCCACCTCCTGGCTGTCTTTGCACAGTAAAGTATCATTTGGGGAGACCAGGGCAGACCAGCGACCCCTGCACACCTATTGACAAGAGCCAAGACTTGAAAGTAAAAACACAGTGTCATGGTGTGTGATCCTTTTAATGTCATGTTGGAGTCTGTTGGCTAGTATCTTGTTGAGGATTTTTGCATCTAAGTTCATCGGTGATATTGCTCTCCAGTTTTCTTTTCTTGTAGTATCTTTGTCTGGTTTGGGGATCAGGTGGATGGCTTCGTACAATGAGTTTGGGAGTGTTCTTTCCTCTGCAGTGTTTTGGAAGCGTTTGCAGAACCATGTGTACTTTAGAGAGACACGGGTGCCCCAGCTGTCACTAGCCACCTATTGACAACAGCCAAGTCTTGAAAGTAAAGACACAATGTCCATCCCCAGATGAATGGAAAGTGAAGAGATGGTACACATAGAGCATGGAATACTGCTCAGCCATGAAACAGAATAAAATCCTGCCATTTCCAGCATCTTCGATAGATCCGGAGTTCCCTGTACTCAGCATGGGACGTCCAACAGAGAAAGAGAAAATTCCAACGATAGCACGTATAGGTGGCATCTCAAAGTCGATACCAGGAAAGTAGAAAGCACAAACAGAGTCACAGATTTAGAACGCAAGTACAGGGTTTCGAGAGGGCAAAGGCATGCGGAGGTGGGTTGAATGAGGAGGGTGGGATGAACACATGCATTCTAATATGTATTAAGCAGATGATCCACAACCACCTTCTACAAAGCACAGGGAGCGGTCGGCACCACCCTGGACTAAGCTACGTGGGAAGAGAATGCGAAAGAGAATGGATGTGTATATATATACATACACGGAGAACTGAATCAAGGTGCTGCACAGCGAAAGTCAACAGCATTGTAAATTCACTAGACATGGACAGAAATTAGAATCTCTATAAAAAGCAAAATGATCGAGATCCAGTATGTTCCTCTCAGGCCTCAGAGAGATGCGCGGGAGTCACTTCCCTGGAGCGTGAGCAGGCTTGGGCACCAAAGTTGGAGTGTGGTCACAGTGAGGCAGGTCGGCGCGGGAGTGGGTCGCACCAGCGAATTAACCCCTTTGGACCTGTGGTGCCTGGTCCCTTCTGGTTGGCAGCAGTCTCTGTAGATGTAGGTGTGCCCTCCTGCAGCTAAGCCAAGCCCACTGCAGCCAGAGGATGGTGGTCCGACATGCACAACAGTGTTCAAACATCACCTGGTGTCCAGGTCTCCAGCTGGTGGGGTTCCCGCCATTCACCTCCTTCCTTAGAGTCACCCCACTTGCCTCCGACAACACACTCTTCAGGAGGGGTTTGCAGGGGGTGTGATGAATCGAGAGTAGGAAGGGTAAGTGGGAGAAGGAGTGAGACACAAGCCCTTAGGTGTCTGTCCGGACACGTTCCTCTCTAATTCACATTCCAAGAACACGCGTGTGCGCAAGGTCTGCGTTCCTGGGGAATCCGACCAGCTGTGGGAAAATGCTGCCGCCTTGTGGCCGCCTCCTGTAACTACAACGTTCCAAAGGGAGCTCAGTGGCCCTTCCTGTTCAAAAGGCCAGCGGGGTTGTAATTGACACCCCCGCTGCAAAAATGTCCTGGGGATAGGCACTGGAAAAGAGCCCGAAACAGGATTGATTGGCAACAGGCGGTTTCAAGAGGTAAGTTGAATTCACCATGCGTGTTTTGTTTCCCTTTGTGTTGGTTTCTAAGAAAGGCCCAGTAAATATGCTCCACGAACATGCGAATGGGAGAAATGGAAGTTGAAACGCCTTCGCGGTTTCACCTGGCAGCCGTTAGGATTGACAGTGTCAATACGTCTGGGAGCAATACCTTCGGGAGAGGGCCTGGAGAAAAGGGAAGCCTCCTAAGCCACAGGTGGTATTGCGCCCTGGTAACAGGCACCACTGAAAGCAATCAAGAGATTCCTGCCAAAAACAAAACAAAACCAGAGAGCCGGCCACATGAAGTGGCAATCCACCTCCTGGCTGTCTTTGCACAGTAAAGTATCATTTGAGGAGACCAGGGCAGGCCAGCGACCCCTGCACACCTATTGACAAGAGCCAAGACTTGAAAGTAAAAACACAGTGTCATGGTGTGTGATCCTTTTAATGTCATGTTGGAGTCTGTTGGCTAGTATCTTGTTGAGGATTTTTGCATCTAAGTTCATCGGTGATATTGCTCTCCAGTTTTCTTTTCTTGTAGTATCTTTGTCTGGTTTGGGGATCAGGTGGATGGCTTCGTACAATGAGTTTGGGAGTGTTCTTTCCTCTGCAGTGTTTTGGAAGCGTTTGCAGAACCATGTGTACTTTAGAGAGACACGGGTGCCCCAGCTGTCACTAGCCACCTATTGACAACAGCCAAGTCTTGAAAGTAAAAACACAATGTCCATCCCCAGATGAATGGAAAGTGAAGAGATGGTACACATAGAGCATGGAATACTGCTCAGCCATGAAACAGAATAATACCCTGCCATTTCCAGCATCTTCGATAGATCCGGAGTTCCCTGTACTCAGCATGGGACGTCCAACAGAGAAAGAGAAAATTCCAACGATAGCACGTATAGGTGGCATCTCAAAGTCGATACCAGGAAAGTAGAAAGCACAAACAGAGTCACAGATTTAGAACGCAAGTACAGGGTTTCGAGAGGGCAAAGGCATACGGAGGTGGGTTGAATGAGGAGGGTGGGATTAACACATGCATTCTAATATGTATTAAGCAGACGATCCACAACCACCTTCTACAAAGCACAGGGAGCGGTCGCCACCACCCTGGACTAAGCTACGTGGGAAGAGAATGTGAAAGAGAATGGATGTGTATATATATATACATACACGGAGAACTGAATCAAGGTGCTGCACAGCGAAAGTCAACAGCATTGTAAATTCACTAGACATGGACAGAAATTAGAATCTCTATAAAAAGCAAAATGATCGAGATCCAGTATGTTCCTCTCAGGCCTCAGAGAGATGCGCGGGTGTCACTTCCCTGGAGCGTGAGCAGGCTTGGGCACCAAAGTTGGAGTGTGGTCACAGTGAGGCAGGTTGGCACGGGAGTGGGTCGCACCAGCGAATTAACCCCTTTGGACCTGTGGTGCCTGGTCCCTTCTGGTTGGCAGCAGTCTCTGTAGATGTAGGTGTGCCCTCCTGCAGCTAAGCCAAGCCCACTGCAGCCAGAGGATGGTGGTCCGACATGCACAACAGTGTTCAAACATCACCTGGTGTCCAGGTCTCCAGCTGGTGGGGTTCCCGCCCTTCACCTCCTTCCTTAGAGTCACCCCACTTGCCTCCGACAACACACTCTTCAGGAGGGGTTTGCAGGGGGTGTGATGAATCGAGAGTAGGAAGGGTAAGTGGGAGAAGGAGTGAGACACAAGCCCTTAGGTGTCTGTCCGGACACGTTCCTCTCTAATTCACATTTCAAGAACACGCGTGTGCGCATGGTCTGCGTTCCTGGGGAATCCGACCAGCTGTGGGAAAATGCTGCCGCCTTGTGGCCGCCTCCTGTAACTACAACGTTCCAAAGGGAGCTCAGTGGCCCTTCCTGTTCAAAAGGCCAGCGGGGTTGTAATTGACACCCCCGCTGCAAAAATGTCCTGGGGATAGGCACTGGAAAAGAGCCCGAAACAGGATTGATTGGCAACAGGCGGTTTCAAGAGGTAAGTTGAATTCACCATGCGTGTTTTGTTTCCCTTTGTGTTGGTTTCTAAGAAAGGCCCAGGAAATATGCTCCATGCCCATGCGAATGGGAGAAATGGAAGTTGAAACGCCTTCGCGGTTTCACCTGGCAGCCGTTAGGATTGCCAGTGTCAATACGTCTGGGAGCAATACCTTCGGGAGAGGGCCTGGAGAAAAGGGAAGCCTCCTAAGCCACTGGTGGTATTGCGCCCTGGTAACAGGCACCACTGAAAGCAATCAAGAGATTCCTGCCAAAAACAAAACAAAACCAGAGAGCCGGCCACATGATGTGGCAATCCACCTCCTGGCTGTCTTTGCACAGTAAAGTATCATTTGGGGAGACCAGGGCAGGCCAGCGACCCCTGCACACCTATTGACAAGAGCCAAGACTTGAAAGTAAAAACACAGTGTCATGGTGTGTGATCCTTTTAATGTCATGTTGGAGTCTGTTGGCTAGTATCTTGTTGAGGATTTTTGCATCTAAGTTCATCGGTGATATTGCTCTCCAGTTTTCTTTTCTTGTAGTATCTTTGTCTGGTTTGGGGATCAGGTGGATGGCTTCGTACAATGAGTTTGGGAGTGTTCTTTCCTCTGCAGTGTTTTGGAAGCGTTTGCAGAACCATGTGTACTTTAGAGAGACACGGGTGCCCCAGCTGTCACTAGCCACCTATTGACAACAGCCAAGTCTTGAAAGTAAAAACACAATGTCCATCCCCAGATGAATGGAAAGTGAAGAGATGGTACACATAGAACATGGAATACTGCTCAGCCATGAAACAGAATAAAATCCTGCCATTTCCAGCATCTTCGATAGATCCGGAGTTCCCTGTACTCAGCATGGGACGTCCAACAGAGAAAGAGAAAATTCCAACGATAGCACGTATAGGTGGCATCTCAAAGTCGATACCAGGAAAGTAGAAAGCACAAACAGAGTCACAGATTTAGAACGCAAGTACAGGGTTTCGAGAGGGCAAAGGCATACGGAGGTGGGTTGAATGAGGAGGGTGGGATTAACACATGCATTCTAATATGTATTAAGCAGACGATCCACAACCACCTTCTACAAAGCACAGGGAGCGGTCGCCACCACCCTGGACTAAGCTACGTGGGAAGAGAATGCGAAAGAGAATGGATGTGTATATATATATACATACACGGAGAACTGAATCAAGGTGCTGCACAGCGAAAGTCAACAGCATTGTAAATTCACTAGACATGGACAGAAATTAGAATCTCTATAAAAAGCAAAATGATCGAGATCCAGTATGTTCCTCTCAGGCCTCAGAGAGATGCGCGGGTGTCACTTCCCTGGAGCGTGAGCAGGCTTGGGCACCAAAGTTGGAGTGTGGTCACAGTGAGGCAGGTCGGCACGGGAGTGGGTCGCACCAGCGAATTAACCCCTTTGGACCTGTGGTGCCTGGTCCCTTCTGGTTGGCAGCAGTCTCTGTAGATGTAGGTGTGCCCTCCTGCAGCTAAGCCAAGCCCACTGCAGCCAGAGGATGGTGGTCCGACATGCACAACAGTGTTCAAACATCACCTGGTGTCCAGGTCTCCAGCTGGTGGGGTTCCCGCCCTTCACCTCCTTCCTTAGAGTCACCCCACTTGCCTCCGACAACACACTCTTCAGGAGGGGTTTGCAGGGGGTGTGATGAATCGAGAGTAGGAAGGGTAAGTGGGAGAAGGAGTGAGACACAAGCCCTTAGGTGTCTGTCCGGACACGTTCCTCTCTAATTCACATTCCAAGAACACGCGTGTGCGCAAGGTCTGCGTTCCTGGGGAATCTGACCAGCTGTGGGAAAATGCTGCCGCCTTGTGGCCGCCTCCTGTAACTACAACGTTCCAAAGGGAGCTCAGTGGCCCTTCCTGTTCAAAAGGCCAGCGGGGTTGTAATTGACACCCCCGCTGCAAAAATGTCCTGGGGATAGGCACTGGAAAAGAGCCCGAAACAGGATTGATTGGCAACAGGCGGTTTCAAGAGGTAAGTTGAATTCACCATGCATGTTTTGTTTCCCTTTGTGTTGTTTTCTAAGAAAGGCCCAGGAAATAGGCTCCACGCCCATGCGAATGGGAGAAATGGAAGTTGAAACGCCTTCGCGGTTTCACCTGGCAGCCGTTAGGATTGCCAGTGTCAATACGTCTGGAAGCAATACCTTCGGGAGAGGGCCTGGAGAAAAGGGAAGCCTCCTAAGCCACTGGTGGTATTGCGCCCTGGTAACAGGCACCACTGAAAACAATCAAGAGATTCCTGCCAAAAACAGAACAAAACCAGAGAGCCGGCCACATGATGTGGCAATCCACCTCCTGGCTGTCTTTGCACAGTAAAGTATCATTTGGGGAGACCAGGGCAGGCCAGCGACCCCTGCACACCTATTGACAAGAGCCAAGGCTTGAAAGTAAAAACACAGTGTCATGGTGTGTGATCCTTTTAATGTCATGTTGGAGTCTGTTGGCTAGTATCTTGTTGAGGATTTTTGCATCTAAGTTCATCGGTGATATTGCTCTCCAGTTTTCTTTTCTTGTAGTATCTTTGTCTGGTTTGGGGATCAGGTGGATGGCTTCGTACAATGAGTTTGGGAGTGTTCTTTCCTCTGCAGTGTTTTGGAAGCGTTTGCAGAACCATGTGTACTTTAGAGAGACACGGGTGCCCCAGCTGTCACTAGCCACCTATTGACAACAGCCAAGTCTTGAAAGTAAAAACACAATGTCCATCCCCAGATGAATGGAAAGTGAAGAGATGGTACACATAGAGCATGGAATACTGCTCAGCCATGAAACAGAATAAAATCCTGCCATTTCCAGCATCTTCGATAGATCCGGAGTTCCCTGTACTCAGCATGGGACGTCCAACAGAGAAAGAGAAAATTCCAACGATAGCACGTATAGGTGGCATCTCAAAGTCGATACCAGGAAAGTAGAAAGCACAAACAGAGTCACAGATTTAGAACGCAAGTACAGGGTTTCGAGAGGGCAAAGGCATGCGGAGGTGGGTTGAATGAGGAGGGTGGGATTAACACATGCATTCTAATATGTATTAAGCAGACGATCCACAACCACCTTCTACAAAGCACAGGGAGCGGTCGGCACCACCCTGGACTAAGCTACGTGGGAAGAGAATGCGAAAGAGAATGGATGTGTATATATATACATACACGGAGAACTGAATCAAGGTGCTGCACAGCGAAAGTCAACAGCATTGTAAATTCACTAGACATGGACAGAAATTAGAATCTCTATAAAAAGCAAAATGATCGAGATCCAGTATGTTCCTCTCAGGCCTCAGAGAGATGCGCGGGTGTCACTTCCCTGGAGCGTGAGCAGGCTTGGGCACCAAAGTTGGAGTGTGGTCACAGTGAGGCAGGTTTGCGCGGGAGTGGGTCGCACCAGCGAATTAACCCCTTTGGACCTGTGGTGCCTGGTCCCTTCTGGTTGGCAGCAGTCTCTGTAGATGTAGGTGTGCCCTCCTGCAGCTAAGCCAAGCCCACTGCAGCCAGAGGATGGTGGTCCGACATGCACAACAGTGTTCAAACATCACCTGGTGTCCAGGTCTCCTGCTGGTGGGGTTCCCGCCATTCACCTCCTTCCTTAGAGTCACCCCACTTGCCTCCGACAACACACTCTTCAGGAGGGGTTTGCAGGGGGTGTGATGAATCGAGAGTGGGAAGGGTAAGTGGGAGAAGGAGTGAGACACAAGCCCTTAGGTGTCTGTCCGGACACGTTCCTCTCTAATTCATATTCCAAGAACACGCGTGTGCGCAAGGTCTGCGTTCCTGGGGAATCCGACCAGCTGTGGGAAAATGCTGCCGCCTTGTGGCCGCCTCCTGTAACTACAACGTTCCAAAGGGAGCTCAGTGGCCCTTCCTGTTCAAAAGGCCAGCGGGGTTGTAATTGACACCCCCGCTGCAAAAATGTCCTGGGGATAGGCACTGGAAAAGAGCCCGAAACAGGATTGATTGGCAACAGGCGGTTTCAAGAGGTAAGTTGAATTCACCATGCGTGTTTTGTTTCCCTTTGTGTTGGTTTCTAAGAAAGGCCCAGGAAATATGCTCCACGCCCATGTGAATGGGAGAAATGGAAGTTGAAACGCCTTCGCGGTTTCACCTGGCAGCCGTTAGGATTGCCAGTGTCAATACGTCTGGGAGCAATACCTTCGGGAGAGGGCCTGGAGAAAAGGGAAGCCTCCTAAGCCACTGGTGGTATTGCGCCCTGATAACAGGCACCACTGAAAGCAATCAAGAGATTCCTGCCAAAAACAAAACAAAACCAGAGAGCCGGCCACATGAAGTGGCAATCCACCTCCTGGCTGTCTTTGCACAGTAAAGTATCATTTGGGGAGACCAGGGCAGGCCAGCGACCCCTGCACACCTATTGACAAGAGCCAAGACTTGAAAGTAAAAACACAGTGTCATGGTGTGTGATCCTTTTAATGTCATGTTGGAGTCTGTTGGCTAGTATCTTGTTGAGGATTTTTGCATCTAAGTTCATCGGTGATATTGCTCTCCAGTTTTCTTTTCTTGTAGTATCTTTGTCTGGTTTGGGGATCAGGTGGATGGCTTCGTACAATGAGTTTGGGAGTGTTCTTTCCTCTGCAGTGTTTTGGAAGCGTTTGCAGAACCATGTGTACTTTAGAGAGACACAGGTGCCCCAGCTGTCACTAGCCACCTATTGACAACAGCCAAGTCTGGAAAGTAAAGACACAATGTCCATCCCCAGATGAATGGAAAGTGAAGAGATGGTACACATAGAGCATGGAATACTGCTCAGCCATGAAACAGAATAAAATCCTGCCATTTCCAGCATCTTCGATAGATCCGGAGTTCCCTGTACTCAGCATGGGACGTCCAACAGAGAAAGAGAAAATTCCAACGATAGCACGTATAGGTGGCATCTCAAAGTCGATACCAGGAAAGTAGAAAGCACAAACAGAGTCACAGATTTAGAACGCAAGTACAGGGTTTCGAGAGGGCAAAGGCATGCGGAGGTGGGTTGAATGAGGAGGGTGGGATTAACACATGCATTCTAATATGTATTAAGCAGACGATCCACAACCACCTTCTACAAAGCACAGGGAGCGGTCGGCACCACCCTGGACTAAGCTACGTGGGAAGAGAATGCGAAAGAGAATGGATGTGTATATATATACATACACGGAGAACTGAATCAAGGTGCTGCACAGCGAAAGTCAACAGCATTGTAAATTCACTAGACATGGACAGAAATTAGAATCTGTATAAAAAGCAAAATGATCGAGATCCAGTATGTTCCTCTCAGGCCTCAGAGAGATGCGCGGGTGTCACTTCCCTGGAGCGTGAGCAGGCTTGGGCACCAAAGTTGGAGTGTGGTCACAGTGAGGCAGGTCGCAACAGGAGTGGGTCACACCAGCGAATTAACCCCTTTGGACCTGTGGTGCCTGGTCCCTTCTGGTTGGCAGCAGTCTCTGTAGATGTAGGTGTGCCCTCCTGCAGCTAAGCCAAGCCCACTGCAGCCAGAGGATGGTGGTCTGACATGCACAACAGTGTTCAAACATCACCTGGTGTCCAGGTCTCCAGCTGGTGGGGTTCCCGCCATTCACCTCCTTCCTTAGAGTCACCCCACTTGCCTCCGACAACACACTCTTCAGGAGGGGTTTGCAGGGGGTGTGATGAATCGAGAGTAGGAAGGGTAAGTGGGAGAAGGAGTGAGACACAAGCCCTTAGGTGTCTGTCCGGACACGTTCCTCTCTAATTCACATTCCAAGAACACGCGTGTGCGCAAGGTCTGCGTTCCTGGGGAATCCGACCAGCTGTGGGAAAATGCTGCCGCCTTGTGGCCGCCTCCTGTAACTACAACGTTCCAAAGGGAGCTCAGTGGCCCTTCCTGTTCAAAAGGCCAGCGGGGTTGTAATTGACACCCCCGCTGCAAAAATGTCCTGGGGATAGGCACTGGAAAAGAGCCTGAAACAGGATTGATTGGCAACAGGCGGTTTCAAGAGGTAAGTTGAATTCACCATGCGTGTTTTGTTTCCCTTTGTGTTGGTTTCTAAGAAAGGCCCAGGAAATATGCTCCACGCCCATGCGAATGGGAGAAATGGAAGTTGAAACGCCTTCGCGGTTTCACCTGGCAGCCGTTAGGATTGCCAGTGTCAATACGTCTGGGAGCAATACCTTCGGGAGAGGGCCTGGAGAAAAGGGAAGCCACCTAAGCCACTGGTGGTATTGCGCCCTGATAACAGGCACCACTGAAAGCAATCAAGAGATTCCTGCCAAAAACAAAACAAAACCAGAGAGCCGGCCACATGAAGTGGCAATCCACCTCCTGGCTGTCTTTGCACAGTAAAGTATCATTTGGGGAGACCAGGGCAGGCCAGCGACCCCTGCACACCTATTGACAAGAGCCAAGACTTGAAAGTAAAAACACAGTGTCATGGTGTGTGATCCTTTTAATGTCATGTTGGAGTCTGTTGGCTAGTATCTTGTTGAGGATTTTTGCATCTAAGTTCATCGGTGATATTGCTCTCCAGTTTTCTTTTCTTGTAGTATCTTTGTCTGGTTTGGGGATCAGGTGGATGGCTTCGTACAATGAGTTTGGGAGTGTTCTTTCCTCTGCAGTGTTTTGGAAGCGTTTGCAGAACCATGTGTACTTTAGAGAGACACAGGTGCCCCAGCTGTCACTAGCCACCTATTGACAACAGCCAAGTCTGGAAAGTAAAGACACAATGTCCATCCCCAGATGAATGGAAAGTGAAGAGATGGTACACATAGAGCATGGAATACTGCTCAGCCATGAAACAGAATAAAATCCTGCCATTTCCAGCATCTTCGATAGATCCGGAGTTCCCTGTACTCAGCATGGGACGTCCAACAGAGAAAGAGAAAATTCCAACGATAGCACGTATAGGTGGCATCTCAAAGTCGATACCAGGAAAGTAGAAAGCACAAACAGAGTCACAGATTTAGAACGCAAGTACAGGGTTTCGAGAGGGCAAAGGCATACGGAGGTGGGTTGAATGAGGAGGGTGGGATTAACACATGCATTCTAATATGTATTAAGCAGACGATCCACAACCACCTTCTACAAAGCACAGGGAGCGGTCGGCACCACCCTGGACTAAGCTACGTGGGAAGAGAATGCGAAAGAGAATGGATGTGTATATATATACATACACGGAGAACTGAATCAAGGTGCTGCACAGCGAAAGTCAACAGCATTGTAAATTCACTAGACATGGACAGAAATTAGAATCTCTATAAAAAGCAAAATGATCGAGATCCAGTATGTTCCTCTCAGGCCTCAGAGAGATGTGCGGGAGTCACTTCCCTGGAGCGTGAGCAGGCTTGGGCACCAAAGTTGGAGTGTGGTCACAGTGAGGCAGGTCGGCGCGGGAGTGGGTCACACCAGCGAATTAACCCCTTTGGACCTGTGGTGCCTGGTCCCTTCTGGTTGGCAGCAGTCTCTGTAGATGTAGGTGTGCCCTCCTGCAGCTAAGCCAAGCCCACTGCAGCCAGAGGATGGTGGTCCGACATGCACAACAGTGTTCAAACATCACCTGGTGTCCAGGTCTCCAGCTGGTGGGGTTCCCGCCATTCACCTCCTTCCTTAGAGTCACCCCACTTGCCTCCGACAACACACTCTTCAGGAGGGGTTTGCAGGGGGTGTGATGAATCGAGAGTAGGAAGGGTAAGTGGGAGAAGGAGTGAGACACAAGCCCTTAGGTGTCTGTCCGGACACGTTCCTCTCTAATTCACATTCCAAGAACACGCGTGTGCGCAAGGTCTGCGTTCCTGGGGAATCCGACCAGCTGTGGGAAAATGCTGCCGCCTTGTGGCCGCCTCCTGTAACTACAACGTTCCAAAGGGAGCTCAGTGGCCCTTCCTGTTCAAAAGGCCAGCGGGGTTGTAATTGACACCCCCGCTGCAAAAATGTCCTGGGGATAGGCACTGGAAAAGAGCCCGAAACAGGATTGATTGGCAACAGGCGGTTTCAAGAGGTAAGTTGAATTCACCATGCGTGTTTTGTTTCCCTTTGTGTTGGTTTCTAAGAAAGGCCCAGTAAATATGCTCCACGCCCATGCGAATGGGAGAAATGGAAGTTGAAACGCCTTCGCGGTTTCACCTGGCAGCCGTTAGGATTGCCAGTGTCAATACGTCTGGGAGCAATACCTTCGGGAGAGGGCCTGGAGAAAAGGGAAGCCTCCTAAGCCACAGGTGGTATTGCGCCCTGGTAACAGGCACCACTGAAAGCAATCAAGAGATTCCTGCCAAAAACAAAACAAAACCAGAGAGCCGGCCACATGAAGTGGCAATCCACCTCCTGGCTGTCTTTGCACAGTAAAGTATCATTTGGGGAGACCAGGGCAGGCCAGCGACCCCTGCACACCTATTGACAAGAGCCAAGACTTGAAAGTAAAAACACAGTGTCATGGTGTGTGATCCTTTTAATGTCATGTTGGAGTCTGTTGGCTAGTATCTTGTTGAGGATTTTTGCATCTAAGTTCATCGGTGATATTGCTCTCCAGTTTTCTTTTCTTGTAGTATCTTTGTCTGGTTTGGGGATCAGGTGGATGGCTTCGTACAATGAGTTTGGGAGTGTTCTTTCCTCTGCAGTGTTTTGGAAGCGTTTGCAGAACCATGTGTACTTTAGAGAGACACGGGTGCCCCAGCTGTCACTAGCCACCTATTGACAACAGCCAAGTCTTGAAAGTAAAAACACAATGTCCATCCCCAGATGAATGGAAAGTGAAGAGATGGTACACATAGAGAATGGAATACTGCTCAGCCATGAAACAGAATAATACCCTGCCATTTCCAGCATCTTCGATAGATCCGGAGTTCCCTGTACTCAGCATGGGACGTCCAACAGAGAAAGAGAAAATTCCAACGATAGCACGTATAGGTGGCATCTCAAAGTCGATACCAGGAAAGTAGAAAGCACAAACAGAGTCACAGATTTAGAACGCAAGTACAGGGTTTCGAGAGGGCAAAGGCATACGGAGGTGGGTTGAATGAGGAGGGTGGGATTAACACATGCATTCTAATATGTATTAAGCAGACGATCCACAACCACCTTCTACAAAGCACAGGGAGCGGTCGCCACCACCCTGGACTAAGCTACGTGGGAAGAGAATGCGAAAGAGAATGGATGTGTATATATATATACATACACGGAGAACTGAATCAAGGTGCTGCACAGCGAAAGTCAACAGCATTGTAAATTCACTAGACATGGACAGAAATTAGAATCTCTATAAAAAGCAAAATGATCGAGATCCAGTATGTTCCTCTCAGGCCTCAGAGAGATGCGCGGGTGTCACTTCCCTGGAGCGTGAGCAGGCTTGGGCACCAAAGTTGGAGTGTGGTCACAGTGAGGCAGGTCGGCACGGGAGTGGGTCGCACCAGCGAATTAACCCCTTTGGACCTGTGGTGCCTGGTCCCTTCTGGTTGGCAGCAGTCTCTGTAGATGTAGGTGTGCCCTCCTGCAGCTAAGCCAAGCCCACTGCAGCCAGAGGATGGTGGTCCGACATGCACAACAGTGTTCAAACATCACCTGGTGTCCAGGTCTCCAGCTGGTGGGGTTCCCGCCCTTCACCTCCTTCCTTAGAGTCACCCCACTTGCCTCCGACAACACACTCTTCAGGAGGGGTTTGCAGGGGGTGTGATGAATCGAGAGTAGGAAGGGTAAGTGGGAGAAGGAGTGAGACACAAGCCCTTAGGTGTCTGTCCGGACACGTTCCTCTCTAATTCACATTCCAAGAACACGCGTGTGCGCAAGGTCTGCGTTCCTGGGGAATCTGACCAGCTGTGGGAAAATGCTGCCGCCTTGTGGCCGCCTCCTGTAACTACAACGTTCCAAAGGGAGCTCAGTGGCCCTTCCTGTTCAAAAGGCCAGCGGGGTTGTAATTGACACCCCCGCTGCAAAAATGTCCTGGGGATAGGCACTGGAAAAGAGCCCGAAACAGGATTGATTGGCAACAGGCGGTTTCAAGAGGTAAGTTGAATTCACCATGCATGTTTTGTTTCCCTTTGTGTTGTTTTCTAAGAAAGGCCCAGGAAATATGCTCCACGCCCATGCGAATGGGAGAAATGGAAGTTGAAACGCCTTCGCGGTTTCACCTGGCAGCCGTTAGGATTGCCAGTGTCAATACGTCTGGAAGCAATACCTTCAGGAGAGGGCCTGGAGAAAAGGGAAGCCTCCTAAGCCACTGGTGGTATTGCGCCCTGGTAACAGGCACCACTGAAAGCAATCAAGAGATTCCTGCCAAAAACAGAACAAAACCAGAGAGCCGGCCACATGATGTGGCAATCCACCTCCTGGCTGTCTTTGCACAGTAAAGTATCATTTGGGGAGACAAGGGCAGGCCAGCGACCCCTGCACACCTATTGACAAGAGCCAAGACTTGAAAGTAAAAACACAGTGTCATGGTGTGTGATCCTTTTAATGTCATGTTGGAGTCTGTTGGTTAGTATCTTGTTGAGGATTTTTGCATCTAAGTTCATCGGTGATATTGCCCTCCAGTTTTCTTTTCTTGTAGTATCTTTGTCTGGTTTGGGGATCAGGTGGATGGCTTCGTACAATGAGTTTGGGAGTGTTCTTTCCTCTGCAGTGTTTTGGAAGCGTTTGCAGAACCATGTGTACTTTAGAGAGACACGGGTGCCCCAGCTGTCACTAGCCACCTATTGACAACAGCCAAGTCTTGAAAGTAAAGACATAATGTCCATCCCCAGATGAATGGAAAGTGAAGAGATGGTACACATAGAGCATGGAATACTGCTCAGCCATGAAACAGAATAAAATCCTGCCATTTCCAGCATCTTCGATAGATCCGGAGTTCCCTGTACTCAGCATGGGACGTCCAACAGAGAAAGAGAAAATTCCAACGATAGCACGTATAGGTGGCATCTCAAAGTGGATACCAGGAAAGTAGAAAGCACAAACAGAGTCACAGATTTAGAACGCAAGTACAGGGTTTCGAGAGGGCAAAGGCATGCGGAGGTGGGTTGAATGAGGAGGGTGGGATGAACACATGCATTCTAATATGTATTAAGCAGATGATCCACAACCACCTTCTACAAAGCACAGGGAGCGGTCGGCACCACCCTGGACTAAGCTACGTGGGAAGAGAATGCGAAAGAGAATGGATGTGTATATATATACATACACGGAGAACTGAATCAAGGTGCTGCACAGCGAAAGTCAACAGCATTGTAAATTCACTAGACATGGACAGAAATTAGAATCTGTATAAAAAGCAAAATGATCGAGATCCAGTATGTTCCTCTCAGGCCTCAGAGAGATGCGCGGGTGTCACTTCCCTGGAGCGTGAGCAGGCTTGGGCACCAAAGTTGGAGTGTGGTCACAGTGAGGCAGGTTGGCACGGGAGTGGGTCGCACCAGCGAATTAACCCCTTTGGACCTGTGGTGCCTGGTCCCTTCTGGTTGGCAGCAGTCTCTGTAGATGTAGGTGTGCCCTCCTGCAGCTAAGCCAAGCCCACTGCAGCCAGAGGATGGTGGTCCGACATGCACAACAGTGTTCAAACATCACCTGGTGTCCAGGTCTCCAGCTGGTGGGGTTCCCGCCATTCACCTCCTTCCTTAGAGTCACCCCACTTGCCTCCGACAACACACTCTTCAGGAGGGGTTTGCAGGGGGTGTGATGAATCGAGAGTAGGAAGGGTAAGTGGGAGAAGGAGTGAGACACAAGCCCTTAGGTGTCTGTCCGGACACGTTCCTCTCTAATTCACATTCCAAGAACACGCGTGTGCGCATGGTCTGCGTTCCTGGGGAATCCGACCAGCTGTGGGAAAATGCTGCCGCCTTGTGGCCGCCTCCTGTAACTACAACGTTCCAAAGGGAGCTCAGTGGCCCTTCCTGTTCAAAAGGCCAGCGGGGTTGTAATTGACACCCCCGCTGCAAAAATGTCCTGGGGATAGGCACTGGAAAAGAGCCCGAAACAGGATTGATTGGCAACAGGCGGTTTCAAGAGGTAAGTTGAATTCACCATGCGTGTTTTGTTTCCCTTTGTGTTGGTTTCTAAGAAAGGCCCAGGAAATATGCTCCACGCCCATGCGAATGGGAGAAATGGAAGTTGAAACGCCTTCGCGGTTTCACCTGGCAGCCGTTAGGATTGCCAGTGTCAATACGTCTGGGAGCAATACCTTCGGGAGAGGGCCTGGAGAAAAGGGAAGCCTCCTAAGCCACTGGTGGTATTGCGCCCTGGTAACAGGCACCACTGAAAGCAATCAAGAGATTCCTGCCAAAAACAAAACAAAACCAGAGAGCCGGCCACATGATGTGGCAATCCACCTCCTGGCTGTCTTTGCACAGTAAAGTATCATTTGGGGAGACCAGGGCAGGCCAGCGACCCCTGCACACCTATTGACAAGAGCCAAGACTTGAAAGTAAAAACACAGTGTCATGGTGTGTGATCCTTTTAATGTCATGTTGGAGTCTGTTGGCTAGTATCTTGTTGAGGATTTTTGCATCTAAGTTCATCGGTGATATTGCTCTCCAGTTTTCTTTTCTTGTAGTATCTTTGTCTGGTTTGGGGATCAGGTGGATGGCTTCGTACAATGAGTTTGGGAGTGTTCTTTCCTCTGCAGTGTTTTGGAAGCGTTTGCAGAACCATGTGTACTTTAGAGAGACACGGGTGCCCCAGCTGTCACTAGCCACCTATTGACAACAGCCAAGTCTTGAAAGTAAAAACACAATGTCCATCCCCAGATGAATGGAAAGTGAAGAGATGGTACACATAGAACATGGAATACTGCTCAGCCATGAAACAGAATAATACCCTGCCATTTCCAGCATCTTCGATAGATCCGGAGTTCCCTGTACTCAGCATGGGACGTCCAACAGAGAAAGAGAAAATTCCAACGATAGCACGTATAGGTGGCATCTCAAAGTCGATACCAGGAAAGTAGAAAGCACAAACAGAGTCACAGATTTAGAACGCAAGTACAGGGTTTCGAGAGGGCAAAGGCATACGGAGGTGGGTTGAATGAGGAGGGTGGGATTAACACATGCATTCTAATATGTATTAAGCAGACGATCCACAACCACCTTCTACAAAGCACAGGGAGCGGTCGCCACCACCCTGGACTAAGCTACGTGGGAAGAGAATGCGAAAGAGAATGGATGTGTATATATATATACATACACGGAGAACTGAATCAAGGTGCTGCACAGCGAAAGTCAACAGCATTGTAAATTCACTAGACATGGACAGAAATTAGAATCTCTATAAAAAGCAAAATGATCGAGATCCAGTATGTTCCTCTCAGGCCTCAGAGAGATGCGCGGGTGTCACTTCCCTGGAGCGTGAGCAGGCTTGGGCACCAAAGTTGGAGTGTGGTCACAGTGAGGCAGGTCGGCACGGGAGTGGGTCGCACCAGCGAATTAACCCCTTTGGACCTGTGGTGCCTGGTCCCTTCTGGTTGGCAGCAGTCTCTGTAGATGTAGGTGTGCCCTCCTGCAGCTAAGCCAAGCCCACTGCAGCCAGAGGATGGTGGTCCGACATGCACAACAGTGTTCAAACATCACCTGGTGTCCAGGTCTCCAGCTGGTGGGGTTCCCGCCCTTCACCTCCTTCCTTAGAGTCACCCCACTTGCCTCCGACAACACACTCTTCAGGAGGGGTTTGCAGGGGGTGTGATGAATCGAGAGTAGGAAGGGTAAGTGGGAGAAGGAGTGAGACACAAGCCCTTAGGTGTCTGTCCGGACACGTTCCTCTCTAATTCACATTCCAAGAACACGCGTGTGCGCAAGGTCTGCATTCCTGGGGAATCTGACCAGCTGTGGGAAAATGCTGCCGCCTTGTGGCCGCCTCCTGTAACTACAACGTTCCAAAGGGAGCTCAGTGGCCCTTCCTGTTCAAAAGGCCAGCGGGGTTGTAATTGACACCCCCGCTGCAAAAATGTCCTGGGGATAGGCACTGGAAAAGAGCCCGAAACAGGATTGATTGGCAACAGGCGGTTTCAAGAGGTAAGTTGAATTCACCATGCATGTTTTGTTTCCCTTTGTGTTGTTTTCTAAGAAAGGCCCAGGAAATAGGCTCCACGCCCATGCGAATGGGAGAAATGGAAGTTGAAACGCCTTCGCGGTTTCACCTGGCAGCCGTTAGGATTGCCAGTGTCAATACGTCTGGAAGCAATACCTTCGGGAGAGGGCCTGGAGAAAAGGGAAGCCTCCTAAGCCACTGGTGGTATTGCGCCCTGATAACAGGCACCACTGAAAGCAATCAAGAGATTCCTGCCAAAAACAAAACAAAACCAGAGAGCCGGCCACATGAAGTGGCAATCCACCTCCTGGCTGTCTTTGCACAGTAAAGTATCATTTGGGGAGACCAGGGCAGGCCAGCGACACCTGCACACCTATTGACAAGAGCCAAGACTTGAAAGTAAAAACACAGTGTCATGGTGTGTGATCCTTTTAATGTCATGTTGGAGTCTGTTGGCTAGTATCTTGTTGAGGATTTTTGCATCTAAGTTCATCGGTGATATTGCTCTCCAGTTTTCTTTTCTTGTAGTATCTTTGTCTGGTTTGGGGATCAGGTGGATGGCTTCGTACAATGAGTTTGGGAGTGTTCTTTCCTCTGCAGTGTTTTGGAAGCGTTTGCAGAACCATGTGTACTTTAGAGAGACACAGGTGCCCCAGCTGTCACTAGCCACCTATTGACAACAGCCAAGTCTGGAAAGTAAAGACACAATGTCCATCCCCAGATGAATGGAAAGTGAAGAGATGGTACACATAGAGCATGGAATACTGCTCAGCCATGAAACAGAATAAAATCCTGCCATTTCCAGCATCTTCGATAGATCCGGAGTTCCCTGTACTCAGCATGGGACGTCCAACAGAGAAAGAGAAAATTCCAACGATAGCACGTATAGGTGGCATCTCAAAGTCGATACCAGGAAAGTAGAAAGCACAAACAGAGTCACAGATTTAGAACGCAAGTACAGGGTTTCGAGAGGGCAAAGGCATGCGGAGGTGGGTTGAATGAGGAGGGTGGGATTAACACATGCATTCTAATATGTATTAAGCAGACGATCCACAACCACCTTCTACAAAGCACAGGGAGCGGTCGGCACCACCCTGGACTAAGCTACGTGGGAAGAGAATGCGAAAGAGAATGGATGTGTATATATATACATACACGGAGAACTGAATCAAGGTGCTGCACAGCGAAAGTCAACAGCATTGTAAATTCACTAGACATGGACAGAAATTAGAATCTCTATAAAAAGCAAAATGATCGAGATCCAGTATGTTCCTCTCAGGCCTCAGAGAGATGCGCGGGTGTCACTTCCCTGGAGCGTGAGCAGGCTTGGGCACCAAAGTTGGAGTGTGGTCACAGTGAGGCAGGTCGCAACAGGAGTGGGTCACACCAGCGAATTAACCCCTTTGGACCTGTGGTGCCTGGTCCCTTCTGGTTGGCAGCAGTCTCTGTAGATGTAGGTGTGCCCTCCTGCAGCTAAGCCAAGCCCACTGCAGCCAGAGGATGGTGGTCTGACATGCACAACAGTGTTCAAACATCACCTGGTGTCCAGGTCTCCAGCTGGTGGGGTTCCCGCCATTCACCTCCTTCCTTAGAGTCACCCCACTTGCCTCCGACAACACACTCTTCAGGAGGGGTTTGCAGGGGGTGTGATGAATCGAGAGTAAGAAGGGTAAGTGGGAGAAGGAGTGAGACACAAGCCCTTAGGTGTCTGTCCGGACACGTTCCTCTCTAATTCACATTCCAAGAACACGCGTGTGCGCAAGGTCTGCGTTCCTGGGGAATCCGACCAGCTGTGGGAAAATGCTGCCGCCTTGTGGCCGCCTCCTGTAACTACAACGTTCCAAAGGGAGCTCAGCGGCCCTTCCTGTTCAAAAGGCCAGCGGGGTTGTAATTGACACCCCCGCTGCAAAAATGTCCTGGGGATAGGCACTGGAAAAGAGCCCGAAACAGGATTGATTGGCAACAGGCGGTTTCAAGAGGTAAGTTGAATTCACCGTGCGTGTTTTGTTTCCCTTTGTGTTGTTTTCTAAGAAAGGCCCAGGAAATATGCTCCACGCCCATGCGAATGGGAGAAATGGAAGTTGAAACGCCTTCGCGGTTTCACCTGGCAGCCGTTAGGATTGCCAGTGTCAATACGTCTGGAAGCAATACCTTCGGGAGAGGGCCTGTAGAAAAGGGAAGCCTCCTAAGCCATTGGTGGTATTGCGCCCTGGTAACAGGCACCACTGAAAGCAATCAAGAGATTCCTGCCAAAAACAAAACAAAACCAGAGAGCCGGCCACATGAAGTGGCAATCCACCTCCTGGCTGTCTTTGCACAGTAAAGTATCATTTGGGGAGACCAGGGCAGGCCAGCGACCCCTGCACACCTATTGACAAGAGCCAAGACTTGAAAGTAAAAACACAGTGTCATGGTGTGTGATCCTTTTAATGTCATGTTGGAGTCTGTTGGCTTGTATCTTGTTGAGGATTTTTGCATCTAAGTTCATCGGTGATATTGCTCTCCAGTTTTCTTTTCTTGTAGTATCTTTGTCTGGTTTGGGGATCAGGTGGATGGCTTCGTACAATGAGTTTGGGAGTGTTCTTTCCTCTGCAGTGTTTTGGAAGCGTTTGCAGAACCATGTGTACTTTAGAGAGACACGGGTGCCCCAGCTGTCACTAGCCACCTATTGACAACAGCCAAGTCTGGAAAGTAAAGACACAATGTCCATCCCCAGATGAATGGAAAGTGAAGAGATGGTACACATAGAGCATGGAATACTGCTCAGCCATGAAACAGAATAAAATCCTGCCATTTCCAGCATCTTCGATAGATCCGGAGTTCCCTGTACTCAGCATGGGACGTCCAACAGAGAAAGAGAAAATTCCAACGATAGCACGTATAGGTGGCATCTCAAAGTCGATACCAGGAAAGTAGAAAGCACAAACAGAGTCACAGATTTAGAACGCAAGTACAGGGTTTCGAGAGGGCAAAGGCATGCGGAGGTGGGTTGAATGAGGAGGGTGGGATTAACACATGCATTCTAATATGTATTAAGCAGATGATCCACAACCACCTTCTACAAAGCACAGGGAGCGGTCGGCACCACCCTGGACTAAGCTACGTGGGAAGAGAATGCGAAAGAGAATGGATGTGTATATATATATACATACACGGAGAACTGAATCAAGGTGCTGCACAGCGAAAGTCAACAGCATTGTAAATTCACTAGACATGGACAGAAATTAGAATCTCTATAAAAAGCAAAATGATCGAGATCCAGTATGTTCCTCTCAGGCCTCAGAGAGATGCGCGGGTGTCACTTCCCTGGAGCGTGAGCAGGCTTGGGCACCAAATTTGGAGTGTGGTCACAGTGAGGCAGGTCGGCACGGGAGTGGGTCGCACCAGCGAATTAACCCCTTTGGACCTGTGGTGCCTGGTCCCTTCTGGTTGGCAGCAGTCTCTGTAGATGTAGGTGTGCCCTCCTGCAGCTAAGCCAAGCCCACTGCAGCCAGAGGATGGTGGTCCGACATGCACAACAGTGTTCAAACATCACCTGGTGTCCAGGTCTCCAGCTGGTGGGGTTCCCGCCATTCACCTCCTTCCTTAGAGTCACCCCACTTGCCTCCGACAACACACTCTTCAGGAGGGGTTTGCAGGGGGTGTGATGAATCGAGAGTAGGAAGGGTAACTGGGAGAAGGAGTGAGACACAAGCCCTTAGGTGTCTGTCCGGACACGTTCCTCTCTAATTCACATTCCAAGAACACGCGTGTGCGCAAGGTCTGCGTTCCTGGGGAATCCGACCAGCTGTGGGAAAATGCTGCCGCCTTGTGGCCGCCTCCTGTAACTACAACGTTCCAAAGGGAGCTCAGCGGCCCTTCCTGTTCAAAAGGCCAGCGGGGTTGTAATTGACACCCCCGCTGCAAAAATGTCCTGGGGATAGGCACTGGAAAAGAGCCCGAAACAGGATTGATTGGCAACAGGCGGTTTCAAGAGGTAAGTTGAATACACCATGCGTGTTTTGTTTCCCTTTGTGTTGTTTTCTAAGAAAGGCCCAGGAAATATGCTCCACGCCCATGCGAATGGGAGAAATGGAAGTTGAAACGCCTTCGCGGTTTCACCTGGCAGCCGTTAGGATTGCCAGTGTCAATACGTCTGGAAGCAATACCTTCGGGAGAGGGCCTGGAGAAAAGGGAAGCCTCCTAAGCCACTGGTGGTATTGCGCCCTGGTAACAGGCACCACTGAAAGCAATCAAGAGATTCCTGCCAAAAACAAAACAAAACCAGAGAGCCGGCCACATGAAGTGGCAATCCACCTCCTGGCTGTCTTTGCACAGTAAAGTATCATTTGGGGAGACCAGGGCAGGCCAGCGACCCCTGCACACCTATTGACAAGAGCCAAGACTTGAAAGTAAAAACACAGTGTCATGGTGTGTGATCCTTTTAATGTCATGTTGGAGTCTGTTGGCTAGTATCTTGTTGAGGATTTTTGCATCTAAGTTCATCGGTGATATTGCTCTCCAGTTTTCTTTTCTTGTAGTATCTTTGTCTGGTTTGGGGATCAGGTGGATGGCTTCGTACAATGAGTTTGGGAGTGTTCTTTCCTCTGCAGTGTTTTGGAAGCGTTTGCAGAACCATGTGTACTTTAGAGAGACACGGGTGCCCCAGCTGTCACTAGCCACCTATTGACAACAGCCAAGTCTTGAAAGTAAAGACACAATGTCCATCCCCAGATGAATGGAAAGTGAAGAGATGGTACACATAGAGCATGGAATACTGCTCAGCCATGAAACAGAATAAAATCCTGCCATTTCCAGCATCTTCGATAGATCCGGAGTTCCCTGTACTCAGCATGGGACGTCCAACAGAGAAAGAGAAAATTCCAACGATAGCACGTATAGGTGGCATCTCAAAGTCGATACCAGGAAAGTAGAAAGCACAAACAGAGTCACAGATTTAGAACGCAAGTACAGGGTTTCGAGAGGGCAAAGGCATGCGGAGGTGGGTTGAATGAGGAGGGTGGGATTAACACATGCATTCTAATATGTATTAAGCAGATGATCCACAACCACCTTCTACAAAGCACAGGGAGCGGTCGGCACCACCCTGGACTAAGCTACGTGGGAAGAGAATGCGAAAGAGAATGGATGTGTATATATATATACATACACGGAGAATTGAATCAAGGTGCTGCACAGCGAAAGTCAACAGCATTGTAAATTCACTAGACATGGACAGAAATTAGAATCTCTATAAAAAGCAAAATGATCGAGATCCAGTATGTTCCTCTCAGGCCTCAGAGAGATGCGCGGGTGTCACTTCCCTGGAGCGTGAGCAGGCTTGGGCACCAAATTTGGAGTGTGGTCACAGTGAGGCAGGTCGGCACGGGAGTGGGTCGCACCAGCGAATTAACCCCTTTGGACCTGTGGTGCCTGGTCCCTTCTGGTTGGCAGCAGTCTCTGTAGATGTAGGTGTGCCCTCCTGCAGCTAAGCCAAGCCCACTGCAGCCAGAGGATGGTGGTCCGACATGCACAACAGTGTTCAAACATCACCTGGTGTCCAGGTCTCCAGCTGGTGGGGTTCCCGCCATTCACCTCCTTCCTTAGAGTCACCCCACTTGCCTCCGACAACACACTCTTCAGGAGGGGTTTGCAGGGGGTGTGATGAATCGAGAGTAGGAAGGGTAACTGGGAGAAGGAGTGAGACACAAGCCCTTAGGTGTCTGTCCGGACACGTTCCTCTCTAATTCACATTCCAAGAACACGCGTGTGCGCAAGGTCTGCGTTCCTGGGGAATCCGACCAGCTGTGGGAAAATGCTGCCGCCTTGTGGCCGCCTCCTGTAACTACAACGTTCCAAAGGGAGCTCAGCGGCCCTTCCTGTTCAAAAGGCCAGCGGGGTTGTAATTGACACCCCCGCTGCAAAAATGTCCTGGGGATAGGCACTGGAAAAGAGCCCGAAACAGGATTGATTGGCAACAGGCGGTTTCAAGAGGTAAGTTGAATTCACCGTGCGTGTTTTGTTTCCCTTTGTGTTGTTTTCTAAGAAAGGCCCAGGAAATATGCTCCACGCCCATGCGAATGGGAGAAATGGAAGTTGAAACGCCTTCGCGGTTTCACCTGGCAGCCGTTAGGATTGCCAGTGTCAATACGTCTGGAAGCAATACCTTCGGGAGAGGGCCTGGAGAAAAGGGAAGCCTCCTAAGCCACTGGTGGTATTGCGCCCTGGTAACAGGCACCACTGAAAGCAATCAAGAGATTCCTGCCAAAAACAAAACAAAACCAGAGAGCCGGCCACATGAAGTGGCAATCCACCTCCTGGCTGTCTTTGCAGAGTAAAGTATCATTTGGGGAGACCAGGGCAGGCCAGCGACCCCTGCACACCTATTGACAAGAGCCAAGACTTGAAAGTAAAAACACAGTGTCATGGTGTGTGATCCTTTTAATGTCATGTTGGAGTCTGTTGGCTAGTATCTTGTTGAGGATTTTTGCATCTAAGTTCATCGGTGATATTGCTCTCCAGTTTTCTTTTCTTGTAGTATCTTTGTCTGGTTTGGGGATCAGGTGGATGGCTTCGTACAATGAGTTTGGGAGTGTTCTTTCCTCTGCAGTGTTTTGGAAGCGTTTGCAGAACCATGTGTACTTTAGAGAGACACGGGTGCCCCAGCTGTCACTAGCCACCTATTGACAACAGCCAAGTCTTGAAAGTAAAGACACAATGTCCATCCCCAGATGAATGGAAAGTGAAGAGATGGTACACATAGAGCATGGAATACTGCTCAGCCATGAAACAGAATAAAATCCTGCCATTTCCAGCATCTTCGATAGATCCGGAGTTCCCTGTACTCAGCATGGGACGTCCAACAGAGAAAGAGAAAATTCCAACGATAGCACGTATAGGTGGCATCTCAAAGTCGATACCAGGAAAGTAGAAAGCACAAACAGAGTCACAGATTTAGAACGCAAGTACAGGGTTTCGAGAGGGCAAAGGCATGCGGAGGTGGGTTGAATGAGGAGGGTGGGATTAACACATGCATTCTAATATGTATTAAGCAGACGATCCACAACCACCTTCTACAAAGCACAGGGAGCGGTCGGCACCACCCTGGACTAAGCTACGTGGGAAGAGAATGCGAAAGAGAATGGATGTGTATATATATATACATACACGGAGAACTGAATCAAGGTGCTGCACAGCGAAAGTCAACAGCATTGTAAATTCACTAGACATGGACAGAAATTAGAATCTCTATAAAAAGCAAAATGATCGAGATCCAGTATGTTCCTCTCAGGCCTCAGAGAGATGCGCGGGTGTCACTTCCCTGGAGCGTGAGCAGGCTTGGGCACCAAATTTGGAGTGTGGTCACAGTGAGGCAGGTCGGCACGGGAGTGGGTCGCACCAGCGAATTAACCCCTTTGGACCTGTGGTGCCTGGTCCCTTCTGGTTGGCAGCAGTCTCTGTAGATGTAGGTGTGCCCTCCTGCAGCTAAGCCAAGCCCACTGCAGCCAGAGGATGGTGGTCCGACATGCACAACAGTGTTCAAACATCACCTGGTGTCCAGGTCTCCAGCTGGTGGGGTTCCCGCCATTCACCTCCTTCCTTAGAGTCACCCCACTTGCCTCCGACAACACACTCTTCAGGAGGGGTTTGCAGGGGGTGTGATGAATCGAGAGTAGGAAGGGTAACTGGGAGAAGGAGTGAGACACAAGCCCTTAGGTGTCTGTCCGGACACGTTCCTCTCTAATTCACATTCCAAGAACACGCGTGTGCGCAAGGTCTGCGTTCCTGGGGAATCTGACCAGCTGTGGGAAAATGCTGCCGCCTTGTGGCCGCCTCCTGTAACTACAACGTCCCAAAGGGAGCTCAGTGGCCCTTCCTGTTCAAAAGGCCAGCGGGGTTGTAATTGACACCCCCACTGCAAAAATGTCCTGGGGATAGGCACTGGAAAAGAGCCCGAAACAGGATTCATTGGCAACAGGCGGTTTCAAGAGGTAAGTTGAATTCACCATGCATGTTTTGTTTCCCTTTGTGTTGTTTTCTAAGAAAGGCCCAGGAAATATGCTCCACGCCCATGCGAATGGGAGAAATGGAAGTTGAAACGCCTTCGCGGTTTCATCTGGCAGCCGTTAGGATTGCCAGTGTCAATACGTCTGGAAGCAATACCTTCGGGAGAGGGCCTGGAGAAAAGGGAAGCCTCCTAAGCCACTGGTGGTATTGCGCCCTGGTAACAGGCACCACTGAAAACAATCAAGAGATTCCTGCCAAAAACAGAACAAAACCAGAGAGCCGGCCACATGATGTGGCAATCCACCTCCTGGCTGTCTTTGCACAGTAAAGTATCATTTGGGGAGACCAGGGCAGGCCAGCGACCCCTGCACACCTATTGACAAGAGCCAAGGCTTGAAAGTAAAAACACAGTGTCATGGTGTGTGATCCTTTTAATGTCATGTTGGAGTCTGTTGGCTAGTATCTTGTTGAGGATTTTTGCATCTAAGTTCATCGGTGATATTGCTCTCCAGTTTTCTTTTCTTGTAGTATCTTTGTCTGGTTTGCGGATCAGGTGGATGGCTTCGTACAATGAGTTTGGGAGTGTTCTTTCCTCTGCAGTGTTTTGGAAGCGTTTGCAGAACCATGTGTACTTTAGAGAGACACGGGTGCCCCAGCTGTCACTAGCCACCTATTGACAACAGCCAAGTCTTGAAAGTAAAGACACAATGTCCATCCCCAGATGAATGGAAAGTGAAGAGATGGTACACATAGAGCATGGAATACTGCTCAGCCATGAAACAGAATAAAATCCTGCCATTTCCAGCATCTTCGATAGATCCGGAGTTCCCTGTACTCAGCATGGGACGTCCAACAGAGAAAGAGAAAATTCCAACGATAGCACGTATAGGTGGCATCTCAAAGTGGATACCAGGAAAGTAGAAAGCACAAACAGAGTCACAGATTTAGAATGCAAGTACAGGGTTTCGAGAGGGCAAAGGCATGCGGAGGTGGGTTGAATGAGGAGGGTGGGATTAACACATGCATTCTAACATGTATTAAGCAGACGATCCACAACCACCTTCTACAAAGCACAGGGAGCGGTCGGCACCACCCTGGACTAAGCTACGTGGGAAGAGAATGCGAAAGAGAATGGATGTGTATATATATACATACACGGAGAACTGAATCAAGGTGCTGCACAGCGAAAGTCAACAGCATTGTAAATTCACTAGACATGGACAGAAATTGGAATCTCTATAAAAAGCAAAATGATCGAGATCCAGTATGTTCCTTTCAGGCCTCAGAGAGATGCGCGGGTGTCACTTCCCTGGAGTGTGAGCATGCTTGGGCACCAAAGTTGGAGTGTGGTCACAGTGAGGCAGGTCGGCGCGGGAGTGGGTCGCACCAGCGAATTAACCCCTTTGGACCTGTGGTGCCTGGTCCCCTCTGGTGGGCAGCAGTCTCTGTAGATGTAGGTGTGCCCTCCTGCAGCTAAGCCAAGCCCACTGCAGCCAGAGGATGGTGGTCCGACATGCACAACAGTGTTCAAACATCACCTGGTGTCCAGGTCTCCAGCTGGTGGGGTTCCCGCCATTCACCTCCTTCCTTAGAGTCACCCCACTTGCCTCCGACAACACACTCTTCAGGAGGGGTTTGCAGGGGGTGTGATGAATCGAGAGTAGGAAGGGTAAGTGGGAGAAGGAGTGAGACACAAGCCCTTAGGTGTCTGTCCGGACACGTTCCTCTCTAATTCACATTCCAAGAACATGCGTGTGCGCAAGGTCTGCGTTCCTGGGGAATCTGACCAGCTGTGGGAAAATGCTGCCGCCTTGTGGCCGCCTCCTGTAACTACAACGTTCCAAAGGGAGCTCAGTGGCCCTTCCTGTTCAAAAGGCCAGCGGGGTTGTAATTGACACCCCCGCTGCAAAAATGTCCTGGGGATAGGCACTGGAAAAGAGCCCGAAACAGGATTGATTGGCAACAGGCGGTTTCAAGAGGTAAGTTGAATTCACCATGCATGTTTTGTTTCCCTTTGTGTTGTTTTCTAAGAAAGGCCCAGGAAATATGCTCCACGCCCATGCGAATGGGAGAAATGGAAGTTGAAACGCCTACGCGGTTTCACCTGGCGTCCGTTAGGATTGCCAGTGTCAATACGTCTGGAAGCAATACCTTCGGGAGAGGGCCTGGAGAAAAGGGAAGCCTCCTAAGCCACTGGTGGTATTGCACCCTGGTAACAGGCACCACTGAAAACAATCAAGAGATTCCTGCCAAAAACAGAACAAAACCAGAGAGCCGGCCACATGATGTGGCAATCCACCTCCTGGCTGTCTTTGCACAGTAAAGTATCATTTGGGGAGACCAGGGCAGGCCAGCGACCCCTGCACACCTATTGACAAGAGCCAAGGCTTGAAAGTAAAAACACAGTGTCATGGTGTGTGATCCTTTTAATGTCATGTTGGAGTCTGTTGGCTAGTATCTTGTTGAGGATTTTTGCATCTAAGTTAATCAGTGATATTGCTCTCCAGTTTTCTTTTCTTGTAGTATCTTTGTCTGGTTTGGGGATCAGGTGGATGGCTTCGTACAATGAGTTTGGGAGTGTTCTTTCCTCTGCAGTGTTTTGGAAGCGTTTGCAGAACCATGTGTACTTTAGAGAGACACGGGTGCCCCAGCTGTCACTAGCCACCTATTGACAACAGCCAAGTCTTGAAAGTAAAGACACAATGTCCATCCCCAGATGAATGGAAAGTGAAGAGATGGTACACATAGAGCATGGAATACTGCTCAGCCATGAAACAGAATAAAATCCTGCCATTTCCAGCATCTTCGATAGATCCGGAGTTCCCTGTACTCAGCATGGGACGTCCAACAGAGAAAGAGAAAATTCCAACGATAGCACGTATAGGTGGCATCTCAAAGTGGATAGCAGGAAAGTAGAAAGCACAAACAGAGTCACAGATTTAGAATGCAAGTACAGGGTTTCGAGAGGGCAAAGGCATGCGGAGGTGGGTTGAATGAGGAGGGTGGGATTAACACATGCATTCTAACATGTATTAAGCAGACGATCCACAACCACCTTCTACAAAGCAGAGGGAGCGGTCGGCACCACCCTGGACTAAGCTACGTGGGAAGAGAATGCGAAAGAGAATGGATGTGTATATATATACATACACGGAGAACTGAATCAAGGTGCTGCACAGCGAAAGTCAACAGCATTGTAAATTCACTAGACATGGACAGAAATTGGAATCTCTATAAAAAGCAAAATGATCGAGATCCAGTATGTTCCTTTCAGGCCTCAGAGAGATGCGCGGGTGTCACTTCCCTGGAGTGTGAGCAGGCTTGGGCGCCAAAGTTGGAGTGTGGTCACAGTGAGGCAGGTCGCAACAGGAGTGGGTCACACCAGCGAATTAACCCCTTTGGACCTGTGGTGCCTGGTCCCTTCTGGTTGGCAGCAGTCTCTGTAGATGTAGGTGTGCCCTCCTGCAGCTAAGCCAAGCCCACTGCAGCCAGAGGATGGTGGTCTGACATGCACAACAGTGTTCAAACATCACCTGGTGTCCAGGTCTCCAGCTGGTGGGGTTCCCGCCATTCACCTCCTTCCTTAGAGTCACCCCACTTGCCTCCGACAACACACTCTTCAGGAGGGGTTTGCAGGGGGTGTGATGAATCGAGAGTAGGAAGGGTAAGTGGGAGAAGGAGTGAGACACAAGCCCTTAGGTGTCTGTCCGGACACGTTCCTCTCTAATTCACATTCCAAGAACACGCGTGTGCGCAAGGTCTGCGTTCCTGGGGAATCCGACCAGCTGTGGGAAAATGCTGCCGCCTTGTGGCCGCCTCCTGTAACTACAACGTTCCAAAGGGAGCTCAGCGGCCCTTCCTGTTCAAAAGGCCAGCGGGGTTGTAATTGACACCCCCGCTGCAAAAATGTCCTGGGGATAGGCACTGGAAAAGAGCCCGAAACAGGATTGATTGGCAACAGGCGGTTTCAAGAGGTAAGTTGAATTCACCGTGCGTGTTTTGTTTCCCTTTGTGTTGTTTTCTAAGAAAGGCCCAGGAAATATGCTCCACGCCCATGCGAATGGGAGAAATGGAAGTTGAAACGCCTTCGCGGTTTCACCTGGCAGCCGTTAGGATTGCCAGTGTCAATACGTCTGGAAGCAATACCTTCGGGAGAGGGCCTGTAGAAAAGGGAAGCCTCCTAAGCCATTGGTGGTATTGCGCCCTGGTAACAGGCACCACTGAAAGCAATCAAGAGATTCCTGCCAAAAACAAAACAAAACCAGAGAGCCGGCCACATGAAGTGGCAATCCACCTCCTGGCTGTCTTTGCACAGTAAAGTATCATTTGGGGAGACCAGGGCAGGCCAGCGACCCCTGCACACCTATTGACAAGAGCCAAGACTTGAAAGTAAAAACACAGTGTCATGGTGTGTGATCCTTTTAATGTCATGTTGGAGTCTGTTGGCTTGTATCTTGTTGAGGATTTTTGCATCTAAGTTCATCGGTGATATTGCTCTCCAGTTTTCTTTTCTTGTAGTATCTTTGTCTGGTTTGGGGATCAGGTGGATGGCTTCGTACAATGAGTTTGGGAGTGTTCTTTCCTCTGCAGTGTTTTGGAAGCGTTTGCAGAACCATGTGTACTTTAGAGAGACACGGGTGCCCCAGCTGTCACTAGCCACCTATTGACAACAGCCAAGTCTTGAAAGTAAAGACACAATGTCCATCCCCAGATGAATGGAAAGTGAAGAGATGGTACACATAGAGCATGGAATACTGCTCAGCCATGAAACAGAATAAAATCCTGCCATTTCCAGCATCTTCGATAGATCCGGAGTTCCCTGTACTCAGCATGGGACGTCCAACAGAGAAAGAGAAAATTCCAACGATAGCACGTATAGGTGGCATCTCAAAGTCGATACCAGGAAAGTAGAAAGCACAAACAGAGTCACAGATTTAGAACGCAAGTACAGGGTTTCGAGAGGGCAAAGGCATGCGGAGGTGGGTTGAATGAGGAGGGTGGGATTAACACATGCATTCTAATATGTATTAAGCAGATGATCCACAACCACCTTCTACAAAGCACAGGGAGCGGTCGGCACCACCCTGGACTAAGCTACGTGGGAAGAGAATGCGAAAGAGAATGGATGTGTATATATATATACATACACGGAGAACTGAATCAAGGTGCTGCACAGCGAAAGTCAACAGCATTGTAAATTCACTAGACATGGACAGAAATTAGAATCTCTATAAAAAGCAAAATGATCGAGATCCAGTATGTTCCTCTCAGGCCTCAGAGAGATGCGCGGGTGTCACTTCCCTGGAGCGTGAGCAGGCTTGGGCACCAAATTTGGAGTGTGGTCACAGTGAGGCAGGTCGGCACGGGAGTGGGTCGCACCAGCGAATTAACCCCTTTGGACCTGTGGTGCCTGGTCCCTTCTGGTTGGCAGCAGTCTCTGTAGATGTAGGTGTGCCCTCCTGCAGCTAAGCCAAGCCCACTGCAGCCAGAGGATGGTGGTCCGACATGCACAACAGTGTTCAAACATCACCTGGTGTCCAGGTCTCCAGCTGGTGGGGTTCCCGCCATTCACCTCCTTCCTTAGAGTCACCCCACTTGCCTCCGACAACACACTCTTCAGGAGGGGTTTGCAGGGGGTGTGATGAATCGAGAGTAGGAAGGGTAACTGGGAGAAGGAGTGAGACACAAGCCCTTAGGTGTCTGTCCGGACACGTTCCTCTCTAATTCACATTCCAAGAACACGCGTGTGCGCAAGGTCTGCGTTCCTGGGGAATCCGACCAGCTGTGGGAAAATGCTGCCGCCTTGTGGCCGCCTCCTGTAACTACAACGTTCCAAAGGGAGCTCAGCGGCCCTTCCTGTTCAAAAGGCCAGCGGGGTTGTAATTGACACCCCCGCTGCAAAAATGTCCTGGGGATAGGCACTGGAAAAGAGCCCGAAACAGGATTGATTGGCAACAGGCGGTTTCAAGAGGTAAGTTGAATTCACCGTGCGTGTTTTGTTTCCCTTTGTGTTGTTTTCTAAGAAAGGCCCAGGAAATATGCTCCACGCCCATGCGAATGGGAGAAATGGAAGTTGAAACGCCTTCGCGGTTTCACCTGGCAGCCGTTAGGATTGCCAGTGTCAATACGTCTGGAAGCAATACCTTCGGGAGAGGGCCTGGAGAAAAGGGAAGCCTCCTAAGCCACTGGTGGTATTGCGCCCTGGTAACAGGCACCACTGAAAGCAATCAAGAGATTCCTGCCAAAAACAAAACAAAACCAGAGAGCCGGAGACATGAAGTGGCAATCCACCTCCTGGCTGTCTTTGCAGAGTAAAGTATCATTTGGGGAGACCAGGGCAGGCCAGCGACCCCTGCACACCTATTGACAAGAGCCAAGACTTGAAAGTAAAAACACAGTGTCATGGTGTGTGATCCTTTTAATGTCATGTTGGAGTCTGTTGGCTAGTATCTTGTTGAGGATTTTTGCATCTAAGTTCATCGGTGATATTGCTCTCCAGTTTTCTTTTCTTGTAGTATCTTTGTCTGGTTTGGGGATCAGGTGGATGGCTTCGTACAATGAGTTTGGGAGTGTTCTTTCCTCTGCAGTGTTTTGGAAGCGTTTGCAGAACCATGTGTACTTTAGAGAGACACGGGTGCCCCAGCTGTCACTAGCCACCTATTGACAACAGCCAAGTCTTGAAAGTAAAGACACAATGTCCATCCCCAGATGAATGGAAAGTGAAGAGATGGTACACATAGAGCATGGAATACTGCTCAGCCATGAAACAGAATAAAATCCTGCCATTTCCAGCATCTTCGATAGATCCGGAGTTCCCTGTACTCAGCATGGGACGTCCAACAGAGAAAGAGAAAATTCCAACGATAGCACGTATAGGTGGCATCTCAAAGTCGATACCAGGAAAGTAGAAAGCACAAACAGAGTCACAGATTTAGAACGCAAGTACAGGGTTTCGAGAGGGCAAAGGCATGCGGAGGTGGGTTGAATGAGGAGGGTGGGATTAACACATGCATTCTAATATGTATTAAGCAGACGATCCACAACCACCTTCTACAAAGCACAGGGAGCGGTCGGCACCACCCTGGACTAAGCTACGTGGGAAGAGAATGCGAAAGAGAATGGATGTGTATATATATATACATACACGGAGAACTGAATCAAGGTGCTGCACAGCGAAAGTCAACAGCATTGTAAATTCACTAGACATGGACAGAAATTGGAATCTCTATAAAAAGCAAAATGATCGAGATCCAGTATGTTCCTTTCAGGCCTCAGAGAGATGCGCGGGTGTCACTTCCCTGGAGTGTGAGCATGCTTGGGCACCAAAGTTGGAGTGTGGTCACAGTGAGGCAGGTCGGCGCGGGAGTGGGTCGCACCAGCGAATTAACCCCTTTGGACCTGTGGTGCCTGGTCCCCTCTGGTGGGCAGCAGTCTCTGTAGATGTAGGTGTGCCCTCCTGCAGCTAAGCCAAGCCCACTGCAGCCAGAGGATGGTGGTCCGACATGCACAACAGTGTTCAAACATCACCTGGTGTCCAGGTCTCCAGCTGGTGGGGTTCCCGCCATTCACCTCCTTCCTTAGAGTCACCCCACTTGCCTCCGACAACACACTCTTCAGGAGGGGTTTGCAGGGGGTGTGATGAATCGAGAGTAGGAAGGGTAAGTGGGAGAAGGAGTGAGACACAAGCCCTTAGGTGTCTGTCCGGACACGTTCCTCTCTAATTCACATTCCAAGAACATGCGTGTGCGCAAGGTCTGCGTTCCTGGGGAATCTGACCAGCTGTGGGAAAATGCTGCCGCCTTGTGGCCGCCTCCTGTAACTACAACGTTCCAAAGGGAGCTCAGTGGCCCTTCCTGTTCAAAAGGCCAGCGGGGTTGTAATTGACACCCCCGCTGCAAAAATGTCCTGGGGATAGGCACTGGAAAAGAGCCTGAAACAGGATTGATTGGCAACAGGCGGTTTCAAGAGGTAAGTTGAATTCACCATGCATGTTTTGTTTCCCTTTGTGTTGTTTTCTAAGAAAGGCCCAGGAAATATGCTCCACGCCCATGCGAATGGGAGAAATGGAAGTTGAAACGCCTACGCGGTTTCACCTGGCGGCCGTTAGGATTGCCAGTGTCAATACGTCTGGAAGCAATACCTTCGGGAGAGGGCCTGGAGAAAAGGGAAGCCTCCTAAGCCACTGGTGGTATTGCACCCTGGTAACAGGCACCACTGAAAACAATCAAGAGATTCCTGCCAAAAACAGAACAAAACCAGAGAGCCGGCCACATGATGTGGCAATCCACCTCCTGGCTGTCTTTGCACAGTAAAGTATCATTTGGGGAGACCAGGGCAGGCCAGCGACCCCTGCACACCTATTGACAAGAGCCAAGGCTTGAAAGTAAAAACACAGTGTCATGGTGTGTGATCCTTTTAATGTCATGTTGGAGTCTGTTGGCTAGTATCTTGTTGAGGATTTTTGCATCTAAGTTAATCAGTGATATTGCTCTCCAGTTTTCTTTTCTTGTAGTATCTTTGTCTGGTTTGGGGATCAGGTGGATGGCTTCGTACAATGAGTTTGGGAGTGTTCTTTCCTCTGCAGTGTTTTGGAAGCGTTTGCAGAACCATGTGTACTTTAGAGAGACACGGGTGCCCCAGCTGTCACTAGCCACCTATTGACAACAGCCAAGTCTTGAAAGTAAAGACACAATGTCCATCCCCAGATGAATGGAAAGTGAAGAGATGGTACACATAGAGCATGGAATACTGCTCAGCCATGAAACAGAATAAAATCCTGCCATTTCCAGCATCTTCGATAGATCCGGAGTTCCCTGTACTCAGCATGGGACGTCCAACAGAGAAAGAGAAAATTCCAACGATAGCACGTATAGGTGGCATCTCAAAGTGGATACCAGGAAAGTAGAAAGCACAAACAGAGTCACAGATTTAGAATGCAAGTACAGGGTTTCGAGAGGGCAAAGGCATGCGGAGGTGGGTTGAATGAGGAGGGTGGGATTAACACATGCATTCTAACATGTATTAAGCAGACGATCCACAACCACCTTCTACAAAGCACAGGGAGCGGTCGGCACCACCCTGGACTAAGCTACGTGGGAAGAGAATGCGAAAGAGAATGGATGTGTATATATATACATACACGGAGAACTGAATCAAGGTGCTGCACAGCGAAAGTCAACAGCATTGTAAATTCACTAGACATGGACAGAAATTGGAATCTCTATAAAAAGCAAAATGATCGAGATCCAGTATGTTCCTTTCAGGCCTCAGAGAGATGCGCGGGTGTCACTTCCCTGGAGTGTGAGCAGGCTTGGGCGCCAAAGTTGGAGTGTGGTCACAGTGAGGCAGGTCGGCGCGGGAGTGGGTCGCACCAGCGAATTAATCCCTTTGGACCTGTGGTGCCTGGTCCCTTCTGGTTGGCAGCAGTCTCTGTAGATGTAGGTGTGCCCTCCTGCAGCTAAGCCAAGCCCACTGCAGCCAGAGGATGGTGGTCCGACATGCACAACAGTGTTCAAACATCACCTGGTGTCCAGGTCTCCAGCTGGTGGGGTTCCCGCCATTCACCTCCTTCCTTAGAGTCACCCCACTTGCCTCCGACAACACACTCTTCAGGAGGGGTTTGCAGGGGGTGTGATGAATCGAGAGTGGGAAGGGTAAGTGGGAGAAGGAGTGAGACACAAGCCCTTAGGTGTCTGTTCGGAAACATTCCTCTCTAATTCACGTTCCAAGAACACGCGTGTGCGCAAGGTCTGCGTTCCTGGGGAATCCGACCAGCTGTGGGAAAATGCTGCCGCCTTGTGGCCGCCTCCTGTAACTACAACGTTCCAAAGGGAGCTCAGCGGCCCTTCCTGTTCAAAAGGCCAGCGGGGTTGTAATTGACACCCCCGCTGCAAAAATGTCCTGGGGATAGGCACTGGAAAAGAGCCCGAAACAGGATTGATTGGCAACAGGCGGTTTCAAGAGGTAAGTTGAATTCACCATGCATGTTTTGTTTCCCTTTGTGTTGTTTTCTAAGAAAGGCCCAGGAAATATGCTCCACGCCCATGCGAATGGGAGAAATGGAAGTTGCAACGCCTTCGCGGTTTCACCTGGCGGCCGTTAGGATTGCCAGTGTCAATACGTCTGGAAGCAATACCTTCGGGAGAGGGCCTGGAGAAAAGGGAAGCCTCCTAAGCCACTGGTGGTATTGCGCCCTGGTAACAGGCACCACTGAAAACAATCAAGAGATTCCTGCCAAAAACAGAACAAAACCAGAGAGCCGGCCACATGATGTGGCAATCCACCTCCTGGCTGTCTTTGCACAGTAAAGTATCATTTGGGGAGACCAGGGCAGGCCAGCGACCCCTGCACACCTATTGACAAGAGCCAAGGCTTGAAAGTAAAAACACAGTGTCATGGTGTGTGATCCTTTTAATGTCATGTTGGAGTCTGTTGGCTAGTATCTTGTTGAGGATTTTTGCATCTAAGTTCATCGGTGATATTGCTCTCCAGTTTTCTTTTCTTGTAGTATCTTTGTCTGGTTTGGGGATCAGGTGGATGGCTTCGTACAATGAGTTTGGGAGTGTTCTTTCCTCTGCAGTGTTTTGGAAGCGTTTGCAGAACCATGTGTACTTTAGAGAGACACGGGTGCCCCAGCTGTCACTAGCCACCTATTGACAACAGCCAAGTCTGGAAAGTAAAGACACAATGTCCATCCCCAGATGAATGGAAAGTGAAGAGATGGTACACATAGAGCATGGAATACTGCTCAGCCATGAAACAGAATAAAATCCTGCCATTTCCAGCATCTTCGATAGATCCGGAGTTCCCTGTACTCAGCATGGGACGTCCAACAGAGAAAGAGAAAATTCCAACGATAGCACGTATAGGTGGCATCTCAAAGTGGATAGCAGGAAAGTAGAAAGCACAAACAGAGTCACAGATTTAGAATGCAAGTACAGGGTTTCGAGAGGGCAAAGGCATGCGGAGGTGGGTTGAATGAGGAGGGTGGGATTAACACATGCATTCTAACATGTATTAAGCAGACGATCCACAACCACCTTCTACAAAGCACAGGGAGCGGTCGGCACCACCCTGGACTAAGCTACGTGGGAAGAGAATGCGAAAGAGAATGGATGTGTATATATATACATACACGGAGAACTGAATCAAGGTGCTGCACAGCGAAAGTCAACAGCATTGTAAATTCACTAGACATGGACAGAAATTGGAATCTCTATAAAAAGCAAAATGATCGAGATCCAGTATGTTCCTTTCAGGCCTCAGAGAGATGCGCGGGTGTCACTTCCCTGGAGTGTGAGCAGGCTTGGGCGCCAAAGTTGGAGTGTGGTCACAGTGAGGCAGGTCGCAACAGGAGTGGGTCACACCAGCGAATTAACCCCTTTGGACCTGTGGTGCCTGGTCCCTTCTGGTTGGCAGCAGTCTCTGTAGATGTAGGTGTGCCCTCCTGCAGCTAAGCCAAGCCCACTGCAGCCAGAGGATGGTGGTCTGACATGCACAACAGTGTTCAAACATCACCTGGTGTCCAGGTCTCCAGCTGGTGGGGTTCCCGCCATTCACCTCCTTCCTTAGAGTCACCCCACTTGCCTCCGACAACACACTCTTCAGGAGGGGTTTGCAGGGGGTGTGATGAATCGAGAGTAGGAAGGGTAAGTGGGAGAAGGAGTGAGACACAAGCCCTTAGGTGTCTGTCCGGACACGTTCCTCTCTAATTCACATTCCAAGAACACGCGTGTGCGCAAGGTCTGCGTTCCTGGGGAATCCGACCAGCTGTGGGAAAATGCTGCCGCCTTGTGGCCGCCTCCTGTAACTACAACGTTCCAAAGGGAGCTCAGCGGCCCTTCCTGTTCAAAAGGCCAGCGGGGTTGTAATTGACACCCCCGCTGCAAAAATGTCCTGGGGATAGGCACTGGAAAAGAGCCCGAAACAGGATTGATTGGCAACAGGCGGTTTCAAGAGGTAAGTTGAATTCACCGTGCGTGTTTTGTTTCCCTTTGTGTTGTTTTCTAAGAAAGGCCCAGGAAATATGCTCCACGCCCATGCGAATGGGAGAAATGGAAGTTGAAACGCCTTCGCGGTTTCACCTGGCAGCCGTTAGGATTGCCAGTGTCAATACGTCTGGAAGCAATACCTTCGGGAGAGGGCCTGTAGAAAAGGGAAGCCTCCTAAGCCATTGGTGGTATTGCGCCCTGGTAACAGGCACCACTGAAAGCAATCAAGAGATTCCTGCCAAAAACAAAACAAAACCAGAGAGCCGGCCACATGAAGTGGCAATCCACCTCCTGGCTGTCTTTGCACAGTAAAGTATCATTTGGGGAGACCAGGGCAGGCCAGCGACCCCTGCACACCTATTGACAAGAGCCAAGACTTGAAAGTAAAAACACAGTGTCATGGTGTGTGATCCTTTTAATGTCATGTTGGAGTCTGTTGGCTTGTATCTTGTTGAGGATTTTTGCATCTAAGTTCATCGGTGATATTGCTCTCCAGTTTTCTTTTCTTGTAGTATCTTTGTCTGGTTTGGGGATCAGGTGGATGGCTTCGTACAATGAGTTTGGGAGTGTTCTTTCCTCTGCAGTGTTTTGGAAGCGTTTGCAGAACCATGTGTACTTTAGAGAGACACGGGTGCCCCAGCTGTCACTAGCCACCTATTGACAACAGCCAAGTCTTGAAAGTAAAGACACAATGTCCATCCCCAGATGAATGGAAAGTGAAGAGATGGTACACATAGAGCATGGAATACTGCTCAGCCATGAAACAGAATAAAATCCTGCCATTTCCAGCATCTTCGATAGATCCGGAGTTCCCTGTACTCAGCATGGGACGTCCAACAGAGAAAGAGAAAATTCCAACGATAGCACGTATAGGTGGCATCTCAAAGTCGATACCAGGAAAGTAGAAAGCACAAACAGAGTCACAGATTTAGAACGCAAGTACAGGGTTTCGAGAGGGCAAAGGCATGCGGAGGTGGGTTGAATGAGGAGGGTGGGATTAACACATGCATTCTAATATGTATTAAGCAGATGATCCACAACCACCTTCTACAAAGCACAGGGAGCGGTCGGCACCACCCTGGACTAAGCTACGTGGGAAGAGAATGCGAAAGAGAATGGATGTGTATATATATATACATACACGGAGAACTGAATCAAGGTGCTGCACAGCGAAAGTCAACAGCATTGTAAATTCACTAGACATGGACAGAAATTAGAATCTCTATAAAAAGCAAAATGATCGAGATCCAGTATGTTCCTCTCAGGCCTCAGAGAGATGCGCGGGTGTCACTTCCCTGGAGCGTGAGCAGGCTTGGGCACCAAATTTGGAGTGTGGTCACAGTGAGGCAGGTCGGCACGGGAGTGGGTCGCACCAGCGAATTAACCCCTTTGGACCTGTGGTGCCTGGTCCCTTCTGGTTGGCAGCAGTCTCTGTAGATGTAGGTGTGCCCTCCTGCAGCTAAGCCAAGCCCACTGCAGCCAGAGGATGGTGGTCCGACATGCACAACAGTGTTCAAACATCACCTGGTGTCCAGGTCTCCAGCTGGTGGGGTTCCCGCCATTCACCTCCTTCCTTAGAGTCACCCCACTTGCCTCCGACAACACACTCTTCAGGAGGGGTTTGCAGGGGGTGTGATGAATCGAGAGTAGGAAGGGTAACTGGGAGAAGGAGTGAGACACAAGCCCTTAGGTGTCTGTCCGGACACGTTCCTCTCTAATTCACATTCCAAGAACACGCGTGTGCGCAAGGTCTGCGTTCCTGGGGAATCCGACCAGCTGTGGGAAAATGCTGCCGCCTTGTGGCCGCCTCCTGTAACTACAACGTTCCAAAGGGAGCTCAGCGGCCCTTCCTGTTCAAAAGGCCAGCGGGGTTGTAATTGACACCCCCGCTGCAAAAATGTCCTGGGGATAGGCACTGGAAAAGAGCCCGAAACAGGATTGATTGGCAACAGGCGGTTTCAAGAGGTAAGTTGAATTCACCGTGCGTGTTTTGTTTCCCTTTGTGTTGTTTTCTAAGAAAGGCCCAGGAAATATGCTCCACGCCCATGCGAATGGGAGAAATGGAAGTTGAAACGCCTTCGCGGTTTCACCTGGCAGCCGTTAGGATTGCCAGTGTCAATACGTCTGGAAGCAATACCTTCGGGAGAGGGCCTGGAGAAAAGGGAAGCCTCCTAAGCCACTGGTGGTATTGCGCCCTGGTAACAGGCACCACTGAAAGCAATCAAGAGATTCCTGCCAAAAACAAAACAAAACCAGAGAGCCGGAGACATGAAGTGGCAATCCACCTCCTGGCTGTCTTTGCAGAGTAAAGTATCATTTGGGGAGACCAGGGCAGGCCAGCGACCCCTGCACACCTATTGACAAGAGCCAAGACTTGAAAGTAAAAACACAGTGTCATGGTGTGTGATCCTTTTAATGTCATGTTGGAGTCTGTTGGCTAGTATCTTGTTGAGGATTTTTGCATCTAAGTTCATCGGTGATATTGCTCTCCAGTTTTCTTTTCTTGTAGTATCTTTGTCTGGTTTGGGGATCAGGTGGATGGCTTCGTACAATGAGTTTGGGAGTGTTCTTTCCTCTGCAGTGTTTTGGAAGCGTTTGCAGAACCATGTGTACTTTAGAGAGACACGGGTGCCCCAGCTGTCACTAGCCACCTATTGACAACAGCCAAGTCTTGAAAGTAAAGACACAATGTCCATCCCCAGATGAATGGAAAGTGAAGAGATGGTACACATAGAGCATGGAATACTGCTCAGCCATGAAACAGAATAAAATCCTGCCATTTCCAGCATCTTCGATAGATCCGGAGTTCCCTGTACTCAGCATGGGACGTCCAACAGAGAAAGAGAAAATTCCAACGATAGCACGTATAGGTGGCATCTCAAAGTCGATACCAGGAAAGTAGAAAGCACAAACAGAGTCACAGATTTAGAACGCAAGTACAGGGTTTCGAGAGGGCAAAGGCATGCGGAGGTGGGTTGAATGAGGAGGGTGGGATTAACACATGCATTCTAATATGTATTAAGCAGACGATCCACAACCACCTTCTACAAAGCACAGGGAGCGGTCGGCACCACCCTGGACTAAGCTACGTGGGAAGAGAATGCGAAAGAGAATGGATGTGTATATATATATACATACACGGAGAACTGAATCAAGGTGCTGCACAGCGAAAGTCAACAGCATTGTAAATTCACTAGACATGGACAGAAATTGGAATCTCTATAAAAAGCAAAATGATCGAGATCCAGTATGTTCCTTTCAGGCCTCAGAGAGATGCGCGGGTGTCACTTCCCTGGAGTGTGAGCATGCTTGGGCACCAAAGTTGGAGTGTGGTCACAGTGAGGCAGGTCGGCGCGGGAGTGGGTCGCACCAGCGAATTAACCCCTTTGGACCTGTGGTGCCTGGTCCCCTCTGGTGGGCAGCAGTCTCTGTAGATGTAGGTGTGCCCTCCTGCAGCTAAGCCAAGCCCACTGCAGCCAGAGGATGGTGGTCCGACATGCACAACAGTGTTCAAACATCACCTGGTGTCCAGGTCTCCAGCTGGTGGGGTTCCCGCCATTCACCTCCTTCCTTAGAGTCACCCCACTTGCCTCCGACAACACACTCTTCAGGAGGGGTTTGCAGGGGGTGTGATGAATCGAGAGTAGGAAGGGTAAGTGGGAGAAGGAGTGAGACACAAGCCCTTAGGTGTCTGTCCGGACACGTTCCTCTCTAATTCACATTCCAAGAACATGCGTGTGCGCAAGGTCTGCGTTCCTGGGGAATCTGACCAGCTGTGGGAAAATGCTGCCGCCTTGTGGCCGCCTCCTGTAACTACAACGTTCCAAAGGGAGCTCAGTGGCCCTTCCTGTTCAAAAGGCCAGCGGGGTTGTAATTGACACCCCCGCTGCAAAAATGTCCTGGGGATAGGCACTGGAAAAGAGCCTGAAACAGGATTGATTGGCAACAGGCGGTTTCAAGAGGTAAGTTGAATTCACCATGCATGTTTTGTTTCCCTTTGTGTTGTTTTCTAAGAAAGGCCCAGGAAATATGCTCCACGCCCATGCGAATGGGAGAAATGGAAGTTGAAACGCCTACGCGGTTTCACCTGGCGGCCGTTAGGATTGCCAGTGTCAATACGTCTGGAAGCAATACCTTCGGGAGAGGGCCTGGAGAAAAGGGAAGCCTCCTAAGCCACTGGTGGTATTGCACCCTGGTAACAGGCACCACTGAAAACAATCAAGAGATTCCTGCCAAAAACAGAACAAAACCAGAGAGCCGGCCACATGATGTGGCAATCCACCTCCTGGCTGTCTTTGCACAGTAAAGTATCATTTGGGGAGACCAGGGCAGGCCAGCGACCCCTGCACACCTATTGACAAGAGCCAAGGCTTGAAAGTAAAAACACAGTGTCATGGTGTGTGATCCTTTTAATGTCATGTTGGAGTCTGTTGGCTAGTATCTTGTTGAGGATTTTTGCATCTAAGTTAATCAGTGATATTGCTCTCCAGTTTTCTTTTCTTGTAGTATCTTTGTCTGGTTTGGGGATCAGGTGGATGGCTTCGTACAATGAGTTTGGGAGTGTTCTTTCCTCTGCAGTGTTTTGGAAGCGTTTGCAGAACCATGTGTACTTTAGAGAGACACGGGTGCCCCAGCTGTCACTAGCCACCTATTGACAACAGCCAAGTCTTGAAAGTAAAGACACAATGTCCATCCCCAGATGAATGGAAAGTGAAGAGATGGTACACATAGAGCATGGAATACTGCTCAGCCATGAAACAGAATAAAATCCTGCCATTTCCAGCATCTTCGATAGATCCGGAGTTCCCTGTACTCAGCATGGGACGTCCAACAGAGAAAGAGAAAATTCCAACGATAGCACGTATAGGTGGCATCTCAAAGTGGATACCAGGAAAGTAGAAAGCACAAACAGAGTCACAGATTTAGAATGCAAGTACAGGGTTTCGAGAGGGCAAAGGCATGCGGAGGTGGGTTGAATGAGGAGGGTGGGATTAACACATGCATTCTAACATGTATTAAGCAGACGATCCACAACCACCTTCTACAAAGCACAGGGAGCGGTCGGCACCACCCTGGACTAAGCTACGTGGGAAGAGAATGCGAAAGAGAATGGATGTGTATATATATACATACACGGAGAACTGAATCAAGGTGCTGCACAGCGAAAGTCAACAGCATTGTAAATTCACTAGACATGGACAGAAATTGGAATCTCTATAAAAAGCAAAATGATCGAGATCCAGTATGTTCCTTTCAGGCCTCAGAGAGATGCGCGGGTGTCACTTCCCTGGAGTGTGAGCAGGCTTGGGCGCCAAAGTTGGAGTGTGGTCACAGTGAGGCAGGTCGGCGCGGGAGTGGGTCGCACCAGCGAATTAATCCCTTTGGACCTGTGGTGCCTGGTCCCTTCTGGTTGGCAGCAGTCTCTGTAGATGTAGGTGTGCCCTCCTGCAGCTAAGCCAAGCCCACTGCAGCCAGAGGATGGTGGTCCGACATGCACAACAGTGTTCAAACATCACCTGGTGTCCAGGTCTCCAGCTGGTGGGGTTCCCGCCATTCACCTCCTTCCTTAGAGTCACCCCACTTGCCTCCGACAACACACTCTTCAGGAGGGGTTTGCAGGGGGTGTGATGAATCGAGAGTGGGAAGGGTAAGTGGGAGAAGGAGTGAGACACAAGCCCTTAGGTGTCTGTTCGGAAACATTCCTCTCTAATTCACGTTCCAAGAACACGCGTGTGCGCAAGGTCTGCGTTCCTGGGGAATCCGACCAGCTGTGGGAAAATGCTGCCGCCTTGTGGCCGCCTCCTGTAACTACAACGTTCCAAAGGGAGCTCAGCGGCCCTTCCTGTTCAAAAGGCCAGCGGGGTTGTAATTGACACCCCCGCTGCAAAAATGTCCTGGGGATAGGCACTGGAAAAGAGCCCGAAACAGGATTGATTGGCAACAGGCGGTTTCAAGAGGTAAGTTGAATTCACCATGCATGTTTTGTTTCCCTTTGTGTTGTTTTCTAAGAAAGGCCCAGGAAATATGCTCCACGCCCATGCGAATGGGAGAAATGGAAGTTGCAACGCCTTCGCGGTTTCACCTGGCGGCCGTTAGGATTGCCAGTGTCAATACGTCTGGAAGCAACACCTTCGGGAGAGGGCCTGGAGAAAAGGGAAGCCTCCTAAGCCACTGGTGGTATTGCGCCCTGGTAACAGGCACCACTGAAAACAATCAAGAGATTCCTGCCAAAAACAGAACAAAACCAGAGAGCCGGCCACATGATGTGGCAATCCACCTCCTGGCTGTCTTTGCACAGTAAAGTATCATTTGGGGAGACCAGGGCAGGCCAGCGACCCCTGCACACCTATTGACAAGAGCCAAGGCTTGAAAGTAAAAACACAGTGTCATGGTGTGTGATCCTTTTAATGTCATGTTGGAGTCTGTTGGCTAGTATCTTGTTGAGGATTTTTGCATCTAAGTTCATCGGTGATATTGCTCTCCAGTTTTCTTTTCTTGTAGTATCTTTGTCTGGTTTGGGGATCAGGTGGATGGCTTCGTACAATGAGTTTGGGAGTGTTCTTTCCTCTGCAGTGTTTTGGAAGCGTTTGCAGAACCATGTGTACTTTAGAGAGACACGGGTGCCCCAGCTGTCACTAGCCACCTATTGACAACAGCCAAGTCTGGAAAGTAAAGACACAATGTCCATCCCCAGATGAATGGAAAGTGAAGAGATGGTACACATAGAGCATGGAATACTGCTCAGCCATGAAACAGAATAAAATCCTGCCATTTCCAGCATCTTCGATAGATCCGGAGTTCCCTGTACTCAGCATGGGACGTCCAACAGAGAAAGAGAAAATTCCAACGATAGCACGTATAGGTGGCATCTCAAAGTCGATACCAGGAAAGTAGAAAGCACAAACAGAGTCACAGATTTAGAACGCAAGTACAGGGTTTCGAGAGGGCAAAGGCATGCGGAGGTGGGTTGAATGAGGAGGGTGGGATTAACACATGCATTCTAATATGTATTAAGCAGATGATCCACAACCACCTTCTACAAAGCACAGGGAGCGGTCGGCACCACCCTGGACTAAGCTACGTGGGAAGAGAATGCGAAAGAGAATGGATGTGTATATATATATACATACACGGAGAACTGAATCAAGGTGCTGCACAGCGAAAGTCAACAGCATTGTAAATTCACTAGACATGGACAGAAATTAGAATCTCTATAAAAAGCAAAATGATCGAGATCCAGTATGTTCCTCTCAGGCCTCAGAGAGATGCGCGGGTGTCACTTCCCTGGAGCGTGAGCAGGCTTGGGCACCAAATTTGGAGTGTGGTCACAGTGAGGCAGGTCGGCACGGGAGTGGGTCGCACCAGCGAATTAACCCCTTTGGACCTGTGGTGCCTGGTCCCTTCTGGTTGGCAGCAGTCTCTGTAGATGTAGGTGTGCCCTCCTGCAGCTAAGCCAAGCCCACTGCAGCCAGAGGATGGTGGTCCGACATGCACAACAGTGTTCAAACATCACCTGGTGTCCAGGTCTCCAGCTGGTGGGGTTCCCGCCATTCACCTCCTTCCTTAGAGTCACCCCACTTGCCTCCGACAACACACTCTTCAGGAGGGGTTTGCAGGGGGTGTGATGAATCGAGAGTAGGAAGGGTAACTGGGAGAAGGAGTGAGACACAAGCCCTTAGGTGTCTGTCCGGACACGTTCCTCTCTAATTCACATTCCAAGAACACGCGTGTGCGCAAGGTCTGCGTTCCTGGGGAATCCGACCAGCTGTGGGAAAATGCTGCCGCCTTGTGGCCGCCTCCTGTAACTACAACGTTCCAAAGGGAGCTCAGCGGCCCTTCCTGTTCAAAAGGCCAGCGGGGTTGTAATTGACACCCCCGCTGCAAAAATGTCCTGGGGATAGGCACTGGAAAAGAGCCCGAAACAGGATTGATTGGCAACAGGCGGTTTCAAGAGGTAAGTTGAATTCACCGTGCGTGTTTTGTTTCCCTTTGTGTTGTTTTCTAAGAAAGGCCCAGGAAATATGCTCCACGCCCATGCGAATGGGAGAAATGGAAGTTGAAACGCCTTCGCGGTTTCACCTGGCAGCCGTTAGGATTGCCAGTGTCAATACGTCTGGAAGCAATACCTTCGGGAGAGGGCCTGGAGAAAAGGGAAGCCTCCTAAGCCACTGGTGGTATTGCGCCCTGGTAACAGGCACCACTGAAAGCAATCAAGAGATTCCTGCCAAAAACAAAACAAAACCAGAGAGCCGGCCACATGAAGTGGCAATCCACCTCCTGGCTGTCTTTGCACAGTAAAGTATCATTTGGGGAGACCAGGGCAGGCCAGCGACCCCTGCACACCTATTGACAAGAGCCAAGACTTGAAAGTAAAAACACAGTGTCATGGTGTGTGATCCTTTTAATGTCATGTTGGAGTCTGTTGGCTAGTATCTTGTTGAGGATTTTTGCATCTAAGTTCATCGGTGATATTGCTCTCCAGTTTTCTTTTCTTGTAGTATCTTTGTCTGGTTTGGGGATCAGGTGGATGGCTTCGTACAATGAGTTTGGGAGTGTTCTTTCCTCTGCAGTGTTTTGGAAGCGTTTGCAGAACCATGTGTACTTTAGAGAGACACGGGTGCCCCAGCTGTCACTAGCCACCTATTGACAACAGCCAAGTCTTGAAAGTAAAGACACAATGTCCATCCCCAGATGAATGGAAAGTGAAGAGATGGTACACATAGAGCATGGAATACTGCTCAGCCATGAAACAGAATAAAATCCTGCCATTTCCAGCATCTTCGATAGATCCGGAGTTCCCTGTACTCAGCATGGGACGTCCAACAGAGAAAGAGAAAATTCCAACGATAGCACGTATAGGTGGCATCTCAAAGTCGATACCAGGAAAGTAGAAAGCACAAACAGAGTCACAGATTTAGAACGCAAGTACAGGGTTTCGAGAGGGCAAAGGCATGCGGAGGTGGGTTGAATGAGGAGGGTGGGATTAACACATGCATTCTAATATGTATTAAGCAGATGATCCACAACCACCTTCTACAAAGCACAGGGAGCGGTCGGCACCACCCTGGACTAAGCTACGTGGGAAGAGAATGCGAAAGAGAATGGATGTGTATATATATATACATACACGGAGAATTGAATCAAGGTGCTGCACAGCGAAAGTCAACAGCATTGTAAATTCACTAGACATGGACAGAAATTAGAATCTCTATAAAAAGCAAAATGATCGAGATCCAGTATGTTCCTCTCAGGCCTCAGAGAGATGCGCGGGTGTCACTTCCCTGGAGCGTGAGCAGGCTTGGGCACCAAATTTGGAGTGTGGTCACAGTGAGGCAGGTCGGCACGGGAGTGGGTCGCACCAGCGAATTAACCCCTTTGGACCTGTGGTGCCTGGTCCCTTCTGGTTGGCAGCAGTCTCTGTAGATGTAGGTGTGCCCTCCTGCAGCTAAGCCAAGCCCACTGCAGCCAGAGGATGGTGGTCCGACATGCACAACAGTGTTCAAACATCACCTGGTGTCCAGGTCTCCAGCTGGTGGGGTTCCCGCCATTCACCTCCTTCCTTAGAGTCACCCCACTTGCCTCCGACAACACACTCTTCAGGAGGGGTTTGCAGGGGGTGTGATGAATCGAGAGTAGGAAGGGTAACTGGGAGAAGGAGTGAGACACAAGCCCTTAGGTGTCTGTCCGGACACGTTCCTCTCTAATTCACATTCCAAGAACACGCGTGTGCGCAAGGTCTGCGTTCCTGGGGAATCCGACCAGCTGTGGGAAAATGCTGCCGCCTTGTGGCCGCCTCCTGTAACTACAACGTTCCAAAGGGAGCTCAGCGGCCCTTCCTGTTCAAAAGGCCAGCGGGGTTGTAATTGACACCCCCGCTGCAAAAATGTCCTGGGGATAGGCACTGGAAAAGAGCCCGAAACAGGATTGATTGGCAACAGGCGGTTTCAAGAGGTAAGTTGAATTCACCGTGCGTGTTTTGTTTCCCTTTGTGTTGTTTTCTAAGAAAGGCCCAGGAAATATGCTCCACGCCCATGCGAATGGGAGAAATGGAAGTTGAAACGCCTTCGCGGTTTCACCTGGCAGCCGTTAGGATTGCCAGTGTCAATACGTCTGGAAGCAATACCTTCGGGAGAGGGCCTGGAGAAAAGGGAAGCCTCCTAAGCCACTGGTGGTATTGCGCCCTGGTAACAGGCACCACTGAAAGCAATCAAGAGATTCCTGCCAAAAACAAAACAAAACCAGAGAGCCGGCCACATGAAGTGGCAATCCACCTCCTGGCTGTCTTTGCAGAGTAAAGTATCATTTGGGGAGACCAGGGCAGGCCAGCGACCCCTGCACACCTATTGACAAGAGCCAAGACTTGAAAGTAAAAACACAGTGTCATGGTGTGTGATCCTTTTAATGTCATGTTGGAGTCTGTTGGCTAGTATCTTGTTGAGGATTTTTGCATCTAAGTTCATCGGTGATATTGCTCTCCAGTTTTCTTTTCTTGTAGTATCTTTGTCTGGTTTGGGGATCAGGTGGATGGCTTCGTACAATGAGTTTGGGAGTGTTCTTTCCTCTGCAGTGTTTTGGAAGCGTTTGCAGAACCATGTGTACTTTAGAGAGACACGGGTGCCCCAGCTGTCACTAGCCACCTATTGACAACAGCCAAGTCTTGAAAGTAAAGACACAATGTCCATCCCCAGATGAATGGAAAGTGAAGAGATGGTACACATAGAGCATGGAATACTGCTCAGCCATGAAACAGAATAAAATCCTGCCATTTCCAGCATCTTCGATAGATCCGGAGTTCCCTGTACTCAGCATGGGACGTCCAACAGAGAAAGAGAAAATTCCAACGATAGCACGTATAGGTGGCATCTCAAAGTGGATACCAGGAAAGTAGAAAGCACAAACAGAGTCACAGATTTAGAACGCAAGAACAGGGTTTCGAGAGGGCAAAGGCATGCGGAGGTGGGTTGAATGAGGAGGGTGGGATTAACACATGCATTCTAATATGTATTAAGCAGACGATCCACAACCACCTTCTACAAAGCACAGGGAGCGGTCGGCACCACCCTGGACTAAGCTACGTGGGAAGAGAATGCGAAAGAGAATGGATGTGTATATATATATACATACACGGAGAACTGAATCAAGGTGCTGCACAGCGAAAGTCAACAGCATTGTAAATTCACTAGACATGGACAGAAATTAGAATCTCTATAAAAAGCAAAATGATCGAGATCCAGTATGTTCCTCTCAGGCCTCAGAGAGATGCGCGGGTGTCACTTCCCTGGAGCGTGAGCAGGCTTGGGCACCAAATTTGGAGTGTGGTCACAGTGAGGCAGGTCGGCACGGGAGTGGGTCGCACCAGCGAATTAACCCCTTTGGACCTGTGGTGCCTGGTCCCTTCTGGTTGGCAGCAGTCTCTGTAGATGTAGGTGTGCCCTCCTGCAGCTAAGCCAAGCCCACTGCAGCCAGAGGATGGTGGTCCGACATGCACAACAGTGTTCAAACATCACCTGGTGTCCAGGTCTCCAGCTGGTGGGGTTCCCGCCATTCACCTCCTTCCTTAGAGTCACCCCACTTGCCTCCGACAACACACTCTTCAGGAGGGGTTTGCAGGGGGTGTGATGAATCGAGAGTAGGAAGGGTAACTGGGAGAAGGAGTGAGACACAAGCCCTTAGGTGTCTGTCCGGACACGTTCCTCTCTAATTCACATTCCAAGAACACGCGTGTGCGCAAGGTCTGCGTTCCTGGGGAATCTGACCAGCTGTGGGAAAATGCTGCCGCCTTGTGGCCGCCTCCTGTAACTACAACGTCCCAAAGGGAGCTCAGTGGCCCTTCCTGTTCAAAAGGCCAGCGGGGTTGTAATTGACACCCCCACTGCAAAAATGTCCTGGGGATAGGCACTGGAAAAGAGCCCGAAACAGGATTCATTGGCAACAGGCGGTTTCAAGAGGTAAGTTGAATTCACCATGCATGTTTTGTTTCCCTTTGTGTTGTTTTCTAAGAAAGGCCCAGGAAATATGCTCCACGCCCATGCGAATGGGAGAAATGGAAGTTGAAACGCCTTCGCGGTTTCACCTGGCAGCCGTTAGGATTGCCAGTGTCAATACGTCTGGAAGCAATACCTTCGGGAGAGGGCCTGGAGAAAAGGGAAGCCTCCTAAGCCACTGGTGGTATTGCGCCCTGGTAACAGGCACCACTGAAAACAATCAAGAGATTCCTGCCAAAAACAGAACAAAACCAGAGAGCCGGCCACATGATGTGGCAATCCACCTCCTGGCTGTCTTTGCACAGTAAAGTATCATTTGGGGAGACCAGGGCAGGCCAGCGACCCCTGCACACCTATTGACAAGAGCCAAGGCTTGAAAGTAAAAACACAGTGTCATGGTGTGTGATCCTTTTAATGTCATGTTGGAGTCTGTTGGCTAGTATCTTGTTGAGGATTTTTGCATCTAAGTTCATCGGTGATATTGCTCTCCAGTTTTCTTTTCTTGTAGTATCTTTGTCTGGTTTGCGGATCAGGTGGATGGCTTCGTACAATGAGTTTGGGAGTGTTCTTTCCTCTGCAGTGTTTTGGAAGCGTTTGCAGAACCATGTGTACTTTAGAGAGACACGGGTGCCCCAGCTGTCACTAGCCACCTATTGACAACAGCCAAGTCTTGAAAGTAAAGACACAATGTCCATCCCCAGATGAATGGAAAGTGAAGAGATGGTACACATAGAGCATGGAATACTGCTCAGCCATGAAACAGAATAAAATCCTGCCATTTCCAGCATCTTCGATAGATCCGGAGTTCCCTGTACTCAGCATGGGACGTCCAACAGAGAAAGAGAAAATTCCAACGATAGCACGTATAGGTGGCATCTCAAAGTGGATACCAGGAAAGTAGAAAGCACAAACAGAGTCACAGATTTAGAATGCAAGTACAGGGTTTCGAGAGGGCAAAGGCATGCGGAGGTGGGTTGAATGAGGAGGGTGGGATTAACACATGCATTCTAACATGTATTAAGCAGACGATCCACAACCACCTTCTACAAAGCACAGGGAGCGGTCGGCACCACCCTGGACTAAGCTACGTGGGAAGAGAATGCGAAAGAGAATGGATGTGTATATATATACATACACGGAGAACTGAATCAAGGTGCTGCACAGCGAAAGTCAACAGCATTGTAAATTCACTAGACATGGACAGAAATTGGAATCTCTATAAAAAGCAAAATGATCGAGATCCAGTATGTTCCTTTCAGGCCTCAGAGAGATGCGCGGGTGTCACTTCCCTGGAGTGTGAGCATGCTTGGGCACCAAAGTTGGAGTGTGGTCACAGTGAGGCAGGTCGGCGCGGGAGTGGGTCGCACCAGCGAATTAACCCCTTTGGACCTGTGGTGCCTGGTCCCTTCTGGTGGGCAGCAGTCTCTGTAGATGTAGGTGTGCCCTCCTGCAGCTAAGCCAAGCCCACTGCAGCCAGAGGATGGTGGTCCGACATGCACAACAGTGTTCAAACATCACCTGGTGTCCAGGTCTCCAGCTGGTGGGGTTCCCGCCATTCACCTCCTTCCTTAGAGTCACCCCACTTGCCTCCGACAACACACTCTTCAGGAGGGGTTTGCAGGGGGTGTGATGAATCGAGAGTAGGAAGGGTAAGTGGGAGAAGGAGTGAGACACAAGCCCTTAGGTGTCTGTCCGGACACGTTCCTCTCTAATTCACATTCCAAGAACATGCGTGTGCGCAAGGTCTGCGTTCCTGGGGAATCTGACCAGCTGTGGGAAAATGCTGCCGCCTTGTGGCCGCCTCCTGTAACTACAACGTTCCAAAGGGAGCTCAGTGGCCCTTCCTGTTCAAAAGGCCAGCGGGGTTGTAATTGACACCCCCGCTGCAAAAATGTCCTGGGGATAGGCACTGGAAAAGAGCCCGAAACAGGATTGATTGGCAACAGGCGGTTTCAAGAGGTAAGTTGAATTCACCATGCATGTTTTGTTTCCCTTTGTGTTGTTTTCTAAGAAAGGCCCAGGAAATATGCTCCACGCCCATGCGAATGGGAGAAATGGAAGTTGCAACGCCTACGCGGTTTCACCTGGCGGCCGTTAGGATTGCCAGTGTCAATACGTCTGGAAGCAATACCTTCGGGAGAGGGCCTGGAGAAAAGGGAAGCCTCCTAAGCCACTGGTGGTATTGCACCCTGGTAACAGGCACCACTGAAAACAATCAAGAGATTCCTGCCAAAAACAGAACAAAACCAGAGAGCCGGCCACATGATGTGGCAATCCACCTCCTGGCTGTCTTTGCACAGTAAAGTATCATTTGGGGAGACCAGGGCAGGCCAGCGACCCCTGCACACCTATTGACAAGAGCCAAGGCTTGAAAGTAAAAACACAGTGTCATGGTGTGTGATCCTTTTAATGTCATGTTGGAGTCTGTTGGCTAGTATCTTGTTGAGGATTTTTGCATCTAAGTTAATCAGTGATATTGCTCTCCAGTTTTCTTTTCTTGTAGTATCTTTGTCTGGTTTGGGGATCAGGTGGATGGCTTCGTACAATGAGTTTGGGAGTGTTCTTTCCTCTGCAGTGTTTTGGAAGCGTTTGCAGAACCATGTGTACTTTAGAGAGACACGGGTGCCCCAGCTGTCACTAGCCACCTATTGACAACAGCCAAGTCTTGAAAGTAAAGACACAATGTCCATCCCCAGATGAATGGAAAGTGAAGAGATGGTACACATAGAGCATGGAATACTGCTCAGCCATGAAACAGAATAAAATCCTGCCATTTCCAGCATCTTCGATAGATCCGGAGTTCCCTGTACTCAGCATGGGACGTCCAACAGAGAAAGAGAAAATTCCAACGATAGCACGTATAGGTGGCATCTCAAAGTGGATACCAGGAAAGTAGAAAGCACAAACAGAGTCACAGATTTAGAATGCAAGTACAGGGTTTCGAGAGGGCAAAGGCATGCGGAGGTGGGTTGAATGAGGAGGGTGGGATTAACACATGCATTCTAACATGTATTAAGCAGACGATCCACAACCACCTTCTACAAAGCACAGGGAGCGGTCGGCACCACCCTGGACTAAGCTACGTGGGAAGAGAATGCGAAAGAGAATGGATGTGTATATATATACATACACGGAGAACTGAATCAAGGTGCTGCACAGCGAAAGTCAACAGCATTGTAAATTCACTAGACATGGACAGAAATTGGAATCTCTATAAAAAGCAAAATGATCGAGATCCAGTATGTTCCTTTCAGGCCTCAGAGAGATGTGCGGGTGTCACTTCCCTGGAGTGTGAGCAGGCTTGGGCACCAAAGTTGGAGTGTGGTCACAGTGAGGCAGGTCGGCGCGGGAGTGGGTCGCACCAGCGAATTAACCCCTTTGGACCTGTGGTGCCTGGTCCCTTCTGGTTGGCAGCAGTCTCTGTAGATGTAGGTGTGCCCTCCTGCAGCTAAGCCAAGCCCACTGCAGCCAGAGGATGGTGGTCCGACATGCACAACAGTGTTCAAACATCACCTGGTGTCCAGGTCTCCAGCTGGTGGGGTTCCCGCCATTCACCTCCTTCCTTAGAGTCACCCCACTTGCCTCCGACAACACACTCTTCAGGAGGGGTTTGCAGGGGGTGTGATGAATCGAGAGTGGGAAGGGTAAGTGGGAGAAGGAGTGAGACACAAGCCCTTAGGTGTCTGTTCGGAAACATTCCTCTCTAATTCACGTTCCAAGAACACGCGTGTGCGCAAGGTCTGCGTTCCTGGGGAATCCGACCAGCTGTGGGAAAATGCTGCCGCCTTGTGGCCGCCTCCTGTAACTACAACGTTCCAAAGGGAGCTCAGCGGCCCTTCCTGTTCAAAAGGCCAGCGGGGTTGTAATTGACACCCCCGCTGCAAAAATGTCCTGGGGATAGGCACTGGAAAAGAGCCCGAAACAGGATTGATTGGCAACAGGCGGTTTCAAGAGGTAAGTTGAATTCACCATGCATGTTTTGTTTCCCTTTGTGTTGTTTTCTAAGAAAGGCCCAGGAAATATGCTCCACGCCCATGCGAATGGGAGAAATGGAAGTTGCAACGCCTTCGCGGTTTCACCTGGCGGCCGTTAGGATTGCCAGTGTCAATACGTCTGGAAGCAATACCTTCGGGAGAGGGCCTGGAGAAAAGGGAAGCCTCCTAAGCCACTGGTGGTATTGCGCCCTGGTAACAGGCACCACTGAAAACAATCAAGAGATTCCTGCCAAAAACAGAACAAAACCAGAGAGCCGGCCACATGATGTGGCAATCCACCTCCTGGCTGTCTTTGCACAGTAAAGTATCATTTGGGGAGACCAGGGCAGGCCAGCGACCCCTGCACACCTATTGACAAGAGCCAAGGCTTGAAAGTAAAAACACAGTGTCATGGTGTGTGATCCTTTTAATGTCATGTTGGAGTCTGTTGGCTAGTATCTTGTTGAGGATTTTTGCATCTAAGTTCATCGGTGATATTGCTCTCCAGTTTTCTTTTCTTGTAGTATCTTTGTCTGGTTTGCGGATCAGGTGGATGGCTTCGTACAATGAGTTTGGGAGTGTTCTTTCCTCTGCAGTGTTTTGGAAGCGTTTGCAGAACCATGTGTACTTTAGAGAGACACGGGTGCCCCAGCTGTCACTAGCCACCTATTGACAACAGCCAAGTCTTGAAAGTAAAGACACAATGTCCATCCCCAGATGAATGGAAAGTGAAGAGATGGTACACATAGAGCATGGAATACTGCTCAGCCATGAAACAGAATAAAATCCTGCCATTTCCAGCATCTTCGATAGATCCGGAGTTCCCTGTACTCAGCATGGGACGTCCAACAGAGAAAGAGAAAATTCCAACGATAGCACGTATAGGTGGCATCTCAAAGTGGATACCAGGAAAGTAGAAAGCACAAACAGAGTCACAGATTTAGAATGCAAGTACAGGGTTTCGAGAGGGCAAAGGCATGCGGAGGTGGGTTGAATGAGGAGGGTGGGATTAACACATGCATTCTAACATGTATTAAGCAGACGATCCACAACCACCTTCTACAAAGCACAGGGAGCGGTCGGCACCACCCTGGACTAAGCTACGTGGGAAGAGAATGCGAAAGAGAATGGATGTGTATATATATACATACACGGAGAACTGAATCAAGGTGCTGCACAGCGAAAGTCAACAGCATTGTAAATTCACTAGACATGGACAGAAATTGGAATCTCTATAAAAAGCAAAATGATCGAGATCCAGTATGTTCCTTTCAGGCCTCAGAGAGATGCGCGGGTGTCACTTCCCTGGAGTGTGAGCATGCTTGGGCACCAAAGTTGGAGTGTGGTCACAGTGAGGCAGGTCGGCGCGGGAGTGGGTCGCACCAGCGAATTAACCCCTTTGGACCTGTGGTGCCTGGTCCCTTCTGGTGGGCAGCAGTCTCTGTAGATGTAGGTGTGCCCTCCTGCAGCTAAGCCAAGCCCACTGCAGCCAGAGGATGGTGGTCCGACATGCACAACAGTGTTCAAACATCACCTGGTGTCCAGGTCTCCAGCTGGTGGGGTTCCCGCCATTCACCTCCTTCCTTAGAGTCACCCCACTTGCCTCCGACAACACACTCTTCAGGAGGGGTTTGCAGGGGGTGTGATGAATCGAGAGTAGGAAGGGTAAGTGCGAGAAGGAGTGAGACACAAGCCCTTAGGTGTCTGTCCGGACACGTTCCTCTCTAATTCACATTCCAAGAACATGCGTGTGCGCAAGGTCTGCGTTCCTGGGGAATCTGACCAGCTGTGGGAAAATGCTGCCGCCTTGTGGCCGCCTCCTGTAACTACAACGTTCCAAAGGGAGCTCAGTGGCCCTTCCTGTTCAAAAGGCCAGCGGGGTTGTAATTGACACCCCCGCTGCAAAAATGTCCTGGGGATAGGCACTGGAAAAGAGCCCGAAACAGGATTGATTGGCAACAGGCGGTTTCAAGAGGTAAGTTGAATTCACCATGCATGTTTTGTTTCCCTTTGTGTTGTTTTCTAAGAAAGGCCCAGGAAATATGCTCCACGCCCATGCGAATGGGAGAAATGGAAGTTGCAACGCCTACGCGGTTTCACCTGGCGGCCGTTAGGATTGCCAGTGTCAATACGTCTGGAAGCAATACCTTCGGGAGAGGGCCTGGAGAAAAGGGAAGCCTCCTAAGCCACTGGTGGTATTGCACCCTGGTAACAGGCACCACTGAAAACAATCAAGAGATTCCTGCCAAAAACAGAACAAAACCAGAGAGCCGGCCACATGATGTGGCAATCCACCTCCTGGCTGTCTTTGCACAGTAAAGTATCATTTGGGGAGACCAGGGCAGGCCAGCGACCCCTGCACACCTATTGACAAGAGCCAAGGCTTGAAAGTAAAAACACAGTGTCATGGTGTGTGATCCTTTTAATGTCATGTTGGAGTCTGTTGGCTAGTATCTTGTTGAGGATTTTTGCATCTAAGTTAATCAGTGATATTGCTCTCCAGTTTTCTTTTCTTGTAGTATCTTTGTCTGGTTTGGGGATCAGGTGGATGGCTTCGTACAATGAGTTTGGGAGTGTTCTTTCCTCTGCAGTGTTTTGGAAGCGTTTGCAGAACCATGTGTACTTTAGAGAGACACGGGTGCCCCAGCTGTCACTAGCCACCTATTGACAACAGCCAAGTCTTGAAAGTAAAGACACAATGTCCATCCCCAGATGAATGGAAAGTGAAGAGATGGTACACATAGAGCATGGAATACTGCTCAGCCATGAAACAGAATAAAATCCTGCCATTTCCAGCATCTTCGATAGATCCGGAGTTCCCTGTACTCAGCATGGGACGTCCAACAGAGAAAGAGAAAATTCCAACGATAGCACGTATAGGTGGCATCTCAAAGTGGATACCAGGAAAGTAGAAAGCACAAACAGAGTCACAGATTTAGAATGCAAGTACAGGGTTTCGAGAGGGCAAAGGCATGCGGAGGTGGGTTGAATGAGGAGGGTGGGATTAACACATGCATTCTAACATGTATTAAGCAGACGATCCACAACCACCTTCTACAAAGCACAGGGAGCGGTCGGCACCACCCTGGACTAAGCTACGTGGGAAGAGAATGCGAAAGAGAATGGATGTGTATATATATACATACACGGAGAACTGAATCAAGGTGCTGCACAGCGAAAGTCAACAGCATTGTAAATTCACTAGACATGGACAGAAATTGGAATCTCTATAAAAAGCAAAATGATCGAGATCCAGTATATTCCTTTCAGGCCTCAGAGAGATGTGCGGGTGTCACTTCCCTGGAGTGTGAGCAGGCTTGGGCACCAAAGTTGGAGTGTGGTCACAGTGAGGCAGGTCGGCGCGGGAGTGGGTCGCACCAGCGAATTAACCCCTTTGGACCTGTGGTGCCTGGTCCCTTCTGGTTGGCAGCAGTCTCTGTAGATGTAGGTGTGCCCTCCTGCAGCTAAGCCAAGCCCACTGCAGCCAGAGGATGGTGGTCCGACATGCACAACAGTGTTCAAACATCACCTGGTGTCCAGGTCTCCAGCTGGTGGGGTTCCCGCCATTCACCTCCTTCCTTAGAGTCACCCCACTTGCCTCCGACAACACACTCTTCAGGAGGGGTTTGCAGGGGGTGTGATGAATCGAGAGTGGGAAGGGTAAGTGGGAGAAGGAGTGAGACACAAGCCCTTAGGTGTCTGTTCGGAAACATTCCTCTCTAATTCACGTTCCAAGAACACGCGTGTGCGCAAGGTCTGCGTTCCTGGGGAATCCGACCAGCTGTGGGAAAATGCTGCCGCCTTGTGGCCGCCTCCTGTAACTACAACGTTCCAAAGGGAGCTCAGCGGCCCTTCCTGTTCAAAAGGCCAGCGGGGTTGTAATTGACACCCCCGCTGCAAAAATGTCCTGGGGATAGGCACTGGAAAAGAGCCCGAAACAGGATTGATTGGCAACAGGCGGTTTCAAGAGGTAAGTTGAATTCACCATGCATGTTTTGTTTCCCTTTGTGTTGTTTTCTAAGAAAGGCCCAGGAAATATGCTCCACGCCCATGCGAATGGGAGAAATGGAAGTTGCAACGCCTTCGCGGTTTCACCTGGCGGCCGTTAGGATTGCCAGTGTCAATACGTCTGGAAGCAATACCTTCGGGAGAGGGCCTGGAGAAAAGGGAAGCCTCCTAAGCCACTGGTGGTATTGCGCCCTGGTAACAGGCACCACTGAAAACAATCAAGAGATTCCTGCCAAAAACAGAACAAAACCAGAGAGCCGGCCACATGATGTGGCAATCCACCTCCTGGCTGTCTTTGCACAGTAAAGTATCATTTGGGGAGACCAGGGCAGGCCAGCGACCCCTGCACACCTATTGACAAGAGCCAAGGCTTGAAAGTAAAAACACAGTGTCATGGTGTGTGATCCTTTTAATGTCATGTTGGAGTCTGTTGGCTAGTATCTTGTTGAGGATTTTTGCATCTAAGTTCATCAGTGATATTGCTCTCCAGTTTTCTTTTCTTGTAGTATCTTTGTCTGGTTTGGGGATCAGGTGGATGGCTTCGTACAATGAGTTTGGGAGTGTTCTTTCCTCTGCAGTGTTTTGGAAGCGTTTGCAGAACCATGTGTACTTTAGAGAGACACGGGTGCCCCAGCTGTCACTAGCCACCTATTGACAACAGCCAAGTCTTGAAAGTAAAGACACAATGTCCATCCCCAGATGAATGGAAAGTGAAGAGATGGTACACATAGAGCATGGAATACTGCTCAGCCATGAAACAGAATAAAATCCTGCCATTTCCAGCATCTTCGATAGATCCGGAGTTCCCTGTACTCAGCATGGGACGTCCAACAGAGAAAGAGAAAATTCCAACGATAGCACGTATAGGTGGCATCTCAAAGTGGATACCAGGAAAGTAGAAAGCACAAATAGAGTCACAGATTTAGAATGCAAGTACAGGGTTTCGAGAGGGCAAAGGCATGCGGAGGTGGGTTGAATGAGGAGGGTGGGATTAACACATGCATTCTAACATGTATTAAGCAGACGATCCACAACCACCTTCTACAAAGCACAGGGAGCGGTCGGCACCACCCTGGACTAAGCTACGTGGGAAGAGAATGCGAAAGAGAATGGATGTGTATATATATACATACACGGAGAACTGAATCAAGGTGCTGCACAGCGAAAGTCAACAGCATTGTAAATTCACTAGACATGGACAGAAATTGGAATCTCTATAAAAAGCAAAATGATCGAGATCCAGTATGTTCCTTTCAGGCCTCAGAGAGATGCGCGGGTGTCACTTCCCTGGAGTGTGAGCAGGCTTGGGCACCAAAGTTGGAGTGTGGTCACAGTGAGGCAGGTCGGCGCGGGAGTGGGTCGCACCAGCGAATTAACCCCTTTGGACCTGTGGTGCCTGGTCCCTTCTGGTTGGCAGCAGTCTCTGTAGATGTAGGTGTGCCCTCCTGCAGCTAAGCCAAGCCCACTGCAGCCAGAGGATGGTGGTCCGACATGCACAACAGTGTTCAAACATCACCTGGTGTCCAGGTCTCCAGCTGGTGGGGTTCCCGCCATTCACCTCCTTCCTTAGAGTCACCCCACTTGCCTCCGACAACACACTCTTCAGGAGGGGTTTGCAGGGGGTGTGATGAATCGAGAGTGGGAAGGGTAAGTGGGAGAAGGAGTGAGACACAAGCCCTTAGGTGTCTGTTCGGACACGTTCCTCTCCAATTCACGTTCCAAGAACACGCGTGTGCGCAAGGTCTGCGTTCCTGGGGAATCCGACCAGCTGTGGGAAAATGCTGCCGCCTTGTGGCCGCCTCCTGTAACTACAACGTTCCAAAGGGAGCTCAGCGGCCCTTCCTGTTCAAAAGGCCAGCGGGGTTGTAATTGACACCCCCGCTGCAAAAATGTCCTGGGGATAGGCACTGGAAAAGAGCCCGAAACAGGATTGATTGGCAACAGGCGGTTTCAAGAGGTAAGTTGAATTCACCGTGCGTGTTTTGTTTCCCTTTGTGTTGTTTTCTAAGAAAGGCCCAGGAAATATGCTCCACGCCCATGCGAATGGGAGAAATGGAAGTTGAAACGCCTTCGCGGTTTCACCTGGCAGCCGTTAGGATTGCCAGTGTCAATACGTCTGGAAGCAATACCTTCGGGAGAGGGCCTGGAGAAAAGGGAAGCCTCCTAAGCCACTGGTGGTATTGCGCCCTGGTAACAGGCACCACTGAAAGCAATCAAGAGATTCCTGCCAAAAACAAAACAAAACCAGAGAGCCGGCCACATGAAGTGGCAATCCACCTCCTGGCTGTCTTTGCACAGTAAAGTATCATTTGGGGAGACCCGGGCAGGCCAGCGACCCCTGCACACCTATTGACAAGAGCCAAGACTTGAAAGTAAAAACACAGTGTCATGGTGTGTGATCCTTTTAATGTCATGTTGGAGTCTGTTGGCTAGTATCTTGTTGAGGATTTTTGCATCTAAGTTCATCGGTGATATTGCTCTCCAGTTTTCTTTTCTTGTAGTATCTTTGTCTGGTTTGGGGATCAGGTGGATGGCTTCGTACAATGAGTTTGGGAGTGTTCTTTCCTCTGCAGTGTTTTGGAAGCGTTTGCAGAACCATGTGTACTTTAGAGAGACACGGGTGCCCCAGCTGTCACTAGCCACCTATTGACAACAGCCAAGTCTTGAAAGTAAAGACACAATGTCCATCCCCAGATGAATGGAAAGTGAAGAGATGGTACACATAGAGCATGGAATACTGCTCAGCCATGAAACAGAATAATATCCTGCCATTTCCAGCATCTTCGATAGATCCGGAGTTCCCTGTACTCAGCATGGGACGTCCAACAGAGAAAGAGAAAATTCCAACGATAGCACGTATAGGTGGCATCTCAAAGTCGATACCAGGAAAGTAGAAAGCACAAACAGAGTCACAGATTTAGAACGCAAGTACAGGGTTTCGAGAGGGCAAAGGCATGCGGAGGTGGGTTGAATGAGGAGGGTGGGATTAACACATGCATTCTAATATGTATTAAGCAGATGATCCACAACCACCTTCTACAAAGCACAGGGAGCGGTCGGCACCACCCTGGACTAAGCTACGTGGGAAGAGAATGCGAAAGAGAATGGATGTGTATATATATATACATACACGGAGAACTGAATCAAGGTGCTGCACAGCGAAAGTCAACAGCATTGTAAATTCACTAGACATGGACAGAAATTAGAATCTCTATAAAAAGCAAAATGATCGAGATCCAGTATGTTCCTCTCAGGCCTCAGAGAGATGCGCGGGTGTCACTTCCCTGGAGCGTGAGCAGGCTTGGGCACCAAATTTGGAGTGTGGTCACAGTGAGGCAGGTCGGCACGGGAGTGGGTCGCACCAGCGAATTAACCCCTTTGGACCTGTGGTGCCTGGTCCCTTCTGGTTGGCAGCAGTCTCTGTAGATGTAGGTGTGCCCTCCTGCAGCTAAGCCAAGCCCACTGCAGCCAGAGGATGGTGGTCCGACATGCACAACAGTGTTCAAACATCACCTGGTGTCCAGGTCTCCAGCTGGTGGGGTTCCCGCCATTCACCTCCTTCCTTAGAGTCACCCCACTTGCCTCCGACAACACACTCTTCAGGAGGGGTTTGCAGGGGGTGTGATGAATCGAGAGTAGGAAGGGTAACTGGGAGAAGGAGTGAGACACAAGCCCTTAGGTGTCTGTCCGGACACGTTCCTCTCTAATTCACATTCCAAGAACACGCGTGTGCGCAAGGTCTGCGTTCCTGGGGAATCTGACCAGCTGTGGGAAAATGCTGCCGCCTTGTGGCCGCCTCCTGTAACTACAACGTCCCAAAGGGAGCTCAGTGGCCCTTCCTGTTCAAAAGGCCAGCGGGGTTGTAATTGACACCCCCACTGCAAAAATGTCCTGGGGATAGGCACTGGAGAAAGAGCCCGAAACAGGATTCATTGGCAACAGGCGGTTTCAAGAGGTAAGTTGAATTCACCATGCGTGTTTTGTTTCCCTTTGTGTTGTTTTCTAAGAAAGGCCCAGGAAATATGCTCCACGCCCATGCGAATGGGAGAAATGGAAGTTGAAACACCTTCGCGGTTTCACCTGGCAGCCGTTAGGATTGCCAGTGTCAATACGTCTGGAAGCAATACCTTCGGGAGAGGGCCTGGAGAAAAGGGAAGCCTCCTAAGCCACTGGTGGTATTGCGCCCTGGTAACAGGCACCACTGAAAGCAATCAAGAGATTCCTGCCAAAAACATAACAAAACCAGAGAGCCGGCCACATGAAGTGGCAATCCACCTGCTGGCTGTCTTTGCACAGTAAAGTATCATTTGGGGAGACCAGGGCAGGCCAGCGACCCCTGCACACCTATTGACAAGAGCCAAGACTTGAAAGTAAAAACACAGTGTCATGGTGTGTGATCCTTTTAATGTCATGTTGGAGTCTGTTGGCTAGTATCTTGTTGAGGATTTTTGCATCTAAGTTCATCGGTGATATTGCTCTCCAGTTTTCTTTTCTTGTAGTATCTTTGTCTGGTTTGGGGATCAGGTGGATGGCTTCGTACAATGAGTTTGGGAGTGTTCTTTCCTCTGCAGTGTTTTGGAAGCGTTTGCAGAACCATGTGTACTTTAGAGAGACACGGGTGCCCCAGCTGTCACTAGCCACCTATTGACAACAGCCAAGTCTTGAAAGTAAAGACACAATGTCCATCCCCAGATGAATGGAAAGTGAAGAGATGGTACACATAGAGCATGGAATACTGCTCAGCCATGAAACAGAATAAAATCCTGCCATTTCCAGCATCTTCGATAGATCCGGAGTTCCCTGTACTCAGCATGGGACGTCCAACAGAGAAAGAGAAAATTCCAACGATAGCACGTATAGGTGGCATCTCAAAGTGGATACCAGGAAAGTAGAAAGCACAAACAGAGTCACAGATTTAGAATGCAAGTACAGGGTTTCGAGAGGGCAAAGGCATGCGGAGGTGGGTTGAATGAGGAGGGTGGGATTAACACATGCATTCTAACATGTATTAAGCAGACGATCCACAACCACCTTCTACAAAGCACAGGGAGCGGTCGGCACCACCCTGGACTAAGCTACGTGGGAAGAGAATGCGAAAGAGAATGGATGTGTATATATATACATACACGGAGAACTGAATCAAGGTGCTGCACAGCGAAAGTCAACAGCATTGTAAATTCACTAGACATGGACAGAAATTGGAATCTCTATAAAAAGCAAAATGATCGAGATCCAGTATGTTCCTTTCAGGCCTCAGAGAGATGCGCGGGTGTCACTTCCCTGGAGTGTGAGCATGCTTGGGCACCAAAGTTGGAGTGTGGTCACAGTGAGGCAGGTCGGCGCGGGAGTGGGTCGCACCAGCGAATTAACCCCTTTGGACCTGTGGTGCCTGGTCCCTTCTGGTGGGCAGCAGTCTCTGTAGATGTAGGTGTGCCCTCCTGCAGCTAAGCCAAGCCCACTGCAGCCAGAGGATGGTGGTCCGACATGCACAACAGTGTTCAAACATCACCTGGTGTCCAGGTCTCCAGCTGGTGGGGTTCCCGCCATTCACCTCCTTCCTTAGAGTCACCCCACTTGCCTCCGACAACACACTCTTCAGGAGGGGTTTGCAGGGGGTGTGATGAATCGAGAGTAGGAAGGGTAAGTGGGAGAAGGAGTGAGACACAAGCCCTTAGGTGTCTGTCCGGACACGTTCCTCTCTAATTCACATTCCAAGAACATGCGTGTGCGCAAGGTCTGCGTTCCTGGGGAATCTGACCAGCTGTGGGAAAATGCTGCCGCCTTGTGGCCGCCTCCTGTAACTACAACGTTCCAAAGGGAGCTCAGTGGCCCTTCCTGTTCAAAAGGCCAGCGGGGTTGTAATTGACACCCCCGCTGCAAAAATGTCCTGGGGATAGGCACTGGAAAAGAGCCCGAAACAGGATTGATTGGCAACAGGCGGTTTCAAGAGGTAAGTTGAATTCACCATGCATGTTTTGTTTCCCTTTGTGTTGTTTTCTAAGAAAGGCCCAGGAAATATGCTCCACGCCCATGCGAATGGGAGAAATGGAAGTTGAAACGCCTTCGCGGTTTCACCTGGCGGCCGTTAGGATTGCCAGTGTCAATACGTCTGGAAGCAATACCTTAGGGAGAGGGCCTGGAGAAAAGGGAAGCCTCCTAAGCTACTGGTGGTATTGCACCCTGGTAACAGGCACCACTGAAAACAATCAAGAGATTCCTGCCAAAAACAGAACAAAACCAGAGAGCCGGCCACATGATGTGGCAATCCACCTCCTGGCTGTCTTTGCACAGTAAAGTATCATTTGGGGAGACCAGGGCAGGCCAGCGACCCCTGCACACCTATTGACAAGAGCCAAGGCTTGAAAGTAAAAACACAGTGTCATGGTGTGTGATCCTTTTAATGTCATGTTGGAGTCTGTTGGCTAGTATCTTGTTGAGGATTTTTGCATCTAAGTTAATCAGTGATATTGCTCTCCAGTTTTCTTTTCTTGTAGTATCTTTGTCTGGTTTGGGGATCAGGTGGATGGCTTCGTACAATGAGTTTGGGAGTGTTCTTTCCTCTGCAGTGTTTTGGAAGCGTTTGCAGAACCATGTGTACTTTAGAGAGACACGGGTGCCCCAGCTGTCACTAGCCACCTATTGACAACAGCCAAGTCTTGAAAGTAAAGACACAATGTCCATCCCCAGATGAATGGAAAGTGAAGAGATGGTACACATAGAGCATGGAATACTGCTCAGCCATGAAACAGAATAAAATCCTGCCATTTCCAGCATCTTCGATAGATCCGGAGTTCCCTGTACTCAGCATGGGACGTCCAACAGAGAAAGAGAAAATTCCAACGATAGCACGTATAGGTGGCATCTCAAAGTGGATACCAGGAAAGTAGAAAGCACAAACAGAGTCACAGATTTAGAATGCAAGTACAGGGTTTCGAGAGGGCAAAGGCATGCGGAGGTGGGTTGAATGAGGAGGGTGGGATTAACACATGCATTCTAACATGTATTAAGCAGACGATCCACAACCACCTTCTACAAAGCACAGGGAGCGGTCGGCACCACCCTGGACTAAGCTACGTGGGAAGAGAATGCGAAAGAGAATGGATGTGTATATATATACATACACGGAGAACTGAATCAAGGTGCTGCACAGCGAAAGTCAACAGCATTGTAAATTCACTAGACATGGACAGAAATTGGAATCTCTATAAAAAGCAAAATGATCGAGATCCAGTATGTTCCTTTCAGGCCTCAGAGAGATGCGCGGGTGTCACTTCCCTGGAGTGTGAGCAGGCTTGGGCACCAAAGTTGGAGTGTGGTCACAGTGAGGCAGGTCGGCGCGGGAGTGGGTCGCACCAGCGAATTAACCCCTTTGGACCTGTGGTGCCTGGTCCCTTCTGGTTGGCAGCAGTCTCTGTAGATGTAGGTGTGCCCTCCTGCAGCTAAGCCAAGCCCACTGCAGCCAGAGGATGGTGGTCCGACATGCACAACAGTGTTCAAACATCACCTGGTGTCCAGGTCTCCAGCTGGTGGGGTTCCCGCCATTCACCTCCTTCCTTAGAGTCACCCCACTTGCCTCCGACAACACACTCTTCAGGAGGGGTTTGCAGGGGGTGTGATGAATCGAGAGTGGGAAGGGTAAGTGGGAGAAGGAGTGAGACACAAGCCCTTAGGTGTCTGTTCGGAAATATTCCTCTCTAATTCACGTTCCAAGAACACGCGTGTGCGCAAGGTCTGCGTTCCTGGGGAATCCGACCAGCTGTGGGAAAATGCTGCCGCCTTGTGGCCGCCTCCTGTAACTACAACGTTCCAAAGGGAGCTCAGCGGCCCTTCCTGTTCAAAAGGCCAGCGGGGTTGTAATTGACACCCCCGCTGCAAAAATGTCCTGGGGATAGGCACTGGAAAAGAGCCCGAAACAGGATTGATTGGCAACAGGCGGTTTCAAGAGGTAAGTTGAATTCACCATGCATGTTTTGTTTCCCTTTGTGTTGTTTTCTAAGAAAGGCCCAGGAAATATGCTCCACGCCCATGCGAATGGGAGAAATGGAAGTTGAAACGCCTTCGCGGTTTCACCTGGCGGCCGTTAGGATTGCCAGTGTCAATACGTCTGGAAGCAATACCTTCGGGAGAGGGCCTGGAGAAAAGGGAAGCCTCCTAAGCCACTGGTGGTATTGCACCCTGGTAACAGGCACCACTGAAAACAATCAAGAGATTCCTGCCAAAAACAGAACAAAACCAGAGAGCCGGCCACATGATGTGGCAATCCACCTCCTGGCTGTCTTTGCACAGTAAAGTATCATTTGGGGAGACCAGGGCAGGCCAGCGACACCTGCACACCTATTGACAAGAGCCAAGGCTTGAAAGTAAAAACACAGTGTCATGGTGTGTGATCCTTTTAATGTCATGTTGGAGTCTGTTGGCTAGTATCTTGTTGAGGATTTTTGCATCTAAGTTCATCGGTGATATTGCTCTCCAGTTTTCTTTTCTTGTAGTATCTTTGTCTGGTTTGGGGATCAGGTGGATGGCTTCGTACAATGAGTTTGGGAGTGTTCTTTCCTCTGCAGTGTTTTGGAAGCGTTTGCAGAACCATGTGTACTTTAGAGAGACACGGGTGCCCCAGCTGTCACTAGCCACCTATTGACAACAGCCAAGTCTTGAAAGTAAAGACACAATGTCCATCCCCAGATGAATGGAAAGTGAAGAGATGGTACACATAGAGCATGGAATACTGCTCAGCCATGAAACAGAATAAAATCCTGCCATTTCCAGCATCTTCGATAGATCCGGAGTTCCCTGTACTCAGCATGGGACGTCCAACAGAGAAAGAGAAAATTCCAACGATAGCACGTATAGGTGGCATCTCAAAGTGGATACCAGGAAAGTAGAAAGCACAAACAGAGTCACAGATTTAGAATGCAAGTACAGGGTTTCGAGAGGGCAAAGGCATGCGGAGGTGGGTTGAATGAGGAGGGTGGGATTAACACATGCATTCTAACATGTATTAAGCAGACGATCCACAACCACCTTCTACAAAGCACAGGGAGCGGTCGGCACCACCCTGGACTAAGCTACGTGGGAAGAGAATGCGAAAGAGAATGGATGTGTATATATATACATACACGGAGAACTGAATCAAGGTGCTGCACAGCGAAAGTCAACAGCATTGTAAATTCACTAGACATGGACAGAAATTGGAATCTCTATAAAAAGCAAAATGATCGAGATCCAGTATGTTCCTTTCAGGCCTCAGAGAGATGCGCGGGTGTCACTTCCCTGGAGTGTGAGCATGCTTGGGCACCAAAGTTGGAGTGTGGTCACAGTGAGGCAGGTCGGCGCGGGAGTGGGTCGCACCAGCGAATTAACCCCTTTGGACCTGTGGTGCCTGGTCCCTTCTGGTGGGCAGCAGTCTCTGTAGATGTAGGTGTGCCCTCCTGCAGCTAAGCCAAGCCCACTGCAGCCAGAGGATGGTGGTCCGACATGCACAACAGTGTTCAAACATCACCTGGTGTCCAGGTCTCCAGCTGGTGGGGTTCCCGCCATTCACCTCCTTCCTTAGAGTCACCCCACTTGCCTCCGACAACACACTCTTCAGGAGGGGTTTGCAGGGGGTGTGATGAATCGAGAGTAGGAAGGGTAAGTGGGAGAAGGAGTGAGACACAAGCCCTTAGGTGTCTGTCCGGACACGTTCCTCTCTAATTCACATTCCAAGAACATGCGTGTGCGCAAGGTCTGCGTTCCTGGGGAATCTGACCAGCTGTGGGAAAATGCTGCCGCCTTGTGGCCGCCTCCTGTAACTACAACGTTCCAAAGGGAGCTCAGTGGCCCTTCCTGTTCAAAAGGCCAGCGGGGTTGTAATTGACACCCCCGCTGCAAAAATGTCCTGGGGATAGGCACTGGAAAAGAGCCCGAAACAGGATTGATTGGCAACAGGCGGTTTCAAGAGGTAAGTTGAATTCACCATGCATGTTTTGTTTCCCTTTGTGTTGTTTTCTAAGAAAGGCCCAGGAAATATGCTCCACGCCCATGCGAATGGGAGAAATGGAAGTTGAAACGCCTTCGCGGTTTCACCTGGCGGCCGTTAGGATTGCCAGTGTCAATACGTCTGGAAGCAATACCTTAGGGAGAGGGCCTGGAGAAAAGGGAAGCCTCCTAAGCTACTGGTGGTATTGCACCCTGGTAACAGGCACCACTGAAAACAATCAAGAGATTCCTGCCAAAAACAGAACAAAACCAGAGAGCCGGCCACATGATGTGGCAATCCACCTCCTGGCTGTCTTTGCACAGTAAAGTATCATTTGGGGAGACCAGGGCAGGCCAGCGACCCCTGCACACCTATTGACAAGAGCCAAGGCTTGAAAGTAAAAACACAGTGTCATGGTGTGTGATCCTTTTAATGTCATGTTGGAGTCTGTTGGCTAGTATCTTGTTGAGGATTTTTGCATCTAAGTTAATCAGTGATATTGCTCTCCAGTTTTCTTTTCTTGTAGTATCTTTGTCTGGTTTGGGGATCAGGTGGATGGCTTCGTACAATGAGTTTGGGAGTGTTCTTTCCTCTGCAGTGTTTTGGAAGCGTTTGCAGAACCATGTGTACTTTAGAGAGACACGGGTGCCCCAGCTGTCACTAGCCACCTATTGACAACAGCCAAGTCTTGAAAGTAAAGACACAATGTCCATCCCCAGATGAATGGAAAGTGAAGAGATGGTACACATAGAGCATGGAATACTGCTCAGCCATGAAACAGAATAAAATCCTGCCATTTCCAGCATCTTCGATAGATCCGGAGTTCCCTGTACTCAGCATGGGACGTCCAACAGAGAAAGAGAAAATTCCAACGATAGCACGTATAGGTGGCATCTCAAAGTGGATACCAGGAAAGTAGAAAGCACAAACAGAGTCACAGATTTAGAATGCAAGTACAGGGTTTCGAGAGGGCAAAGGCATGCGGAGGTGGGTTGAATGAGGAGGGTGGGATTAACACATGCATTCTAACATGTATTAAGCAGACGATCCACAACCACCTTCTACAAAGCACAGGGAGCGGTCGGCACCACCCTGGACTAAGCTACGTGGGAAGAGAATGCGAAAGAGAATGGATGTGTATATATATACATACACGGAGAACTGAATCAAGGTGCTGCACAGCGAAAGTCAACAGCATTGTAAATTCACTAGACATGGACAGAAATTGGAATCTCTATAAAAAGCAAAATGATCGAGATCCAGTATGTTCCTTTCAGGCCTCAGAGAGATGCGCGGGTGTCACTTCCCTGGAGTGTGAGCAGGCTTGGGCACCAAAGTTGGAGTGTGGTCACAGTGAGGCAGGTCGGCGCGGGAGTGGGTCGCACCAGCGAATTAACCCCTTTGGACCTGTGGTGCCTGGTCCCTTCTGGTTGGCAGCAGTCTCTGTAGATGTAGGTGTGCCCTCCTGCAGCTAAGCCAAGCCCACTGCAGCCAGAGGATGGTGGTCCGACATGCACAACAGTGTTCAAACATCACCTGGTGTCCAGGTCTCCAGCTGGTGGGGTTCCCGCCATTCACCTCCTTCCTTAGAGTCACCCCACTTGCCTCCGACAACACACTCTTCAGGAGGGGTTTGCAGGGGGTGTGATGAATCGAGAGTGGGAAGGGTAAGTGGGAGAAGGAGTGAGACACAAGCCCTTAGGTGTCTGTTCGGAAATATTCCTCTCTAATTCACGTTCCAAGAACACGCGTGTGCGCAAGGTCTGCGTTCCTGGGGAATCCGACCAGCTGTGGGAAAATGCTGCCGCCTTGTGGCCGCCTCCTGTAACTACAACGTTCCAAAGGGAGCTCAGCGGCCCTTCCTGTTCAAAAGGCCAGCGGGGTTGTAATTGACACCCCCGCTGCAAAAATGTCCTGGGGATAGGCACTGGAAAAGAGCCCGAAACAGGATTGATTGGCAACAGGCGGTTTCAAGAGGTAAGTTGAATTCACCATGCATGTTTTGTTTCCCTTTGTGTTGTTTTCTAAGAAAGGCCCAGGAAATATGCTCCACGCCCATGCGAATGGGAGAAATGGAAGTTGAAACGCCTTCGCGGTTTCACCTGGCGGCCGTTAGGATTGCCAGTGTCAATACGTCTGGAAGCAATACCTTCGGGAGAGGGCCTGGAGAAAAGGGAAGCCTCCTAAGCCACTGGTGGTATTGCACCCTGGTAACAGGCACCACTGAAAACAATCAAGAGATTCCTGCCAAAAACAGAACAAAACCAGAGAGCCGGCCACATGATGTGGCAATCCACCTCCTGGCTGTCTTTGCACAGTAAAGTATCATTTGGGGAGACCAGGGCAGGCCAGCGACACCTGCACACCTATTGACAAGAGCCAAGGCTTGAAAGTAAAAACACAGTGTCATGGTGTGTGATCCTTTTAATGTCATGTTGGAGTCTGTTGGCTAGTATCTTGTTGAGGATTTTTGCATCTAAGTTCATCAGTGATATTGCTCTCCAGTTTTCTTTTCTTGTAGTATCTTTGTCTGGTTTGGGGATCAGGTGGATGGCTTCGTACAATGAGTTTGGGAGTGTTCTTTCCTCTGCAGTGTTTTGGAAGCGTTTGCAGAACCATGTGTACTTTAGAGAGACACGGGTGCCCCAGCTGTCACTAGCCACCTATTGACAACAGCCAAGTCTTGAAAGTAAAGACACAATGTCCATCCCCAGATGAATGGAAAGTGAAGAGATGGTACACATAGAGCATGGAATACTGCTCAGCCATGAAACAGAATAAAATCCTGCCATTTCCAGCATCTTCGATAGATCCGGAGTTCCCTGTACTCAGCATGGGACGTCCAACAGAGAAAGAGAAAATTCCAACGATAGCACGTATAGGTGGCATCTCAAAGTGGATACCAGGAAAGTAGAAAGCACAAATAGAGTCACAGATTTAGAATGCAAGTACAGGGTTTCGAGAGGGCAAAGGCATGTGGAGGTGGGTTGAATGAGGAGGGTGGGATTAACACATGCATTCTAACATGTATTAAGCAGACGATCCACAACCACCTTCTACAAAGCACAGGGAGCGGTCGGCACCACCCTGGACTAAGCTACGTGGGAAGAGAATGCGAAAGAGAATGGATGTGTATATATATACATACACGGAGAACTGAATCAAGGTGCTGCACAGCGAAAGTCAACAGCATTGTAAATTCACTAGACATGGACAGAAATTGGAATCTCTATAAAAAGCAAAATGATCGAGATCCAGTATGTTCCTTTCAGGCCTCAGAGAGATGCGCGGGTGTCACTTCCCTGGAGTGTGAGCAGGCTTGGGCACCAAAGTTGGAGTGTGGTCACAGTGAGGCAGGTCGGCGCGGGAGTGGGTCGCACCAGCGAATTAACCCCTTTGGACCTGTGGTGCCTGGTCCCTTCTGGTTGGCAGCAGTCTCTGTAGATGTAGGTGTGCCCTCCTGCAGCTAAGCCAAGCCCACTGCAGCCAGAGGATGGTGGTCCGACATGCACAACAGTGTTCAAACATCACCTGGTGTCCAGGTCTCCAGCTGGTGGGGTTCCCGCCATTCACCTCCTTCCTTAGAGTCACCCCACTTGCCTCCGACAACACACTCTTCAGGAGGGGTTTGCAGGGGGTGTGATGAATCGAGAGTGGGAAGGGTAAGTGGGAGAAGGAGTGAGACACAAGCCCTTAGGTGTCTGTTCGGACACGTTCCTCTCTAATTCACGTTCCAAGAACACGCGTGTGTGCAAGGTCTGCGTTCCTGGGGAATCCGACCAGCTGTGGGAAAATGCTGCCGCCTTGTGGCCGCCTCCTGTAACTACAACGTTCCAAAGGGAGCTCAGCGGCCCTTCCTGTTCAAAAGGCCAGCGGGGTTGTAATTGACACCCCCGCTGCAAAAATGTCCTGGGGATAGGCACTGGAAAAGAGCCCGAAACAGGATTGATTGGCAACAGGCGGTTTCAAGAGGTAAGTTGAATTCACCATGCGTGTTTTGTTTCCCTTTGTGTTGTTTTCTAAGAAAGGCCCAGGAAATATGCTCCACGCCCATGCGAATGGGAGAAATGGAAGTTGAAACGCCTTCGCGGTTTCACCTGGCAGCCGTTAGGATTGCCAGTGTCAATACGTCTGGAAGCAATACCTTCGGGAGAGGGCCTGGAGAAAAGGGAAGCCTCCTAAGCCACTGGTGGTATTGCGCCCTGGTAACAGGCACCACTGAAAGCAATCAAGAGATTCCTGCCAAAAACAAAACAAAACCAGAGAGCCGGCCACATGAAGTGGCAATCCACCTCCTGGCTGTCTTTGCACAGTAAAGTATCATTTGGGGAGACCAGGGCAGGCCAGCGACCCCTGCACACCTATTGACAAGAGCCAAGACTTGAAAGTAAAAACACAGTGTCATGGTGTGTGATCCTTTTAATGTCATGTTGGAGTCTGTTGGCTAGTATCTTGTTGAGGATTTTTGCATCTAAGTTCATCGGTGATATTGCTCTCCAGTTTTCTTTTCTTGTAGTATCTTTGTCTGGTTTGGGGATCAGGTGGATGGCTTCGTACAATGAGTTTGGGAGTGTTCTTTCCTCTGCAGTGTTTTGGAAGCGTTTGCAGAACCATGTGTACTTTAGAGAGACACGGGTGCCCCAGCTGTCACTAGCCACCTATTGACAACAGCCAAGTCTTGAAAGTAAAGACACAATGTCCATCCCCAGATGAATGGAAAGTGAAGAGATGGTACACATAGAGCATGGAATACTGCTCAGCCATGAAACAGAATAAAATCCTGCCATTTCCAGCATCTTCGATAGATCCGGAGTTCCCTGTACTCAGCATGGGACGTCCAACAGAGAAAGAGAAAATTCCAACGATAGCACGTATAGGTGGCATCTCAAAGTCGATACCAGGAAAGTAGAAAGCACAAACAGAGTCACAGATTTAGAACGCAAGTACAGGGTTTCGAGAGGGCAAAGGCATGCGGAGGTGGGTTGAATGAGGAGGGTGGGATTAACACATGCATTCTAATATGTATTAAGCAGATGATCCACAACCACCTTCTACAAAGCACAGGGAGCGGTCGGCACCACCCTGGACTAAGCTACGTGGGAAGAGAATGCGAAAGAGAATGGATGTGTATATATATATACATACACGGAGAACTGAATCAAGGTGCTGCACAGCGAAAGTCAACAGCATTGTAAATTCACTAGACATGGACAGAAATTAGAATCTCTATAAAAAGCAAAATGATCGAGATCCAGTATGTTCCTCTCAGGCCTCAGAGAGATGCGCGGGTGTCACTTCCCTGGAGCGTGAGCAGGCTTGGGCACCAAATTTGGAGTGTGGTCACAGTGAGGCAGGTCGGCACGGGAGTGGGTCGCACCAGCGAATTAACCCCTTTGGACCTGTGGTGCCTGGTCCCTTCTGGTTGGCAGCAGTCTCTGTAGATGTAGGTGTGCCCTCCTGCAGCTAAGCCAAGCCCACTGCAGCCAGAGGATGGTGGTCCGACATGCAAAACAGTGTTCAAACATCACCTGGTGTCCAGGTCTCCAGCTGGTGGGGTTCCCGCCATTCACCTCCTTCCTTAGAGTCACCCCACTTGCCTCCGACAACACACTCTTCAGGAGGGGTTTGCAGGGGGTGTGATGAATCGAGAGTAGGAAGGGTAACTGGGAGAAGGAGTGAGACACAAGCCCTTAGGTGTCTGTCCGGACACGTTCCTCTCTAATTCACATTCCAAGAACACGCGTGTGCGCAAGGTCTGCGTTCCTGGGGAATCTGACCAGCTGTGGGAAAATGCTGCCGCCTTGTGGCCGCCTCCTGTAACTACAACGTTCCAAAGGGAGCTCAGTGGCCCTTCCTGTTCAAAAGGCCAGCGGGGTTGTAATTGACACCCCCACTGCAAAAATGTCCTGGGGATAGGCACTGGAAAAGAGCCCGAAACAGGATTGATTGGCAACAGGCGGTTTCAAGAGGTAAGTTGAATTCACCATGCGTGTTTTGTTTCCCTTTGTGTTGTTTTCTAAGAAAGGCCCAGGAAATATGCTCCACGCCCATGCGAATGGGAGAAATGGAAGTTGAAACGCCTTCGCGGTTTCACCTGGCAGCCGTTAGGATTGCCAGTGTCAATACGTCTGGAAGCAATACCTTCGGGAGAGGGCCTGGAGAAAAGGGAAGCCTCCTAAGCCACTGGTGGTATTGCGCCCTGGTAACAGGCACCACTGAAAGCAATCAAGAGATTCCTGCCAAAAACAAAACAAAACCAGAGAGCCGGCCACATGAAGTGGCAATCCACCTGCTGGCTGTCTTTGCACAGTAAAGTATCATTTGGGGAGACCAGGGCAGGCCAGCGACCCCTGCACACCTATTGACAAGAGCCAAGACTTGAAAGTAAAAACACAGTGTCATGGTGTGTGATCCTTTTAATGTCATGTTGGAGTCTGTTGGCTAGTATCTTGTTGAGGATTTTTGCATCTAAGTTCATCGGTGATATTGCTCTCCAGTTTTCTTTTCTTGTAGTATCTTTGTCTGGTTTGGGGATCAGGTGGATGGCTTCGTACAATGAGTTTGGGAGTGTTCTTTCCTCTGCAGTGTTTTGGAAGCGTTTGCAGAACCATGTGTACTTTAGAGAGACACGGGTGCCCCAGCTGTCACTAGCCACCTATTGACAACAGCCAAGTCTTGAAAGTAAAGACACAATGTCCATCCCCAGATGAATGGAAAGTGAAGAGATGGTACACATAGAGCATGGAATACTGCTCAGCCATGAAACAGAATAAAATCCTGCCATTTCCAGCATCTTCGATAGATCCGGAGTTCCCTGTACTCAGCATGGGACGTCCAACAGAGAAAGAGAAAATTCCAATGATAGCACGTATAGGTGGCATCTCAAAGTCGATACCAGGAAAGTAGAAAGCACAAACAGAGTCACAGATTTAGAACGCAAGTACAGGGTTTCGAGAGGGCAAAGGCATGCGGAGGTGGGTTGAATGAGGAGGGTGGGATTAACACATGCATTCTAATATGTATTAAGCAGATGATCCACAACCACCTTCTACAAAGCACAGGGAGCGGTCGGCACCACCCTGGACTAAGCTACGTGGGAAGAGAATGCGAAAGAGAATGGATGTGTATATATATATACATACACGGAGAACTGAATCAAGGTGCTGCACAGCGAAAGTCAACAGCATTGTAAATTCACTAGACATGGACAGAAATTAGAATCTCTATAAAAAGCAAAATGATCGAGATCCAGTATGTTCCTCTCAGGCCTCAGAGAGATGCGCGGGTGTCACTTCCCTGGAGCGTGAGCAGGCTTGGGCACCAAAGTTGGAGTGTGGTCACAGTGAGGCAGGTTGGCACGGGAGTGGGTGGCACCAGCGAATTAACCCCTTTGGACCTGTGGTGCCTGGTCCCTTCTGGTTGGCAGCAGTCTCTGTAGATGTAGGTGTGCCCTCCTGCAGCTAAGCCAAGCCCACTGCAGCCAGAGGATGGTGGTCTGACATGCACAACTTTGTTCAAACATCACCTGGTGTCCAGGTCTCCAGCTGGTGGGGTTCCCGCCATTCACCTCCTTCCTTAGAGTCACCCCACTTGCCTCCGACAACACACTCTTCAGGAGGGGTTTGCAGGGGGTGTGATGAATCGAGAGTAGGAAGGGTAACTGGGAGAAGGAGTGAGACACAAGCCCTTAGGTGTCTGTCCGGACACGTTCCTCTCTAATTCACATTCCAAGAACACGCGTGTGCGCAAGGTCTGCGTTCCTGGGGAATCTGACCAGCTGTGGGAAAATGCTGCCACCTTGTGGCCGCCTCCTGTAACTACAACGTTCCAAAGGGAGCTCAGTGGCCCTTCCTGTTCAAAAGGCCAGCGGGGTTGTAATTGACACCCCCGCTGCAAAAATGTCCTGGGGATAGGCACTGGAAAAGAGCCCGAAACAGGATTGATTGGCAACAGGCGGTTTCAAGAGGTAAGTTGAATTCACCATGCATGTTTTGTTTCCCTTTGTGTTGTTTTCTAAGAAAGGCCCAGGAAATATGCTCCACGCCCATGCGAATGGGAGAAATGGAAGTTGAAACGCCTTCGCGGTTTCACCTGGCAGCCGTTAGGATTGCCAGTGTCAATACGTCTGGAAGCAATACCTTCGGGAGAGGGCCTGGAGAAAAGGGAAGCCTCCTAAGCCACTGGTGGTATTGCGCCCTGGTAACAGGCACCACTGAAAGCAATCAAGAGATTCCTGCCAAAAACATAACAAAACCAGAGAGCCGGCCACATGATGTGGCAATCCACCTCCTGGCTGTCTTTGCACAGTAAAGTATCATTTGGGGAGACCAGGGCAGGCCAGCGACCCCTGCACACCTATTGACAAGAGCCAAGACTTGAAAGTAAAAACACAGTGTCATGGTGTGTGATCCTTTTAATGTCATGTTGGAGTCTGTTGGCTAGTATCTTGTTGAGGATTTTTGCATCTAAGTTCATCGGTGATATTGCTCTCCAGTTTTCTTTTCTTGTAGTATCTTTGTCTGGTTTGGGGATCAGGTGGATGGCTTCGTACAATGAGTTTGGGAGTGTTCTTTCCTCTGCAGTGTTTTGGAAGCGTTTGCAGAACCATGTGTACTTTAGAGAGACACGGGTGCCCCAGCTGTCACTAGCCACCTATTGACAACAGCCAAGTCTTGAAAGTAAAGACACAATGTCCATCCCCAGATGAATGGAAAGTGAAGAGATGGTACACATAGAGCATGGAATACTGCTCAGCCATGAAACAGAATAAAATCCTGCCATTTCCAGCATCTTCGATAGATCCGGAGTTCCCTGTACTCAGCATGGGACGTCCAACAGAGAAAGAGAAAATTCCAACGATAGCACGTATAGGTGGCATCTCAAAGTCGATACCAGGAAAGTAGAAAGCACAAACAGAGTCACAGATTTAGAACGCAAGTACAGGGTTTCGAGAGGGCAAAGGCATGCGGAGGTGGGTTGAATGAGGAGGGTGGGATTAACACATGCATTCTAATATGTATTAAGCAGATGATCCACAACCACCTTCTACAAAGCACAGGGAGCGGTCGGCACCACCCTGGACTAAGCTACGTGGGAAGAGAATGCGAAAGAGAATGGATGTGTATATATATATACATACACGGAGAACTGAATCAAGGTGCTGCACAGCGAAAGTCAACAGCATTGTAAATTCACTAGACATGGACAGAAATTAGAATCTCTATAAAAAGCAAAATGATCGAGATCCAGTATGTTCCTCTCAGGCCTCAGAGAGATGCGCGGGTGTCACTTCCCTGGAGCGTGAGCAGGCTTGGGCACCAAAGTTGGAGTGTGGTCACAGTGAGGCAGGTTGGCACGGGAGTGGGTGGCACCAGCGAATTAACCCCTTTGGACCTGTGGTGCCTGGTCCCTTCTGGTTGGCAGCAGTCTCTGTAGATGTAGGTGTGCCCTCCTGCAGCTAAGCCAAGCCCACTGCAGCCAGAGGATGGTGGTCTGACATGCACAACTTTGTTCAAACATCACCTGGTGTCCAGGTCTCCAGCTGGTGGGGTTCCCGCCATTCACCTCCTTCCTTAGAGTCACCCCACTTGCCTCCGACAACACACTCTTCAGGAGGGGTTTGCAGGGGGTGTGATGAATCGAGAGTAGGAAGGGTAACTGGGAGAAGGAGTGAGACACAAGCCCTTAGGTGTCTGTCCGGACACGTTCCTCTCTAATTCACATTCCAAGAACACGCGTGTGCGCAAGGTCTGCGTTCCTGGGGAATCTGACCAGCTGTGGGAAAATGCTGCCGCCTTGTGGCCGCCTCCTGTAACTACAACGTTCCAAAGGGAGCTCAGTGGCCCTTCCTGTTCAAAAGGCCAGCGGGGTTGTAATTGACACCCCCGCTGCAAAAATGTCCTGGGGATAGGCACTGGAAAAGAGCCCGAAACAGGATTGATTGGCAACAGGCGGTTTCAAGAGGTAAGTTGAATTCACCATGCATGTTTTGTTTCCCTTTGTGTTGTTTTCTAAGAAAGGCCCAGGAAATATGCTCCACGCCCATGCGAATGGGAGAAATGGAAGTTGAAACGCCTTCGCGGTTTCACCTGGCAGCCGTTAGGATTGCCAGTGTCAATACGTCTGGAAGCAATACCTTCGGGAGAGGGCCTGGAGAAAAGGGAAGCCTCCTAAGCCACTGGTGGTATTGCGCCCTGGTAACAGGCACCACTGAAAGCAATCAAGAGATTCCTGCCAAAAACATAACAAAACCAGAGAGCCGGCCACATGATGTGGCAATCCACCTCCTGGCTGTCTTTGCACAGTAAAGTATCATTTGGGGAGACCAGGGCAGGCCAGCGACCCCTGCACACCTATTGACAAGAGCCAAGACTTGAAAGTAAAAACACAGTGTCATGGTGTGTGATCCTTTTAATGTCATGTTGGAGTCTGTTGGCTAGTATCTTGTTGAGGATTTTTGCATCTAAGTTCATCGGTGATATTGCTCTCCAGTTTTCTTTTCTTGTAGTATCTTTGTCTGGTTTGGGGATCAGGTGGATGGCTTCGTACAATGAGTTTGGGAGTGTTCTTTCCTCTGCAGTGTTTTGGAAGCGTTTGCAGAACCATGTGTACTTTAGAGAGACACGGGTGCCCCAGCTGTCACTAGCCACCTATTGACAACAGCCAAGTCTTGAAAGTAAAGACACAATGTCCATCCCCAGATGAATGGAAAGTGAAGAGATGGTACACATAGAGCATGGAATACTGCTCAGCCATGAAACAGAATAAAATCCTGCCATTTCCAGCATCTTCGATAGATCCGGAGTTCCCTGTACTCAGCATGGGACGTCCAACAGAGAAAGAGAAAATTCCAACGATAGCACGTATAGGTGGCATCTCAAAGTCGATACCAGGAAAGTAGAAAGCACAAACAGAGTCACAGATTTACAACGCAAGTACAGGGTTTCGAGAGGGCAAAGGCATGCGGAGCTGGGTTGAATGAGGAGGGTGGGATTAACACATGCATTCTAATATGTATTAAGCAGATGATCCACAACCACCTTCTACAAAGCACAGGGAGCGGTCGGCACCACCCTGGACTAAGCTACGTGGGAAGAGAATGCGAAAGAGAATGGATGTGTATATATATATACATACACGGAGAACTGAATCAAGGTGCTGCACAGCGAAAGTCAACAGCATTGTAAATTCACTAGACATGGACAGAAATTAGAATCTCTATAAAAAGCAAAATGATCGAGATCCAGTATGTTCCTCTCAGGCCTCAGAGAGATGCGCGGGTGTCACTTCCCTGGAGCGTGAGCAGGCTTGGGCACCAAAGTTGGAGTGTGGTCACAGTGAGGCAGGTCGGCACAGGAGTGGGTCGCACCAGCGAATTAACCCCTTTGGACCTGTGGTGCCTGGTCCCTTCTGGTTGGCAGCAGTCTCTGTAGATGTAGGTGTGCCCTCCTGCAGCTAAGCCAAGCCCACTGCAGCCAGAGGATGGTGGTCCGACATGCACAACAGTGTTCAAACATCACCTGGTGTCCAGGTCTCCAGCTGGTGGGGTTCCCGCCATTCACCTCCTTCCTTAGAGTCACCCCACTTGCCTCCGACAACACACTCTTCAGGAGGGGTTTGCAGGGGGTGTGATGAATCGAGAGTGGGAAGGGTAAGTGGGAGAAGGAGTGAGACACAAGCCCTTAGGTGTCTGTCCGGACACGTTCCTCTCTAATTCACATTCCAAGAACACGCGTGTGCGCAAGGTCTGTGTTCCTGGGGAATCTGACCAGCTGTGAGAAAATGCTGCCGCCTTGTGGCCGCCTCCTGTAACTACAACGTTCCAAAGGGAGCTCAGTGGCCCTTCCTGTTCAAAAGGCCAGCGGGGTTGTAATTGACACCCCCGCTGCAAAAATGTCCTGGGGATAGGCACTGGAAAAGAGCCCGAAACAGGATTGATTGGCAACAGGCGGTTTCAAGAGGTAAGTTGAATTCACCATGCATGTTTTGTTTCCCATTGTGTTGTTTTCTAAGAAAGGCCCAGGAAATATGCTCCACGCCCATGCGAATGGGAGAAATGGAAGTTGAAACGCCTTCGCGGTTTCACCTGGCAGCCGTTAGGATTGCCAGTGTCAATACGTCTGGAAGCAATACCTTCGGGAGAGGGCCTGGAGAAAAGGGAAGCCTCCTAAGCCACTGGTGGTATTGCGCCCTGGTAACAGGCACCACTGAAAACAATCAAGAGATTCCTGCCAAAAACAGAACAAAACCAGAGAGCCGGCCACATGATGTGGCAATCCACCTCCTGGCTGTCTTTGCACAGTAAAGTATCATTTGGGGAGACCAGGGCAGGCCAGCGACCCCTGCACACCTATTGACAAGAGCCAAGGCTTGAAAGTAAAAACACAGTGTCATGGTGTGTGATCCTTTTAATGTCATGTTGGAGTCTGTTGGCTAGTATCTTGTTGAGGATTTTTGCATCTAAGTTCATCGGTGATATTGCTCTCCAGTTTTCTTTTCTTGTAGTATCTTTGTCTGGTTTGCGGATCAGGTGGATGGCTTCGTACAATGAGTTTGGGAGTGTTCTTTCCTCTGCAGTGTTTTGGAAGCGTTTGCAGAACCATGTGTACTTTAGAGAGACACGGGTGCCCCAGCTGTCACTAGCCACCTATTGACAACAGCCAAGTCTTGAAAGTAAAGACACAATGTCCATCCCCAGATGAATGGAAAGTGAAGAGATGGTACACATAGAGCATGGAATACTGCTCAGCCATGAAACAGAATAAAATCCTGCCATTTCCAGCATCTTCGATAGATCCGGAGTTCCCTGTACTCAGCATGGGACGTCCAACAGAGAAAGAGAAAATTCCAACGATAGCACGTATAGGTGGCATCTCAAAGTCGATACCAGGAAAGTAGAAAGCACAAACAGAGTCACAGATTTAGAACGCAAGTACAGGGTTTCGAGAGGGCAAAGGCATGCGGAGGTGGGTTGAATGAGGAGGGTGGGATTAACACATGCATTCTAATATGTATTAAGCAGATGATCCACAACCACCTTCTACAAAGCACAGGGAGCGGTCGGCACCACCCTGGACTAAGCTACGTGGGAAGAGAATGCGAAAGAGAATGGATGTGTATATATATATACATACACGGAGAACTGAATCAAGGTGCTGCACAGCGAAAGTCAACAGCATTGTAAATTCACTAGACATGGACAGAAATTAGAATCTCTATAAAAAGCAAAATGATCGAGATCCAGTATGTTCCTCTCAGGCCTCAGAGAGATGCGCGGGTGTCACTTCCCTGGAGCGTGAGCAGGCTTGGGCACCAAAGTTGGAGTGGGGTCACAGTGAGGCAGGTCGGCACGGGAGTGGGTCGCACCAGCGAATTAACCCCTTTGGACCTGTGGTGCCTGGTCCCTTCTGGTTGGCAGCAGTCTCTGTAGATGTAGGTGTGCCCTCCTGCAGCTAAGCCAAGCCCACTGCAGCCAGAGGATGGTGGTCTGACATGCACAACTTTGTTCAAACATCACCTGGTGTCCAGGTCTCCAGCTGGTGGGGTTCCCGCCATTCACCTCCTTCCTTAGAGTCACCCCACTTGCCTCCGACAACACACTCTTCAGGAGGGGTTTGCAGGGGGTGTGATGAATCGAGAGTAGGAAGGGTAACTGGGAGAAGGAGTGAGACACAAGCCCTTAGGTGTCTGTCCGGACACGTTCCTCTCTAATTCACATTCCAAGAACACGCGTGTGCGCAAGGTCTGCGTTCCTGGGGAATCTGACCAGCTGTGGGAAAATGCTGCCGCCTTGTGGCCGCCTCCTGTAACTACAACGTTCCAAAGGGAGCTCAGTGGCCCTTCCTGTTCAAAAGGCCAGCGGGGTTGTAATTGACACCCCCGCTGCAAAAATGTCCTGGGGATAGGCACTGGAAAAGAGCCCGAAACAGGATTGATTGGCAACAGGCGGTTTCAAGAGGTAAGTTGAATTCACCATGCATGTTTTGTTTCCCTTTGTGTTGTTTTCTAAGAAAGGCCCAGGAAATAGGCTCCACGCCCATGCGAATGGGAGAAATGGAAGTTGAAACGCCTTCGCGGTTTCACCTGGCAGCCGTTAGGATTGCCAGTGTCAATACGTCTGGAAGCAATACCTTCGGGAGAGGGCCTGGAGAAAAGGGAAGCCTCCTAAGCCACTGGTGGTATTGCGCCCTGGTAACAGGCACCACTGAAAGCAATCAAGAGATTCCTGCCAAAAACATAACAAAACCAGAGAGCCGGCCACATGATGTGGCAATCCACCTCCTGGCTGTCTTTGCACAGTAAAGTATCATTTTGGGAGACCAGGGCAGGCCAGCGACCCCTGCACACCTATTGACAAGAGCCAAGGCTTGAAAGTAAAAACACAGTGTCATGGTGTGTGATCCTTTTAATGTCATGTTGGAGTCTGTTGGCTAGTATCTTGTTGAGGATTTTTGCATCTAAGTTCATCGGTGATATTGCTCTCCAGTTTTCTTTTCTTGTAGTATCTTTGTCTGGTTTGGGGATCAGGTGGATGGCTTCGTACAATGAGTTTGGGAGTGTTCTTTCCTCTGCAGTGTTTTGGAAGCGTTTGCAGAACCATGTGTACTTTAGAGAGACACGGGTGCCCCAGCTGTCACTAGCCACCTATTGACAACAGCCAAGTCTTGAAAGTAAAGACACAATGTCCATCCCCAGATGAATGGAAAGTGAAGAGATGGTACACATAGAGCATGGAATACTGCTCAGCCATGAAACAGAATAAAATCCTGCCATTTCCAGCATCTTCGATAGATCCGGAGTTCCCTGTACTCAGCATGGGACGTCCAACAGAGAAAGAGAAAATTCCAACGATAGCACGTATAGGTGGCATCTCAAAGTCGATACCAGGAAAGTAGAAAGCACAAACAGAGTCACAGATTTAGAATGCAAGTACAGGGTTTCGAGAGGGCAAAGGCATGCGGAGGTGGGTTGAATGAGGAGGGTGGGATTAACACATGCATTCTAACATGTATTAAGCAGACGATCCACAACCACCTTCTACAAAGCACAGGGAGCGGTCGGCACCACCCTGGACTAAGCTACGTGGGAAGAGAATGCGAAAGAGAATGGATGTGTATATATATACATACACGGAGAACTGAATCAAGGTGCTGCACAGCGAAAGTCAACAGCATTGTAAATTCACTAGACATGGACAGAAATTGGAATCTCTATAAAAAGCAAAATGATCGAGATCCAGTATGTTCCTTTCAGGCCTCAGAGAGATGCGCGGGTGTCACTTCCCTGGAGTGTGAGCATGCTTGGGCACCAAAGTTGGAGTGTGGTCACAGTGAGGCAGGTCGGCGCGGGAGTGGGTCGCACCAGCGAATTAACCCCTTTGGACCTGTGGTGCCTGGTCCCCTCTGGTGGGCAGCAGTCTCTGTAGATGTAGGTGTGCCCTCCTGCAGCTAAGCCAAGCCCACTGCAGCCAGAGGATGGTGGTCCGACATGCACAACAGTGTTCAAACATCACCTGGTGTCCAGGTCTCCAGCTGGTGGGGTTCCCGCCATTCACCTCCTTCCTTAGAGTCACCCCACTTGCCTCCGACAACACACTCTTCAGGAGGGGTTTGCAGGGGGTGTGATGAATCGAGAGTAGGAAGGGTAAGTGGGAGAAGGAGTGAGACACAAGCCCTTAGGTGTCTGTCCGGACACGTTCCTCTCTAATTCACATTCCAAGAACATGCGTGTGCGCAAGGTCTGCGTTCCTGGGGAATCTGACCAGCTGTGGGAAAATGCTGCCGCCTTGTGGCCGCCTCCTGTAACTACAACGTTCCAAAGGGAGCTCAGTGGCCCTTCCTGTTCAAAAGGCCAGCGGGGTTGTAATTGACACCCCCGCTGCAAAAATGTCCTGGGGATAGGCACTGGAAAAGAGCCCGAAACAGGATTGATTGGCAACAGGCGGTTTCAAGAGGTAAGTTGAATTCACCATGCATGTTTTGTTTCCCTTTGTGTTGTTTTCTAAGAAAGGCCCAGGAAATATGCTCCACGCCCATGCGAATGGGAGAAATGGAAGTTGAAACGCCTACGCGGTTTCACCTGGCGTCCGTTAGGATTGCCAGTGTCAATACGTCTGGAAGCAATACCTTCGGGAGAGGGCCTGGAGAAAAGGGAAGCCTCCTAAGCCACTGGTGGTATTGCACCCTGGTAACAGGCACCACTGAAAACAATCAAGAGATTCCTGCCAAAAACAGAACAAAACCAGAGAGCCGGCCACATGATGTGGCAATCCACCTCCTGGCTGTCTTTGCACAGTAAAGTATCATTTGGGGAGACCAGGGCAGGCCAGCGACCCCTGCACACCTATTGACAAGAGCCAAGGCTTGAAAGTAAAAACACAGTGTCATGGTGTGTGATCCTTTTAATGTCATGTTGGAGTCTGTTGGCTAGTATCTTGTTGAGGATTTTTGCATCTAAGTTAATCAGTGATATTGCTCTCCAGTTTTCTTTTCTTGTAGTATCTTTGTCTGGTTTGGGGATCAGGTGGATGGCTTCGTACAATGAGTTTGGGAGTGTTCTTTCCTCTGCAGTGTTTTGGAAGCGTTTGCAGAACCATGTGTACTTTAGAGAGACACGGGTGCCCCAGCTGTCACTAGCCACCTATTGACAACAGCCAAGTCTTGAAAGTAAAGACACAATGTCCATCCCCAGATGAATGGAAAGTGAAGAGATGGTACACATAGAGCATGGAATACTGCTCAGCCATGAAACAGAATAAAATCCTGCCATTTCCAGCATCTTCGATAGATCCGGAGTTCCCTGTACTCAGCATGGGACGTCCAACAGAGAAAGAGAAAATTCCAACGATAGCACGTATAGGTGGCATCTCAAAGTGGATAGCAGGAAAGTAGAAAGCACAAACAGAGTCACAGATTTAGAATGCAAGTACAGGGTTTCGAGAGGGCAAAGGCATGCGGAGGTGGGTTGAATGAGGAGGGTGGGATTAACACATGCATTCTAACATGTATTAAGCAGACGATCCACAACCACCTTCTACAAAGCAGAGGGAGCGGTCGGCACCACCCTGGACTAAGCTACGTGGGAAGAGAATGCGAAAGAGAATGGATGTGTATATATATACATACACGGAGAACTGAATCAAGGTGCTGCACAGCGAAAGTCAACAGCATTGTAAATTCACTAGACATGGACAGAAATTGGAATCTCTATAAAAAGCAAAATGATCGAGATCCAGTATGTTCCTTTCAGGCCTCAGAGAGATGCGCGGGTGTCACTTCCCTGGAGTGTGAGCAGGCTTGGGCGCCAAAGTTGGAGTGTGGTCACAGTGAGGCAGGTCGCAACAGGAGTGGGTCACACCAGCGAATTAACCCCTTTGGACCTGTGGTGCCTGGTCCCTTCTGGTTGGCAGCAGTCTCTGTAGATGTAGGTGTGCCCTCCTGCAGCTAAGCCAAGCCCACTGCAGCCAGAGGATGGTGGTCTGACATGCACAACAGTGTTCAAACATCACCTGGTGTCCAGGTCTCCAGCTGGTGGGGTTCCCGCCATTCACCTCCTTCCTTAGAGTCACCCCACTTGCCTCCGACAACACACTCTTCAGGAGGGGTTTGCAGGGGGTGTGATGAATCGAGAGTAGGAAGGGTAAGTGGGAGAAGGAGTGAGACACAAGCCCTTAGGTGTCTGTCCGGACACGTTCCTCTCTAATTCACATTCCAAGAACACGCGTGTGCGCAAGGTCTGCGTTCCTGGGGAATCCGACCAGCTGTGGGAAAATGCTGCCGCCTTGTGGCCGCCTCCTGTAACTACAACGTTCCAAAGGGAGCTCAGCGGCCCTTCCTGTTCAAAAGGCCAGCGGGGTTGTAATTGACACCCCCGCTGCAAAAATGTCCTGGGGATAGGCACTGGAAAAGAGCCCGAAACAGGATTGATTGGCAACAGGCGGTTTCAAGAGGTAAGTTGAATTCACCGTGCGTGTTTTGTTTCCCTTTGTGTTGTTTTCTAAGAAAGGCCCAGGAAATATGCTCCACGCCCATGCGAATGGGAGAAATGGAAGTTGAAACGCCTTCGCGGTTTCACCTGGCAGCCGTTAGGATTGCCAGTGTCAATACGTCTGGAAGCAATACCTTCGGGAGAGGGCCTGTAGAAAAGGGAAGCCTCCTAAGCCATTGGTGGTATTGCGCCCTGGTAACAGGCACCACTGAAAGCAATCAAGAGATTCCTGCCAAAAACAAAACAAAACCAGAGAGCCGGCCACATGAAGTGGCAATCCACCTCCTGGCTGTCTTTGCACAGTAAAGTATCATTTGGGGAGACCAGGGCAGGCCAGCGACCCCTGCACACCTATTGACAAGAGCCAAGACTTGAAAGTAAAAACACAGTGTCATGGTGTGTGATCCTTTTAATGTCATGTTGGAGTCTGTTGGCTTGTATCTTGTTGAGGATTTTTGCATCTAAGTTCATCGGTGATATTGCTCTCCAGTTTTCTTTTCTTGTAGTATCTTTGTCTGGTTTGGGGATCAGGTGGATGGCTTCGTACAATGAGTTTGGGAGTGTTCTTTCCTCTGCAGTGTTTTGGAAGCGTTTGCAGAACCATGTGTACTTTAGAGAGACACGGGTGCCCCAGCTGTCACTAGCCACCTATTGACAACAGCCAAGTCTTGAAAGTAAAGACACAATGTCCATCCCCAGATGAATGGAAAGTGAAGAGATGGTACACATAGAGCATGGAATACTGCTCAGCCATGAAACAGAATAAAATCCTGCCATTTCCAGCATCTTCGATAGATCCGGAGTTCCCTGTACTCAGCATGGGACGTCCAACAGAGAAAGAGAAAATTCCAACGATAGCACGTATAGGTGGCATCTCAAAGTCGATACCAGGAAAGTAGAAAGCACAAACAGAGTCACAGATTTAGAACGCAAGTACAGGGTTTCGAGAGGGCAAAGGCATGCGGAGGTGGGTTGAATGAGGAGGGTGGGATTAACACATGCATTCTAATATGTATTAAGCAGATGATCCACAACCACCTTCTACAAAGCACAGGGAGCGGTCGGCACCACCCTGGACTAAGCTACGTGGGAAGAGAATGCGAAAGAGAATGGATGTGTATATATATATACATACACGGAGAACTGAATCAAGGTGCTGCACAGCGAAAGTCAACAGCATTGTAAATTCACTAGACATGGACAGAAATTAGAATCTCTATAAAAAGCAAAATGATCGAGATCCAGTATGTTCCTCTCAGGCCTCAGAGAGATGCGCGGGTGTCACTTCCCTGGAGCGTGAGCAGGCTTGGGCACCAAATTTGGAGTGTGGTCACAGTGAGGCAGGTCGGCACGGGAGTGGGTCGCACCAGCGAATTAACCCCTTTGGACCTGTGGTGCCTGGTCCCTTCTGGTTGGCAGCAGTCTCTGTAGATGTAGGTGTGCCCTCCTGCAGCTAAGCCAAGCCCACTGCAGCCAGAGGATGGTGGTCCGACATGCACAACAGTGTTCAAACATCACCTGGTGTCCAGGTCTCCAGCTGGTGGGGTTCCCGCCATTCACCTCCTTCCTTAGAGTCACCCCACTTGCCTCCGACAACACACTCTTCAGGAGGGGTTTGCAGGGGGTGTGATGAATCGAGAGTAGGAAGGGTAACTGGGAGAAGGAGTGAGACACAAGCCCTTAGGTGTCTGTCCGGACACGTTCCTCTCTAATTCACATTCCAAGAACACGCGTGTGCGCAAGGTCTGCGTTCCTGGGGAATCCGACCAGCTGTGGGAAAATGCTGCCGCCTTGTGGCCGCCTCCTGTAACTACAACGTTCCAAAGGGAGCTCAGCGGCCCTTCCTGTTCAAAAGGCCAGCGGGGTTGTAATTGACACCCCCGCTGCAAAAATGTCCTGGGGATAGGCACTGGAAAAGAGCCCGAAACAGGATTGATTGGCAACAGGCGGTTTCAAGAGGTAAGTTGAATTCACCGTGCGTGTTTTGTTTCCCTTTGTGTTGTTTTCTAAGAAAGGCCCAGGAAATATGCTCCACGCCCATGCGAATGGGAGAAATGGAAGTTGAAACGCCTTCGCGGTTTCACCTGGCAGCCGTTAGGATTGCCAGTGTCAATACGTCTGGAAGCAATACCTTCGGGAGAGGGCCTGGAGAAAAGGGAAGCCTCCTAAGCCACTGGTGGTATTGCGCCCTGGTAACAGGCACCACTGAAAGCAATCAAGAGATTCCTGCCAAAAACAAAACAAAACCAGAGAGCCGGAGACATGAAGTGGCAATCCACCTCCTGGCTGTCTTTGCAGAGTAAAGTATCATTTGGGGAGACCAGGGCAGGCCAGCGACCCCTGCACACCTATTGACAAGAGCCAAGACTTGAAAGTAAAAACACAGTGTCATGGTGTGTGATCCTTTTAATGTCATGTTGGAGTCTGTTGGCTAGTATCTTGTTGAGGATTTTTGCATCTAAGTTCATCGGTGATATTGCTCTCCAGTTTTCTTTTCTTGTAGTATCTTTGTCTGGTTTGGGGATCAGGTGGATGGCTTCGTACAATGAGTTTGGGAGTGTTCTTTCCTCTGCAGTGTTTTGGAAGCGTTTGCAGAACCATGTGTACTTTAGAGAGACACGGGTGCCCCAGCTGTCACTAGCCACCTATTGACAACAGCCAAGTCTTGAAAGTAAAGACACAATGTCCATCCCCAGATGAATGGAAAGTGAAGAGATGGTACACATAGAGCATGGAATACTGCTCAGCCATGAAACAGAATAAAATCCTGCCATTTCCAGCATCTTCGATAGATCCGGAGTTCCCTGTACTCAGCATGGGACGTCCAACAGAGAAAGAGAAAATTCCAACGATAGCACGTATAGGTGGCATCTCAAAGTCGATACCAGGAAAGTAGAAAGCACAAACAGAGTCACAGATTTAGAACGCAAGTACAGGGTTTCGAGAGGGCAAAGGCATGCGGAGGTGGGTTGAATGAGGAGGGTGGGATTAACACATGCATTCTAATATGTATTAAGCAGACGATCCACAACCACCTTCTACAAAGCACAGGGAGCGGTCGGCACCACCCTGGACTAAGCTACGTGGGAAGAGAATGCGAAAGAGAATGGATGTGTATATATATATACATACACGGAGAACTGAATCAAGGTGCTGCACAGCGAAAGTCAACAGCATTGTAAATTCACTAGACATGGACAGAAATTGGAATCTCTATAAAAAGCAAAATGATCGAGATCCAGTATGTTCCTTTCAGGCCTCAGAGAGATGCGCGGGTGTCACTTCCCTGGAGTGTGAGCATGCTTGGGCACCAAAGTTGGAGTGTGGTCACAGTGAGGCAGGTCGGCGCGGGAGTGGGTCGCACCAGCGAATTAACCCCTTTGGACCTGTGGTGCCTGGTCCCCTCTGGTGGGCAGCAGTCTCTGTAGATGTAGGTGTGCCCTCCTGCAGCTAAGCCAAGCCCACTGCAGCCAGAGGATGGTGGTCCGACATGCACAACAGTGTTCAAACATCACCTGGTGTCCAGGTCTCCAGCTGGTGGGGTTCCCGCCATTCACCTCCTTCCTTAGAGTCACCCCACTTGCCTCCGACAACACACTCTTCAGGAGGGGTTTGCAGGGGGTGTGATGAATCGAGAGTAGGAAGGGTAAGTGGGAGAAGGAGTGAGACACAAGCCCTTAGGTGTCTGTCCGGACACGTTCCTCTCTAATTCACATTCCAAGAACATGCGTGTGCGCAAGGTCTGCGTTCCTGGGGAATCTGACCAGCTGTGGGAAAATGCTGCCGCCTTGTGGCCGCCTCCTGTAACTACAACGTTCCAAAGGGAGCTCAGCGGCCCTTCCTGTTCAAAAGGCCAGCGGGGTTGTAATTGACACCCCCGCTGCAAAAATGTCCTGGGGATAGGCACTGGAAAAGAGCCCGAAACAGGATTGATTGGCAACAGGCGGTTTCAAGAGGTAAGTTGAATTCACCATGCATGTTTTGTTTCCCTTTGTGTTGTTTTCTAAGAAAGGCCCAGGAAATATGCTCCACGCCCATGCGAATGGGAGAAATGGAAGTTGCAACGCCTTCGCGGTTTCACCTGGCGGCCGTTAGGATTGCCAGTGTCAATACGTCTGGAAGCAATACCTTCGGGAGAGGGCCTGGAGAAAAGGGAAGCCTCCTAAGCCACTGGTGGTATTGCGCCCTGGTAACAGGCACCACTGAAAACAATCAAGAGATTCCTGCCAAAAACAGAACAAAACCAGAGAGCCGGCCACATGATGTGGCAATCCACCTCCTGGCTGTCTTTGCACAGTAAAGTATCATTTGGGGAGACCAGGGCAGGCCAGCGACCCCTGCACACCTATTGACAAGAGCCAAGGCTTGAAAGTAAAAACACAGTGTCATGGTGTGTGATCCTTTTAATGTCATGTTGGAGTCTGTTGGCTAGTATCTTGTTGAGGATTTTTGCATCTAAGTTCATCGGTGATATTGCTCTCCAGTTTTCTTTTCTTGTAGTATCTTTGTCTGGTTTGGGGATCAGGTGGATGGCTTCGTACAATGAGTTTGGGAGTGTTCTTTCCTCTGCAGTGTTTTGGAAGCGTTTGCAGAACCATGTGTACTTTAGAGAGACACGGGTGCCCCAGCTGTCACTAGCCACCTATTGACAACAGCCAAGTCTGGAAAGTAAAGACACAATGTCCATCCCCAGATGAATGGAAAGTGAAGAGATGGTACACATAGAGCATGGAATACTGCTCAGCCATGAAACAGAATAAAATCCTGCCATTTCCAGCATCTTCGATAGATCCGGAGTTCCCTGTACTCAGCATGGGACGTCCAACAGAGAAAGAGAAAATTCCAACGATAGCACGTATAGGTGGCATCTCAAAGTGGATAGCAGGAAAGTAGAAAGCACAAACAGAGTCACAGATTTAGAATGCAAGTACAGGGTTTCGAGAGGGCAAAGGCATGCGGAGGTGGGTTGAATGAGGAGGGTGGGATTAACACATGCATTCTAACATGTATTAAGCAGACGATCCACAACCACCTTCTACAAAGCACAGGGAGCGGTCGGCACCACCCTGGACTAAGCTACGTGGGAAGAGAATGCGAAAGAGAATGGATGTGTATATATATACATACACGGAGAACTGAATCAAGGTGCTGCACAGCGAAAGTCAACAGCATTGTAAATTCACTAGACATGGACAGAAATTGGAATCTCTATAAAAAGCAAAATGATCGAGATCCAGTATGTTCCTTTCAGGCCTCAGAGAGATGCGCGGGTGTCACTTCCCTGGAGTGTGAGCAGGCTTGGGCGCCAAAGTTGGAGTGTGGTCACAGTGAGGCAGGTCGCAACAGGAGTGGGTCACACCAGCGAATTAACCCCTTTGGACCTGTGGTGCCTGGTCCCTTCTGGTTGGCAGCAGTCTCTGTAGATGTAGGTGTGCCCTCCTGCAGCTAAGCCAAGCCCACTGCAGCCAGAGGATGGTGGTCTGACATGCACAACAGTGTTCAAACATCACCTGGTGTCCAGGTCTCCAGCTGGTGGGGTTCCCGCCATTCACCTCCTTCCTTAGAGTCACCCCACTTGCCTCCGACAACACACTCTTCAGGAGGGGTTTGCAGGGGGTGTGATGAATCGAGAGTAGGAAGGGTAAGTGGGAGAAGGAGTGAGACACAAGCCCTTAGGTGTCTGTCCGGACACGTTCCTCTCTAATTCACATTCCAAGAACACGCGTGTGCGCAAGGTCTGCGTTCCTGGGGAATCCGACCAGCTGTGGGAAAATGCTGCCGCCTTGTGGCCGCCTCCTGTAACTACAACGTTCCAAAGGGAGCTCAGCGGCCCTTCCTGTTCAAAAGGCCAGCGGGGTTGTAATTGACACCCCCGCTGCAAAAATGTCCTGGGGATAGGCACTGGAAAAGAGCCCGAAACAGGATTGATTGGCAACAGGCGGTTTCAAGAGGTAAGTTGAATTCACCGTGCGTGTTTTGTTTCCCTTTGTGTTGTTTTCTAAGAAAGGCCCAGGAAATATGCTCCACGCCCATGCGAATGGGAGAAATGGAAGTTGAAACGCCTTCGCGGTTTCACCTGGCAGCCGTTAGGATTGCCAGTGTCAATACGTCTGGAAGCAATACCTTCGGGAGAGGGCCTGTAGAAAAGGGAAGCCTCCTAAGCCATTGGTGGTATTGCGCCCTGGTAACAGGCACCACTGAAAGCAATCAAGAGATTCCTGCCAAAAACAAAACAAAACCAGAGAGCCGGCCACATGAAGTGGCAATCCACCTCCTGGCTGTCTTTGCACAGTAAAGTATCATTTGGGGAGACCAGGGCAGGCCAGCGACCCCTGCACACCTATTGACAAGAGCCAAGACTTGAAAGTAAAAACACAGTGTCATGGTGTGTGATCCTTTTAATGTCATGTTGGAGTCTGTTGGCTTGTATCTTGTTGAGGATTTTTGCATCTAAGTTCATCGGTGATATTGCTCTCCAGTTTTCTTTTCTTGTAGTATCTTTGTCTGGTTTGGGGATCAGGTGGATGGCTTCGTACAATGAGTTTGGGAGTGTTCTTTCCTCTGCAGTGTTTTGGAAGCGTTTGCAGAACCATGTGTACTTTAGAGAGACACGGGTGCCCCAGCTGTCACTAGCCACCTATTGACAACAGCCAAGTCTTGAAAGTAAAGACACAATGTCCATCCCCAGATGAATGGAAAGTGAAGAGATGGTACACATAGAGCATGGAATACTGCTCAGCCATGAAACAGAATAAAATCCTGCCATTTCCAGCATCTTCGATAGATCCGGAGTTCCCTGTACTCAGCATGGGACGTCCAACAGAGAAAGAGAAAATTCCAACGATAGCACGTATAGGTGGCATCTCAAAGTCGATACCAGGAAAGTAGAAAGCACAAACAGAGTCACAGATTTAGAACGCAAGTACAGGGTTTCGAGAGGGCAAAGGCATGCGGAGGTGGGTTGAATGAGGAGGGTGGGATTAACACATGCATTCTAATATGTATTAAGCAGATGATCCACAACCACCTTCTACAAAGCACAGGGAGCGGTCGGCACCACCCTGGACTAAGCTACGTGGGAAGAGAATGCGAAAGAGAATGGATGTGTATATATATATACATACACGGAGAACTGAATCAAGGTGCTGCACAGCGAAAGTCAACAGCATTGTAAATTCACTAGACATGGACAGAAATTAGAATCTCTATAAAAAGCAAAATGATCGAGATCCAGTATGTTCCTCTCAGGCCTCAGAGAGATGCGCGGGTGTCACTTCCCTGGAGCGTGAGCAGGCTTGGGCACCAAATTTGGAGTGTGGTCACAGTGAGGCAGGTCGGCACGGGAGTGGGTCGCACCAGCGAATTAACCCCTTTGGACCTGTGGTGCCTGGTCCCTTCTGGTTGGCAGCAGTCTCTGTAGATGTAGGTGTGCCCTCCTGCAGCTAAGCCAAGCCCACTGCAGCCAGAGGATGGTGGTCCGACATGCACAACAGTGTTCAAACATCACCTGGTGTCCAGGTCTCCAGCTGGTGGGGTTCCCGCCATTCACCTCCTTCCTTAGAGTCACCCCACTTGCCTCCGACAACACACTCTTCAGGAGGGGTTTGCAGGGGGTGTGATGAATCGAGAGTAGGAAGGGTAACTGGGAGAAGGAGTGAGACACAAGCCCTTAGGTGTCTGTCCGGACACGTTCCTCTCTAATTCACATTCCAAGAACACGCGTGTGCGCAAGGTCTGCGTTCCTGGGGAATCCGACCAGCTGTGGGAAAATGCTGCCGCCTTGTGGCCGCCTCCTGTAACTACAACGTTCCAAAGGGAGCTCAGCGGCCCTTCCTGTTCAAAAGGCCAGCGGGGTTGTAATTGACACCCCCGCTGCAAAAATGTCCTGGGGATAGGCACTGGAAAAGAGCCCGAAACAGGATTGATTGGCAACAGGCGGTTTCAAGAGGTAAGTTGAATTCACCGTGCGTGTTTTGTTTCCCTTTGTGTTGTTTTCTAAGAAAGGCCCAGGAAATATGCTCCACGCCCATGCGAATGGGAGAAATGGAAGTTGAAACGCCTTCGCGGTTTCACCTGGCAGCCGTTAGGATTGCCAGTGTCAATACGTCTGGAAGCAATACCTTCGGGAGAGGGCCTGGAGAAAAGGGAAGCCTCCTAAGCCACTGGTGGTATTGCGCCCTGGTAACAGGCACCACTGAAAGCAATCAAGAGATTCCTGCCAAAAACAAAACAAAACCAGAGAGCCGGAGACATGAAGTGGCAATCCACCTCCTGGCTGTCTTTGCAGAGTAAAGTATCATTTGGGGAGACCAGGGCAGGCCAGCGACCCCTGCACACCTATTGACAAGAGCCAAGACTTGAAAGTAAAAACACAGTGTCATGGTGTGTGATCCTTTTAATGTCATGTTGGAGTCTGTTGGCTAGTATCTTGTTGAGGATTTTTGCATCTAAGTTCATCGGTGATATTGCTCTCCAGTTTTCTTTTCTTGTAGTATCTTTGTCTGGTTTGGGGATCAGGTGGATGGCTTCGTACAATGAGTTTGGGAGTGTTCTTTCCTCTGCAGTGTTTTGGAAGCGTTTGCAGAACCATGTGTACTTTAGAGAGACACGGGTGCCCCAGCTGTCACTAGCCACCTATTGACAACAGCCAAGTCTTGAAAGTAAAGACACAATGTCCATCCCCAGATGAATGGAAAGTGAAGAGATGGTACACATAGAGCATGGAATACTGCTCAGCCATGAAACAGAATAAAATCCTGCCATTTCCAGCATCTTCGATAGATCCGGAGTTCCCTGTACTCAGCATGGGACGTCCAACAGAGAAAGAGAAAATTCCAACGATAGCACGTATAGGTGGCATCTCAAAGTCGATACCAGGAAAGTAGAAAGCACAAACAGAGTCACAGATTTAGAACGCAAGTACAGGGTTTCGAGAGGGCAAAGGCATGCGGAGGTGGGTTGAATGAGGAGGGTGGGATTAACACATGCATTCTAATATGTATTAAGCAGACGATCCACAACCACCTTCTACAAAGCACAGGGAGCGGTCGGCACCACCCTGGACTAAGCTACGTGGGAAGAGAATGCGAAAGAGAATGGATGTGTATATATATATACATACACGGAGAACTGAATCAAGGTGCTGCACAGCGAAAGTCAACAGCATTGTAAATTCACTAGACATGGACAGAAATTGGAATCTCTATAAAAAGCAAAATGATCGAGATCCAGTATGTTCCTTTCAGGCCTCAGAGAGATGCGCGGGTGTCACTTCCCTGGAGTGTGAGCATGCTTGGGCACCAAAGTTGGAGTGTGGTCACAGTGAGGCAGGTCGGCGCGGGAGTGGGTCGCACCAGCGAATTAACCCCTTTGGACCTGTGGTGCCTGGTCCCCTCTGGTGGGCAGCAGTCTCTGTAGATGTAGGTGTGCCCTCCTGCAGCTAAGCCAAGCCCACTGCAGCCAGAGGATGGTGGTCCGACATGCACAACAGTGTTCAAACATCACCTGGTGTCCAGGTCTCCAGCTGGTGGGGTTCCCGCCATTCACCTCCTTCCTTAGAGTCACCCCACTTGCCTCCGACAACACACTCTTCAGGAGGGGTTTGCAGGGGGTGTGATGAATCGAGAGTAGGAAGGGTAAGTGGGAGAAGGAGTGAGACACAAGCCCTTAGGTGTCTGTCCGGACACGTTCCTCTCTAATTCACATTCCAAGAACATGCGTGTGCGCAAGGTCTGCGTTCCTGGGGAATCTGACCAGCTGTGGGAAAATGCTGCCGCCTTGTGGCCGCCTCCTGTAACTACAACGTTCCAAAGGGAGCTCAGTGGCCCTTCCTGTTCAAAAGGCCAGCGGGGTTGTAATTGACACCCCCGCTGCAAAAATGTCCTGGGGATAGGCACTGGAAAAGAGCCTGAAACAGGATTGATTGGCAACAGGCGGTTTCAAGAGGTAAGTTGAATTCACCATGCATGTTTTGTTTCCCTTTGTGTTGTTTTCTAAGAAAGGCCCAGGAAATATGCTCCACGCCCATGCGAATGGGAGAAATGGAAGTTGAAACGCCTACGCGGTTTCACCTGGCGGCCGTTAGGATTGCCAGTGTCAATACGTCTGGAAGCAATACCTTCGGGAGAGGGCCTGGAGAAAAGGGAAGCCTCCTAAGCCACTGGTGGTATTGCACCCTGGTAACAGGCACCACTGAAAACAATCAAGAGATTCCTGCCAAAAACAGAACAAAACCAGAGAGCCGGCCACATGATGTGGCAATCCACCTCCTGGCTGTCTTTGCACAGTAAAGTATCATTTGGGGAGACCAGGGCAGGCCAGCGACCCCTGCACACCTATTGACAAGAGCCAAGGCTTGAAAGTAAAAACACAGTGTCATGGTGTGTGATCCTTTTAATGTCATGTTGGAGTCTGTTGGCTAGTATCTTGTTGAGGATTTTTGCATCTAAGTTAATCAGTGATATTGCTCTCCAGTTTTCTTTTCTTGTAGTATCTTTGTCTGGTTTGGGGATCAGGTGGATGGCTTCGTACAATGAGTTTGGGAGTGTTCTTTCCTCTGCAGTGTTTTGGAAGCGTTTGCAGAACCATGTGTACTTTAGAGAGACACGGGTGCCCCAGCTGTCACTAGCCACCTATTGACAACAGCCAAGTCTTGAAAGTAAAGACACAATGTCCATCCCCAGATGAATGGAAAGTGAAGAGATGGTACACATAGAGCATGGAATACTGCTCAGCCATGAAACAGAATAAAATCCTGCCATTTCCAGCATCTTCGATAGATCCGGAGTTCCCTGTACTCAGCATGGGACGTCCAACAGAGAAAGAGAAAATTCCAACGATAGCACGTATAGGTGGCATCTCAAAGTGGATACCAGGAAAGTAGAAAGCACAAACAGAGTCACAGATTTAGAATGCAAGTACAGGGTTTCGAGAGGGCAAAGGCATGCGGAGGTGGGTTGAATGAGGAGGGTGGGATTAACACATGCATTCTAACATGTATTAAGCAGACGATCCACAACCACCTTCTACAAAGCACAGGGAGCGGTCGGCACCACCCTGGACTAAGCTACGTGGGAAGAGAATGCGAAAGAGAATGGATGTGTATATATATACATACACGGAGAACTGAATCAAGGTGCTGCACAGCGAAAGTCAACAGCATTGTAAATTCACTAGACATGGACAGAAATTGGAATCTCTATAAAAAGCAAAATGATCGAGATCCAGTATGTTCCTTTCAGGCCTCAGAGAGATGCGCGGGTGTCACTTCCCTGGAGTGTGAGCAGGCTTGGGCGCCAAAGTTGGAGTGTGGTCACAGTGAGGCAGGTCGGCGCGGGAGTGGGTCGCACCAGCGAATTAATCCCTTTGGACCTGTGGTGCCTGGTCCCTTCTGGTTGGCAGCAGTCTCTGTAGATGTAGGTGTGCCCTCCTGCAGCTAAGCCAAGCCCACTGCAGCCAGAGGATGGTGGTCCGACATGCACAACAGTGTTCAAACATCACCTGGTGTCCAGGTCTCCAGCTGGTGGGGTTCCCGCCATTCACCTCCTTCCTTAGAGTCACCCCACTTGCCTCCGACAACACACTCTTCAGGAGGGGTTTGCAGGGGGTGTGATGAATCGAGAGTGGGAAGGGTAAGTGGGAGAAGGAGTGAGACACAAGCCCTTAGGTGTCTGTTCGGAAACATTCCTCTCTAATTCACGTTCCAAGAACACGCGTGTGCGCAAGGTCTGCGTTCCTGGGGAATCCGACCAGCTGTGGGAAAATGCTGCCGCCTTGTGGCCGCCTCCTGTAACTACAACGTTCCAAAGGGAGCTCAGCGGCCCTTCCTGTTCAAAAGGCCAGCGGGGTTGTAATTGACACCCCCGCTGCAAAAATGTCCTGGGGATAGGCACTGGAAAAGAGCCCGAAACAGGATTGATTGGCAACAGGCGGTTTCAAGAGGTAAGTTGAATTCACCATGCATGTTTTGTTTCCCTTTGTGTTGTTTTCTAAGAAAGGCCCAGGAAATATGCTCCACGCCCATGCGAATGGGAGAAATGGAAGTTGCAACGCCTTCGCGGTTTCACCTGGCGGCCGTTAGGATTGCCAGTGTCAATACGTCTGGAAGCAACACCTTCGGGAGAGGGCCTGGAGAAAAGGGAAGCCTCCTAAGCCACTGGTGGTATTGCGCCCTGGTAACAGGCACCACTGAAAACAATCAAGAGATTCCTGCCAAAAACAGAACAAAACCAGAGAGCCGGCCACATGATGTGGCAATCCACCTCCTGGCTGTCTTTGCACAGTAAAGTATCATTTGGGGAGACCAGGGCAGGCCAGCGACCCCTGCACACCTATTGACAAGAGCCAAGGCTTGAAAGTAAAAACACAGTGTCATGGTGTGTGATCCTTTTAATGTCATGTTGGAGTCTGTTGGCTAGTATCTTGTTGAGGATTTTTGCATCTAAGTTCATCGGTGATATTGCTCTCCAGTTTTCTTTTCTTGTAGTATCTTTGTCTGGTTTGGGGATCAGGTGGATGGCTTCGTACAATGAGTTTGGGAGTGTTCTTTCCTCTGCAGTGTTTTGGAAGCGTTTGCAGAACCATGTGTACTTTAGAGAGACACGGGTGCCCCAGCTGTCACTAGCCACCTATTGACAACAGCCAAGTCTGGAAAGTAAAGACACAATGTCCATCCCCAGATGAATGGAAAGTGAAGAGATGGTACACATAGAGCATGGAATACTGCTCAGCCATGAAACAGAATAAAATCCTGCCATTTCCAGCATCTTCGATAGATCCGGAGTTCCCTGTACTCAGCATGGGACGTCCAACAGAGAAAGAGAAAATTCCAACGATAGCACGTATAGGTGGCATCTCAAAGTCGATACCAGGAAAGTAGAAAGCACAAACAGAGTCACAGATTTAGAACGCAAGTACAGGGTTTCGAGAGGGCAAAGGCATGCGGAGGTGGGTTGAATGAGGAGGGTGGGATTAACACATGCATTCTAATATGTATTAAGCAGATGATCCACAACCACCTTCTACAAAGCACAGGGAGCGGTCGGCACCACCCTGGACTAAGCTACGTGGGAAGAGAATGCGAAAGAGAATGGATGTGTATATATATATACATACACGGAGAACTGAATCAAGGTGCTGCACAGCGAAAGTCAACAGCATTGTAAATTCACTAGACATGGACAGAAATTAGAATCTCTATAAAAAGCAAAATGATCGAGATCCAGTATGTTCCTCTCAGGCCTCAGAGAGATGCGCGGGTGTCACTTCCCTGGAGCGTGAGCAGGCTTGGGCACCAAATTTGGAGTGTGGTCACAGTGAGGCAGGTCGGCACGGGAGTGCGTCGCACCAGCGAATTAACCCCTTTGGACCTGTGGTGCCTGGTCCCTTCTGGTTGGCAGCAGTCTCTGTAGATGTAGGTGTGCCCTCCTGCAGCTAAGCCAAGCCCACTGCAGCCAGAGGATGGTGGTCCGACATGCACAACAGTGTTCAAACATCACCTGGTGTCCAGGTCTCCAGCTGGTGGGGTTCCCGCCATTCACCTCCTTCCTTAGAGTCACCCCACTTGCCTCCGACAACACACTCTTCAGGAGGGGTTTGCAGGGGGTGTGATGAATCGAGAGTAGGAAGGGTAACTGGGAGAAGGAGTGAGACACAAGCCCTTAGGTGTCTGTCCGGACACGTTCCTCTCTAATTCACATTCCAAGAACACGCGTGTGCGCAAGGTCTGCGTTCCTGGGGAATCCGACCAGCTGTGGGAAAATGCTGCCGCCTTGTGGCCGCCTCCTGTAACTACAACGTTCCAAAGGGAGCTCAGCGGCCCTTCCTGTTCAAAAGGCCAGCGGGGTTGTAATTGACACCCCCGCTGCAAAAATGTCCTGGGGATAGGCACTGGAAAAGAGCCCGAAACAGGATTGATTGGCAACAGGCGGTTTCAAGAGGTAAGTTGAATTCACCGTGCGTGTTTTGTTTCCCTTTGTGTTGTTTTCTAAGAAAGGCCCAGGAAATATGCTCCACGCCCATGCGAATGGGAGAAATGGAAGTTGAAACGCCTTCGCGGTTTCACCTGGCAGCCGTTAGGATTGCCAGTGTCAATACGTCTGGAAGCAATACCTTCGGGAGAGGGCCTGGAGAAAAGGGAAGCCTCCTAAGCCACTGGTGGTATTGCGCCCTGGTAACAGGCACCACTGAAAGCAATCAAGAGATTCCTGCCAAAAACAAAACAAAACCAGAGAGCCGGCCACATGAAGTGGCAATCCACCTCCTGGCTGTCTTTGCACAGTAAAGTATCATTTGGGGAGACCAGGGCAGGCCAGCGACCCCTGCACACCTATTGACAAGAGCCAAGACTTGAAAGTAAAAACACAGTGTCATGGTGTGTGATCCTTTTAATGTCATGTTGGAGTCTGTTGGCTAGTATCTTGTTGAGGATTTTTGCATCTAAGTTCATCGGTGATATTGCTCTCCAGTTTTCTTTTCTTGTAGTATCTTTGTCTGGTTTGGGGATCAGGTGGATGGCTTCGTACAATGAGTTTGGGAGTGTTCTTTCCTCTGCAGTGTTTTGGAAGCGTTTGCAGAACCATGTGTACTTTAGAGAGACACGGGTGCCCCAGCTGTCACTAGCCACCTATTGACAACAGCCAAGTCTTGAAAGTAAAGACACAATGTCCATCCCCAGATGAATGGAAAGTGAAGAGATGGTACACATAGAGCATGGAATACTGCTCAGCCATGAAACAGAATAAAATCCTGCCATTTCCAGCATCTTCGATAGATCCGGAGTTCCCTGTACTCAGCATGGGACGTCCAACAGAGAAAGAGAAAATTCCAACGATAGCACGTATAGGTGGCATCTCAAAGTCGATACCAGGAAAGTAGAAAGCACAAACAGAGTCACAGATTTAGAACGCAAGTACAGGGTTTCGAGAGGGCAAAGGCATGCGGAGGTGGGTTGAATGAGGAGGGTGGGATTAACACATGCATTCTAATATGTATTAAGCAGATGATCCACAACCACCTTCTACAAAGCACAGGGAGCGGTCGGCACCACCCTGGACTAAGCTACGTGGGAAGAGAATGCGAAAGAGAATGGATGTGTATATATATATACATACACGGAGAATTGAATCAAGGTGCTGCACAGCGAAAGTCAACAGCATTGTAAATTCACTAGACATGGACAGAAATTAGAATCTCTATAAAAAGCAAAATGATCGAGATCCAGTATGTTCCTCTCAGGCCTCAGAGAGATGCGCGGGTGTCACTTCCCTGGAGCGTGAGCAGGCTTGGGCACCAAATTTGGAGTGTGGTCACAGTGAGGCAGGTCGGCACGGGAGTGGGTCGCACCAGCGAATTAACCCCTTTGGACCTGTGGTGCCTGGTCCCTTCTGGTTGGCAGCAGTCTCTGTAGATGTAGGTGTGCCCTCCTGCAGCTAAGCCAAGCCCACTGCAGCCAGAGGATGGTGGTCCGACATGCACAACAGTGTTCAAACATCACCTGGTGTCCAGGTCTCCAGCTGGTGGGGTTCCCGCCATTCACCTCCTTCCTTAGAGTCACCCCACTTGCCTCCGACAACACACTCTTCAGGAGGGGTTTGCAGGGGGTGTGATGAATCGAGAGTAGGAAGGGTAACTGGGAGAAGGAGTGAGACACAAGCCCTTAGGTGTCTGTCCGGACACGTTCCTCTCTAATTCACATTCCAAGAACACGCGTGTGCGCAAGGTCTGCGTTCCTGGGGAATCCGACCAGCTGTGGGAAAATGCTGCCGCCTTGTGGCCGCCTCCTGTAACTACAACGTTCCAAAGGGAGCTCAGCGGCCCTTCCTGTTCAAAAGGCCAGCGGGGTTGTAATTGACACCCCCGCTGCAAAAATGTCCTGGGGATAGGCACTGGAAAAGAGCCCGAAACAGGATTGATTGGCAACAGGCGGTTTCAAGAGGTAAGTTGAATTCACCGTGCGTGTTTTGTTTCCCTTTGTGTTGTTTTCTAAGAAAGGCCCAGGAAATATGCTCCACGCCCATGCGAATGGGAGAAATGGAAGTTGAAACGCCTTCGCGGTTTCACCTGGCAGCCGTTAGGATTGCCAGTGTCAATACGTCTGGAAGCAATACCTTCGGGAGAGGGCCTGGAGAAAAGGGAAGCCTCCTAAGCCACTGGTGGTATTGCGCCCTGGTAACAGGCACCACTGAAAGCAATCAAGAGATTCCTGCCAAAAACAAAACAAAACCAGAGAGCCGGCCACATGAAGTGGCAATCCACCTCCTGGCTGTCTTTGCAGAGTAAAGTATCATTTGGGGAGACCAGGGCAGGCCAGCGACCCCTGCACACCTATTGACAAGAGCCAAGACTTGAAAGTAAAAACACAGTGTCATGGTGTGTGATCCTTTTAATGTCATGTTGGAGTCTGTTGGCTAGTATCTTGTTGAGGATTTTTGCATCTAAGTTCATCGGTGATATTGCTCTCCAGTTTTCTTTTCTTGTAGTATCTTTGTCTGGTTTGGGGATCAGGTGGATGGCTTCGTACAATGAGTTTGGGAGTGTTCTTTCCTCTGCAGTGTTTTGGAAGCGTTTGCAGAACCATGTGTACTTTAGAGAGACACGGGTGCCCCAGCTGTCACTAGCCACCTATTGACAACAGCCAAGTCTTGAAAGTAAAGACACAATGTCCATCCCCAGATGAATGGAAAGTGAAGAGATGGTACACATAGAGCATGGAATACTGCTCAGCCATGAAACAGAATAAAATCCTGCCATTTCCAGCATCTTCGATAGATCCGGAGTTCCCTGTACTCAGCATGGGACGTCCAACAGAGAAAGAGAAAATTCCAACGATAGCACGTATAGGTGGCATCTCAAAGTGGATACCAGGAAAGTAGAAAGCACAAACAGAGTCACAGATTTAGAACGCAAGAACAGGGTTTCGAGAGGGCAAAGGCATGCGGAGGTGGGTTGAATGAGGAGGGTGGGATTAACACATGCATTCTAATATGTATTAAGCAGACGATCCACAACCACCTTCTACAAAGCACAGGGAGCGGTCGGCACCACCCTGGACTAAGCTACGTGGGAAGAGAATGCGAAAGAGAATGGATGTGTATATATATATACATACACGGAGAACTGAATCAAGGTGCTGCACAGCGAAAGTCAACAGCATTGTAAATTCACTAGACATGGACAGAAATTAGAATCTCTATAAAAAGCAAAATGATCGAGATCCAGTATGTTCCTCTCAGGCCTCAGAGAGATGCGCGGGTGTCACTTCCCTGGAGCGTGAGCAGGCTTGGGCACCAAATTTGGAGTGTGGTCACAGTGAGGCAGGTCGGCACGGGAGTGGGTCGCACCAGCGAATTAACCCCTTTGGACCTGTGGTGCCTGGTCCCTTCTGGTTGGCAGCAGTCTCTGTAGATGTAGGTGTGCCCTCCTGCAGCTAAGCCAAGCCCACTGCAGCCAGAGGATGGTGGTCCGACATGCACAACAGTGTTCAAACATCACCTGGTGTCCAGGTCTCCAGCTGGTGGGGTTCCCGCCATTCACCTCCTTCCTTAGAGTCACCCCACTTGCCTCCGACAACACACTCTTCAGGAGGGGTTTGCAGGGGGTGTGATGAATCGAGAGTAGGAAGGGTAACTGGGAGAAGGAGTGAGACACAAGCCCTTAGGTGTCTGTCCGGACACGTTCCTCTCTAATTCACATTCCAAGAACACGCGTGTGCGCAAGGTCTGCGTTCCTGGGGAATCTGACCAGCTGTGGGAAAATGCTGCCGCCTTGTGGCCGCCTCCTGTAACTACAACGTCCCAAAGGGAGCTCAGTGGCCCTTCCTGTTCAAAAGGCCAGCGGGGTTGTAATTGACACCCCCACTGCAAAAATGTCCTGGGGATAGGCACTGGAAAAGAGCCCGAAACAGGATTCATTGGCAACAGGCGGTTTCAAGAGGTAAGTTGAATTCACCATGCATGTTTTGTTTCCCTTTGTGTTGTTTTCTAAGAAAGGCCCAGGAAATATGCTCCACGCCCATGCGAATGGGAGAAATGGAAGTTGAAACGCCTTCGCGGTTTCACCTGGCAGCCGTTAGGATTGCCAGTGTCAATACGTCTGGAAGCAATACCTTCGGGAGAGGGCCTGGAGAAAAGGGAAGCCTCCTAAGCCACTGGTGGTATTGCGCCCTGGTAACAGGCACCACTGAAAACAATCAAGAGATTCCTGCCAAAAACAGAACAAAACCAGAGAGCCGGCCACATGATGTGGCAATCCACCTCCTGGCTGTCTTTGCACAGTAAAGTATCATTTGGGGAGACCAGGGCAGGCCAGCGACCCCTGCACACCTATTGACAAGAGCCAAGGCTTGAAAGTAAAAACACAGTGTCATGGTGTGTGATCCTTTTAATGTCATGTTGGAGTCTGTTGGCTAGTATCTTGTTGAGGATTTTTGCATCTAAGTTCATCGGTGATATTGCTCTCCAGTTTTCTTTTCTTGTAGTATCTTTGTCTGGTTTGCGGATCAGGTGGATGGCTTCGTACAATGAGTTTGGGAGTGTTCTTTCCTCTGCAGTGTTTTGGAAGCGTTTGCAGAACCATGTGTACTTTAGAGAGACACGGGTGCCCCAGCTGTCACTAGCCACCTATTGACAACAGCCAAGTCTTGAAAGTAAAGACACAATGTCCATCCCCAGATGAATGGAAAGTGAAGAGATGGTACACATAGAGCATGGAATACTGCTCAGCCATGAAACAGAATAAAATCCTGCCATTTCCAGCATCTTCGATAGATCCGGAGTTCCCTGTACTCAGCATGGGACGTCCAACAGAGAAAGAGAAAATTCCAACGATAGCACGTATAGGTGGCATCTCAAAGTGGATACCAGGAAAGTAGAAAGCACAAACAGAGTCACAGATTTAGAATGCAAGTACAGGGTTTCGAGAGGGCAAAGGCATGCGGAGGTGGGTTGAATGAGGAGGGTGGGATTAACACATGCATTCTAACATGTATTAAGCAGACGATCCACAACCACCTTCTACAAAGCACAGGGAGCGGTCGGCACCACCCTGGACTAAGCTACGTGGGAAGAGAATGCGAAAGAGAATGGATGTGTATATATATACATACACGGAGAACTGAATCAAGGTGCTGCACAGCGAAAGTCAACAGCATTGTAAATTCACTAGACATGGACAGAAATTGGAATCTCTATAAAAAGCAAAATGATCGAGATCCAGTATGTTCCTTTCAGGCCTCAGAGAGATGCGCGGGTGTCACTTCCCTGGAGTGTGAGCATGCTTGGGCACCAAAGTTGGAGTGTGGTCACAGTGAGGCAGGTCGGCGCGGGAGTGGGTCGCACCAGCGAATTAACCCCTTTGGACCTGTGGTGCCTGGTCCCTTCTGGTGGGCAGCAGTCTCTGTAGATGTAGGTGTGCCCTCCTGCAGCTAAGCCAAGCCCACTGCAGCCAGAGGATGGTGGTCCGACATGCACAACAGTGTTCAAACATCACCTGGTGTCCAGGTCTCCAGCTGGTGGGGTTCCCGCCATTCACCTCCTTCCTTAGAGTCACCCCACTTGCCTCCGACAACACACTCTTCAGGAGGGGTTTGCAGGGGGTGTGATGAATCGAGAGTAGGAAGGGTAAGTGGGAGAAGGAGTGAGACACAAGCCCTTAGGTGTCTGTCCGGACACGTTCCTCTCTAATTCACATTCCAAGAACATGCGTGTGCGCAAGGTCTGCGTTCCTGGGGAATCTGACCAGCTGTGGGAAAATGCTGCCGCCTTGTGGCCGCCTCCTGTAACTACAACGTTCCAAAGGGAGCTCAGTGGCCCTTCCTGTTCAAAAGGCCAGCGGGGTTGTAATTGACACCCCCGCTGCAAAAATGTCCTGGGGATAGGCACTGGAAAAGAGCCCGAAACAGGATTGATTGGCAACAGGCGGTTTCAAGAGGTAAGTTGAATTCACCATGCATGTTTTGTTTCCCTTTGTGTTGTTTTCTAAGAAAGGCCCAGGAAATATGCTCCACGCCCATGCGAATGGGAGAAATGGAAGTTGCAACGCCTACGCGGTTTCACCTGGCGGCCGTTAGGATTGCCAGTGTCAATACGTCTGGAAGCAATACCTTCGGGAGAGGGCCTGGAGAAAAGGGAAGCCTCCTAAGCCACTGGTGGTATTGCACCCTGGTAACAGGCACCACTGAAAACAATCAAGAGATTCCTGCCAAAAACAGAACAAAACCAGAGAGCCGGCCACATGATGTGGCAATCCACCTCCTGGCTGTCTTTGCACAGTAAAGTATCATTTGGGGAGACCAGGGCAGGCCAGCGACCCCTGCACACCTATTGACAAGAGCCAAGGCTTGAAAGTAAAAACACAGTGTCATGGTGTGTGATCCTTTTAATGTCATGTTGGAGTCTGTTGGCTAGTATCTTGTTGAGGATTTTTGCATCTAAGTTAATCAGTGATATTGCTCTCCAGTTTTCTTTTCTTGTAGTATCTTTGTCTGGTTTGGGGATCAGGTGGATGGCTTCGTACAATGAGTTTGGGAGTGTTCTTTCCTCTGCAGTGTTTTGGAAGCGTTTGCAGAACCATGTGTACTTTAGAGAGACACGGGTGCCCCAGCTGTCACTAGCCACCTATTGACAACAGCCAAGTCTTGAAAGTAAAGACACAATGTCCATCCCCAGATGAATGGAAAGTGAAGAGATGGTACACATAGAGCATGGAATACTGCTCAGCCATGAAACAGAATAAAATCCTGCCATTTCCAGCATCTTCGATAGATCCGGAGTTCCCTGTACTCAGCATGGGACGTCCAACAGAGAAAGAGAAAATTCCAACGATAGCACGTATAGGTGGCATCTCAAAGTGGATACCAGGAAAGTAGAAAGCACAAACAGAGTCACAGATTTAGAATGCAAGTACAGGGTTTCGAGAGGGCAAAGGCATGCGGAGGTGGGTTGAATGAGGAGGGTGGGATTAACACATGCATTCTAACATGTATTAAGCAGACGATCCACAACCACCTTCTACAAAGCACAGGGAGCGGTCGGCACCACCCTGGACTAAGCTACGTGGGAAGAGAATGCGAAAGAGAATGGATGTGTATATATATACATACACGGAGAACTGAATCAAGGTGCTGCACAGCGAAAGTCAACAGCATTGTAAATTCACTAGACATGGACAGAAATTGGAATCTCTATAAAAAGCAAAATGATCGAGATCCAGTATGTTCCTTTCAGGCCTCAGAGAGATGTGCGGGTGTCACTTCCCTGGAGTGTGAGCAGGCTTGGGCACCAAAGTTGGAGTGTGGTCACAGTGAGGCAGGTCGGCGCGGGAGTGGGTCGCACCAGCGAATTAACCCCTTTGGACCTGTGGTGCCTGGTCCCTTCTGGTTGGCAGCAGTCTCTGTAGATGTAGGTGTGCCCTCCTGCAGCTAAGCCAAGCCCACTGCAGCCAGAGGATGGTGGTCCGACATGCACAACAGTGTTCAAACATCACCTGGTGTCCAGGTCTCCAGCTGGTGGGGTTCCCGCCATTCACCTCCTTCCTTAGAGTCACCCCACTTGCCTCCGACAACACACTCTTCAGGAGGGGTTTGCAGGGGGTGTGATGAATCGAGAGTGGGAAGGGTAAGTGGGAGAAGGAGTGAGACACAAGCCCTTAGGTGTCTGTTCGGAAACATTCCTCTCTAATTCACGTTCCAAGAACACGCGTGTGCGCAAGGTCTGCGTTCCTGGGGAATCCGACCAGCTGTGGGAAAATGCTGCCGCCTTGTGGCCGCCTCCTGTAACTACAACGTTCCAAAGGGAGCTCAGCGGCCCTTCCTGTTCAAAAGGCCAGCGGGGTTGTAATTGACACCCCCGCTGCAAAAATGTCCTGGGGATAGGCACTGGAAAAGAGCCCGAAACAGGATTGATTGGCAACAGGCGGTTTCAAGAGGTAAGTTGAATTCACCATGCATGTTTTGTTTCCCTTTGTGTTGTTTTCTAAGAAAGGCCCAGGAAATATGCTCCACGCCCATGCGAATGGGAGAAATGGAAGTTGCAACGCCTTCGCGGTTTCACCTGGCGGCCGTTAGGATTGCCAGTGTCAATACGTCTGGAAGCAATACCTTCGGGAGAGGGCCTGGAGAAAAGGGAAGCCTCCTAAGCCACTGGTGGTATTGCGCCCTGGTAACAGGCACCACTGAAAACAATCAAGAGATTCCTGCCAAAAACAGAACAAAACCAGAGAGCCGGCCACATGATGTGGCAATCCACCTCCTGGCTGTCTTTGCACAGTAAAGTATCATTTGGGGAGACCAGGGCAGGCCAGCGACCCCTGCACACCTATTGACAAGAGCCAAGGCTTGAAAGTAAAAACACAGTGTCATGGTGTGTGATCCTTTTAATGTCATGTTGGAGTCTGTTGGCTAGTATCTTGTTGAGGATTTTTGCATCTAAGTTCATCGGTGATATTGCTCTCCAGTTTTCTTTTCTTGTAGTATCTTTGTCTGGTTTGCGGATCAGGTGGATGGCTTCGTACAATGAGTTTGGGAGTGTTCTTTCCTCTGCAGTGTTTTGGAAGCGTTTGCAGAACCATGTGTACTTTAGAGAGACACGGGTGCCCCAGCTGTCACTAGCCACCTATTGACAACAGCCAAGTCTTGAAAGTAAAGACACAATGTCCATCCCCAGATGAATGGAAAGTGAAGAGATGGTACACATAGAGCATGGAATACTGCTCAGCCATGAAACAGAATAAAATCCTGCCATTTCCAGCATCTTCGATAGATCCGGAGTTCCCTGTACTCAGCATGGGACGTCCAACAGAGAAAGAGAAAATTCCAACGATAGCACGTATAGGTGGCATCTCAAAGTGGATACCAGGAAAGTAGAAAGCACAAACAGAGTCACAGATTTAGAATGCAAGTACAGGGTTTCGAGAGGGCAAAGGCATGCGGAGGTGGGTTGAATGAGGAGGGTGGGATTAACACATGCATTCTAACATGTATTAAGCAGACGATCCACAACCACCTTCTACAAAGCACAGGGAGCGGTCGGCACCACCCTGGACTAAGCTACGTGGGAAGAGAATGCGAAAGAGAATGGATGTGTATATATATACATACACGGAGAACTGAATCAAGGTGCTGCACAGCGAAAGTCAACAGCATTGTAAATTCACTAGACATGGACAGAAATTGGAATCTCTATAAAAAGCAAAATGATCGAGATCCAGTATGTTCCTTTCAGGCCTCAGAGAGATGCGCGGGTGTCACTTCCCTGGAGTGTGAGCATGCTTGGGCACCAAAGTTGGAGTGTGGTCACAGTGAGGCAGGTCGGCGCGGGAGTGGGTCGCACCAGCGAATTAACCCCTTTGGACCTGTGGTGCCTGGTCCCTTCTGGTGGGCAGCAGTCTCTGTAGATGTAGGTGTGCCCTCCTGCAGCTAAGCCAAGCCCACTGCAGCCAGAGGATGGTGGTCCGACATGCACAACAGTGTTCAAACATCACCTGGTGTCCAGGTCTCCAGCTGGTGGGGTTCCCGCCATTCACCTCCTTCCTTAGAGTCACCCCACTTGCCTCCGACAACACACTCTTCAGGAGGGGTTTGCAGGGGGTGTGATGAATCGAGAGTAGGAAGGGTAAGTGCGAGAAGGAGTGAGACACAAGCCCTTAGGTGTCTGTCCGGACACGTTCCTCTCTAATTCACATTCCAAGAACATGCGTGTGCGCAAGGTCTGCGTTCCTGGGGAATCTGACCAGCTGTGGGAAAATGCTGCCGCCTTGTGGCCGCCTCCTGTAACTACAACGTTCCAAAGGGAGCTCAGTGGCCCTTCCTGTTCAAAAGGCCAGCGGGGTTGTAATTGACACCCCCGCTGCAAAAATGTCCTGGGGATAGGCACTGGAAAAGAGCCCGAAACAGGATTGATTGGCAACAGGCGGTTTCAAGAGGTAAGTTGAATTCACCATGCATGTTTTGTTTCCCTTTGTGTTGTTTTCTAAGAAAGGCCCAGGAAATATGCTCCACGCCCATGCGAATGGGAGAAATGGAAGTTGCAACGCCTACGCGGTTTCACCTGGCGGCCGTTAGGATTGCCAGTGTCAATACGTCTGGAAGCAATACCTTCGGGAGAGGGCCTGGAGAAAAGGGAAGCCTCCTAAGCCACTGGTGGTATTGCACCCTGGTAACAGGCACCACTGAAAACAATCAAGAGATTCCTGCCAAAAACAGAACAAAACCAGAGAGCCGGCCACATGATGTGGCAATCCACCTCCTGGCTGTCTTTGCACAGTAAAGTATCATTTGGGGAGACCAGGGCAGGCCAGCGACCCCTGCACACCTATTGACAAGAGCCAAGGCTTGAAAGTAAAAACACAGTGTCATGGTGTGTGATCCTTTTAATGTCATGTTGGAGTCTGTTGGCTAGTATCTTGTTGAGGATTTTTGCATCTAAGTTAATCAGTGATATTGCTCTCCAGTTTTCTTTTCTTGTAGTATCTTTGTCTGGTTTGGGGATCAGGTGGATGGCTTCGTACAATGAGTTTGGGAGTGTTCTTTCCTCTGCAGTGTTTTGGAAGCGTTTGCAGAACCATGTGTACTTTAGAGAGACACGGGTGCCCCAGCTGTCACTAGCCACCTATTGACAACAGCCAAGTCTTGAAAGTAAAGACACAATGTCCATCCCCAGATGAATGGAAAGTGAAGAGATGGTACACATAGAGCATGGAATACTGCTCAGCCATGAAACAGAATAAAATCCTGCCATTTCCAGCATCTTCGATAGATCCGGAGTTCCCTGTACTCAGCATGGGACGTCCAACAGAGAAAGAGAAAATTCCAACGATAGCACGTATAGGTGGCATCTCAAAGTGGATACCAGGAAAGTAGAAAGCACAAACAGAGTCACAGATTTAGAATGCAAGTACAGGGTTTCGAGAGGGCAAAGGCATGCGGAGGTGGGTTGAATGAGGAGGGTGGGATTAACACATGCATTCTAACATGTATTAAGCAGACGATCCACAACCACCTTCTACAAAGCACAGGGAGCGGTCGGCACCACCCTGGACTAAGCTACGTGGGAAGAGAATGCGAAAGAGAATGGATGTGTATATATATACATACACGGAGAACTGAATCAAGGTGCTGCACAGCGAAAGTCAACAGCATTGTAAATTCACTAGACATGGACAGAAATTGGAATCTCTATAAAAAGCAAAATGATCGAGATCCAGTATATTCCTTTCAGGCCTCAGAGAGATGTGCGGGTGTCACTTCCCTGGAGTGTGAGCAGGCTTGGGCACCAAAGTTGGAGTGTGGTCACAGTGAGGCAGGTCGGCGCGGGAGTGGGTCGCACCAGCGAATTAACCCCTTTGGACCTGTGGTGCCTGGTCCCTTCTGGTTGGCAGCAGTCTCTGTAGATGTAGGTGTGCCCTCCTGCAGCTAAGCCAAGCCCACTGCAGCCAGAGGATGGTGGTCCGACATGCACAACAGTGTTCAAACATCACCTGGTGTCCAGGTCTCCAGCTGGTGGGGTTCCCGCCATTCACCTCCTTCCTTAGAGTCACCCCACTTGCCTCCGACAACACACTCTTCAGGAGGGGTTTGCAGGGGGTGTGATGAATCGAGAGTGGGAAGGGTAAGTGGGAGAAGGAGTGAGACACAAGCCCTTAGGTGTCTGTTCGGAAACATTCCTCTCTAATTCACGTTCCAAGAACACGCGTGTGCGCAAGGTCTGCGTTCCTGGGGAATCCGACCAGCTGTGGGAAAATGCTGCCGCCTTGTGGCCGCCTCCTGTAACTACAACGTTCCAAAGGGAGCTCAGCGGCCCTTCCTGTTCAAAAGGCCAGCGGGGTTGTAATTGACACCCCCGCTGCAAAAATGTCCTGGGGATAGGCACTGGAAAAGAGCCCGAAACAGGATTGATTGGCAACAGGCGGTTTCAAGAGGTAAGTTGAATTCACCATGCATGTTTTGTTTCCCTTTGTGTTGTTTTCTAAGAAAGGCCCAGGAAATATGCTCCACGCCCATGCGAATGGGAGAAATGGAAGTTGCAACGCCTTCGCGGTTTCACCTGGCGGCCGTTAGGATTGCCAGTGTCAATACGTCTGGAAGCAATACCTTCGGGAGAGGGCCTGGAGAAAAGGGAAGCCTCCTAAGCCACTGGTGGTATTGCGCCCTGGTAACAGGCACCACTGAAAACAATCAAGAGATTCCTGCCAAAAACAGAACAAAACCAGAGAGCCGGCCACATGATGTGGCAATCCACCTCCTGGCTGTCTTTGCACAGTAAAGTATCATTTGGGGAGACCAGGGCAGGCCAGCGACCCCTGCACACCTATTGACAAGAGCCAAGGCTTGAAAGTAAAAACACAGTGTCATGGTGTGTGATCCTTTTAATGTCATGTTGGAGTCTGTTGGCTAGTATCTTGTTGAGGATTTTTGCATCTAAGTTCATCAGTGATATTGCTCTCCAGTTTTCTTTTCTTGTAGTATCTTTGTCTGGTTTGGGGATCAGGTGGATGGCTTCGTACAATGAGTTTGGGAGTGTTCTTTCCTCTGCAGTGTTTTGGAAGCGTTTGCAGAACCATGTGTACTTTAGAGAGACACGGGTGCCCCAGCTGTCACTAGCCACCTATTGACAACAGCCAAGTCTTGAAAGTAAAGACACAATGTCCATCCCCAGATGAATGGAAAGTGAAGAGATGGTACACATAGAGCATGGAATACTGCTCAGCCATGAAACAGAATAAAATCCTGCCATTTCCAGCATCTTCGATAGATCCGGAGTTCCCTGTACTCAGCATGGGACGTCCAACAGAGAAAGAGAAAATTCCAACGATAGCACGTATAGGTGGCATCTCAAAGTGGATACCAGGAAAGTAGAAAGCACAAATAGAGTCACAGATTTAGAATGCAAGTACAGGGTTTCGAGAGGGCAAAGGCATGCGGAGGTGGGTTGAATGAGGAGGGTGGGATTAACACATGCATTCTAACATGTATTAAGCAGACGATCCACAACCACCTTCTACAAAGCACAGGGAGCGGTCGGCACCACCCTGGACTAAGCTACGTGGGAAGAGAATGCGAAAGAGAATGGATGTGTATATATATACATACACGGAGAACTGAATCAAGGTGCTGCACAGCGAAAGTCAACAGCATTGTAAATTCACTAGACATGGACAGAAATTGGAATCTCTATAAAAAGCAAAATGATCGAGATCCAGTATGTTCCTTTCAGGCCTCAGAGAGATGCGCGGGTGTCACTTCCCTGGAGTGTGAGCAGGCTTGGGCACCAAAGTTGGAGTGTGGTCACAGTGAGGCAGGTCGGCGCGGGAGTGGGTCGCACCAGCGAATTAACCCCTTTGGACCTGTGGTGCCTGGTCCCTTCTGGTTGGCAGCAGTCTCTGTAGATGTAGGTGTGCCCTCCTGCAGCTAAGCCAAGCCCACTGCAGCCAGAGGATGGTGGTCCGACATGCACAACAGTGTTCAAACATCACCTGGTGTCCAGGTCTCCAGCTGGTGGGGTTCCCGCCATTCACCTCCTTCCTTAGAGTCACCCCACTTGCCTCCGACAACACACTCTTCAGGAGGGGTTTGCAGGGGGTGTGATGAATCGAGAGTGGGAAGGGTAAGTGGGAGAAGGAGTGAGACACAAGCCCTTAGGTGTCTGTTCGGACACGTTCCTCTCCAATTCACGTTCCAAGAACACGCGTGTGCGCAAGGTCTGCGTTCCTGGGGAATCCGACCAGCTGTGGGAAAATGCTGCCGCCTTGTGGCCGCCTCCTGTAACTACAACGTTCCAAAGGGAGCTCAGCGGCCCTTCCTGTTCAAAAGGCCAGCGGGGTTGTAATTGACACCCCCGCTGCAAAAATGTCCTGGGGATAGGCACTGGAAAAGAGCCCGAAACAGGATTGATTGGCAACAGGCGGTTTCAAGAGGTAAGTTGAATTCACCGTGCGTGTTTTGTTTCCCTTTGTGTTGTTTTCTAAGAAAGGCCCAGGAAATATGCTCCACGCCCATGCGAATGGGAGAAATGGAAGTTGAAACGCCTTCGCGGTTTCACCTGGCAGCCGTTAGGATTGCCAGTGTCAATACGTCTGGAAGCAATACCTTCGGGAGAGGGCCTGGAGAAAAGGGAAGCCTCCTAAGCCACTGGTGGTATTGCGCCCTGGTAACAGGCACCACTGAAAGCAATCAAGAGATTCCTGCCAAAAACAAAACAAAACCAGAGAGCCGGCCACATGAAGTGGCAATCCACCTCCTGGCTGTCTTTGCACAGTAAAGTATCATTTGGGGAGACCCGGGCAGGCCAGCGACCCCTGCACACCTATTGACAAGAGCCAAGACTTGAAAGTAAAAACACAGTGTCATGGTGTGTGATCCTTTTAATGTCATGTTGGAGTCTGTTGGCTAGTATCTTGTTGAGGATTTTTGCATCTAAGTTCATCGGTGATATTGCTCTCCAGTTTTCTTTTCTTGTAGTATCTTTGTCTGGTTTGGGGATCAGGTGGATGGCTTCGTACAATGAGTTTGGGAGTGTTCTTTCCTCTGCAGTGTTTTGGAAGCGTTTGCAGAACCATGTGTACTTTAGAGAGACACGGGTGCCCCAGCTGTCACTAGCCACCTATTGACAACAGCCAAGTCTTGAAAGTAAAGACACAATGTCCATCCCCAGATGAATGGAAAGTGAAGAGATGGTACACATAGAGCATGGAATACTGCTCAGCCATGAAACAGAATAATATCCTGCCATTTCCAGCATCTTCGATAGATCCGGAGTTCCCTGTACTCAGCATGGGACGTCCAACAGAGAAAGAGAAAATTCCAACGATAGCACGTATAGGTGGCATCTCAAAGTCGATACCAGGAAAGTAGAAAGCACAAACAGAGTCACAGATTTAGAACGCAAGTACAGGGTTTCGAGAGGGCAAAGGCATGCGGAGGTGGGTTGAATGAGGAGGGTGGGATTAACACATGCATTCTAATATGTATTAAGCAGATGATCCACAACCACCTTCTACAAAGCACAGGGAGCGGTCGGCACCACCCTGGACTAAGCTACGTGGGAAGAGAATGCGAAAGAGAATGGATGTGTATATATATATACATACACGGAGAACTGAATCAAGGTGCTGCACAGCGAAAGTCAACAGCATTGTAAATTCACTAGACATGGACAGAAATTAGAATCTCTATAAAAAGCAAAATGATCGAGATCCAGTATGTTCCTCTCAGGCCTCAGAGAGATGCGCGGGTGTCACTTCCCTGGAGCGTGAGCAGGCTTGGGCACCAAATTTGGAGTGTGGTCACAGTGAGGCAGGTCGGCACGGGAGTGGGTCGCACCAGCGAATTAACCCCTTTGGACCTGTGGTGCCTGGTCCCTTCTGGTTGGCAGCAGTCTCTGTAGATGTAGGTGTGCCCTCCTGCAGCTAAGCCAAGCCCACTGCAGCCAGAGGATGGTGGTCCGACATGCACAACAGTGTTCAAACATCACCTGGTGTCCAGGTCTCCAGCTGGTGGGGTTCCCGCCATTCACCTCCTTCCTTAGAGTCACCCCACTTGCCTCCGACAACACACTCTTCAGGAGGGGTTTGCAGGGGGTGTGATGAATCGAGAGTAGGAAGGGTAACTGGGAGAAGGAGTGAGACACAAGCCCTTAGGTGTCTGTCCGGACACGTTCCTCTCTAATTCACATTCCAAGAACACGCGTGTGCGCAAGGTCTGCGTTCCTGGGGAATCTGACCAGCTGTGGGAAAATGCTGCCGCCTTGTGGCCGCCTCCTGTAACTACAACGTCCCAAAGGGAGCTCAGTGGCCCTTCCTGTTCAAAAGGCCAGCGGGGTTGTAATTGACACCCCCACTGCAAAAATGTCCTGGGGATAGGCACTGGAGAAAGAGCCCGAAACAGGATTCATTGGCAACAGGCGGTTTCAAGAGGTAAGTTGAATTCACCATGCGTGTTTTGTTTCCCTTTGTGTTGTTTTCTAAGAAAGGCCCAGGAAATATGCTCCACGCCCATGCGAATGGGAGAAATGGAAGTTGAAACACCTTCGCGGTTTCACCTGGCAGCCGTTAGGATTGCCAGTGTCAATACGTCTGGAAGCAATACCTTCGGGAGAGGGCCTGGAGAAAAGGGAAGCCTCCTAAGCCACTGGTGGTATTGCGCCCTGGTAACAGGCACCACTGAAAGCAATCAAGAGATTCCTGCCAAAAACATAACAAAACCAGAGAGCCGGCCAAATGAAGTGGCAATCCACCTGCTGGCTGTCTTTGCACAGTAAAGTATCATTTGGGGAGACCAGGGCAGGCCAGCGACCCCTGCACACCTATTGACAAGAGCCAAGACTTGAAAGTAAAAACACAGTGTCATGGTGTGTGATCCTTTTAATGTCATGTTGGAGTCTGTTGGCTAGTATCTTGTTGAGGATTTTTGCATCTAAGTTCATCGGTGATATTGCTCTCCAGTTTTCTTTTCTTGTAGTATCTTTGTCTGGTTTGGGGATCAGGTGGATGGCTTCGTACAATGAGTTTGGGAGTGTTCTTTCCTCTGCAGTGTTTTGGAAGCGTTTGCAGAACCATGTGTACTTTAGAGAGACACGGGTGCCCCAGCTGTCACTAGCCACCTATTGACAACAGCCAAGTCTTGAAAGTAAAGACACAATGTCCATCCCCAGATGAATGGAAAGTGAAGAGATGGTACACATAGAGCATGGAATACTGCTCAGCCATGAAACAGAATAAAATCCTGCCATTTCCAGCATCTTCGATAGATCCGGAGTTCCCTGTACTCAGCATGGGACGTCCAACAGAGAAAGAGAAAATTCCAACGATAGCACGTATAGGTGGCATCTCAAAGTGGATACCAGGAAAGTAGAAAGCACAAACAGAGTCACAGATTTAGAATGCAAGTACAGGGTTTCGAGAGGGCAAAGGCATGCGGAGGTGGGTTGAATGAGGAGGGTGGGATTAACACATGCATTCTAACATGTATTAAGCAGACGATCCACAACCACCTTCTACAAAGCACAGGGAGCGGTCGGCACCACCCTGGACTAAGCTACGTGGGAAGAGAATGCGAAAGAGAATGGATGTGTATATATATACATACACGGAGAACTGAATCAAGGTGCTGCACAGCGAAAGTCAACAGCATTGTAAATTCACTAGACATGGACAGAAATTGGAATCTCTATAAAAAGCAAAATGATCGAGATCCAGTATGTTCCTTTCAGGCCTCAGAGAGATGCGCGGGTGTCACTTCCCTGGAGTGTGAGCATGCTTGGGCACCAAAGTTGGAGTGTGGTCACAGTGAGGCAGGTCGGCGCGGGAGTGGGTCGCACCAGCGAATTAACCCCTTTGGACCTGTGGTGCCTGGTCCCTTCTGGTGGGCAGCAGTCTCTGTAGATGTAGGTGTGCCCTCCTGCAGCTAAGCCAAGCCCACTGCAGCCAGAGGATGGTGGTCCGACATGCACAACAGTGTTCAAACATCACCTGGTGTCCAGGTCTCCAGCTGGTGGGGTTCCCGCCATTCACCTCCTTCCTTAGAGTCACCCCACTTGCCTCCGACAACACACTCTTCAGGAGGGGTTTGCAGGGGGTGTGATGAATCGAGAGTAGGAAGGGTAAGTGGGAGAAGGAGTGAGACACAAGCCCTTAGGTGTCTGTCCGGACACGTTCCTCTCTAATTCACATTCCAAGAACATGCGTGTGCGCAAGGTCTGCGTTCCTGGGGAATCTGACCAGCTGTGGGAAAATGCTGCCGCCTTGTGGCCGCCTCCTGTAACTACAACGTTCCAAAGGGAGCTCAGTGGCCCTTCCTGTTCAAAAGGCCAGCGGGGTTGTAATTGACACCCCCGCTGCAAAAATGTCCTGGGGATAGGCACTGGAAAAGAGCCCGAAACAGGATTGATTGGCAACAGGCGGTTTCAAGAGGTAAGTTGAATTCACCATGCATGTTTTGTTTCCCTTTGTGTTGTTTTCTAAGAAAGGCCCAGGAAATATGCTCCACGCCCATGCGAATGGGAGAAATGGAAGTTGAAACGCCTTCGCGGTTTCACCTGGCGGCCGTTAGGATTGCCAGTGTCAATACGTCTGGAAGCAATACCTTAGGGAGAGGGCCTGGAGAAAAGGGAAGCCTCCTAAGCTACTGGTGGTATTGCACCCTGGTAACAGGCACCACTGAAAACAATCAAGAGATTCCTGCCAAAAACAGAACAAAACCAGAGAGCCGGCCACATGATGTGGCAATCCACCTCCTGGCTGTCTTTGCACAGTAAAGTATCATTTGGGGAGACCAGGGCAGGCCAGCGACCCCTGCACACCTATTGACAAGAGCCAAGGCTTGAAAGTAAAAACACAGTGTCATGGTGTGTGATCCTTTTAATGTCATGTTGGAGTCTGTTGGCTAGTATCTTGTTGAGGATTTTTGCATCTAAGTTAATCAGTGATATTGCTCTCCAGTTTTCTTTTCTTGTAGTATCTTTGTCTGGTTTGGGGATCAGGTGGATGGCTTCGTACAATGAGTTTGGGAGTGTTCTTTCCTCTGCAGTGTTTTGGAAGCGTTTGCAGAACCATGTGTACTTTAGAGAGACACGGGTGCCCCAGCTGTCACTAGCCACCTATTGACAACAGCCAAGTCTTGAAAGTAAAGACACAATGTCCATCCCCAGATGAATGGAAAGTGAAGAGATGGTACACATAGAGCATGGAATACTGCTCAGCCATGAAACAGAATAAAATCCTGCCATTTCCAGCATCTTCGATAGATCCGGAGTTCCCTGTACTCAGCATGGGACGTCCAACAGAGAAAGAGAAAATTCCAACGATAGCACGTATAGGTGGCATCTCAAAGTGGATACCAGGAAAGTAGAAAGCACAAACAGAGTCACAGATTTAGAATGCAAGTACAGGGTTTCGAGAGGGCAAAGGCATGCGGAGGTGGGTTGAATGAGGAGGGTGGGATTAACACATGCATTCTAACATGTATTAAGCAGACGATCCACAACCACCTTCTACAAAGCACAGGGAGCGGTCGGCACCACCCTGGACTAAGCTACGTGGGAAGAGAATGCGAAAGAGAATGGATGTGTATATATATACATACACGGAGAACTGAATCAAGGTGCTGCACAGCGAAAGTCAACAGCATTGTAAATTCACTAGACATGGACAGAAATTGGAATCTCTATAAAAAGCAAAATGATCGAGATCCAGTATGTTCCTTTCAGGCCTCAGAGAGATGCGCGGGTGTCACTTCCCTGGAGTGTGAGCAGGCTTGGGCACCAAAGTTGGAGTGTGGTCACAGTGAGGCAGGTCGGCGCGGGAGTGGGTCGCACCAGCGAATTAACCCCTTTGGACCTGTGGTGCCTGGTCCCTTCTGGTTGGCAGCAGTCTCTGTAGATGTAGGTGTGCCCTCCTGCAGCTAAGCCAAGCCCACTGCAGCCAGAGGATGGTGGTCCGACATGCACAACAGTGTTCAAACATCACCTGGTGTCCAGGTCTCCAGCTGGTGGGGTTCCCGCCATTCACCTCCTTCCTTAGAGTCACCCCACTTGCCTCCGACAACACACTCTTCAGGAGGGGTTTGCAGGGGGTGTGATGAATCGAGAGTGGGAAGGGTAAGTGGGAGAAGGAGTGAGACACAAGCCCTTAGGTGTCTGTTCGGAAATATTCCTCTCTAATTCACGTTCCAAGAACACGCGTGTGCGCAAGGTCTGCGTTCCTGGGGAATCCGACCAGCTGTGGGAAAATGCTGCCGCCTTGTGGCCGCCTCCTGTAACTACAACGTTCCAAAGGGAGCTCAGCGGCCCTTCCTGTTCAAAAGGCCAGCGGGGTTGTAATTGACACCCCCGCTGCAAAAATGTCCTGGGGATAGGCACTGGAAAAGAGCCCGAAACAGGATTGATTGGCAACAGGCGGTTTCAAGAGGTAAGTTGAATTCACCATGCATGTTTTGTTTCCCTTTGTGTTGTTTTCTAAGAAAGGCCCAGGAAATATGCTCCACGCCCATGCGAATGGGAGAAATGGAAGTTGAAACGCCTTCGCGGTTTCACCTGGCGGCCGTTAGGATTGCCAGTGTCAATACGTCTGGAAGCAATACCTTCGGGAGAGGGCCTGGAGAAAAGGGAAGCCTCCTAAGCCACTGGTGGTATTGCACCCTGGTAACAGGCACCACTGAAAACAATCAAGAGATTCCTGCCAAAAACAGAACAAAACCAGAGAGCCGGCCACATGATGTGGCAATCCACCTCCTGGCTGTCTTTGCACAGTAAAGTATCATTTGGGGAGACCAGGGCAGGCCAGCGACACCTGCACACCTATTGACAAGAGCCAAGGCTTGAAAGTAAAAACACAGTGTCATGGTGTGTGATCCTTTTAATGTCATGTTGGAGTCTGTTGGCTAGTATCTTGTTGAGGATTTTTGCATCTAAGTTCATCAGTGATATTGCTCTCCAGTTTTCTTTTCTTGTAGTATCTTTGTCTGGTTTGGGGATCAGGTGGATGGCTTCGTACAATGAGTTTGGGAGTGTTCTTTCCTCTGCAGTGTTTTGGAAGCGTTTGCAGAACCATGTGTACTTTAGAGAGACACGGGTGCCCCAGCTGTCACTAGCCACCTATTGACAACAGCCAAGTCTTGAAAGTAAAGACACAATGTCCATCCCCAGATGAATGGAAAGTGAAGAGATGGTACACATAGAGCATGGAATACTGCTCAGCCATGAAACAGAATAAAATCCTGCCATTTCCAGCATCTTCGATAGATCCGGAGTTCCCTGTACTCAGCATGGGACGTCCAACAGAGAAAGAGAAAATTCCAACGATAGCACGTATAGGTGGCATCTCAAAGTGGATACCAGGAAAGTAGAAAGCACAAATAGAGTCACAGATTTAGAATGCAAGTACAGGGTTTCGAGAGGGCAAAGGCATGTGGAGGTGGGTTGAATGAGGAGGGTGGGATTAACACATGCATTCTAACATGTATTAAGCAGACGATCCACAACCACCTTCTACAAAGCACAGGGAGCGGTCGGCACCACCCTGGACTAAGCTACGTGGGAAGAGAATGCGAAAGAGAATGGATGTGTATATATATACATACACGGAGAACTGAATCAAGGTGCTGCACAGCGAAAGTCAACAGCATTGTAAATTCACTAGACATGGACAGAAATTGGAATCTCTATAAAAAGCAAAATGATCGAGATCCAGTATGTTCCTTTCAGGCCTCAGAGAGATGCGCGGGTGTCACTTCCCTGGAGTGTGAGCAGGCTTGGGCACCAAAGTTGGAGTGTGGTCACAGTGAGGCAGGTCGGCGCGGGAGTGGGTCGCACCAGCGAATTAACCCCTTTGGACCTGTGGTGCCTGGTCCCTTCTGGTTGGCAGCAGTCTCTGTAGATGTAGGTGTGCCCTCCTGCAGCTAAGCCAAGCCCACTGCAGCCAGAGGATGGTGGTCCGACATGCACAACAGTGTTCAAACATCACCTGGTGTCCAGGTCTCCAGCTGGTGGGGTTCCCGCCATTCACCTCCTTCCTTAGAGTCACCCCACTTGCCTCCGACAACACACTCTTCAGGAGGGGTTTGCAGGGGGTGTGATGAATCGAGAGTGGGAAGGGTAAGTGGGAGAAGGAGTGAGACACAAGCCCTTAGGTGTCTGTTCGGACACGTTCCTCTCTAATTCACGTTCCAAGAACACGCGTGTGTGCAAGGTCTGCGTTCCTGGGGAATCCGACCAGCTGTGGGAAAATGCTGCCGCCTTGTGGCCGCCTCCTGTAACTACAACGTTCCAAAGGGAGCTCAGCGGCCCTTCCTGTTCAAAAGGCCAGCGGGGTTGTAATTGACACCCCCGCTGCAAAAATGTCCTGGGGATAGGCACTGGAAAAGAGCCCGAAACAGGATTGATTGGCAACAGGCGGTTTCAAGAGGTAAGTTGAATTCACCATGCGTGTTTTGTTTCCCTTTGTGTTGTTTTCTAAGAAAGGCCCAGGAAATATGCTCCACGCCCATGCGAATGGGAGAAATGGAAGTTGAAACGCCTTCGCGGTTTCACCTGGCAGCCGTTAGGATTGCCAGTGTCAATACGTCTGGAAGCAATACCTTCGGGAGAGGGCCTGGAGAAAAGGGAAGCCTCCTAAGCCACTGGTGGTATTGCGCCCTGGTAACAGGCACCACTGAAAGCAATCAAGAGATTCCTGCCAAAAACAAAACAAAACCAGAGAGCCGGCCACATGAAGTGGCAATCCACCTCCTGGCTGTCTTTGCACAGTAAAGTATCATTTGGGGAGACCAGGGCAGGCCAGCGACCCCTGCACACCTATTGACAAGAGCCAAGACTTGAAAGTAAAAACACAGTGTCATGGTGTGTGATCCTTTTAATGTCATGTTGGAGTCTGTTGGCTAGTATCTTGTTGAGGATTTTTGCATCTAAGTTCATCGGTGATATTGCTCTCCAGTTTTCTTTTCTTGTAGTATCTTTGTCTGGTTTGGGGATCAGGTGGATGGCTTCGTACAATGAGTTTGGGAGTGTTCTTTCCTCTGCAGTGTTTTGGAAGCGTTTGCAGAACCATGTGTACTTTAGAGAGACACGGGTGCCCCAGCTGTCACTAGCCACCTATTGACAACAGCCAAGTCTTGAAAGTAAAGACACAATGTCCATCCCCAGATGAATGGAAAGTGAAGAGATGGTACACATAGAGCATGGAATACTGCTCAGCCATGAAACAGAATAAAATCCTGCCATTTCCAGCATCTTCGATAGATCCGGAGTTCCCTGTACTCAGCATGGGACGTCCAACAGAGAAAGAGAAAATTCCAACGATAGCACGTATAGGTGGCATCTCAAAGTCGATACCAGGAAAGTAGAAAGCACAAACAGAGTCACAGATTTAGAACGCAAGTACAGGGTTTCGAGAGGGCAAAGGCATGCGGAGGTGGGTTGAATGAGGAGGGTGGGATTAACACATGCATTCTAATATGTATTAAGCAGATGATCCACAACCACCTTCTACAAAGCACAGGGAGCGGTCGGCACCACCCTGGACTAAGCTACGTGGGAAGAGAATGCGAAAGAGAATGGATGTGTATATATATATACATACACGGAGAACTGAATCAAGGTGCTGCACAGCGAAAGTCAACAGCATTGTAAATTCACTAGACATGGACAGAAATTAGAATCTCTATAAAAAGCAAAATGATCGAGATCCAGTATGTTCCTCTCAGGCCTCAGAGAGATGCGCGGGTGTCACTTCCCTGGAGCGTGAGCAGGCTTGGGCACCAAATTTGGAGTGTGGTCACAGTGAGGCAGGTCGGCATGGGAGTGGGTCGCACCAGCGAATTAACCCCTTTGGACCTGTGGTGCCTGGTCCCTTCTGGTTGGCAGCAGTCTCTGTAGATGTAGGTGTGCCCTCCTGCAGCTAAGCCAAGCCCACTGCAGCCAGAGGATGGTGGTCCGACATGCAAAACAGTGTTCAAACATCACCTGGTGTCCAGGTCTCCAGCTGGTGGGGTTCCCGCCATTCACCTCCTTCCTTAGAGTCACCCCACTTGCCTCCGACAACACACTCTTCAGGAGGGGTTTGCAGGGGGTGTGATGAATCGAGAGTAGGAAGGGTAACTGGGAGAAGGAGTGAGACACAAGCCCTTAGGTGTCTGTCCGGACACGTTCCTCTCTAATTCACATTCCAAGAACACGCGTGTGCGCAAGGTCTGCGTTCCTGGGGAATCTGACCAGCTGTGGGAAAATGCTGCCGCCTTGTGGCCGCCTCCTGTAACTACAACGTTCCAAAGGGAGCTCAGTGGCCCTTCCTGTTCAAAAGGCCAGCGGGGTTGTAATTGACACCCCCACTGCAAAAATGTCCTGGGGATAGGCACTGGAAAAGAGCCCGAAACAGGATTGATTGGCAACAGGCGGTTTCAAGAGGTAAGTTGAATTCACCATGCGTGTTTTGTTTCCCTTTGTGTTGTTTTCTAAGAAAGGCCCAGGAAATATGCTCCACGCCCATGCGAATGGGAGAAATGGAAGTTGAAACGCCTTCGCGGTTTCACCTGGCAGCCGTTAGGATTGCCAGTGTCAATACGTCTGGAAGCAATACCTTCGGGAGAGGGCCTGGAGAAAAGGGAAGCCTCCTAAGCCACTGGTGGTATTGCGCCCTGGTAACAGGCACCACTGAAAGCAATCAAGAGATTCCTGCCAAAAACAAAACAAAACCAGAGAGCCGGCCACATGAAGTGGCAATCCACCTGCTGGCTGTCTTTGCACAGTAAAGTATCATTTGGGGAGACCAGGGCAGGCCAGCGACCCCTGCACACCTATTGACAAGAGCCAAGACTTGAAAGTAAAAACACAGTGTCATGGTGTGTGATCCTTTTAATGTCATGTTGGAGTCTGTTGGCTAGTATCTTGTTGAGGATTTTTGCATCTAAGTTCATCGGTGATATTGCTCTCCAGTTTTCTTTTCTTGTAGTATCTTTGTCTGGTTTGGGGATCAGGTGGATGGCTTCGTACAATGAGTTTGGGAGTGTTCTTTCCTCTGCAGTGTTTTGGAAGCGTTTGCAGAACCATGTGTACTTTAGAGAGACACGGGTGCCCCAGCTGTCACTAGCCACCTATTGACAACAGCCAAGTCTTGAAAGTAAAGACACAATGTCCATCCCCAGATGAATGGAAAGTGAAGAGATGGTACACATAGAGCATGGAATACTGCTCAGCCATGAAACAGAATAAAATCCTGCCATTTCCAGCATCTTCGATAGATCCGGAGTTCCCTGTACTCAGCATGGGACGTCCAACAGAGAAAGAGAAAATTCCAATGATAGCACGTATAGGTGGCATCTCAAAGTCGATACCAGGAAAGTAGAAAGCACAAACAGAGTCACAGATTTAGAACGCAAGTACAGGGTTTCGAGAGGGCAAAGGCATGCGGAGGTGGGTTGAATGAGGAGGGTGGGATTAACACATGCATTCTAATATGTATTAAGCAGATGATCCACAACCACCTTCTACAAAGCACAGGGAGCGGTCGGCACCACCCTGGACTAAGCTACGTGGGAAGAGAATGCGAAAGAGAATGGATGTGTATATATATATACATACACGGAGAACTGAATCAAGGTGCTGCACAGCGAAAGTCAACAGCATTGTAAATTCACTAGACATGGACAGAAATTAGAATCTCTATAAAAAGCAAAATGATCGAGATCCAGTATGTTCCTCTCAGGCCTCAGAGAGATGCGCGGGTGTCACTTCCCTGGAGCGTGAGCAGGCTTGGGCACCAAAGTTGGAGTGTGGTCACAGTGAGGCAGGTTGGCACGGGAGTGGGTGGCACCAGCGAATTAACCCCTTTGGACCTGTGGTGCCTGGTCCCTTCTGGTTGGCAGCAGTCTCTGTAGATGTAGGTGTGCCCTCCTGCAGCTAAGCCAAGCCCACTGCAGCCAGAGGATGGTGGTCTGACATGCACAACTTTGTTCAAACATCACCTGGTGTCCAGGTCTCCAGCTGGTGGGGTTCCCGCCATTCACCTCCTTCCTTAGAGTCACCCCACTTGCCTCCGACAACACACTCTTCAGGAGGGGTTTGCAGGGGGTGTGATGAATCGAGAGTAGGAAGGGTAACTGGGAGAAGGAGTGAGACACAAGCCCTTAGGTGTCTGTCCGGACACGTTCCTCTCTAATTCACATTCCAAGAACACGCGTGTGCGCAAGGTCTGCGTTCCTGGGGAATCTGACCAGCTGTGGGAAAATGCTGCCACCTTGTGGCCGCCTCCTGTAACTACAACGTTCCAAAGGGAGCTCAGTGGCCCTTCCTGTTCAAAAGGCCAGCGGGGTTGTAATTGACACCCCCGCTGCAAAAATGTCCTGGGGATAGGCACTGGAAAAGAGCCCGAAACAGGATTGATTGGCAACAGGCGGTTTCAAGAGGTAAGTTGAATTCACCATGCATGTTTTGTTTCCCTTTGTGTTGTTTTCTAAGAAAGGCCCAGGAAATATGCTCCACGCCCATGCGAATGGGAGAAATGGAAGTTGAAACGCCTTCGCGGTTTCACCTGGCAGCCGTTAGGATTGCCAGTGTCAATACGTCTGGAAGCAATACCTTCGGGAGAGGGCCTGGAGAAAAGGGAAGCCTCCTAAGCCACTGGTGGTATTGCGCCCTGGTAACAGGCACCACTGAAAGCAATCAAGAGATTCCTGCCAAAAACATAACAAAACCAGAGAGCCGGCCACATGATGTGGCAATCCACCTCCTGGCTGTCTTTGCACAGTAAAGTATCATTTGGGGAGACCAGGGCAGGCCAGCGACCCCTGCACACCTATTGACAAGAGCCAAGACTTGAAAGTAAAAACACAGTGTCATGGTGTGTGATCCTTTTAATGTCATGTTGGAGTCTGTTGGCTAGTATCTTGTTGAGGATTTTTGCATCTAAGTTCATCGGTGATATTGCTCTCCAGTTTTCTTTTCTTGTAGTATCTTTGTCTGGTTTGGGGATCAGGTGGATGGCTTCGTACAATGAGTTTGGGAGTGTTCTTTCCTCTGCAGTGTTTTGGAAGCGTTTGCAGAACCATGTGTACTTTAGAGAGACACGGGTGCCCCAGCTGTCACTAGCCACCTATTGACAACAGCCAAGTCTTGAAAGTAAAGACACAATGTCCATCCCCAGATGAATGGAAAGTGAAGAGATGGTACACATAGAGCATGGAATACTGCTCAGCCATGAAACAGAATAAAATCCTGCCATTTCCAGCATCTTCGATAGATCCGGAGTTCCCTGTACTCAGCATGGGACGTCCAACAGAGAAAGAGAAAATTCCAACGATAGCACGTATAGGTGGCATCTCAAAGTCGATACCAGGAAAGTAGAAAGCACAAACAGAGTCACAGATTTAGAACGCAAGTACAGGGTTTCGAGAGGGCAAAGGCATGCGGAGGTGGGTTGAATGAGGAGGGTGGGATTAACACATGCATTCTAATATGTATTAAGCAGATGATCCACAACCACCTTCTACAAAGCACAGGGAGCGGTCGGCACCACCCTGGACTAAGCTACGTGGGAAGAGAATGCGAAAGAGAATGGATGTGTATATATATATACATACACGGAGAACTGAATCAAGGTGCTGCACAGCGAAAGTCAACAGCATTGTAAATTCACTAGACATGGACAGAAATTAGAATCTCTATAAAAAGCAAAATGATCGAGATCCAGTATGTTCCTCTCAGGCCTCAGAGAGATGCGCGGGTGTCACTTCCCTGGAGCGTGAGCAGGCTTGGGCACCAAAGTTGGAGTGTGGTCACAGTGAGGCAGGTTGGCACGGGAGTGGGTGGCACCAGCGAATTAACCCCTTTGGACCTGTGGTGCCTGGTCCCTTCTGGTTGGCAGCAGTCTCTGTAGATGTAGGTGTGCCCTCCTGCAGCTAAGCCAAGCCCACTGCAGCCAGAGGATGGTGGTCTGACATGCACAACTTTGTTCAAACATCACCTGGTGTCCAGGTCTCCAGCTGGTGGGGTTCCCGCCATTCACCTCCTTCCTTAGAGTCACCCCACTTGCCTCCGACAACACACTCTTCAGGAGGGGTTTGCAGGGGGTGTGATGAATCGAGAGTAGGAAGGGTAACTGGGAGAAGGAGTGAGACACAAGCCCTTAGGTGTCTGTCCGGACACGTTCCTCTCTAATTCACATTCCAAGAACACGCGTGTGCGCAAGGTCTGCGTTCCTGGGGAATCTGACCAGCTGTGGGAAAATGCTGCCGCCTTGTGGCCGCCTCCTGTAACTACAACGTTCCAAAGGGAGCTCAGTGGCCCTTCCTGTTCAAAAGGCCAGCGGGGTTGTAATTGACACCCCCGCTGCAAAAATGTCCTGGGGATAGGCACTGGAAAAGAGCCCGAAACAGGATTGATTGGCAACAGGCGGTTTCAAGAGGTAAGTTGAATTCACCATGCATGTTTTGTTTCCCTTTGTGTTGTTTTCTAAGAAAGGCCCAGGAAATAGGCTCCACGCCCATGCGAATGGGAGAAATGGAAGTTGAAACGCCTTCGCGGTTTCACCTGGCAGCCGTTAGGATTGCCAGTGTCAATACGTCTGGAAGCAATACCTTCGGGAGAGGGCCTGGAGAAAAGGGAAGCCTCCTAAGCCACTGGTGGTATTGCGCCCTGGTAACAGGCACCACTGAAAGCAATCAAGAGATTCCTGCCAAAAACATAACAAAACCAGAGAGCCGGCCACATGATGTGGCAATCCACCTCCTGGCTGTCTTTGCACAGTAAAGTATCATTTTGGGAGACCAGGGCAGGCCAGCGACCCCTGCACACCTATTGACAAGAGCCAAGGCTTGAAAGTAAAAACACAGTGTCATGGTGTGTGATCCTTTTAATGTCATGTTGGAGTCTGTTGGCTAGTATCTTGTTGAGGATTTTTGCATCTAAGTTCATCGGTGATATTGCTCTCCAGTTTTCTTTTCTTGTAGTATCTTTGTCTGGTTTGGGGATCAGGTGGATGGCTTCGTACAATGAGTTTGGGAGTGTTCTTTCCTCTGCAGTGTTTTGGAAGCGTTTGCAGAACCATGTGTACTTTAGAGAGACACGGGTGCCCCAGCTGTCACTAGCCACCTATTGACAACAGCCAAGTCTTGAAAGTAAAGACACAATGTCCATCCCCAGATGAATGGAAAGTGAAGAGATGGTACACATAGAGCATGGAATACTGCTCAGCCATGAAACAGAATAAAATCCTGCCATTTCCAGCATCTTCGATAGATCCGGAGTTCCCTGTACTCAGCATGGGACGTCCAACAGAGAAAGAGAAAATTCCAACGATAGCACGTATAGGTGGCATCTCAAAGTCGATACCAGGAAAGTAGAAAGCACAAACAGAGTCACAGATTTAGAACGCAAGTACAGGGTTTCGAGAGGGCAAAGGCATGCGGAGCTGGGTTGAATGAGGAGGGTGGGATTAACACATGCATTCTAATATGTATTAAGCAGATGATCCACAACCACCTTCTACAAAGCACAGGGAGCGGTCGGCACCACCCTGGACTAAGCTACGTGGGAAGAGAATGCGAAAGAGAATGGATGTGTATATATATATATACATACACGGAGAACTGAATCAAGGTGCTGCACAGCGAAAGTCAACAGCATTGTAAATTCACTAGACATGGACAGAAATTAGAATCTCTATAAAAAGCAAAATGATCGAGATCCAGTATGTTCCTCTCAGGCCTCAGAGAGATGCGCGGGTGTCACTTCCCTGGAGCGTGAGCAGGCTTGGGCACCAAAGTTGGAGTGTGGTCACAGTGAGGCAGGTCGGCACGGGAGTGGGTCGCACCAGCGAATTAACCCCTTTGGACCTGTGGTGCCTGGTCCCTTCTGGTTGGCAGCAGTCTCTGTAGATGTAGGTGTGCCCTCCTGCAGCTAAGCCAAGCCCACTGCAGCCAGAGGATGGTGGTCTGACATGCACAACTTTGTTCAAACATCACCTGGTGTCCAGGTCTCCAGCTGGTGGGGTTCCCGCCATTCACCTCCTTCCTTAGAGTCACCCCACTTGCCTCCGACAACACACTCTTCAGGAGGGGTTTGCAGGGGGTGTGATGAATCGAGAGTAGGAAGGGTAACTGGGAGAAGGAGTGAGACACAAGCCCTTAGGTGTCTGTCCGGACACGTTCCTCTCTAATTCACATTCCAAGAACACGCGTGTGCGCAAGGTCTGCGTTCCTGGGGAATCTGACCAGCTGTGGGAAAATGCTGCCGCCTTGTGGCCGCCTCCTGTAACTACAACGTTCCAAAGGGAGCTCAGTGGCCCTTCCTGTTCAAAAGGCCAGCGGGGTTGTAATTGACACCCCCGCTGCAAAAATGTCCTGGGGATAGGCACTGGAAAAGAGCCCGAAACAGGATTGATTGGCAACAGGCGGTTTCAAGAGGTAAGTTGAATTCACCATGCATGTTTTGTTTCCCTTTGTGTTGTTTTCTAAGAAAGGCCCAGGAAATAGGCTCCACGCCCATGCGAATGGGAGAAATGGAAGTTGAAACGCCTTCGCGGTTTCACCTGGCAGCCGTTAGGATTGCCAGTGTCAATACGTCTGGAAGCAATACCTTCGGGAGAGGGCCTGGAGAAAAGGGAAGCCTCCTAAGCCACTGGTGGTATTGCGCCCTGGTAACAGGCACCACTGAAAGCAATCAAGAGATTCCTGCCAAAAACAGAACAAAACCAGAGAGCCGGCCACATGAAGTGGCAATCCACCTCCTGGCTGTCTTTGCACAGTAAAGTATCATTTGGGGAGACCAGGGCAGGCCAGCGACCCCTGCACACCTATTGACAAGAGCCAAGACTTGAAAGTAAAAACACAGTGTCATGGTGTGTGATCCTTTTAATGTCATGTTGGAGTCTGTTGGCTAGTATCTTGTTGAGGATTTTTGCATCTAAGTTCATCGGTGATATTGCTCTCCAGTTTTCTTTTCTTGTAGTATCTTTGTCTGGTTTGGGGATCAGGTGGATGGCTTCGTACAATGAGTTTGGGAGTGTTCTTTCCTCTGCAGTGTTTTGGAAGCGTTTGCAGAACCATGTGTACTTTAGAGAGACACGGGTGCCCCAGCTGTCACTAGCCACCTATTGACAACAGCCAAGTCTTGAAAGTAAAGACACAATGTCCATCCCCAGATGAATGGAAAGTGAAGAGATGGTACACATAGAGCATGGAATACTGCTCAGCCATGAAACAGAATAAAATCCTGCCATTTCCAGGATCTTCGATAGATCCGGAGTTCCCTGTACTCAGCATGGGACGTCCAACAGAGAAAGAGAAAATTCCAACGATAGCACGTATAGGTGGCATCTCAAAGTCGATACCAGGAAAGTAGAAAGCACAAACAGAGTCACAGATTTAGAACGCAAGTACAGGGTTTCGAGAGGGCAAAGGCATGCAGAGGTGGGTTGAATGAGGAGGGTGGGATTAACACATGCATTCTAATATGTATTAAGCAGATGATCCACAACCAATTTCTACAAAGCACAGGGAGCGGTCGGCACCACCCTGGACTAAGCTACGTGGGAAGAGAATGCGAAAGAGAATGGATGTGTATATATATATACATACACGGAGAACTGAATCAAGGTGCTGCACAGCGAAAGTCAACAGCATTGTAAATTCACTAGACATGGACAGAAATTAGAATCTCTATAAAAAGCAAAATGATCGAGATCCAGTATGTTCCTCTCAGGCCTCAGAGAGATGCGCGGGTGTCACTTCCCTGGAGCGTGAGCAGGCTTGGGCACCAAAGTTGGAGTGTGGTCACAGTGAGGCAGGTCGGCACAGGAGTGGGTCACACCAGCGAATTAACCCCTTTGGACCTGTGGTGCCTGGTCCCTTCTGGTTGGCAGCAGTCTCTGTAGATGTAGGTGTGCCCTCCTGCAGCTAAGCCAAGCCCACTGCAGCCAGAGGATGGTGGTCCGACATGCACAACAGTGTTCAAACATCACCTGGTGTCCAGGTCTCCAGCTGGTGGGGTTCCCGCCATTCACCTCCTTCCTTAGAGTCACCCCACTTGCCTCCGACAACACACTCTTCAGGAGGGGTTTGCAGGGGGTGTGATGAATCGAGAGTAGGAAGGGTAACTGGGAGAAGGAGTGAGACACAAGCCCTTAGGTGTCTGTCCGGACACGTTCCTCTCTAATTCACATTCCAAGAACACGCGTGTGCGCAAGGTCTGCGTTCCTGGGGAATCTGACCAGCTGTGGGAAAATGCTGCCACCTTTTGGCCGCCTCCTGTAACTACAACGTTCCAAAGGGAGCTCAGTGGCCCTTCCTGTTCAAAAGGCCAGCGGGGTTGTAATTGACACCCCCGCTGCAAAAATGTCCTGGGGATAGGCACTGGAAAAGAGCCCGAAACAGGATTGATTGGCAACAGGCGGTTTCAAGAGGTAAGTTGAATTCACCATGCATGTTTTGTTTCCCTTTGTGTTGTTTTCTAAGAAAGGCCCAGGAAATATGCTCCACGCCCATGTTAATGGGAGAAATGGAAGTTGAAACGCCTTCGCGGTTTCACCTGGCAGCCGTTAGGATTGCCAGTGTCAATACGTCTGGAAGCAATACCTTCGGGAGAGGGCCTGGAGAAAAGGGAAGCCTCCTAAGCCACTGGTGGTATTGCGCCCTGGTAACAGGCACCACTGAAAGCAATCAAGAGATTCCTGCCAAAAACAGAACAAAACCAGAGAGCCGGCCACATGAAGTGGCAATCCACCTCCTGGCTGTCTTTGCACAGTAAAGTATCATTTGGGGAGACCAGGGCAGGCCAGCGACCCCTGCACACCTATTGACAAGAGCCAAGACTTGAAAGTAAAAACACAGTGTCATGGTGTGTGATCCTTTTAATGTCATGTTGGAGTCTGTTGGCTAGTATCTTGTTGAGGATTTTTGCATCTAAGTTCATCGGTGATATTGCTCTCCAGTTTTCTTTTCTTGTAGTATCTTTGTCTGGTTTGGGGATCAGGTGGATGGCTTCGTACAATGAGTTTGGGAGTGTTCTTTCCTCTGCAGTGTTTTGGAAGCGTTTGCAGAACCATGTGTACTTTAGAGAGACACGGGTGCCCCAGCTGTCACTAGCCACCTATTGACAACAGCCAAGTCTTGAAAGTAAAGACACAATGTCCATCCCCAGATGAATGGAAAGTGAAGAGATGGTACACATAGAGCATGGAATACTGCTCAGCCATGAAACAGAATAAAATCCTGCCATTTCCAGGATCTTCGATAGATCCGGAGTTCCCTGTACTCAGCATGGGACGTCCAACAGAGAAAGAGAAAATTCCAACGATAGCACGTATAGGTGGCATCTCAAAGTCGATACCAGGAAAGTAGAAAGCACAAACAGAGTCACAGATTTAGAACGCAAGTACAGGGTTTCGAGAGGGCAAAGGCATGCGGAGGTGGGTTGAATGAGGAGGGTGGGATTAACACATGCATTCTAATATGTATTAAGCAGATGATCCACAACCACCTTCTACAAAGCACAGGGAGCGGTCGCCACCACCCTGGACTAAGCTACGTGGGAAGAGAATGCGAAAGAGAATGGATGTGTATATATATATACATACACGGAGAACTGAATCAAGGTGCTGCACAGCGAAAGTCAACAGCATTGTAAATTCACTAGACATGGACAGAAATTAGAATCTCTATAAAAAGCAAAATGATCGAGATCCAGTATGTTCCTCTCAGGCCTCAGAGAGATGCGTGGGTGTCACTTCCCTGGAGTGTGAGCAGGCTTGGGCACCAAAGTTGGAGTGTGGTCACAGTGAGGCAGGTCGGCACGGGAGTGGGTCGCACCAGCGAATTAACCCCTTTGGACCTGTGGTGCCTGGTCCCTTCTGGTTGGCAGCAGTCTCTGTAGATGTAGGTGTGCCCTCCTGCAGCTAAGCCAAGCCCACTGCAGCCAGAGGATGGTGGTCCGACATGCACAACAGTGTTCAAACATCACCTGGTGTCCAGGTCTCCAGCTGGTGGGGTTCCCGCCATTCACCTCCTTCCTTAGAGTCACCCCACTTGCCTCCGACAACACACTCTTCAGGAGGGGTTTGCAGGGGGTGTGATGAATCGAGAGTGGGAAGGGTAAGTGGGAGAAGGAGTGAGACACAAGCCCTTAGGTGTCTGTCCGGACACGTTCCTCTCTAATTCACATTCCAAGAACACGCGTGTGCGCAAGGTCTGCGTTCCTGGGGAATCTGACCAGCTGTGGGAAAATGCTGCCGCCTTGTGGCCGCCTCCTGTAACTACAACGTTCCAAAGGGAGCTCAGTGGCCCTTCCTGTTCAAAAGGCCAGCGGGGTTGTAATTGACACCCCCGCTGCAAAAATGTCCTGGGGATAGGCACTGGAAAAGAGCCCGAAACAGGATTGATTGGCAACAGGCGGTTTCAAGAGGTAAGTTGAATTCACCATGCATGTTTTGTTTCCCTTTGTGTTGTTTTCTAAGAAAGGCCCAGGAAATATGCTCCACGCCCATGCGAATGGGAGAAATGGAAGTTGAAACGCCTTCGCGGTTTCACCTGGCAGCCGTTAGGATTGCCAGTGTCAATACGTCTGGAAGCAATACCTTCGGGAGAGGGCCTGGAGAAAAGGGAAGCCTCCTAAGCCACTGGTGGTATTGCGCCCTGGTAACAGGCACCACTGAAAACAATCAAGAGATTCCTGCCAAAAACAGAACAAAACCAGAGAGCCGGCCACATGATGTGGCAATCCACCTCCTGGCTGTCTTTGCACAGTAAAGTATCATTTGGGGAGACCCGGGCAGGCCAGCGACCCCTGCACACCTATTGACAAGAGCCAAGACTTGAAAGTAAAAACACAGTGTCATGGTGTGTGATCCTTTTAATGTCATGTTGGAGTCTGTTGGCTAGTATCTTGTTGAGGATTTTTGCATCTAAGTTCATCGGTGATATTGCTCTCCAGTTTTCTTTTCTTGTAGTATCTTTGTCTGGTTTGGGGATCAGGTGGATGGCTTCGTACAATGAGTTTGGGAGTGTTCTTTCCTCTGCAGTGTTTTGGAAGCGTTTGCAGAACCATGTGTACTTTAGAGAGACACGGGTGCCCCAGCTGTCACTAGCCACCTATTGACAACAGCCAAGTCTTGAAAGTAAAAACACAATGTCCATCCCCAGATGAATGGAAAGTGAAGAGATGGTGCACATAGAGCATGGAATAATGCTCAGCCATGAAACAGAATAAAATCCTGCCATTTCCAGCATCTTCGATAGATCCGGAGTTCCCTGTACTCAGCATGGGACCTCCAACAGAGAAAGAGAAAATTCCAACGATAGCACGTATAGGTGGCATCTCAAAGTCGATACCAGGAAAGTAGAAAGCACAAACAGAGTCACAGATTTAGAACGCAAGTACAGGGTTTCGAGAGGGCAAAGGCATGCGGAGGTGGGTTGAATGAGGAGGGTGGGATTAACACATGCATTCTAATATGTATAAAGCAGACGATCCACAACCACCTACTACAAAGCACAGGGAGAGGTCGGCACCACCCTGGAGTAAGCTACGTGGGAAGAGAATGCGAAAGAGAATGGATGTGTATATATATACATACACGGAGAACTGAATCAAGGTGCTGCACAGCGAAAGTCAATACAGCATTGTAAATTCACTAGACACGGACAGAAATTAGAAACTCTATAAAAACCAAAATGATCGTGGTCCAGTACGTTCCTCTCAGGCCTCAGAGAGATGCGCGGGTGTCACTTCCCTGGAGCGTGAGCAGGCTTGGGCACCAAAGTTGGAGTCTGGTCACAGTGAGGCAGGTCGGGGTGGGGGGGGGCGCACCAGAGAATTAACCCCTTTGGACCTGTGGTGCCTGGTCCCCTCCGGTTGGCAGCAGTCTCTCTAGATGTAGGTGTGCCCTCCTGCAGCTAAGCCAAGCCCACTGCAGCCAGAGGATGGTGGTCCGACATGCACAACAGCGTTCAAACATCACCTGGTGTCCAGGTCTCCTGCTGGTGGGGTTCCCGCCATTCACCTCCTTCCTTAGAGTCACCCCACTTGCCTCCGACAACACCCTCATCAGGAGGGGTTTGCAGGGGGTGAGATGAATCGAGAGTGGGAAGGATAAGTGGGAGAAGGAGTGAGACACAAGCACTTAGGTGTCTGTCCGGACACGTTCCACTCTAATTCATATTCAAAGAACACGCATGTGCGCAAGGTCTGCGTTCCTGGGGAATCCGACCAGCTGTGGGAAAATGCTGCCGCCTTGTGGCCGCGTCCTGTAACTACAACGTTCCAAAGGGAGCTCAGCAGCCCTTCCTGTTCAAAGGCCAGCGGGGTTGTAATTGACACCCCCGCTGCAAAAATGTCCTGGGGATAGGCACTGGAAAAGAGCCCGAAACAGGATCGACTTGCAACAGGCGGTTTCAAGAGCTAAATTGAATTCACCATGCGTGTTTTGTTTTCCTTTGTGTTGTTTTCTAAGAAAGGCCCAGGAAATATGCTCCACGACCATGCGAATGGGAGAAATGGAAATTGAAACGCCTTTGCGGTTTCACCTGGCAGCTCTTAGGATTGCCAGTGTCAATACATCTGGAAGCAATACCTTTGGGAGAGGGCCTGGAGAAAAGGGAAGCCTCCTAAGCCACTGGTGGTACTGCGCCCTGGTAACAGGCACCACTGAAAACAATCAAGAGATTCCTGCCAAAGAAAAACAAAACCAGAGAGCCGGCCACATGATGTGGCAATCCACCTCCTGGCTGTCTTTGCACAGTAAAGTATCAATTGGGGAGACCCGGGCTGGCCAGCGACCCCTGCACACCTATTGACAAGAGCCAAGACTTGAAAGTAAAAACACAGTGTCATGGTGTGTGATCCTTTTAATGTCATGTTGGAGTCTGTTGGCTAGTATCTTGTTGAGGATTTTTGCATCTAAGTTCATCGGTGATATTGCTCTCCAGTTTTCTTTTCTTGTAGTATCTTTGTCTGGTTTGGGGATCAGGTGGATGGCTTCGTACAATGAGTTTGGGAGTGTTCTTTCCTCTGCAGTGTTTTGGAAGCGTTTGCAGAACCATGTGTACTTTAGAGAGACACGGGTGCCCCAGCTGTCACTAGCCACCTATTGACAACAGCCAAGTCTTGAAAGTAAAGACACAATGTCCATCCCCAGATGAATGGAAAGTGAAGAGATGGTACACATAGAGCATGGAATACTGCTCAGCCATGAAACAGAATAAAATCCTGCCATTTCCAGCATCTTCGATAGATCCGGAGTTCCCTGTACTCAGCATGGGACGTCCAACAGAGAAAGAGAAAATTCCAACGATAGCACGTATAGGTGGCATCTCAAAGTCGATACCAGGAAAGTAGAAAGCACAAACAGAGTCACAGATTTAGAACGCAAGTACAGGGTTTCGAGAGGGCAAAGGCATGCGGAGGTGGGTTGAATGAAGAGGGTGGGATTAACACATGTATTCTAATATGTATTAAGCAGATGATCCACAACCACCTTCTACAAAGCACAGGGAGCGGTCGCCACCACCCTGGACTAAGCTACGTGGGAAGAGAATGCGAAAGAGAATGGATGTGTATATATATATACATACACGGAGAACTGAATCAAGGTGCTGCACAGCGAAAGTCAACAGCATTGTAAATTCACTAGACATGGACAGAAATTAGAATCTCTATAAAAAGCAAAATGATCGAGATCCAGTATGTTCCTCTCAGGCCTCAGAGAGATGCGCGGGTGTCACTTCCCTGGAGCGTGAGCAGGCTTGGGCACCAAAGTTGGAGTGTGGTCACAGTGAGGCAGGTCGGCACGGGAGTGGGTCGCACCAGCGAATTAACCCCTTTGGACCTGTGGTGCCTGGTCCCTTCTGGTTGGCAGCAGTCTCTGTAGATGTAGGTGTGCCCTCCTGCAGCTAAGCCAAGCCCACTGCAGCCAGAGGATGGTGGTCCGACATGCACAACAGTGTTCAAACATCACCTGGTGTCCAGGTCTCCAGCTGGTGGGGTTCCCGCCATTCACCTCCTTCCTTAGAGTCACCCCACTTGCCTCCGACAACACACTCTTCAGGAGGGGTTTGCAGGGGGTGTGATGAATCGAGAGTAGGAAGGGTAAGTGGGAGAAGGAGTGAGACACAAGCCCTTAGGTGTCTGTCCGGACACGTTCCTCTCTAATTCACATTCCAAGAACACGCGTGTGCGCAAGGTCTGCGTTCCTGGGGAATCTGACCAGCTGTGGGAAAATGCTGCCGCCTTGTGGCCGCCTCCTGTAACTACAACGTTCCAAAGGGAGCTCAGTGGCCCTTCCTGTTCAAAAGGCCAGCGGGGTTGTAATTGACACCCCCGCTGCAAAAATGTCCTGGGGATAGGCACTGGAAAAGAGCCCGAAACAGGATTGATTGGCAACAGGCGGTTTCAAGAGGTAAGTTGAATTCACCATGCATGTTTTGTTTCCCTTTGTGTTGTTTTCTAAGAAAGGCCCAGGAAATATGCTCCACGCCCATGTTAATGGGAGAAATGGAAGTTGAAACGCCTTCGCGGTTTCACCTGGCAGCCGTTAGGATTGCCAGTGTCAATACGTCTGGAAGCAATACCTTCGGGAGAGGGCCTGGAGAAAAGGGAAGCCTCCTAAGCCACTGGTGGTATTGCGCCCTGGTAACAGGCACCACTGAAAACAATCAAGAGATTCCTGCCAAAAACAGAACAAAACCAGAGAGCCGGCCACATGATGTGGCAATCCACCTCCTGGCTGTCTTTGCACAGTAAAGTATCATTTGGGGAGACCCGGGCAGGCCAGCGACCCCTGCACACCTATTGACAAGAGCCAAGACTTGAAAGTAAAAACACAGTGTCATGGTGTGTGATCCTTTTAATGTCATGTTGGAGTCTGTTGGCTAGTATCTTGTTGAGGATTTTTGCATCTAAGTTCATCGGTGATATTGCTCTCCAGTTTTCTTTTCTTGTAGTATCTTTGTCTGGTTTGGGGATCAGGTGGATGGCTTCGTACAATGAGTTTGGGAGTGTTCTTTCCTCTGCAGTGTTTTGGAAGCGTTTGCAGAACCATGTGTACTTTAGAGAGACACGGGTGCCCCAGCTGTCACTAGCCACCTATTGACAACAGCCAAGTCTTGAAAGTAAAAACACAATGTCCATCCCCAGATGAATGGAAAGTGAAGAGATGGTGCACATAGAGCATGGAATAATGCTCAGCCATGAAACAGAATAAAATCCTGCCATTTCCAGCATCTTCGATAGATCCGGAGTTCCCTGTACTCAGCATGGGACCTCCAACAGAGAAAGAGAAAATTCCAACGATAGCACGTATAGGTGGCATCTCAAAGTGGATTCCAGGAAAGTAGAAAGCACAAACAGAGTCACAGATTTAGAACGCAAGTACAGGGTTTCGAGAGGGCAAAGGCATGCGGAGGTGGGTTGAATGAGGAGGGTGGGATTAACACATGCATTCTAATATGTATAAAGCAGACGATCCACAACCACCTACTACAAAGCACAGGGAGAGGTCGGCACCACCCTGGAGTAAGCTACGTGGGAAGAGAATGCGAAAGAGAATGGATGTGTATATATATACATACACGGAGAACTGAATCAAGGTGCTGCACAGCGAAAGTCAATACAGCATTGTAAATTCACTAGACACGGACAGAAATTAGAAACTCTATAAAAACCAAAATGATCGTGGTCCAGTACGTTCCTCTCAGGCCTCAGAGAGATGCGCGGGTGTCACTTCCCTGGAGCGTGAGCAGGCTTGGGCACCAAAGTTGGAGTCTGGTCACAGTGAGGCAGGTCGGGGTGGGGGGGGGGCGCACCAGAGAATTAACCCCTTTGGACCTGTGGTGCCTGGTCCCCTCCGGTTGGCAGCAGTCTCTCTAGATGTAGGTGTGCCCTCCTGCAGCTAAGCCAAGCCCACTGCAGCCAGAGGATGGTGGTCCGACATGCACAACAGCGTTCAAACATCACCTGGTGTCCAGGTCTCCTGCTGGTGGGGTTCCCGCCATTCACCTCCTTCCTTAGAGTCACCCCACTTGCCTCCGACAACACCCTCATCAGGAGGGGTTTGCAGGGGGTGAGATGAATCGAGAGTGGGAAGGATAAGTGGGAGAAGGAGTGAGACACAAGCACTTAGGTGTCTGTCCGGACACGTTCCACTCTAATTCATATTCAAAGAACACGCATGTGCGCAAGGTCTGCGTTCCTGGGGAATCCGACCAGCTGTGGGAAAATGCTGCCGCCTTGTGGCCGCGTCCTGTAACTACAACGTTCCAAAGGGAGCTCAGCAGCCCTTCCTGTTCAAAGGCCAGCGGGGTTGTAATTGACACCCCCGCTGCAAAAATGTCCTGGGGATAGGCACTGGAAAAGAGCCCGAAACAGGATCGACTTGCAACAGGCAGTTTCAAGAGCTAAATTGAATTCACCATGCGTGTTTTGTTTTCCTTTGTGTTGTTTTCTAAGAAAGGCCCAGGAAATATGCTCCACGACCATGCGAATGGGATAAATGGAAATTGAAACGCCTTTGCGGTTTCACCTGGCAGCTGTTAGGATTGCCAGTGTCAATACATCTGGAAGCAATACCTTTGGGAGAGGGCCTGTAGAAAAGGGAAGCCTCCTAAGCCACTGGTGGTACTGCACCCTGGTAACAGGCACCACTGAAAACAATCAAGAGATTCCTGCCAAAGAAAAACAAAACCAGAGAGCCGGCCACATGATGTGGCAATCCACCTCCTGGCTGTCTTTGCACAGTAAAGTATCAATTGGGGAGACCCGGGCTGGCCAGCGACCCCTGCACACCTATTGACAAGAGCCAAGACTTGAAAGTAAAAACACAGTGTCATGGTGTGTGATCCTTTTAATGTCATGTTGGAGTCTGTTGGCTAGTATCTTGTTGAGGATTTTTGCATCTAAGTTCATCGGTGATATTGCTCTCCAGTTTTCTTTTCTTGTAGTATCTTTGTCTGGTTTGGGGATCAGGTGGATGGCTTCGTACAATGAGTTTGGGAGTGTTCTTTCCTCTGCAGTGTTTTGGAAGCGTTTGCAGAACCATGTGTACTTTAGAGAGACACGGGTGCCCCAGCTGTCACTAGCCACCTATTGACAACAGCCAAGTCTTGAAAGTAAAGACACAATGTCCATCCCCAGATGAATGGAAAGTGAAGAGATGGTACACATAGAGCATGGAATACTGCTCAGCCATGAAACAGAATAAAATCCTGCCATTTCCAGCATCTTCGATAGATCCGGAGTTCCCTGTACTCAGCATGGGACGTCCAACAGAGAAAGAGAAAATTCCAACGATAGCACGTATAGGTGGCATCTCAAAGTCGATACCAGGAAAGTAGAAAGCACAAACAGAGTCACAGATTTAGAACGCAAGTACAGGGTTTCGAGAGGGCAAAGGCATGCGGAGGTGGGTTGAATGAAGAGGGTGGGATTAACACATGCATTCTAATATGTATTAAGCAGATGATCCACAACCACCTTCTACAAAGCACAGGGAGCGGTCGGCACCACCCTGGACTAATCTACGTGGGAAGAGAATGCGAAAGAGAATGGATGTGTATATATATATACATACACGGAGAACTGAATCAAGGTGCTGCACAGCGAAAGTCAACAGCATTGTAAATTCACTAGACATGGACAGAAATTAGAATCTCTATAAAAAGCAAAATGATCGAGATCCAGTATGTTCCTCTCAGGCCTCAGAGAGATGCGCGGGTGTCACTTCCCTGGAGCGTGAGCAGGCTTGGGCACCAAAGTTGGAGTGTGGTCACAGTGAGGCAGGTCGGCACGGGAGTGGGTCGCACCAGCGAATTAACCCCTTTGGACCTGTGGTGCCTGGTCCCTTCTGGTTGGCAGCAGTCTCTGTAGATGTAGGTGTGCCCTCCTGCAGCTAAGCCAAGCCCACTGCAGCCAGAGGATGGTGGTCCGACATGCACAACAGTGTTCAAACATCACCTGGTGTCCAGGTCTCCAGCTGGTGGGGTTCCCGCCATTCACCTCCTTCCTTAGAGTCACCCCACTTGCCTCCGACAACACACTCTTCAGGAGGGGTTTGCAGGGGGTGTGATGAATCGAGAGTAGGAAGGGTAAGTGGGAGAAGGAGTGAGACACAAGCCCTTAGGTGTCTGTCCGGACACGTTCCTCTCTAATTCACATTCCAAGAACACGCGTGTGCGCAAGGTCTGCGTTCCTGGGGAATCTGACCAGCTGTGGGAAAATGCTGCCGCCTTGTGGCCGCCTCCTGTAACTACAACGTTCCAAAGGGAGCTCAGTGGCCCTTCCTGTTCAAAAGGCCAGCGGGGTTGTAATTGACACCCCCGCTGCAAAAATGTCCTGGGGATAGGCACTGGAAAAGAGCCCGAAACAGGATTGATTGGCAACAGGCGGTTTCAAGAGGTAAGTTGAATTCACCATGCATGTTTTGTTTCCCTTTGTGTTGTTTTCTAAGAAAGGCCCAGGAAATATGCTCCACGCCCATGCGAATGGGAGAAATGGAAGTTGAAACGCCTTCGCGGTTTCACCTGGCAGCCGTTAGGATTGCCAGTGTCAATACGTCTGGAAGCAATACCTTCGGGAGAGGGCCTGGAGAAAAGGGAAGCCTCCTAAGCCACTGGTGGTATTGCGCCCTGGTAACAGGCACCACTGAAAACAATCAAGAGATTCCTGCCAAAAACAGAACAAAACCAGAGAGCCGGCCACATGATGTGGCAATCCACCTCCTGGCTGTCTTTGCACAGTAAAGTATCATTTGGGGAGACCCGGGCAGGCCAGCGACCCCTGCACACCTATTGACAAGAGCCAAGGCTTGAAAGTAAAAACACAGTGTCATGGTGTGTGATCCTTTTAATGTCATGTTGGAGTCTGTTGGCTAGTATCTTGTTGAGGATTTTTGCATCTAAGTTCATCGGTGATATTGCTCTCCAGTTTTCTTTTCTTGTAGTATCTTTGTCTGGTTTGGGGATCAGGTGGATGGCTTCGTACAATGAGTTTGGGAGTGTTCTTTCCTCTGCAGTGTTTTGGAAGCGTTTGCAGAACCATGTGTACTTTAGAGAGACACGGGTGCCCCAGCCGTCACTAGCCACCTATTGACAACAGCCAAGTCTTGAAAGTAAAAACACAATGTCCATCCCCAGATGAATGGAAAGTGAAGAGATGGTGCACATAGAGCATGGAATAATGCTCAGCCATGAAACAGAATAAAATCCTGCCATTTCCAGCATCTTCGATAGATCCGGAGTTCCCTGTACTCAGCATGGGACGTCCAACAGAGAAAGAGAAAATTCCAACGATAGCACGTATAGGTGGCATCTCAAAGTCGATACCAGGAAAGTAGAAAGCACAAACAGAGTCACAGATTTAGAACGCAAGTACAGGGTTTCGAGAGGGCAAAGGCATGCGGAGGTGGGTTGAATGAGGAGGGTGGGATTAACACATGCATTCTAATATGTATTAGGGAGATGATCCACAACCACCTTCTACAAAGCACAGGGAGCGGTCGGCACCACCCTGGACTAAGCTACGTGGGAAGAGAATGCAAAAGAGAATGGATGTGTATATATATACATACACGGAGAACTGAATCAAGGTGCTGCACAGCGAAAGTCAACAGCATTGTAAATTCACTAGACATGGACAGAAATTAGAATCTCTATAAAAAGCAAAATGATCGAGATCCAGTATGTTCCTCTCAGGCCTCAGAGAGATGCGCGGGTGTCACTTCCCTGGAGCGTGAGCAGGCTTGGGCACCAAAGTTGGAGTGTGGTCACAGTGAGGCAGGTCGGCGCGGGAGTGGGTCGCACCAGCGAATTAACCCCTTTGGACCTGTGGTGCCTGGTCCCTTCTGGTTGGCAGCAGTCTCTGTAGATGTAGGTGTGCCCTCCTGCAGCTAAGCCAAGCCCACTGCAGCCAGAGGATGGTGGTCCGACATGCACAACAGTGTTCAAACATCACCTGGTGTCCAGGTCTCCAGCTGGTGGGGTTCCCGCCATTCACCTCCTTCCTTAGAGTCACCCCACTTGCCTCCGACAACACACTCTTCAGGAGGGGTTTGCAGGGGGTGTGATGAATCGAGAGTAGGAAGGGTAAGTGGGAGAAGGAGTGAGACACAAGCCCTTAGGTGTCTGTCCGGACACGTTCCTCTCTAATTCACATTCCAAGAACACGCGTGTGCGCAAGGTCTGCGTTCCTGGGGAATCTGACCAGCTGTGGGAAAATGCTGCCGCCTTGTGGCCGCCTCCTGTAACTACAACGTTCCAAAGGGAGCTCAGTGGCCCTTCCTGTTCAAAAGGCCAGCGGGGTTGTAATTGACACCCCCGCTGCAAAAATGTCCTGGGGATAGGCACTGGAAAAGAGCCCGAAACAGGATTGATTGGCAACAGGCGGTTTCAAGAGGTAAGTTGAATTCACCATGCATGTTTTGTTTCCCTTTGTGTTGTTTTCTAAGAAAGGCCCAGGAAATATGCTCCACGCCCATGCGAATGGGAGAAATGGAAGTTGAAACGCCTTCGCGGTTTCACCTGGCAGCCGTTAGGATTGCCAGTGTCAATACGTCTGGAAGCAATACCTTCGGGAGAGGACCTGGAGAAAAGGGAAGCCTCCTAAGCCACTGGTGGTATTGCGCCCTGGTAACAGGCACCACTGAAAACAATCAAGAGATTCCTGCCAAAAACAAAACAAAACCAGAGAGCCGGCCACATGATGTGGCAATCCACCTCCTGGCTGTCTTTGCACAGTAAAGTATCATTTGGGGAGACCAGGGCAGGCCAGCGACCCCTGCACACCTATTGACAAGAGCCAAGGCTTGAAAGTAAAAACACAGTGTCATGGTGTGTGATCCTTTTAATGTCATGTTGGAGTCTGTTGGCTAGTATCTTGTTGAGGATTTTTGCATCTAAGTTCATCGGTGATATTGCTCTCCAGTTTTCTTTTCTTGTAGTATCTTTGTCTGGTTTGGGGATCAGGTGGATGGCTTCGTACAATGAGTTTGGGAGTGTTCTTTCCTCTGCAGTGTTTTGGAAGCGTTTGCAGAACCATGTGTACTTTAGAGAGACACGGGTGCCCCAGCTGTCACTAGCCACCTATTGACAACAGCCAAGTCTTGAAAGTAAAAACACAATGTCCATCCCCAGATGAATGGAAAGTGAAGAGATGGTGCACATAGAGCATGGAATAATGCTCAGCCATGAAACAGAATAAAATCCTGCCATTTCCAGCATCTTCGATAGATCTGGAGTTCCCTGTACTCAGCATGGGACCTCCAACAGAGAAAGAGAAAATTCCAACGATAGCACGTATAGGTGGCATCTCAAAGTGGATACCAGGAAAGTAGAAAGCACAAACAGAGTCACAGATTTAGAACGCAAGTACAGGGTTTCGAGAGGGCAAAGGCATGCGGAGGTGGGTTGAATGAGGAGGGTGGGATTAACACATGCATTCTAATATGTATAAAGCAGACGATCCACAACCACCTACTACAAAGCACAGGGAGAGGTCGGCACCACCCTGGAGTAAGCTACGTGGGAAGAGAATGCGAAAGAGAATGGATGTGTATATATATACATACACGGAGAACTGAATCAAGGTGCTGCACAGCGAAAGTCAATACAGCATTGTAAATTCACTAGACACGGACAGAAATTAGAAACTCTATAAAAACCAAAATGATCGAGGTCCAGTACGTTCCTCTCAGGCCTCAGAGAGGTGTGCGGGTGTCACTTCCCTGGAGCGTGAGCAGGCTTGGGCACCAAAGTTGGAGTGTGGTCACAGTGAGGCAGGTCGGGGTGGGGGGGGGCGCACCAGAGAATTAACCCCTTTGGACCTGTGGTGCCTGGTCCCCTCCGGTTGGCAGCATTCTCTCTAGATGTAGGTGTGCCCTCCTGCAGCTAAGCCAAGCCCACTGCAGCCAGAGGATGGTGGTCCGACATGCACAACAGCGTTCAAACATCACCTGGTGTCCAGGTCTCCTGCTGGTGGGGTTCCCGCCATTCACCTCCTTCCTTAGAGTCACCCCACTTGCCTCCGACAACACCCTCATCAGGAGGGGTTTGCAGGGGGTGAGATGAATCGAGAGTGGGAAGGATAAGTGGGAGAAGGAGTGAGACACAAGCACTTAGGTGTCTGTCCGGACACGTTCCACTCTAATTCATATTCGAAGAACATGCATGTGCGCAAGGTCTGCGTTCCTGGGGAATCCGACCAGCTGTGGGAAAATGCTGCCGCCTTGTGGCCGCGTCCTGTAACTACAACGTTCCAAAGGGAGCTCAGCAGCCCTTCCTGTTCAAAGGCCAGCGGGGTTGTAATTGACACCCCCGCTGCAAAAATGTCCTGGGGATAGGCACTGGAAAAGAGCCCGAAACAGGATCGACTTGCAACAGGCGGTTTCAAGAGCTAAATTGAATTCACCATGCGTGTTTTGTTTTCCTTTGTGTTGTTTTCTAAGAAAGGCCCAGGAAATATGCTCCACGACCATGCGAATGGGAGAAATGGAAATTGAAACGCCTTTGCGGTTTCACCTGGCAGCTGTTAGGATTGCCAGTGTCAATACATCTGGAAGCAATACCTTTGGGAGAGGGCCTGGAGAAAAGGGAAGCCTCCTAAGCCACTGGTGGTATTGCACCCTGGTAACAGGCACCACTGAAAACAATCAAGAGATTCCTGCCAAAGAAAAACAAAACCAGAGAGCCGGCCACATGATGTGGCAATCCACCTCCTGGCTGTCTTTGCACAGTAAAGTATCAATTGGGGAGACCCGGGCTGGCCAGCGACCCCTGCACACCTATTGACAAGAGCCAAGACTTGAAAGTAAAAACACAGTGTCATGGTGTGTGATCCTTTTAATGTCATGTTGGAGTCTGTTGGCTAGTATCTTGTTGAGGATTTTTGCATCTAAGTTCATCGGTGATATTGCTCTCCAGTTTTCTTTTCTTGTAGTATCTTTGTCTGGTTTGGGGATCAGGTGGATGGCTTCGTACAATGAGTTTGGGAGTGTTCTTTCCTCTGCAGGGTTTTGGAAGCGTTTGCAGAGCCATGTGTACTTTAGAGAGACACGGGCTCCCCGGCTGGCACTAGCCACCTATTGACAACAGAAAAGTCTTGATAGTAAAAACACAATGTCCATCCCCAGATGAATGGAAAGTGAAGAGATGGTACACATAGAGCATGGAATACTGCTCAGCCATGAAACAGAATAAAATCCTGCCATTTCCAGCATCTTCGATAGATCCGGAGTACCCTGTACTCAGCATGCAACGTCCAACAGAGAAAGAGAAAATTCCAACGATAGCACGTATAGGTGGCATCTCAAAGTCGATACCAAGAAAGTAGAAAGCACAAACAGAGTCACAGATTTAGAACGCAAGTACAGGGTTTCGAGAGGGCAAAGGCATGCGGAGGTGGGTTGAATGAGGAGGGTGGGATTAACACATGCATTCTAATATGTATTAAGGAGATGATCCACAACCACCTTCTACAAAGCACAGGGAGCGGTCGGCACCACCCTGGACTAAGCTACGTGGGAAGAGAATGCAAAAGAGAATGGATGTGTATATATATACATACACGGAGAACTGAATCAAGGTGCTGCACAGCGAAAGTCAACAGCATTGTAAATTCACTAGACATGGACAGAAATTAGAATCTCTATAAAAAGCAAAATGATCGAGATCCAGTATGTTCCTCTCAGGCCTCAGAGAGATGCGCGGGTGTCACTTCCCTGGAGCGTGAGCAGGCTTGGGCACCAAAGTTGGAGTGTGGTCACAGTGAGGCAGGTCGGCGCGGGAGTGGGTCGCTCCAGCGAATTAACCCCTTTGGACCTGTGGTGCCTGGTCCCTTCTGGTTGGCAGCAGTCTCTGTAGATGTAGGTGTGCCCTCCTGCAGCTAAGCCAAGCCCACTGCAGCCAGAGGATGGTGGTCCGACATGCACAACAGTGTTCAAACATCACCTGGTGTCCAGGTCTCCAGCTGGTGGGGTTCCCGCCATTCACCTCCTTCCTTAGAGTCACCCCACTTGCCTCCGACAACACACTCTTCAGGAGGGGTTTGCAGGGGGTGTGATGAATCGAGAGTAGGAAGGGTAAGTGGGAGAAGGAGTGAGACACAAGCCCTTAGGTGTCTGTCCGGACACGTTCCTCTCTAATTCACATTCCAAGAACACGCGTGTGCGCAAGGTCTGCGTTCCTGGGGAATCTGACCAGCTGTGGGAAAATGCTGCCGCCTTGTGGCCGCCTCCTGTAACTACAACGTTCCAAAGGGAGCTCAGTGGCCCTTCCTGTTCAAAAGGCCAGCGGGGTTGTAATTGACACCCCCGCTGCAAAAATGTCCTGGGGATAGGCACTGGAAAAGAGCCCGAAACAGGATTGATTGGCAACAGGCGGTTTCAAGAGGTAAGTTGAATTCACCATGCATGTTTTGTTTCCCTTTGTGTTGTTTTCTAAGAAAGGCCCAGGAAATATGCTCCACGCCCATGCGAATGGGAGAAATGGAAGTTGAAACGCCTTCGCGGTTTCACCTGGCAGCCGTTAGGATTGCCAGTGTCAATACGTCTGGAAGCAATACCTTCGGGAGAGGACCTGGAGAAAAGGGAAGCCTCCTAAGCCACTGGTGGTATTGCGCCCTGGTAACAGGCACCACTGAAAACAATCAAGAGATTCCTGCCAAAAACAAAACAAAACCAGAGAGCCGGCCACATGATGTGGCAATCCACCTCCTGGCTGTCTTTGCACAGTAAAGTATCATTTGGGGAGACCAGGGCAGGCCAGCGACCCCTGCACACCTATTGACAAGAGCCAAGGCTTGAAAGTAAAAACACAGTGTCATGGTGTGTGATCCTTTTAATGTCATGTTGGAGTCTGTTGGCTAGTATCTTGTTGAGGATTTTTGCATCTAAGTTCATCGGTGATATTGCTCTCCAGTTTTCTTTTCTTGTAGTATCTTTGTCTGGTTTGGGGATCAGGTGGATGGCTTCGTACAATGAGTTTGGGAGTGTTCTTTCCTCTGCAGTGTTTTGGAAGCGTTTGCAGAACCATGTGTACTTTAGAGAGACACGGGTGCCCCAGCTGTCACTAGCCACCTATTGACAACAGCCAAGTCTTGAAAGTAAAAACACAATGTCCATCCCCAGATGAATGGAAAGTGAAGAGATGGTGCACATAGAGCATGGAATAATGCTCAGCCATGAAACAGAATAAAATCCTGCCATTTCCAGCATCTTCGATAGATCTGGAGTTCCCTGTACTCAGCATGGGATGTCCAACAGAGAAAGAGAAAATTCCAACGATAGCACGTATAGGTGGCATCTCAAAGTGGATACCAGGAAAGTAGAAAGCACAAACAGAGTCACAGATTTAGAACGCAAGTACAGGGTTTCGAGAGGGCAAAGGCATGCGGAGGTGGGTTGAATGAGGAGGGTGGGATTAACACATGCATTCTAATATGTATAAAGCAGACGATCCACAACCACCTACTACAAAGCACAGGGAGAGGTCGGCACCACCCTGGAGTAAGCTACGTGGGAAGAGAATGCGAAAGAGAATGGATGTGTATATATATACATACACGGAGAACTGAATCAAGGTGCTGCACAGCGAAAGTCAATACAGCATTGTAAATTCACTAGACACGGACAGAAATTAGAAACTCTATAAAAACCAAAATGATCGAGGTCCAGTACGTTCCTCTCAGGCCTCAGAGAGGTGTGCGGGTGTCACTTCCCTGGAGCGTGAGCAGGCTTGGGCACCAAAGTTGGAGTGTGGTCACAGTGAGGCAGGTCGGGGTGGGGGGGGGGGCGCACCAGAGAATTAACCCCTTTGGACCTGTGGTGCCTGGTCCCCTCCGGTTGGCAGCATTCTCTCTAGATGTAGGTGTGCCCTCCTGCAGCTAAGCCAAGCCCACTGCAGCCAGAGGATGGTGGTCCGACATGCACAACAGCGTTCAAACATCACCTGGTGTCCAGGTCTCCTGCTGGTGGGGTTCCCGCCATTCACCTCCTTCCTTAGAGTCACCCCACTTGCCTCCGACAACACCCTCATCAGGAGGGGTTTGCAGGGGGTGAGATGAATCGAGAGTGGGAAGGATAAGTGGGAGAATGAGTGAGACACAAGCACTTAGGTGTCTGTCCGGACACGTTCCACTCTAATTCATATTCGAAGAACATGCATGTGCGCAAGGTCTGCGTTCCTGGGGAATCCGACCAGCTGTGGGAAAATGCTGCCGCCTTGTGGCCGCGTCCTGTAACTACAACGTTCCAAAGGGAGCTCAGCAGCCCTTCCTGTTCAAAGGCCAGCGGGGTTGTAATTGACACCCCCGCTGCAAAAATGTCCTGGGGATAGGCACTGGAAAAGAGCCCGAAACAGGATCGACTTGCAACAGGCGGTTTCAAGAGCTAAATTGAATTCACCATGCGTGTTTTGTTTTCCTTTGTGTTGTTTACTAAGAAAGGCCCAGGAAATATGCTCCACGACCATGCGAATGGGAGAAATGGAAATTGAAACGCCTTTGCGGTTTCACCTGGCAGCTGTTAGGATTGCCAGTGTCAATACATCTGGAAGCAATACCTTTGGGAGAGGGCCTGGAGAAAAGGGAAGCCTCCTAAGCCACTGGTGGTATTGCACCCTGGTAACAGGCACCACTGAAAACAATCAAGAGATTCCTGCCAAAGAAAAACAAAACCAGAGAGCCGGCCACATGATGTGGCAATCCACCTCCTGGCTGTCTTTGCACAGTAAAGTATCAATTGGGGAGACCCGGGCTGGCCAGCGACCCCTGCACACCTATTGACAAGAGCCAAGACTTGAAAGTAAAAACACAGTGTCATGGTGTGTGATCCTTTTAATGTCATGTTGGAGTCTGTTGGCTAGTATCTTGTTGAGGATTTTTGCATCTAAGTTCATCGGTGATATTGCTCTCCAGTTTTCTTTTCTTGTAGTATCTTTGTCTGGTTTGGGGATCAGGTGGATGGCTTCGTACAATGAGTTTGGGAGTGTTCTTTCCTCTGCAGTGTTTTGGAAGCGTTTGCAGAGCCATGTGTACTTTAGAGAGACACGGGCTCCCCAGCTGGCACTAGCCACCTATTGACAACAGAAAAGTCTTGATAGTAAAAACACAATGTCCATCCCCAGATGAATGGAAAGTGAAGAGATGGTACACATAGAGCATGGAATACTGCTCAGCCATGAAACAGAATAAAATCCTGCCATTTCCAGCATCTTCGATAGATCCGGAGTACCCTGTACTCAGCATGCAACGTCCAACAGAGAAAGAGAAAATTCCAACGATAGCACGTATAGGTGGCATCTCAAAGTCGATACCAAGAAAGTAGAAAGCACAAACAGAGTCACAGATTTAGAACGCAAGTACAGGGTTTCGAGAGGGCAAAGGCATGCGGAGGTGGGTTGAATGAGGAGGGTGGGATTAACACATGCATTCTAATATGTATAAAGCAGACGATCCACAACCACCTACTACAAAGCACAGGGAGAGGTCGGCACCACCCTGGACTAAGCTACGTGGGAAGAGAATGCGAAAGAGAATGGATGTGTATATATATACATACATGGAGAACTGAATCAAGGTGCTGCACAGCGAAAGTCAACAGCATTGTAAATTCACTAGACATGGACCGAAATTAGAATCTCTATAAAAAGCAAAATGATCGAGATCCAGTATGTTCCTCTCAGGCCTCAGAGAGATGCGCAGGTGTCACTTCCATGGAGCGTGAGCAGGCTTGGGCACCAAAGTTGGAGTGTGGTCACAGTGAGGCAGGTCGGCGCGGGAGTGGGTCGCACCAGCGAATTAACCCCTTTGGACCTGTGGTGTCTGGTCCCTTCTGGTTGGCAGCAGTCTCTGTAGATGTAGGTGTGCCCTCCTGCAGCTAAGCCAAGCCCACTGCAGCCAGAGGATGGTGGTCCGACATGCACAACAGTGTTCAAACATCACCTGGTGTCCAGGTCTCCAGCTGGTGGGGTTCCCGCCATTCACCTCCTTCCTTAGAGTCACCCCACTTGCCTCCGACAACACACTCTTCAGGAGGGGTTTGCAGGGGGTGTGATGAATCGAGAGTAGGAAGGGTAAGTGGGAGAAGGAGTGAGACACAAGCCCTTAGGTGTCTGTCCGGACACGTTCCTCTCTAATTCACATTCCAAGAACACGCGTGTGCGCAAGGTCTGCGTTCCTGGGGAATCTGACCAGCTGTGGGAAAATGCTGCCGCCTTGTGGCCGCCTCCTGTAACTACAACGTTCCAAAGGGAGCTCAGTGGCCCTTCCTGTTCAAAAGGCCAGCGGGGTTGTAATTGACACCCCCGCTGCAAAAATGTCCTGGGGATAGGCACTGGAAAAGAGCCCGAAACAGGATTGATTGGCAACAGGCGGTTTCAAGAGGTAAGTTGAATTCACCATGCGTGTTTTGTTTCCCTTTGTGTTGGTTTCTAAGAAAGGCCCAGGAAATATGCTCCATGCCCATGCGAATGGGAGAAATGGAAATTGAAACGCCTTCGCGGTTTCACCTGGCAGCCGTTAGGATTGCCAGTGTCAATACGTCTGGAAGCAATACCTTCGGGAGAGGGCCTGGAGAAAAGGGAAGCCTCCTAAGCCACTGGTGGTATTGCGCCCTGGTAACAGGCACCACTGAAAACAATCAAGAGATTCCTGCCAAAAACAAAACAAAACCAGAGAGCCGGCCACATGATGTGGCAATCCACCTCCTGGCTGTCTTTGCACAGTAAAGTATCATTTGGGGAGACCAGGGCAGGCCAGCGACCCCTGCACACCTATTGACAAGAGCCAAGGCTTGAAAGTAAAAACACAGTGTCATGGTGTGTGATCCTTTTAATGTCATGTTGGAGTCTGTTGGCTAGTATCTTGTTGAGGATTTTTGCATCTAAGTTCATCGGTGATATTGCTCTCCAGTTTTCTTTTCTTGTAGTATCTTTGTCTGGTTTGGGGATCAGGTGGATGGCTTCGTACAATGAGTTTGGGAGTGTTCTTTCCTCTGCAGTGTTTTGGAAGCGTTTGCAGAACCATGTGTACTTTAGAGAGACACGGGTGCCCCAGCTGTCACTAGCCACCTATTGACAACAGCCAAGTCTTGAAAGTAAAAACACAATGACCATCCTCAGATGAATGGAAAGTGAAGAGATGGTGCACATAGAGCATGGAATAATGCTCAGCCATGAAACAGAATAAAATCCTGCCATTTCCAGCATTGTCGATAGATCCGGAGTTCCCTGTACTCAGCATGGGACCTCCAACACAGAAAGAGAAAATTCCAACGATAGCACGTATAGGTGGCATCTCAAAGTGGATACCAGGAAAGTAGAAAGCACAAACAGAGTCACAGATTTAGAACGCAAGTACAGGGTTTCGAGAGGGCAAAGGCATGCGGAGGTGGGTTGAATGAGGAGGGTGGGATTAACACATGCATTCTAATATGTATAAAGCAGACGATCCACAACCACCTACTACAAAGCACAGGGAGAGGTCGGCACCACCCTGGAGTAAGCTACGTGGGAAGAGAATGCGAAAGAGAATGGATGTGTATATATATACATACACGGAGAACTGAATCAAGGTGCTGCACAGCGAAAGTCAATACAGCATTGTAAATTCACTAGACACGGACAGAAATTAGAAACTCTATAAAAACCAAAATGATCGAGGTCCAGTACGTTCCTCTCAGGCCTCAGAGAGGTGTGCGGGTGTCACTTCCCTGGAGCGTGAGCAGGCTTGGGCACCAAAGTTGGAGTCTGGTCACAGTGAGGCAGGTCGGGGTGGGGGGGGGGGCGCACCAGAGAATTAACCCCTTTGGACCTGTGGTGCCTGGTCCCCTCCGGTTGGCAGCAGTCTCTCTAGATGTAGGTGTGCCCTCCTGCAGCTAAGCCAAGCCCACTGCAGCCAGAGGATGGTGGTCCGACATGCACAACAGCGTTCAAACATCACCTGGTGTCCAGGTCTCCTGCTGGTGGGGTTCCCGCAATTCACCTCCTTCCTTAGAGTCACCCCACTTGCCTCCGACAACACCCTCATCAGGAGGGGTTTGCAGGGGGTGAGATGAATCGAGAGTGGGAAGGATAAGTGGGAGAAGGAGTGAGACACAAGCACTTAGGTGTCTGTCCGGACACGTTCCACTCTAATTCATATTCGAAGAACACGCATGTGCGCAAGGTCTGCGTTCCTGGGGAATCCGACCAGCTGTGGGAAAATGCTGCCGCCTTGTGGCCGCGTCCTGTAACTACAACGTTCCAAAGGGAGCTCAGCAGCCCTTCCTGTTCAAAGGCCAGCGGGGTTGTAATTGACACCCCCGCTGCAAAAATGTCCTGGGGATAGGCACTGGAAAAGAGCCCGAAACAGGATCGACTTGCAACAGGCGGTTTCAAGAGCTAAATTGAATTCACCATGCGTGTTTTGTTTTCCTTTGTGTTGTTTTCTAAGAAAGGCCCAGGAAATATGCTCCACGACCATGCGAATGGGAGAAATGGAAATTGAAACGCCTTTGCGGTTTCACCTGGCAGCTGTTAGGATTGCCAGTGTCAATACATCTGGAAGCAATACCTTTGGGAGAGGGCCTGGAGAAAAGGGAAGCCTCCTAAGCCACTGGTGGTACTGCACCCTGGTAACAGGCACCACTGAAAACAATCAAGAGATTCCTGCCAAAGAAAAACAAAACCAGAGAGCCGGCCACATGATGTGGCAATCCACCTCCTGGCTGTCTTTGCACAGTAAAGTATCAATTGGGGAGACCCGGGCTGGCCAGCGACCCCTGCACACCTATTGACAAGAGCCAAGACTTGAAAGTAAAAACACAGTGTCATGGTGTGTGATCCTTTTAATGTCATGTTGGAGTCTGTTGGCTAGTATCTTGTTGAGGATTTTTGCATCTAAGTTCATCGGTGATATTGCTCTCCAGTTTTCTTTTCTTGTAGTATCTTTGTCTGGTTTGGGGATCAGGTGGATGGCTTCGTACAATGAGTTTGGGAGTGTTCTTTCCTCTGCAGTGTTTTGGAAGCGTTTGCAGAACCATGTGTACTTTAGAGAGACACGGGTGCCCCAGCTGTCACTAGCCACCTATTGACAACAGCCAAGTCTTGAAAGTAAAGACACAATGTCCATCCCCAGATGAATGGAAAGTGAAGAGATGGTACACATAGAGCATGGAATACTGCTCAGCCATGAAACAGAATAAAATCCTGCCATTTCCAGCATCTTTGATAGATCCGGAGTTCCCTGTACTCAGCATGGGACGTCCAACAGAGAAAAAGAAAATTCCAACGATAGCACGTATAGGTGGCATCTCAAAGTCGATACCAGGAAAGTAGAAAGCACAAACAGAGTCACAGATTTAGAACGCAAGTACAGGGTTTCGAGAGGGCAAAGGCTTGCGGAGGTGGGTTGAATGAGGAGGGTGGGATTAACACATGCATTCTAATATGTATTAAGCAGATGATCCACAACCACCTTCTACAAAGCACAGGGAGCGGTCGGCACCACCCTGGACTAAGCTACGTGGGAAGAGAATGCGAAAGAGAATGGATGTGTATATATATATACATACACGGAGAACTGAATCAAGGTGCTGCACAGCGAAAGTCAACAGCATTGTAAATTCACTAGACATGGACAGAAATTAGAATCTCTATAAAAAGCAAAATGATCGAGATCCAGTATGTTCCTCTCAGGCCTCAGAGAGATGCGCGGGTGTCACTTCCCTGGAGTGTGAGCAGGCTTGGGCACCAAAGTTGGAGTGTGGTCACAGTGAGGCAGGTCGGCACGGGAGTGGGTCGCACCAGCGAATTAACCCCTTTGGACCTGTGGTGCCTGGTCCCTTCTGGTTGGCAGCAGTCTCTGTAGATGTAGGTGTGCCCTCCTGCAGCTAAGCCAAGCCCACTGCAGCCAGAGGATGGTGGTCCGACATGCACAACAGTGTTCAAACATCACCTGGTGTCCAGGTCTCCAGCTGGTGGGGTTCCCGCCATTCACCTCCTTCCTTAGAGTCACCCCACTTGCCTCCGACAACACACTCTTCAGGAGGGGTTTGCAGGGGGTGTGATGAATCGAGAGTAGGAAGGGTAAGTGGGAGAAGGAGTGAGACACAAGCCCTTAGGTGTCTGTCCGGACACGTTCCTCTCTAATTCACATTCCAAGAACACGCGTGTGCGCAAGGTCTGCGTTCCTGGGGAATCTGACCAGCTGTGGGAAAATGCTGCCACCTTGTGGCCGCCTCCTGTAACTACAACGTTCCAAAGGGAGCTCAGTGGCCCTTCCTGTTCAAAAGGCCAGCGGGGTTGTAATTGACACCCCCGCTGCAAAAATGTCCTGGGGATAGGCACTGGAAAAGAGCCCGAAACAGGATTGATTGGCAACAGGCGGTTTCAAGAGGTAAGTTGAATTCACCATGCATGTTTTGTTTCCCTTTGTGTTGTTTTCTAAGAAAGGCCCAGGAAATATGCTCCACGCCCATGCGAATGGGAGAAATGGAAGTTGAAACGCCTTCGTGGTTTCACCTGGCAGCCGTTAGGATTGCCAGTGTCAATACGTCTGGAAGCAATACCTTCGGGAGAGGGCCTGGAGAAAAGGGAAGCCTCCTAAGCCACTGGTGGTATTGCGCCCTGGTAACAGGCACCACTGAAAACAATCAAGAGATTCCTGCCAAAAACAGAACAAAACCAGAGAGCCGGCCACATGATGTGGCAATCCACCTCCTGGCTGTCTTTGCACAGTAAAGTATCATTTGGGGAGACCCGGGCAGGCCAGCGACCCCTGCACACCTATTGACAAGAGCCAAGACTTGAAAGTAAAAACACAGTGTCATGGTGTGTGATCCTTTTAATGTCATGTTGGAGTCTGTTGGCTAGTATCTTGTTGAGGATTTTTGCATCTAAGTTCATCGGTGATATTGCTCTCCAGTTTTCTTTTCTTGTAGTATCTTTGTCTGGTTTGGGGATCAGGTGGATGGCTTCGTACAATGAGTTTGGGAGTGTTCTTTCCTCTGCAGTGTTTTGGAAGCGTTTGCAGAACCATGTGTACTTTAGAGAGACACGGGTGCCCCAGCTGTCACTAGCCACCTATTGACAACAGCCAAGTCTTGAAAGTAAAAACACAATGTCCATCCCCAGATGAATGGAAAGTGAAGAGATGGTGCACATAGAGCATGGAATAATGCTCAGCCATGAAACAGAATAAAATCCTGCCATTTCCAGCATCTTCGATAGATCCGGAGTTCCCTGTACTCAGCATGGGACCTCCAACAGAGAAAGAGAAAATTCCAACGATAGCACGTATAGGTGGCATCTCAAAGTGGATTCCAGGAAAGTAGAAAGCACAAACAGAGTCACAGATTTAGAACGCAAGTACAGGGTTTCGAGAGGGCAAAGGCATGCGGAGGTGGGTTGAATGAGGAGGGTGGGATTAACACATGCATTCTAATATGTATAAAGCAGACGATCCACAACCACCTACTACAAAGCACAGGGAGAGGTCGGCACCACCCTGGAGTAAGCTACGTGGGAAGAGAATGCGAAAAAGAATGGATGTGTATATATATACATACACGGAGAACTGAATCAAGGTGCTGCACAGCGAAAGTCAATACAGCATTGTAAATTCACTAGACACGGACAGAAATTAGAAACTCTATAAAAACCAAAATGATCGTGGTCCAGTACGTTCCTCTCAGGCCTCAGAGAGATGCGCGGGTGTCACTTCCCTGGAGCGTGAGCAGGCTTGGGCACCAAAGTTGGAGTCTGGTCACAGTGAGGCAGGTCGGGGTGGGGGGGGGGGCGCACCAGAGAATTAACCCCTTTGGACCTGTGGTGCCTGGTCCCCTCCGGTTGGCAGCATTCTCTCTAGATGTAGGTGTGCCCTCCTGCAGCTAAGCCAAGCCCACTGCAGCCAGAGGATGGTGGTCCGACATGCACAACAGCGTTCAAACATCACCTGGTGTCCAGGTCTCCTGCTGGTGGGGTTCCCGCCATTCACCTCCTTCCTTAGAGTCACCCCACTTGCCTCCGACAACACCCTCATCAGGAGGGGTTTGCAGGGGGTGAGATGAATCGAGAGTGGGAAGGATAAGTGGGAGAAGGAGTGAGACACAAGCACTTAGGTGTCTGTCCGGACACGTTCCACTCTAATTCATATTCAAAGAACACGCATGTGCGCAAGGTCTGCGTTCCTGGGGAATCCGACCAGCTGTGGGAAAATGCTGCCGCCTTGTGGCCGCGTCCTGTAACTACAACGTTCCAAAGGGAGCTCAGCAGCCCTTCCTGTTCAAAGGCCAGCGGGGTTGTAATTGACACCCCCGCTGCAAAAATGTCCTGGGGATAGGCACTGGAAAAGAGCCCGAAACAGGATCGACTTGCAACAGGCAGTTTCAAGAGCTAAATTGAATTCACCATGCGTGTTTTGTTTTCCTTTGTGTTGTTTTCTAAGAAAGGCCCAGGAAATATGCTCCACGACCATGCGAATGGGAGAAATGGAAATTGAAACGCCTTTGCGGTTTCACCTGGCAGCTGTTAGGATTGCCAGTGTCAATACATCTGGAAGCAATACCTTTGGGAGAGGGCCTGGAGAAAAGGGAAGCCTCCTAAGCCACTGGTGGTACTGCACCCTGGTAACAGGCACCACTGAAAACAATCAAGAGATTCCTGCCAAAGAAAAACAAAACCAGAGAGACGGCCACATGATGTGGCAATCCACCTCCTGGCTGTCTTTGCACAGTAAAGTATCAATTGGGGAGACCCGGGCTGGCCAGCGACCCCTGCACACCTATTGACAAGAGCCAAGACTTGAAAGTAAAAACACAGTGTCATGGTGTGTGATCCTTTTAATGTCATGTTGGAGTCTGTTGGCTAGTATCTTGTTGAGGATTTTTGCATCTAAGTTCATCGGTGATATTGCTCTCCAGTTTTCTTTTCTTGTAGTATCTTTGTCTGGTTTGGGGATCAGGTGGATGGCTTCGTACAATGAGTTTGGGAGTGTTCTTTCCTCTGCAGTGTTTTGGAAGCGTTTGCAGAACCATGTGTACTTTAGAGAGACACGGGTGCCCCAGCTGTCACTAGCCACCTATTGACAACAGCCAAGTCTTGAAAGTAAAGACACAATGTCCATCCCCAGATGAATGGAAAGTGAAGAGATGGTACACATAGAGCATGGAATACTGCTCAGCCATGAAACAGAATAAAATCCTGCCATTTCCAGCATCTTCGATAGATCCGGAGTTCCCTGTACTCAGCATGGGACGTCCAACAGAGAAAGAGAAAATTCCAACGATAGCACGTATAGGTGGCATCTCAAAGTCGATACCAGGAAAGTAGAAAGCACAAACAGAGTCACAGATTTAGAACGCAAGTACAGGGTTTCGAGAGGGCAAAGGCATGCGGAGGTGGGTTGAATGAAGAGGGTGGGATTAACACATGCATTCTAATATGTATTAAGCAGATGATCCACAACCACCTTCTACAAAGCACAGGGAGCGGTCGGCACCACCCTGGAGTAAGCTACGTGGGAAGAGAATGCGAAAGAGAATGGATGTGTATATATATATACATACACGGAGAACTGAATCAAGGTGCTGCACAGCGAAAGTCAACAGCATTGTAAATTCACTAGACATGGACAGAAATTAGAATCTCTATAAAAAGCAAAATGATCGAGATCCAGTATGTTCCTCTCAGGCCTCAGAGAGATGCGCGGGTGTCACTTCCCTGGAGCGTGAGCAGGCTTGGGCACCAAAGTTGGAGTGTGGTCACAGTGAGGCAGGTCGGCACGGGAGTGGGTCGCACCAGCGAATTAACCCCTTTGGACCTGTGGTGCCTGGTCCCTTCTGGTTGGCAGCAGTCTCTGTAGATGTAGGTGTGCCCTCCTGCAGCTAAGCCAAGCCCATTGCAGCCAGAGGATGGTGGTCCGACATGCACAACAGTGTTCAAACATCACCTGGTGTCCAGGTCTCCAGCTGGTGGGGTTCCCGCCATTCACCTCCTTCCTTAGAGTCACCCCACTTGCCTCCGACAACACACTCTTCAGGAGGGGTTTGCAGGGGGTGTGATGAATCGAGAGTAGGAAGGGTAAGTGGGAGAAGGAGTGAGACACAAGCCCTTAGGTGTCTGTCCGGACACGTTCCTCTCTAATTCACATTCCAAGAACACGCGTGTGCGCAAGGTCTGCGTTCCTGGGGAATCTGACCAGCTGTGGGAAAATGCTGCCGCCTTGTGGCCGCCTCCTGTAACTACAACGTTCCAAAGGGAGCTCAGTGGCCCTTCCTGTTCAAAAGGCCAGCGGGGTTGTAATTGACACCCCCGCTGCAAAAATGTCCTGGGGATAGGCACTGGAAAAGAGCCCGAAACAGGATTGATTGGCAACAGGCGGTTTCAAGAGGTAAGTTGAATTCACCATGCATGTTTTGTTTCCCTTTGTGTTGTTTTCTAAGAAAGGCCCAGGAAATATGCTCCACGCCCATGCGAATGGGAGAAATGGAAGTTGAAACGCCTTCGCGGTTTCACCTGGCAGCCGTTAGGATTGCCAGTGTCAATACGTCTGGAAGCAATACCTTCGGGAGAGGGCCTGGAGAAAAGGGAAGCCTCCTAAGCCACTGGTGGTATTGCGCCCTGGTAACAGGCACCACTGAAAACAATCAAGAGATTCCTGCCAAAAACAGAACAAAACCAGAGAGCCGGCCACATGATGTGGCAATCCACCTCCTGGCTGTCTTTGCACAGTAAAGTATCATTTGGGGAGACCCGGGCAGGCCAGCGACCCCTGCACACCTATTGACAAGAGCCAAGGCTTGAAAGTAAAAACACAGTGTCATGGTGTGTGATCCTTTTAATGTCATGTTGGAGTCTGTTGGCTAGTATCTTGTTGAGGATTTTTGCATCTAAGTTCATCGGTGATATTGCTCTCCAGTTTTCTTTTCTTGTAGTATCTTTGTCTGGTTTGGGGATCAGGTGGATGGCTTCATACAATGAGTTTGGGAGTGTTCTTTCCTCTGCAGTGTTTTGGAAGCGTTTGCAGAACCATGTGTACTTTAGAGAGACACGGGTGCCCCAGCCGTCACTAGCCACCTATTGACAACAGCCAAGTCTTGAAAGTAAAAACACAATGTCCATCCCCAGATGAATGGAAAGTGAAGAGATGGTGCACATAGAGCATGGAATAATGCTCAGCCATGAAACAGAATAAAATCCTGCCATTTCCAGCATCTTCGATAGATCCGGAGTTCCCTGTACTCAGCATGGGACGTCCAACAGAGAAAGAGAAAATTCCAACGATAGCACGTATAGGTGGCATCTCAAAGTCGATACCAGGAAAGTAGAAAGCACAAACAGAGTCACAGATTTAGAACGCAAGTACAGGGTTTCGAGAGGGCAAAGGCATGCGGAGGTGGGTTGAATGAGGAGGGTGGGATTAACACATGCATTCTAATATGTATTAAGGAGATGATCCACAACCACCTTCTACAAAGCACAGGGAGCGGTCGGCACCACCCTGGACTAAGCTACGTGGGAAGAGAATGCAAAAGAGAATGGATGTGTATATATATACATACACGGAGAACTGAATCAAGGTGCTGCACAGCGAAAGTCAACAGCATTGTAAATTCACTAGGCATGGACAGAAATTAGAATCTCTATAAAAAGCAAAATGATCGAGATCCAGTATGTTCCTCTCAGGCCTCAGAGAGATGCGCGGGTGTCACTTCCCTGGAGCGTGAGCAGGCTTGGGCACCAAAGTTGGAGTGTGGTCACAGTGAGGCAGGTCGGCGCGGGAGTGGGTCGCTCCAGCGAATTAACCCCTTTGGACCTGTGGTGCCTGGTCCCTTCTGGTTGGCAGCAGTCTCTGTAGATGTAGGTGTGCCCTCCTGCAGCTAAGCCAAGCCCACTGCAGCCAGAGGATGGTGGTCCGACATGCACAACAGTGTTCAAACATCACCTGGTGTCCAGGTCTCCAGCTGGTGGGGTTCCCGCCATTCACCTCCTTCCTTAGAGTCACCCCACTTGCCTCCGACAACACACTCTTCAGGAGGGGTTTGCAGGGGGTGTGATGAATCGAGAGTAGGAAGGGTAAGTGGGAGAAGGAGTGAGACACAAGCCCTTAGGTGTCTGTCCGGACACGTTCCTCTCTAATTCACATTCCAAGAACACGCGTGTGCGCAAGGTCTGCGTTCCTGGGGAATCTGACCAGCTGTGGGAAAATGCTGCCGCCTTGTGGCCGCCTCCTGTAACTACAACGTTCCAAAGGGAGCTCAGTGGCCCTTCCTGTTCAAAAGGCCAGCGGGGTTGTAATTGACACCCCCGCTGCAAAAATGTCCTGGGGATAGGCACTGGAAAAGAGCCCGAAACAGGATTGATTGGCAACAGGCGGTTTCAAGAGGTAAGTTGAATTCACCATGCATGTTTTGTTTCCCTTTGTGTTGTTTTCTAAGAAAGGCCCAGGAAATATGCTCCACGCCCATGCGAATGGGAGAAATGGAAGTTGAAACGCCTTCGCGGTTTCACCTGGCAGCCGTTAGGATTGCCAGTGTCAATACGTCTGGAAGCAATACCTTCGGGAGAGGACCTGGAGAAAAGGGAAGCCTCCTAAGCCACTGGTGGTATTGCGCCCTGGTAACAGGCACCACTGAAAACAATCAAGAGATTCCTGCCAAAAACAAAACAAAACCAGAGAGCCGGCCACATGATGTGGCAATCCACCTCCTGGCTGTCTTTGCACAGTAAAGTATCATTTGGGGAGACCAGGGCAGGCCAGCGACCCCTGCACACCTATTGACAAGAGCCAAGGCTTGAAAGTAAAAACACAGTGTCATGGTGTGTGATCCTTTTAATGTCATGTTGGAGTCTGTTGGCTAGTATCTTGTTGAGGATTTTTGCATCTAAGTTCATCGGTGATATTGCTCTCCAGTTTTCTTTTCTTGTAGTATCTTTGTCTGGTTTGGGGATCAGGTGGATGGCTTCGTACAATGAGTTTGGGAGTGTTCTTTCCTCTGCAGTGTTTTGGAAGCGTTTGCAGAACCATGTGTACTTTAGAGAGACACGGGTGCCCCAGCTGTCACTAGCCACCTATTGACAACAGCCAAGTCTTGAAAGTAAAAACACAATGTCCATCCCCAGATGAATGGAAAGTGAAGAGATGGTGCACATAGAGCATGGAATAATGCTCAGCCATGAAACAGAATAAAATCCTGCCATTTCCAGCATCTTCGATAGATCTGGAGTTCCCTGTACTCAGCATGGGACCTCCAACAGAGAAAGAGAAAATTCCAACGATAGCACGTATAGGTGGCATCTCAAAGTGGATACCAGGAAAGTAGAAAGCACAAACAGAGTCACAGATTTAGAACGCAAGTACAGGGTTTCGAGAGGGCAAAGGCATGCGGAGGTGGGTTGAATGAGGAGGGTGGGATTAACACATGCATTCTAATATGTATAAAGCAGACGATCCACAACCACCTACTACAAAGCACAGGGAGAGGTCGGCACCACCCTGGAGTAAGCTACGTGGGAAGAGAATGCGAAAGAGAATGGATGTGTATATATATACATACACGGAGAACTGAATCAAGGTGCTGCACAGCGAAAGTCAATACAGCATTGTAAATTCACTAGACACGGACAGAAATTAGAAACTCTATAAAAACCAAAATGATCGAGGTCCAGTACGTTCCTCTCAGGCCTCAGAGAGGTGTGCGGGTGTCACTTCCCTGGAGCGTGAGCAGGCTTGGGCACCAAAGTTGGAGTGTGGTCACAGTGAGGCAGGTCGGGGTGGGGGGGGGGGCACCAGAGAATTAACCCCTTTGGACCTGTGGTGCCTGGTCCCCTCCGGTTGGCAGCATTCTCTCTAGATGTAGGTGTGCCCTCCTGCAGCTAAGCCAAGCCCACTGCAGCCAGAGGATGGTGGTCCGACATGCACAACAGCGTTCAAACATCACCTGGTGTCCAGGTCTCCTGCTGGTGGGGTTCCCGCCATTCACCTCCTTCCTTAGAGTCACCCCACTTGCCTCCGACAACACCCTCATCAGGAGGGGTTTGCAGGGGGTGAGATGAATCGAGAGTGGGAAGGATAAGTGGGAGAAGGAGTGAGACACAAGCACTTAGGTGTCTGTCCGGACACGTTCCACTCTAATTCATATTCGAAGAACATGCATGTGCGCAAGGTCTGCGTTCCTGGGGAATCCGACCAGCTGTGGGAAAATGCTGCCGCCTTGTGGCCGCGTCCTGTAACTACAACGTTCCAAAGGGAGCTCAGCAGCCCTTCCTGTTCAAAGGCCAGCGGGGTTGTAATTGACACCCCCGCTGCAAAAATGTCCTGGGGATAGGCACTGGAAAAGAGCCCGAAACAGGATCGACTTGCAACAGGCGGTTTCAAGAGCTAAATTGAATTCACCATGCGTGTTTTGTTTTCCTTTGTGTTGTTTTCTAAGAAAGACCCAGGAAATATGCTCCACGACCATGCGAATGGGAGAAATGGAAATTGAAACGCCTTTGCGGTTTCACCTGGCAGCTGTTAGGATTGCCAGCGTCAATACATCTGGAAGCAATACCTTTGGGAGAGGGCCTGGAGAAAAGGGAAGCCTCCTAAGCCACTGGTGGTATTGCACCCTGGTAACAGGCACCACTGAAAACAATCAAGAGATTCCTGCCAAAGAAAAACAAAACCAGAGAGCCGGCCACATGATGTGGCAATCCACCTCCTGGCTGTCTTTGCACAGTAAAGTATCAATTGGGGAGACCCGGGCTGGCCAGCGACCCCTGCACACCTATTGACAAGAGCCAAGACTTGAAAGTAAAAACACAGTGTCATGGTGTGTGATCCTTTTAATGTCATGTTGGAGTCTGTTGGCTAGTATCTTGTTGAGGATTTTTGCATCTAAGTTCATCGGTGATATTGCTCTCCAGTTTTCTTTTCTTGTAGTATCTTTGTCTGGTTTGGGGATCAGGTGGATGGCTTCGTACAATGAGTTTGGGAGTGTTCTTTCCTCTGCAGTGTTTTGGAAGCGTTTGCAGAGCCATGTGTACTTTAGAGAGACACGGGCTCCCCAGCTGGCACTAGCCACCTATTGACAACAGAAAAGTCTTGATAGTAAAAACACAATGTCCATCCCCAGATGAATGGAAAGTGAAGAGATGGTACACATAGAGCATGGAATACTGCTCAGCCATGAAACAGAATAAAATCCTGCCATTTCCAGCATCTTCGATAGATCCGGAGTACCCTGTACTCAGCATGCAACGTCCAACAGAGAAAGAGAAAATTCCAACGATAGCACGTATAGGTGGCATCTCAAAGTCGATACCAAGAAAGTAGAAAGCACAAACAGAGTCACAGATTTAGAACGCAAGTACAGGGTTTCGAGAGGGCAAAGGCATGCGGAGGTGGGTTGAATGAGGAGGGTGGGATTAACACATGCATTCTAATATGTATTAAGGAGATGATCCACAACCACCTTCTACAAAGCACAGGGAGCGGTCGGCACCACCCTGGACTAAGCTACGTGGGAAGAGAATGCAAAAGAGAATGGATGTGTATATATATACATACACGGAGAACTGAATCAAGGTGCTGCACAGCGAAAGTCAACAGCATTGTAAATTCACTAGACATGGACAGAAATTAGAATCTCTATAAAAAGCAAAATGATCGAGATCCAGTATGTTCCTCTCAGGCCTCAGAGAGATGCGCGGGTGTCACTTCCCTGGAGCGTGAGCAGGCTTGGGCACCAAAGTTGGAGTGTGGTCACAGTGAGGCAGGTCGGCGCGGGAGTGGGTCGCTCCAGCGAATTAACCCCTTTGGACCTGTGGTGCCTGGTCCCTTCTGGTTGGCAGCAGTCTCTGTAGATGTAGGTGTGCCCTCCTGCAGCTAAGCCAAGCCCACTGCAGCCAGAGGATGGTGGTCCGACATGCACAACAGTGTTCAAACATCACCTGGTGTCCAGGTCTCCAGCTGGTGGGGTTCCCGCCATTCACCTCCTTCCTTAGAGTCACCCCACTTGCCTCCGACAACACACTCTTCAGGAGGGGTTTGCAGGGGGTGTGATGAATCGAGAGTAGGAAGGGTAAGTGGGAGAAGGAGTGAGACACAAGCCCTTAGGTGTCTGTCCGGACACGTTCCTCTCTAATTCACATTCCAAGAACACGCGTGTGCGCAAGGTCTGCGTTCCTGGGGAATCTGACCAGCTGTGGGAAAATGCTGCCGCCTTGTGGCCGCCTCCTGTAACTACAACGTTCCAAAGGGAGCTCAGTGGCCCTTCCTGTTCAAAAGGCCAGCGGGGTTGTAATTGACACCCCCGCTGCAAAAATGTCCTGGGGATAGGCACTGGAAAAGAGCCCGAAACAGGATTGATTGGCAACAGGCGGTTTCAAGAGGTAAGTTGAATTCACCATGCATGTTTTGTTTCCCTTTGTGTTGTTTTCTAAGAAAGGCCCAGGAAATATGCTCCACGCCCATGCGAATGGGAGAAATGGAAGTTGAAACGCCTTCGCGGTTTCACCTGGCAGCCGTTAGGATTGCCAGTGTCAATACGTCTGGAAGCAATACCTTCGGGAGAGGACCTGGAGAAAAGGGAAGCCTCCTAAGCCACTGGTGGTATTGCGCCCTGGTAACAGGCACCACTGAAAACAATCAAGAGATTCCTGCCAAAAACAAAACAAAACCAGAGAGCCGGCCACATGATGTGGCAATCCACCTCCTGGCTGTCTTTGCACAGTAAAGTATCATTTGGGGAGACCAGGGCAGGCCAGCGACCCCTGCACACCTATTGACAAGAGCCAAGGCTTGAAAGTAAAAACACAGTGTCATGGTGTGTGATCCTTTTAATGTCATGTTGGAGTCTGTTGGCTAGTATCTTGTTGAGGATTTTTGCATCTAAGTTCATCGGTGATATTGCTCTCCAGTTTTCTTTTCTTGTAGTATCTTTGTCTGGTTTGGGGATCAGGTGGATGGCTTCGTACAATGAGTTTGGGAGTGTTCTTTCCTCTGCAGTGTTTTGGAAGCGTTTGCAGAACCATGTGTACTTTAGAGAGACACGGGTGCCCCAGCTGTCACTAGCCACCTATTGACAACAGCCAAGTCTTGAAAGTAAAAACACAATGTCCATCCCCAGATGAATGGAAAGTGAAGAGATGGTGCACATAGAGCATGGAATAATGCTCAGCCATGAAACAGAATAATATCCTGCCATTTCCAGCATCTTCGATAGATCTGGAGTTCCCTGTACTCAGCATGGGACCTCCAACAGAGAAAGAGAAAATTCCAACGATAGCACGTATAGGTGGCATCTCAAAGTGGATACCAGGAAAGTAGAAAGCACAAACAGAGTCACAGATTTAGAACGCAAGTACAGGGTTTCGAGAGGGCAAAGGCATGCGGAGGTGGGTTGAATGAGGAGGGTGGGATTAACACATGCATTCTAATATGTATAAAGCAGACGATCCACAACCACCTACTACAAAGCACAGGGAGAGGTCGGCACCACCCTGGAGTAAGCTACGTGGGAAGAGAATGCGAAAGAGAATGGATGTGTATATATATACATACACGGAGAACTGAATCAAGGTGCTGCACAGCGAAAGTCAATACAGCATTGTAAATTCACTAGACACGGACAGAAATTAGAAACTCTATAAAAACCAAAATGATCGAGGTCCAGTACGTTCCTCTCAGGCCTCAGAGAGGTGTGCGGGTGTCACTTCCCTGGAGCGTGAGCAGGCTTGGGCACCAAAGTTGGAGTGTGGTCACAGTGAGGCAGGTCGGGGTGGGGGGGGGGCGCACCAGAGAATTAACCCCTTTGGACCTGTGGTGCCTGGTCCCCTCCGGTTGGCAGCATTCTCTCTAGATGTAGGTGTGCCCTCCTGCAGCTAAGCCAAGCCCACTGCAGCCAGAGGATGGTGGTCCGACATGCACAACAGCGTTCAAACATCACCTGGTGTCCAGGTCTCCTGCTGGTGGGGTTCCCGCCATTCACCTCCTTCCTTAGAGTCACCCCACTTGCCTCCGACAACACCCTCATCAGGAGGGGTTTGCAGGGGGTGAGATGAATCGAGAGTGGGAAGGATAAGTGGGAGAAGGAGTGAGACACAAGCACTTAGGTGTCTGTCCGGACACGTTCCACTCTAATTCATATTCGAAGAACATGCATGTGCGCAAGGTCTGCGTTCCTGGGGAATCCGACCAGCTGTGGGAAAATGCTGCCGCCTTGTGGCCGCGTCCTGTAACTACAACGTTCCAAAGGGAGCTCAGCAGCCCTTCCTGTTCAAAGGCCAGCGGGGTTGTAATTGACACCCCCGCTGCAAAAATGTCCTGGGGATAGGCACTGGAAAAGAGCCCGAAACAGGATCGACTTGCAACAGGCGGTTTCAAGAGCTAAATTGAATTCACCATGCGTGTTTTGTTTTCCTTTGTGTTGTTTTCTAAGAAAGGCCCAGGAAATATGCTCCACGACCATGCGAATGGGAGAAATGGAAATTGAAACGCCTTTGCGGTTTCACCTGGCAGCTGTTAGGATTGCCAGTGTCAATACATCTGGAAGCAATACCTTTGGGAGAGGGCCTGGAGAAAAGGGAAGCCTCCTAAGCCACTGGTGGTATTGCACCCTGGTAACAGGCACCACTGAAAACAATCAAGAGATTCCTGCCAAAGAAAAACAAAACCAGAGAGCCGGCCACATGATGTGGCAATCCACCTCCTGGCTGTCTTTGCACAGTAAAGTATCAATTGGGGAGACCCGGGCTGGCCAGCGACCCCTGCACACCTATTGACAAGAGCCAAGACTTGAAAGTAAAAACACAGTGTCATGGTGTGTGATCCTTTTAATGTCATGTTGGAGTCTGTTGGCTAGTATCTTGTTGAGGATTTTTGCATCTAAGTTCATCGGTGATATTGCTCTCCAGTTTTCTTTTCTTGTAGTATCTTTGTCTGGTTTGGGGATCAGGTGGATGGCTTCGTACAATGAGTTTGGGAGTGTTCTTTCCTCTGCAGTGTTTTGGAAGCGTTTGCAGAGCCATGTGTACTTTAGAGAGACACGGGCTCCCCAGCTGGCACTAGCCACCTATTGACAACAGAAAAGTCTTGATAGTAAAAACACAATGTCCATCCCCAGATGAATGGAAAGTGAAGAGATGGTACACATAGAGCATGGAATACTGCTCAGCCATGAAACAGAATAAAATCCTGCCATTTCCAGCATCTTCGATAGATCCGGAGTACCCTGTACTCAGCATGCAACGTCCAACAGAGAAAGAGAAAATTCCAACGATAGCACGTATAGGTGGCATCTCAAAGTCGATACCAAGAAAGTAGAAAGCACAAACAGAGTCACAGATTTAGAACGCAAGTACAGGGTTTCGAGAGGGCAAAGGCATGCGGAGGTGGGTTGAATGAGGAGGGTGGGATTAACACATGCATTCTAATATGTATAAAGCAGACGATCCACAACCACCTACTACAAAGCACAGGGAGAGGTCGGCACCACCCTGGACTAAGCTACGTGGGAAGAGAATGCGAAAGAGAATGGATGTGTATATATATACATACATGGAGAACTGAATCAAGGTGCTGCACAGCGAAAGTCAACAGCATTGTAAATTCACTAGACATGGACCGAAATTAGAATCTCTATAAAAAGCAAAATGATCGAGATCCAGTATGTTCCTCTCAGGCCTCAGAGAGATGCGCAGGTGTCACTTCCATGGAGCGTGAGCAGGCTTGGGCACCAAAGTTGGAGTGTGGTCACAGTGAGGCAGGTCGGCGCGGGAGTGGGTCGCACCAGCGAATTAACCCCTTTGGACCTGTGGTGTCTGGTCCCTTCTGGTTGGCAGCAGTCTCTGTAGATGTAGGTGTGCCCTCCTGCAGCTAAGCCAAGCCCACTGCAGCCAGAGGATGGTGGTCCGACATGCACAACAGTGTTCAAACATCACCTGGTGTCCAGGTCTCCAGCTGGTGGGGTTCCCGCCATTCACCTCCTTCCTTAGAGTCACCCCACTTGCCTCCGACAACACACTCTTCAGGAGGGGTTTGCAGGGGGTGTGATGAATCGAGAGTAGGAAGGGTAAGTGGGAGAAGGAGTGAGACACAAGCCCTTAGGTGTCTGTCCGGACACGTTCCTCTCTAATTCACATTCCAAGAACACGCGTGTGCGCAAGGTCTGCGTTCCTGGGGAATCTGACCAGCTGTGGGAAAATGCTGCCGCCTTGTGGCCGCCTCCTGTAACTACAACGTTCCAAAGGGAGCTCAGTGGCCCTTCCTGTTCAAAAGGCCAGCGGGGTTGTAATTGACACCCCCGCTGCAAAAATGTCCTGGGGATAGGCACTGGAAAAGAGCCCGAAACAGGATTGATTGGCAACAGGCGGTTTCAAGAGGTAAGTTGAATTCACCATGCGTGTTTTGTTTCCCTTTGTGTTGGTTTCTAAGAAAGGCCCAGGAAATATGCTCCATGCCCATGCGAATGGGAGAAATGGAAATTGAAACGCCTTCGCGGTTTCACCTGGCAGCCGTTAGGATTGCCAGTGTCAATACGTCTGGAAGCAATACCTTCGGGAGAGGGCCTGGAGAAAAGGGAAGCCTCCTAAGCCACTGGTGGTATTGCGCCCTGGTAACAGGCACCACTGAAAACAATCAAGAGATTCCTGCCAAAAACAAAACAAAACCAGAGAGCCGGCCACATGATGTGGCAATCCACCTCCTGGCTGTCTTTGCACAGTAAAGTATCATTTGGGGAGACCAGGGCAGGCCAGCGACCCCTGCACACCTATTGACAAGAGCCAAGGCTTGAAAGTAAAAACACAGTGTCATGGTGTGTGATCCTTTTAATGTCATGTTGGAGTCTGTTGGCTAGTATCTTGTTGAGGATTTTTGCATCTAAGTTCATCGGTGATATTGCTCTCCAGTTTTCTTTTCTTGTAGTATCTTTGTCTGGTTTGGGGATCAGGTGGATGGCTTCGTACAATGAGTTTGGGAGTGTTCTTTCCTCTGCAGTGTTTTGGAAGCGTTTGCAGAACCATGTGTACTTTAGAGAGACACGGGTGCCCCAGCTGTCACTAGCCACCTATTGACAACAGCCAAGTCTTGAAAGTAAAAACACAATGACCATCCTCAGATGAATGGAAAGTGAAGAGATGGTGCACATAGAGCATGGAATAATGCTCAGCCATGAAACAGAATAAAATCCTGCCATTTCCAGCATTGTCGATAGATCCGGAGTTCCCTGTACTCAGCATGGGACGTCCAACAGAGAAAGAGAAAATTCCAACGATAGCACGTATAGGTGGCATCTCAAAGTGGATACCAGGAAAGTAGAAAGCACAAACAGAGTCACAGATTTAGAACGCAAGTACAGGGTTTCGAGAGGGCAAAGGCATGCGGAGGTGGGTTGAATGAGGAGGGTGGGATTAACACATGCATTCTAATATGTATAAAGCAGACGATCCACAACCACCTACTACAAAGCACAGGGAGAGGTCGGCACCACCCTGGAGTAAGCTACGTGGGAAGAGAATGCGAAAGAAAATGGATGTGTATATATATACATACACGGAGAACTGAATCAAGGTGCTGCACAGCGAAAGTCAATACAGCATTGTAAATTCACTAGACACGGACAGAAATTAGAAACTCTATAAAAACCAAAATGATCGAGGTCCAGTACGTTCCTCTCAGGCCTCAGAGAGGTGTGCGGGTGTCACTTCCCTGGAGCGTGAGCAGGCTTGGGCACCAAAGTTGGAGTCTGGTCACAGTGAGGCAGGTCGGGGTGGGGGGGGGGCGCACCAGAGAATTAACCCCTTTGGACCTGTGGTGCCTGGTCCCCTCCGGTTGGCAGCAGTCTCTCTAGATGTAGGTGTGCCCTCCTGCAGCTAAGCCAAGCCCACTGCAGCCAGAGGATGGTGGTCCGACATGCACAACAGCGTTCAAACATCACCTGGTGTCCAGGTCTCCTGCTGGTGGGGTTCCCGCCATTCACCTCCTTCCTTAGAGTCACCCCACTTGCCTCCGACAACACCCTCATCAGGAGGGGTTTGCAGGGGGTGAGATGAATCGAGAGTGGGAAGGATAAGTGGGAGAAGGAGTGAGACACAAGCACTTAGGTGTCTGTCCGGACACGTTCCACTCTAATTCATATTCGAAGAACACGCATGTGCGCAAGGTCTGCGTTCCTGGGGAATCCGACCAGCTGTGGGAAAATGCTGCCGCCTTGTGGCCGCGTCCTGTAACTACAACGTTCCAAAGGGAGCTCAGCAGCCCTTCCTGTTCAAAGGCCAGCGGGGTTGTAATTGACACCCCCGCTGCAAAAATGTCCTGGGGATAGGCACTGGAAAAGAGCCCGAAACAGGATCGACTTGCAACAGGCGGTTTCAAGAGCTAAATTGAATTCACCATGCGTGTTTTGTTTTCCTTTGTGTTGTTTTCTAACAAAGGCCCAGGAAATATGCTCCACGACCATGCGAATGGGAGAAATGGAAATTGAAACGCCTTTGCGGTTTCACCTGGCAGCTGTTAGGATTGCCAGTGTCAATACATCTGGAAGCAATACCTTTGGGAGAGGGCCTGGAGAAAAGGGAAGCCTCCTAAGCCACTGGTGGTACTGCACCCTGGTAACAGGCACCACTGAAAACAATCAAGAGATTCCTGCCAAAGAAAAACAAAACCAGAGAGCCGGCCACATGATGTGGCAATCCACCTCCTGGCTGTCTTTGCACAGTAAAGTATCAATTGGGGAGACCCGGGCTGGCCAGCGACCCCTGCACACCTATTGACAAGAGCCAAGACTTGAAAGTAAAAACACAGTGTCATGGTGTGTGATCCTTTTAATGTCATGTTGGAGTCTGTTGGCTAGTATCTTGTTGAGGATTTTTGCATCTAAGTTCATCGGTGATATTGCTCTCCAGTTTTCTTTTCTTGTAGTATCTTTGTCTGGTTTGGGGATCAGGTGGATGGCTTCGTACAATGAGTTTGGGAGTGTTCTTTCCTCTGCAGTGTTTTGGAAGCGTTTGCAGAACCATGTGTACTTTAGAGAGACACGGGTGCCCCAGCTGTCACTAGCCACCTATTGACAACAGCCAAGTCTTGAAAGTAAAGACACAATGTCCATCCCCAGATGAATGGAAAGTGAAGAGATGGTACACATAGAGCATGGAATACTGCTCAGCCATGAAACAGAATAAAATCCTGCCATTTCCAGCATCTTTGATAGATCCGGAGTTCCCTGTACTCAGCATGGGACGTCCAACAGAGAAAGAGAAAATTCCAACGATAGCACGTATAGGTGGCATCTCAAAGTCGATACCAGGAAAGTAGAAAGCACAAACAGAGTCACAGATTTAGAACGCAAGTACAGGGTTTCGAGAGGGCAAAGGCTTGCGGAGGTGGGTTGAATGAGGAGGGTGGGATTAACACATGCATTCTAATATGTATTAAGCAGATGATCCACAACCACCTTCTACAAAGCACAGGGAGCGGTCGGCACCACCCTGGACTAAGCTACGTGGGAAGAGAATGCGAAAGAGAATGGATGTGTATATATATATACATACACGGAGAACTGAATCAAGGTGCTGCACAGCGAAAGTCAACAGCATTGTAAATTCACTAGACATGGACAGAAATTAGAATCTCTATAAAAAGCAAAATGATCGAGATCCAGTATGTTCCTCTCAGGCCTCAGAGAGATGCGCGGGTGTCACTTCCCTGGAGTGTGAGCAGGCTTGGGCACCAAAGTTGGAGTGTGGTCACAGTGAGGCAGGTCGGCACGGGAGTGGGTCGCACCAGCGAATTAACCCCTTTGGACCTGTGGTGCCTGGTCCCTTCTGGTTGGCAGCAGTCTCTGTAGATGTAGGTGTGCCCTCCTGCAGCTAAGCCAAGCCCACTGCAGCCAGAGGATGGTGGTCCGACATGCACAACAGTGTTCAAACATCACCTGGTGTCCAGGTCTCCAGCTGGTGGGGTTCCCGCCATTCACCTCCTTCCTTAGAGTCACCCCACTTGCCTCCGACAACACACTCTTCAGGAGGGGTTTGCAGGGGGTGTGATGAATCGAGAGTAGGAAGGGTAAGTGGGAGAAGGAGTGAGACACAAGCCCTTAGGTGTCTGTCCGGACACGTTCCTTTCTAATTCACATTCCAAGAACACGCGTGTGCGCAAGGTCTGCGTTCCTGGGGAATCTGACCAGCTGTGGGAAAATGCTGCCGCCTTGTGGCCGCCTCCTGTAACTACAACGTTCCAAAGGGAGCTCAGTGGCCCTTCCTGTTCAAAAGGCCAGCGGGGTTGTAATTGACACCCCCGCTGCAAAAATGTCCTGGGGATAGGCACTGGAAAAGAGCCCGAAACAGGATTGATTGGCAACAGGCGGTTTCAAGAGGTAAGTTGAATTCACCATGCATGTTTTGTTTCCCTTTGTGTTGTTTTCTAAGAAAGGCCCAGGAAATATGCTCCACGCCCATGCGAATGGGAGAAATGGAAATTCAAACGCCTTCGCGGTTTCACCTGGCAGCCGTTAGGATTGCCAGTGTCAATACGTCTGGAAGCAATACCTTCGGGAGAGGGCCTGGAGAAAAGGGAAGCCTCCTAAGCCACTGGTGGTATTGCGCCCTGGTAACAGGCACCACTGAAAACAATCAAGAGATTCCTGCCAAAAACAGAACAAAACCAGAGAGCCGGCCACATGATGTGGCAATCCACCTCCTGGCTGTCTTTGCACAGTAAAGTATCATTTGGGGAGACCCGGGCAGGCCAGCGACCCCTGCACACTTATTGACAAGAGCCAAGGCTTGAAAGTAAAAACACAGTGTCATGGTGTGTGATCCTTTTAATGTCATGTTGGAGTCTGTTGGCTAGTATCTTGTTGAGGATTTTTGCATCTAAGTTCATCGGTGATATTGCTCTCCAGTTTTCTTTTCTTGTAGTATCTTTGTCTGGTTTGGGGATCAGGTGGATGGCTTCGTACAATGAGTTTGGGAGTGTTCTTTCCTCTGCAGTGTTTTGGAAGCGTTTGCAGAACCATGTGTACTTTAGAGAGACACGGGTGCCCCAGCCGTCACTAGCCACCTATTGACAACAGCCAAGTCTTGAAAGTAAAAACACAATGTCCATCCCCAGATGAATGGAAAGTGAAGAGATGGTGCACATAGAGCATGGAATAATGCTCAGCCATGAAACAGAATAAAATCCTGCCATTTCCAGCATCTTCGATAGATCCGGAGTTCCCTGTACTCAGCATGGGACGTCCAACAGAGAAAGAGAAAATTCCAACGATAGCACGTATAGGTGGCATCTCAAAGTCGATACCAGGAAAGTAGAAAGCACAAACAGAGTCACAGATTTAGAACGCAAGTACAGGGTTTCGAGAGGGCAAAGGCATGCGGAGGTGGGTTGAATGAGGAGGGTGGGATTAACACATGCATTCTAATATGTATTAAGGAGATGATCCACAACCACCTTCTACAAAGCACAGGGAGCGGTCGGCACCACCCTGGACTAAGCTACGTGGGAAGAGAATGCAAAAGAGAATGGATGTGTATATATATACATACACGGAGAACTGAATCAAGGTGCTGCACAGCGAAAGTCAACAGCATTGTAAATTCACTAGACATGGACAGAAATTAGAATCTCTATAAAAAGCAAAATGATCGAGATCCAGTATGTTCCTCTCAGGCCTCAGAGAGATGCGCGGGTGTCACTTCCCTGGAGCGTGAGCAGGCTTGGGCACCAAAGTTGGAGTGTGGTCACAGTGAGGCAGGTCGGCGCGGGAGTGGGTCGCACCAGCGAATTAACCCCTTTGGACCTGTGGTGCCTGGTCCCTTCTGGTTGGCAGCAGTCTCTGTAGATGTAGGTGTGCCCTCCTGCAGCTAAGCCAAGCCCACTGCAGCCAGAGGATGGTGGTCCGACATGCACAACAGTGTTCAAACATCACCTGGTGTCCAGGTCTCCAGCTGGTGGGGTTCCCGCCATTCACCTCCTTCCTTAGAGTCACCCCACTTGCCTCCGACAACACACTCTTCAGGAGGGGTTTGCAGGGGGTGTGATGAATCGAGAGTAGGAAGGGTAAGTGGGAGAAGGAGTGAGACACAAGCCCTTAGGTGTCTGTCCGGACACGTTCCTCTCTAATTCACATTCCAAGAACACGCGTGTGCGCAAGGTCTGCGTTCCTGGGGAATCTGACCAGCTGTGGGAAAATGCTGCCGCCTTGTGGCCGCGTCCTGTAACTACAACGTTCCAAAGGGAGCTCAGTGGCCCTTCCTGTTCAAAAGGCCAGCGGGGTTGTAATTGACACCCCCGCTGCAAAAATGTCCTGGGGATAGGCACTGGAAAAGAGCCCGAAACAGGATTGATTGGCAACAGGCGGTTTCAAGAGGTAAGTTGAATTCACCATGCATGTTTTGTTTCCCTTTGTGTTGTTTTCTAAGAAAGGCCCAGGAAATATGCTCCACGCCCATGCGAATGGGAGAAATGGAAGTTGAAACACCTTCGCGGTTTCACCTGGCAGCCGTTAGGATTGCCAGTGTCAATACGTCTGGAAGCAATACCTTCGGGAGAGGGCCTGGAGAAAAGGGAAGCCTCCTAAGCCACTGGTGGTATTGCGCCCTGGTAACAGGCACCACTGAAAACAATCAAGAGATTCCTGCCAAAAACAAAACAAAACCAGAGAGCCGGCCACATGATGTGGCAATCCACCTCCTGGCTGTCTTTGCACAGTAAAGTATCATTTGGGGAGACCCGGGCAGGCCAGTGACCCCTGCACACCTATTGACAAGAGCCAAGACTTGAAAGTAAAAACACAGTGTCATGGTGTGTGATCCTTTTAATGTCATGTTGGAGTCTGTTGGCTAGTATCTTGTTGAGGATTTTTGCATCTAAGTTCATCGGTGATATTGCTCTCCAGTTTTCTTTTCTTGTAGTATCTTTGTCTGGTTTGGGGATCAGGTGGATGGCTTCGTACAATGAGTTTGGGAGTGTTCTTTCCTCTGCAGTGTTTTGGAAGCGTTTGCAGAGCCATGTGTACTTTAGAGAGACACGGGCTCCCCAGCTGGCACTAGCCACCTATTGACAACAGCCAAGTCTTGATAGTAAAAACACAATGTCCATCCCCAGATGAATGGAAAGTGAAGAGATGGTACACATAGAGCATGGAATACTGCTCAGCCATGAAACAGAATAAAATCCTGCCATTTCCAGCATCTTCGATAGATCCGGAGTACCCTGTACTCAGCATGCAACGTCCAACAGAGAAAGAGAAAATTCCAACGATAGCACGTATAGGTGGCATCTCAAAGTCGATACCAAGAAAGTAGAAAGCACAAACAGAGTCACAGATTTAGAACGCAAGTACAGGGTTTCGAGAGGGCAAAGGCATGCGGAGGTGGGTTGAATGAGGAGGGTGGGATTAACACATGCATTCTAATATGTATAAAGCAGACGATCCACAACCACCTACTACAAAGCACAGGGAGAGGTCGGCACCACCCTGGAGTAAGCTACGTGGGAAGAGAATGCGAAAGAGAATGGATGTGTATATATATACATACACGGAGAACTGAATCAAGGTGCTGCACAGCGAAAGTCAATACAGCATTGTAAATTCACTAGACACGGACAGAAATTAGAAACTCTATAAAAACCAAAATGATCGAGGTCCAGTACGTTCCTCTCAGGCCTCAGAGAGGTGTGCGGGTGTCACTTCCCTGGAGCGTGAGCAGGCTTGGGCACCAAAGTTGGAGTCTGGTCACAGTGAGGCAGGTCGGGGTGGGGGGGGGGCGCACCAGAGAATTAACCCCTTTGGACCTGTGGTGCCTGGTCCCCTCCGGTTGGCAGCAGTCTCTCTAGATGTAGGTGTGCCCTCCTGCAGCTAAGCCAAGCCCACTGCAGCCAGAGGATGGTGGTCCGACATGCACAACAGCGTTCAAACATCACCTGGTGTCCAGGTCTCCTGCTGGTGGGGTTCCCGCCATTCACCTCCTTCCTTAGAGTCACCCCACTTGCCTCCGACAACACCCTCATCAGGAGGGGTTTGCAGGGGGTGAGATGAATCGAGAGTGGGAAGGATAAGTGGGAGAAGGAGTGAGACACAAGCACTTAGGTGTCTGTCCGGACACGTTCCACTCTAATTCATATTCGAAGAACACGCATGTGCGCAAGGTCTGCGTTCCTGGGGAATCCGACCAGCTGTGGGAAAATGCTGCCGCCTTGTGGCCGCCTCCTGTAACTACAACGTTCCAAAGGGAGCTCAGCAGCCCTTCCTGTTCAAAGGCCAGCGGGGTTGTAATTGACACCCCCGCTGCAAAAATGTCCTGGGGATAGGCACTGGAAAAGAGCCCGAAACAGGATCGACTTGCAACAGGCGGTTTCAAGAGCTAAATTGAATTCACCATGCGTGTTTTGTTTTCCTTTGTGTTGTTTTCTAACAAAGGCCCAGGAAATATGCTCCACGACCATGCGAATGGGAGAAATGGAAATTGAAACGCCTTTGCGGTTTCACCTGGCAGCTGTTAGGATTGCCAGTGTCAATACATCTGGAAGCAATACCTTTGGGAGAGGGCCTGGAGAAAAGGGAAGCCTCCTAAGCCACTGGTGGTACTGCACCCTGGTAACAGGCACCACTGAAAACAATCAAGAGATTCCTGCCAAAGAAAAACAAAACCAGAGAGCCGGCCACATGATGTGGCAATCCACCTCCTGGCTGTCTTTGCACAGTAAAGTATCAATTGGGGAGACCCGGGCTGGCCAGCGACCCCTGCACACCTATTGACAAGAGCCAAGACTTGAAAGTAAAAACACAGTGTCATGGTGTGTGATCCTTTTAATGTCATGTTGGAGTCTGTTGGCTAGTATCTTGTTGAGGATTTTTGCATCTAAGTTCATCGGTGATATTGCTCTCCAGTTTTCTTTTCTTGTAGTATCTTTGTCTGGTTTGGGGATCAGGTGGATGGCTTCGTACAATGAGTTTGGGAGTGTTCTTTCCTCTGCAGTGTTTTGGAAGCGTTTGCAGAACCATGTGTACTTTAGAGAGACACGGGTGCCCCAGCTGTCACTAGCCACCTATTGACAACAGCCAAGTCTTGAAAGTAAAGACACAATGTCCATCCCCAGATGAATGGAAAGTGAAGAGATGGTACACATAGAGCATGGAATACTGCTCAGCCATGAAACAGAATAAAATCCTGCCATTTCCAGCATCTTTGATAGATCCGGAGTTCCCTGTACTCAGCATGGGACGTCCAACAGAGAAAGAGAAAATTCCAACGATAGCACGTATAGGTGGCATCTCAAAGTCGATACCAGGAAAGTAGAAAGCACAAACAGAGTCACAGATTTAGAACGCAAGTACAGGGTTTCGAGAGGGCAAAGGCTTGCGGAGGTGGGTTGAATGAGGAGGGTGGGATTAACACATGCATTCTAATATGTATTAAGCAGATGATCCACAACCACCTTCTACAAAGCACAGGGAGCGGTCGGCACCACCCTGGACTAAGCTACGTGGGAAGAGAATGCGAAAGAGAATGGATGTGTATATATATATACATACACGGAGAACTGAATCAAGGTGCTGCACAGCGAAAGTCAACAGCATTGTAAATTCACTAGACATGGACAGAAATTAGAATCTCTATAAAAAGCAAAATGATCGAGATCCAGTATGTTCCTCTCAGGCCTCAGAGAGATGCGCGGGTGTCACTTCCCTGGAGTGTGAGCAGGCTTGGGCACCAAAGTTGGAGTGTGGTCACAGTGAGGCAGGTCGGCACGGGAGTGGGTCGCACCAGCGAATTAACCCCTTTGGACCTGTGGTGCCTGGTCCCTTCTGGTTGGCAGCAGTCTCTGTAGATGTAGGTGTGCCCTCCTGCAGCTAAGCCAAGCCCACTGCAGCCAGAGGATGGTGGTCCGACATGCACAACAGTGTTCAAACATCACCTGGTGTCCAGGTCTCCAGCTGGTGGGGTTCCCGCCATTCACCTCCTTCCTTAGAGTCACCCCACTTGCCTCCGACAACACACTCTTCAGGAGGGGTTTGCAGGGGGTGTGATGAATCGAGAGTAGGAAGGGTAAGTGGGAGAAGGAGTGAGACACAAGCCCTTAGGTGTCTGTCCGGACACGTTCCTTTCTAATTCACATTCCAAGAACACGCGTGTGCGCAAGGTCTGCGTTCCTGGGGAATCTGACCAGCTGTGGGAAAATGCTGCCGCCTTGTGGCCGCCTCCTGTAACTACAACGTTCCAAAGGGAGCTCAGTGGCCCTTCCTGTTCAAAAGGCCAGCGGGGTTGTAATTGACACCCCCGCTGCAAAAATGTCCTGGGGATAGGCACTGGAAAAGAGCCCGAAACAGGATTGATTGGCAACAGGCGGTTTCAAGAGGTAAGTTGAATTCACCATGCATGTTTTGTTTCCCTTTGTGTTGTTTTCTAAGAAAGGCCCAGGAAATATGCTCCACGCCCATGCGAATGGGAGAAATGGAAATTCAAACGCCTTCGCGGTTTCACCTGGCAGCCGTTAGGATTGCCAGTGTCAATACGTCTGGAAGCAATACCTTCGGGAGAGGGCCTGGAGAAAAGGGAAGCCTCCTAAGCCACTGGTGGTATTGCGCCCTGGTAACAGGCACCACTGAAAACAATCAAGAGATTCCTGCCAAAAACAGAACAAAACCAGAGAGCCGGCCACATGATGTGGCAATCCACCTCCTGGCTGTCTTTGCACAGTAAAGTATCATTTGGGGAGACCCGGGCAGGCCAGCGACCCCTGCACACTTATTGACAAGAGCCAAGGCTTGAAAGTAAAAACACAGTGTCATGGTGTGTGATCCTTTTAATGTCATGTTGGAGTCTGTTGGCTAGTATCTTGTTGAGGATTTTTGCATCTAAGTTCATCGGTGATATTGCTCTCCAGTTTTCTTTTCTTGTAGTATCTTTGTCTGGTTTGGGGATCAGGTGGATGGCTTCGTACAATGAGTTTGGGAGTGTTCTTTCCTCTGCAGTGTTTTGGAAGCGTTTGCAGAACCATGTGTACTTTAGAGAGACACGGGTGCCCCAGCCGTCACTAGCCACCTATTGACAACAGCCAAGTCTTGAAAGTAAAAACACAATGTCCATCCCCAGATGAATGGAAAGTGAAGAGATGGTGCACATAGAGCATGGAATAATGCTCAGCCATGAAACAGAATAAAATCCTGCCATTTCCAGCATCTTCGATAGATCCGGAGTTCCCTGTACTCAGCATGGGACGTCCAACAGAGAAAGAGAAAATTCCAACGATAGCACGTATAGGTGGCATCTCAAAGTCGATACCAGGAAAGTAGAAAGCACAAACAGAGTCACAGATTTAGAACGCAAGTACAGGGTTTCGAGAGGGCAAAGGCATGCGGAGGTGGGTTGAATGAGGAGGGTGGGATTAACACATGCATTCTAATATGTATTAAGGAGATGATCCACAACCACCTTCTACAAAGCACAGGGAGCGGTCGGCACCACCCTGGACTAAGCTACGTGGGAAGAGAATGCAAAAGAGAATGGATGTGTATATATATACATACACGGAGAACTGAATCAAGGTGCTGCACAGCGAAAGTCAACAGCATTGTAAATTCACTAGACATGGACAGAAATTAGAATCTCTATAAAAAGCAAAATGATCGAGATCCAGTATGTTCCTCTCAGGCCTCAGAGAGATGCGCGGGTGTCACTTCCCTGGAGCGTGAGCAGGCTTGGGCACCAAAGTTGGAGTGTGGTCACAGTGAGGCAGGTCGGCGCGGGAGTGGGTCGCACCAGCGAATTAACCCCTTTGGACCTGTGGTGCCTGGTCCCTTCTGGTTGGCAGCAGTCTCTGTAGATGTAGGTGTGCCCTCCTGCAGCTAAGCCAAGCCCACTGCAGCCAGAGGATGGTGGTCCGACATGCACAACAGTGTTCAAACATCACCTGGTGTCCAGGTCTCCAGCTGGTGGGGTTCCCGCCATTCACCTCCTTCCTTAGAGTCACCCCACTTGCCTCCGACAACACACTCTTCAGGAGGGGTTTGCAGGGGGTGTGATGAATCGAGAGTAGGAAGGGTAAGTGGGAGAAGGAGTGAGACACAAGCCCTTAGGTGTCTGTCCGGACACGTTCCTCTCTAATTCACATTCCAAGAACACGCGTGTGCGCAAGGTCTGCGTTCCTGGGGAATCTGACCAGCTGTGGGAAAATGCTGCCGCCTTGTGGCCGCGTCCTGTAACTACAACGTTCCAAAGGGAGCTCAGTGGCCCTTCCTGTTCAAAAGGCCAGCGGGGTTGTAATTGACACCCCCGCTGCAAAAATGTCCTGGGGATAGGCACTGGAAAAGAGCCCGAAACAGGATTGATTGGCAACAGGCGGTTTCAAGAGGTAAGTTGAATTCACCATGCATGTTTTGTTTCCCTTTGTGTTGTTTTCTAAGAAAGGCCCAGGAAATATGCTCCACGCCCATGCGAATGGGAGAAATGGAAGTTGAAACACCTTCGCGGTTTCACCTGGCAGCCGTTAGGATTGCCAGTGTCAATACGTCTGGAAGCAATACCTTCGGGAGAGGGCCTGGAGAAAAGGGAAGCCTCCTAAGCCACTGGTGGTATTGCGCCCTGGTAACAGGCACCACTGAAAACAATCAAGAGATTCCTGCCAAAAACAAAACAAAACCAGAGAGCCGGCCACATGATGTGGCAATCCACCTCCTGGCTGTCTTTGCACAGTAAAGTATCATTTGGGGAGACCCGGGCAGGCCAGTGACCCCTGCACACCTATTGACAAGAGCCAAGACTTGAAAGTAAAAACACAGTGTCATGGTGTGTGATCCTTTTAATGTCATGTTGGAGTCTGTTGGCTAGTATCTTGTTGAGGATTTTTGCATCTAAGTTCATCGGTGATATTGCTCTCCAGTTTTCTTTTCTTGTAGTATCTTTGTCTGGTTTGGGGATCAGGTGGATGGCTTCGTACAATGAGTTTGGGAGTGTTCTTTCCTCTGCAGTGTTTTGGAAGCGTTTGCAGAGCCATGTGTACTTTAGAGAGACACGGGCTCCCCAGCTGGCACTAGCCACCTATTGACAACAGCCAAGTCTTGATAGTAAAAACACAATGTCCATCCCCAGATGAATGGAAAGTGAAGAGATGGTACACATAGAGCATGGAATACTGCTCAGCCATGAAACAGAATAAAATCCTGCCATTTCCAGCATCTTCGATAGATCCGGAGTACCCTGTACTCAGCATGCAACGTCCAACAGAGAAAGAGAAAATTCCAACGATAGCACGTATAGGTGGCATCTCAAAGTCGATACCAAGAAAGTAGAAAGCACAAACAGAGTCACAGATTTAGAACGCAAGTACAGGGTTTCGAGAGGGCAAAGGCATGCGGAGGTGGGTTGAATGAGGAGGGTGGGATTAACACATGCATTCTAATATGTATAAAGCAGACGATCCACAACCACCTACTACAAAGCACAGGGAGAGGTCGGCACCACCCTGGAGTAAGCTACGTGGGAAGAGAATGCGAAAGAGAATGGATGTGTATATATATACATACACGGAGAACTGAATCAAGGTGCTGCACAGCGAAAGTCAATACAGCATTGTAAATTCACTAGACACGGACAGAAATTAGAAACTCTATAAAAACCAAAATGATCGAGGTCCAGTACGTTCCTCTCAGGCCTCAGAGAGGTGTGCGGGTGTCACTTCCCTGGAGCGTGAGCAGGCTTGGGCACCAAAGTTGGAGTGTGGTCACAGTGAGGCAGGTCGGGGTGGGGGGGGGGCGCACCAGAGAATTAACCCCTTTGGACCTGTGGTGCCTGGTCCCCTCCGGTTGGCAGCATTCTCTCTAGATGTAGGTGTGCCCTCCTGCAGCTAAGCCAAGCCCACTGCAGCCAGAGGATGGTGGTCCGACATGCACAACAGCGTTCAAACATCACCTGGTGTCCAGGTCTCCTGCTGGTGGGGTTCCCGCCATTCACCTCCTTCCTTAGAGTCACCCCACTTGCCTCCGACAACACCCTCATCAGGAGGGGTTTGCAGGGGGTGAGATGAATCGAGAGTGGGAAGGATAAGTGGGAGAAGGAGTGAGACACAAGCACTTAGGTGTCTGTCCGGACACGTTCCACTCTAATTCATATTCGAAGAACATGCATGTGCGCAAGGTCTGCGTTCCTGGGGAATCCGACCAGCTGTGGGAAAATGCTGCCGCCTTGTGGCCGCCTCCTGTAACTACAACGTTCCAAAGGGAGCTCAGCAGCCCTTCCTGTTCAAAGGCCAGCGGGGTTGTAATTGACACCCCCGCTGCAAAAATGTCCTGGGGATAGGCACTGGAAAAGAGCCCGAAACAGGATCGACTTGCAACAGGCGGTTTCAAGAGCTAAATTGAATTCACCATGCGTGTTTTGTTTTCCTTTGTGTTGTTTTCTAAGAAAGGCCCAGGAAATATGCTCCACGACCATGCGAATGGGAGAAATGGAAATTGAAACGCCTTTGCGGTTTCACCTGGCAGCTGTTAGGATTGCCAGTGTCAATACATCTGGAAGCAATACCTTTGGGAGAGGGCCTGGAGAAAAGGGAAGCCTCCTAAGCCACTGGTGGTATTGCACCCTGGTAACAGGCACCACTGAAAACAATCAAGAGATTCCTGCCAAAGAAAAACAAAACCAGAGAGCCGGCCACATGATGTGGCAATCCACCTCCTGGCTGTCTTTGCGCAGTAAAGTATCAATTGGGGAGACCCGGGCTGGCCAGCGACCCCTGCACACCTATTGACAAGAGCCAAGACTTGAAAGTAAAAACACAGTGTCATGGTGTGTGATCCTTTTAATGTCATGTTGGAGTCTGTTGGCTAGTATCTTGTTGAGGATTTTTGCATCTAAGTTCATCGGTGATATTGCTCTCCAGTTTTCTTTTCTTGTAGTATCTTTGTCTGGTTTGGGGATCAGGTGGATGGCTTCGTACAATGAGTTTGGGAGTGTTCTTTCCTCTGCAGTGTTTTGGAAGCGTTTGCAGAACCATGTGTACTTTAGAGAGACACGGGTGCCCCAGCTGTCACTAGCCACCTATTGACAACAGCCAAGTCTTGAAAGTAAAAACACAATGTCCATCCCCAGATGAATGGAAAGTGAAGAGATGGTGCACATAGAGCATGGAATAATGCTCAGCCATGAAACAGAATAAAATCCTGCCATTTCCAGCATCTTCGATAGATCTGGAGTTCCCTGTACTCAGCATGGGACCTCCAACAGAGAAAGAGAAAATTCCAACGATAGCACGTATAGGTGGCATCTCAAAGTGGATGCCAGGAAAGTAGAAAGCACAAACAGAGTCACAGATTTAGAACGCAAGTACAGGGTTTCGAGAGGGCAAAGGCATGCGGAGGTGGGTTGAATGAGGAGGGTGGGATTAACACATGCATTCTAATATGTATAAAGCAGACGATCCACAACCACCTACTACAAAGCACAGGGAGAGGTCGGCACCACCCTGGAGTAAGCTACGTGGGAAGAGAATGCGAAAGAGAATGGATGTGTATATATATACATACACGGAGAACTGAATCAAGGTGCTGCACAGCGAAAGTCAATACAGCATTGTAAATTCACTAGACACGGACAGAAATTAGAAACTCTATAAAAACCAAAATGATCGAGGTCCAGTACGTTCCTCTCAGGCCTCAGAGAGGTGTGCGGGTGTCACTTCCCTGGAGCGTGAGCAGGCTTGGGCACCAAAGTTGGAGTGTGGTCACAGTGAGGCAGGTCGGGGTGGGGGGGGGGCGCACCAGAGAATTAACCCCTTTGGACCTGTGGTGCCTGGTCCCCTCCGGTTGGCAGCATTCTCTCTAGATGTAGGTGTGCCCTCCTGCAGCTAAGCCAAGCCCACTGCAGCCAGAGGATGGTGGTCCGACATGCACAACAGCGTTCAAACATCACCTGGTGTCCAGGTCTCCTGCTGGTGGGGTTCCCGCCATTCACCTCCTTCCTTAGAGTCACCCCACTTGCCTCCGACAACACACTCTTCAGGAGGGGTTTGCAGGGGGTGTGATGAATCGAGAGTGGGAAGGGTAAGTGGGAGAAGGAGTGAGACACAAGCCCTTAGGTGTCTGTCTGGACACGTTCCTCTCTAATTCATATTCCAAGAACACGTGTGTGCGCAAGGTCTGCGTTCCTGGGGAATCCGACCAGCTGTGGGAAAATGCTGCCGCCTTGTGGCCGCCTCCTGTAACTACAACGTTCCAAAGGGAGCTCAGCGGCCCTTCCTGTTCAAAAGGACAGCGGGGTTGTAATTGACACCCCCGCTGCAAAAATGTCCTGGGGATAGGCACTGGAAAAGAGCCCGAAACAGGATTGATTGGCAACAGGCGGTTTCAAGAGGTAAGTTGAATTCACCATGCGTGTTTTGTTTCCCTTTGTGTTGGTTTCTAAGAAAGGCCCAGGAAATATGCTCCATGCCCATGCGAATGGGAGAAATGGAAATTGAAACACCTTCGCGGTTTCACCTGGCAGCCGTTAGGATTGCCAGTGTCAATACGTCTGGAAGCAATACCTTCGGGAGAGGGCCTGGAGAAAAGGGAAGCCTCCTAAGCCACTGGTGGTATTGCACCCTGGTAACAGGCACCACTGAAAACAATCAAGAGATTCCTGCCAAAGAAAAACAAAACCAGAGAGCCGGCCACATGATGTGGCAATCCACCTCCTGGCTGTCTTTGCACAGTAAAGTATCAATTGGGGAGACCCGGGCTGGCCAGCGACCCCTGCACACCTATTGACAAGAGCCAAGACTTGAAAGTAAAAACACAGTGTCATGGTGTGTGATCCTTTTAATGTCATGTTGGAGTCTGTTGGCTAGTATCTTGTTGAGGATTTTTGCATCTAAGTTCATCGGAGATACTGCTCTCCAGTTTTCTTTTCTTGTAGTATCTTTGTCTGGTTTGGGGATCAGGTGGATGGCTTCGTACAATGAGTTTGGGAGTGTTCTTTCCTCTGCAGTGTTTTGGAAGCGTTTGCAGAGCCATGTGTACTTTAGAGAGACACGGGCTCCCCAGCTGGCACTAGCCACCTATTGACAACAGCCAAGTCTTGATAGTAAAAACACAATGTCCATCCCCAGATGAATGGAAAGTGAAGAGATGGTACACATAGAGCATGGAATACTGCTCAGCCATGAAACAGAATAAAATCCTGCCATTTCCAGCATCTTCGATAGATCCGGAGTACCCTGTACTCAGCATGCAACGTCCAACAGAGAAAGAGAAAATTCCAACGATAGCACGTATAGGTGGCATCTCAAAGTCGATACCAGGAAAGTAGAAAGCACAAACAGAGTCACAGATTTAGAACGCAAGTACAGGGTTTCGAGAGGGCAAAGGCATGCGGAGGTGGGTTGAATGAGGAGGGTGGGATTAACACATGCATTCTAATATGTATAAAGCAGACGATCCACAACCACCTACTACAAAGCACAGGGAGAGGTCGGCACCACCCTGGAGTAAGCTACGTGGGAAGATAATGCGAAAGAGAATGGATGTGTATTTATATACATACATGGAGAACTGAATCAAGGTGCTGCACAGCGAAAGTCAACAGCATTGTAAATTCACTAGACATGGACCGAAATTAGAATCTCTATACAAAGCAAAATGATCGAGATCCAGTATGTTCCTCTCAGGCCTCAGAGAGATGCGCAGGTGTCACTTCCCTGGAGCGTGAGCAGGCTTGGGCACCAAAGTTGGAGTGTGGTCACAGTGAGGCAGGTCGGCGCGGGAGTGGGTCGCACCAGCGAATTAACCCCTTTGGACCTGTGGTGTCTGGTCCCTTCTGGTTGGCAGCAGTCTCTGTAGATGTAGGTGTGCCCTCCTGCAGCTAAGCCAAGCCCACTGCAGCCAGAGGATGGTGGTCCGACATGCACAACAGTGTTCAAACATCACCTGGTGTCCAGGTCTCCAGCTGGTGGGGTTCCCGCCATTCACCTCCTTCCTTAGAGTCACCCCACTTGCCTCCGACAACACACTCTTCAGGAGGGGTTTGCAGGGGGTGTGATGAATCGAGAGTAGGAAGGGTAAGTGGGAGAAGGAGTGAGACACAAGCCCTTAGGTGTCTGTCTGGACACGTTCCTCTCTAATTCATATTCCAAGAACACGTGTGTGCGCAAGGTCTGCGTTCCTGGGGAATCCGACCAGCTGTGGGAAAATGCTGCCGCCTTGTGGCCGCCTCCTGTAACTACAACGTTCCAAAGGGAGCTCAGCGGCCCTTCCTGTTCAAAAGGCCAGCGGGGTTGTAATTGACACCCCCGCTGCAAAAATGTCCTGGGGATAGGCACTGGAAAAGAGCCCGAAACAGGATTGATTGGCAACAGGCGGTTTCAAGAGGTAAGTTGAATTCACCATGCGTGTTTTGTTTCCCTTTGTGTTGGTTTCTAAGAAAGGCCCAGGAAATATGCTCCACGCCCATGCGAATAGGAGAAATGGAAATTGAAACGCCTTCGCGGTTTCACCTGGCAGCCGTTAGGATTGCCAGTGTCAATACGTCTGGAAGCAATACATTCGGGAGAGGGCCTGGAGAAAAGGGAAGCCTCCTAAGCCACTGGTGGTATTGCGCCCTGGTAACAGGCACCACTGAAAACAATCAAGAGATTCCTGCCAAAAACAAAACAAAACCAGAGAGCCGGCCACATGATGTGGCAATCCACCTCCTGGCTGTCTTTGCACAGTAAAGTATCATTTGGGGAGACCCGGGCAGGCCAGCGACCCCTGCACACTTATTGACAAGAGCCAAGACTTGAAAGTAAAAACACAGTGTCATGGTTTGTGATCCTTTTAATGTCATGTTGGAGTCTGTTGGCTAGTATCTTGTTGAGGATTTTTGCATCTAAGTTCATCGGTGATATTGCTTTCCAGTTTTCCTTTCTTGTAGTATCTTTGTCTGGTTTGGGGATCAGGTGGATGGCTTCGTACAATGAGTTTGGGAGTGTTCTTTCCTCTGCAGTGTTTTGGAAGCGTTTGCAGAACCATGTGTACTTTAGAGAGACACGGGTGCCCCAGCTGTCACTAGCCACCTATTGACAACAGCCAAGTCTTGAAAGTAAAAACACAATGTCCATCCCCAGATGAATGGAAAGTGAAGAGATGCTACACATAGAGCATGGAATACTGCTCAGCCATGAAACAGAATAAAATCCTGCCATTTCCAGCCTCTTCGATAGATCCAGAGTTCCCTGTACTCAGCATGGGACGTCCAACAGAGAAAGAGAAAATTCCAACGATAGCATGTATATGTGGCATCTCAAAGTCGATACCAGGAAAGTAGAAAGCACAAACAGAGTCACAGATTTAGAACGCAAGTACAGGGTTTCGAGAGGTCAAAGGCATGCGGAGGTGGGTTGAATGAGGAGGGTGTGATTAACACATGCATTCTAATATGTATTAAGCAGACGATCCACAACCACCTTCTACAAAGCACAGGGAGCGGTCGGCACCACCCTGGACTAAGCTACGTGGGAAGAGAATGCGAAAGAGAATGGATGTGTATATATATACATACATGGAGAACTGAATCAAGGTGCTGCACAGCGAAAGTCAACAGCATTGTAAATTCACTAGACATGGACAGAAATTAGAATCTCTATAAAAAGCAAAATGATCGAGATCCAGTATGTTCCTCTCAGGCCTCAGAGAGATGTGCGGGTGTCACTTCCCTGGAGCGTGACCAGGCTTGGGCACCAAAGTTGGAGTGTGGTCACAGTGAGGCAGGTCGGCGCGGGAGTGGGTCACTCCAGTGAATTAACCCCTTTGGACCTGTGGTGCCTGGTCCCTTCTGGTTGGCAGCAGTCTCTGTAGATGTAGGTGTGCCCTCCTGCAGCTAAGCCAAGCCCACTGCAGCCAGAGGATGGTGGTCCGACATGCACAACAGTGTTCAAACATCACCTGGTGTCCAGGTCTCCTGCTGGTGGGGTTCCCGCCATTCACCTCCTTCCTTAGAGTCATCCCACTTGCCTCCGACAACACACTCTTCAGGAGGGGTTTGCAGGGGGTGTGATGAATCGAGAGTGGGAAGGGTAAGTGGGAGAAGGAGTGAGACACAAGCCCTTAGGTGTCTGTCCGGACACGTTCCTCTCTAATTCGTATTCCAAGAACACGCGTGTGCGCAAGGTCTGCGTTCCTGGGGAATCCGACCAGCTGTGGGAAAATGCTGCCGCCTTGTGGCCGCCTCCTGTAACTACAACGTTCCAAAGGGAGCTCAGCGGCCCTTCCTGTTCAAAAGGCCAGCGGGGTTGTAATTGACACCCCCGCTGCAAAAATGTCCTGGGGATAGGCACTGGAAAAGAGCCCGAAACAGGATTGATTGGCAACAGGCGGTTTCAAGAGGTAAGTTGAATTCACCATGCGTGTTTTGTTTCCCTTTGTGTTGGTTTCTAAGAAAGGCCCAGGAAATATGCTCCACGCCCATGCGAATGGGAGAAATGGAAATTGAAATGCCTTCGCGGTTTCACCTGGCAGCCGTTAGGATTGCCAGTGTCAATACGTCTGGAAGCAATACATTCGGGAGAGGGCCTGGAGAAAAGGGAATCCTCCTAAGCCACTGGTGGTATTGCGCCCTGGTAACAGGCACCACTGAAAACAATCAAGAGATTCCTGCCAAAAACAAAACAAAACCAGAGAGCCGGCCACATGATGTGGCAATCCACCTCCTGGCTGTCTTTGCACAGTAAAGTATCATTTGGGGAGACCCGGGCAGGCCAGCGACCCCTGCACACTTATTGACAAGAGCCAAGACTTGAAAGTAAAAACACAGTGTCATGGTGTGTGATCCTTTTAATGTCATGTTGGAGTCTGTTGGCTAGTATCTTGTTGAGGATTTTTGCATCAAAGTTCATCGGTGATATTGCTTTCCAGTTTTCCTTTCTTGTAGTATCTTTGTCTGGTTTGGGGATCAGGTGGATGGCTTCGTACAATGAGTTTGGGAGTGTTCTTTCCTCTGCAGTGTTTTGGAAGCGTTTGCAGAACCATGTGTACTTTAGAGAGACACGGGTGCCCCAGCTGTCACTAGCCACCTATTGACAACAGCCAAGTCTTGAAAGTAAAAACACAATGTCCATCCCCAGATGAATGGAAAGTGAAGAGATGCTACACATAGAGCATGGAATACTGCTCAGCCATGAAACAGAATAAAATCCTGCCATTTCCAGCCTCTTCGATAGATCCAGAGTTCCCTGTACTCAGCATGGGACGTCCAACAGAGAAAGAGAAAATTCCAACGATAGCACGTATAGGTGGCATCTCAAAGTCGATACCAGGAAAGTAGAAAGCACAAACAGAGTCACAGATTTAGAACGCAAGTACAGGGTTTCGAGAGGGCAAAGGCATGCGGAGGTGGGTTGAATGAGGAGGGTGGGATTAACACATGCATTCTAATATGTATTAAGCAGACGATCCACAACCACCTTCTACAAAGCACAGGGAGCGGTCGGCACCACCCTGGACTAAGCTACGTGGGAAGAGAATGCGAAAGAGAATGGATGTGTATATATATACATACATGGAGAACTGAATCAAGGTGCTGCACAGCGAAAGTCAACAGCATTGTAAATTCACTAGACATGGACAGAAATTAGAATCTCTATAAAAAGCAAAATGATCGAGATCCAGTATGTTCCTCTCAGGCCTCAGAGAGATGTGCGGGTGTCACTTCCCTGGAGCGTGACCAGGCTTGGGCACCAAAGTTGGAGTGTGGTCACAGTGAGGCAGGTCGGCGCGGGAGTGGGTCGCACCAGCGAATTAACCCCTTTGGACCTGTGGTGCCTGGTCCCTTCTGGTTGGCAGCAGTCTCTGTAGATGTAGGTGTGCCCTCCTGCAGCTAAGCCAAGCCCACTGCAGCCAGAGGATGGTGGTCCGACATGCACAACAGTGTTCAAACATCACCTGGTGTCCAGGTCTCCTGCTGGTGGGGTTCCCGCCATTCACCTCCTTCCTTAGAGTCATCCCACTTGCCTCCAACAACACACTCTTCAGGAGGGGTTTGCAGGGGGTGTGATGAATCGAGAGTGGGAAGGGTAAGTGGGAGAAGGAGTGAGACACAAGCCCTTAGGTGTCTGTCCGGACACGTTCCTCTCTAATTCATATTCCAAGAACACGCGTGTGCGCAAGGTCTGCGTTCCTGGGGAATCCGACCAGCTGTGGGAAAATGCTGCCGCCTTGTGGCCGCCTCCTGTAACTACAACGTTCCAAAGGGAGCTCAGCGGCCCTTCCTGTTCAAAAGGCCAGCAGGGTTGTAATTGACACCCCCGCTGCAAAAATGTCCTGGGGATAGGCACTGGAAAAGAGCCCGAAACAGGATTGATTGGCAACAGGCGGTTTCAAGAGGTAAGTTGAATTCACCATGCGTGTTTTGTTTCCCTTTGTGTTGGTTTCTAAGAAAGGCCCAGGAAATATGCTCCACGCCCATGCAAATGGGAGAAATGGAAATTGAAACGCCTTCGCGGTTTCACCTGGCAGCCGTTAGGATTGCCAGTGTCAATACGTCTGGAAGCAATACCTTCGGGAGAGGGCCTGGAGAAAAGGGAAGCCTCCTAAGCCACTGGTGGTATTGCGCCCTGGTAACAGGCACCACTGAAAACAATCAAGAGATTCCTGCCAAAAACAAAACAAAACCAGAGAGCCGGCCACATGATGTGGCAATCCACCTCCTGGCTGTCTTTGCACAGTAAAGTATCATTTGGGGAGACCCGGGCAGGCCAGCGACCCCTGCACACTTATTGACAAGAGCCAAGACTTGAAAGTAAAAACACAGTGTCATGGTGTGTGATCCTTTTAATGTCATGTTGGAGTCTGTTGGCTAGTATCTTGTTGAGGATTTTTGCATCTAAGTTCATCGGTGATATTGCTCTCCAGTTTTCCTTTCTTGTAGTATCTTTGTCTGGTTTGGGGATCAGGTGGATGGCTTCGTACAATGAGTTTGGGAGTGTTCTTTCCTCTGCAGTGTTTTGGAAGCGTTTGCAGAACCATGTGTACTTTAGAGAGACACGGGTGCCCCAGCTGTCACTAGCCACCTATTGACAACAGCCAAGTCTTGAAAGTAAAAACACAATGTCCATCCCCAGATGAATGGAAAGTGAAGAGGTGGTACACATAGAGCATGGAATACTGCTCAGCCATGAAACAGAATAAAATCCTGCCATTTCCAGCCTCTTCGATAGATCCGGAGTTCCCTGTACTCAGCATGGGACGTCCAACAGAGAAAGAGAAAATTCCAACGATAGCACGTATAGGTGGCATCTCAAAGTGGATACCAGGAAAGTAGAAAGCACAAACAGAGTCACAGATTTAGAACGCAAGTACAGGGTTTCGAGAGGGCAAAGGCATGCGGAGGTGGGTTGAATGAGGAGGGTGGGATTAGCACATGCATTCTAATATGTATTAAGCAGACGATCCACAACCACCTTCTACAAAGCACAGGGAGCGGTCGGCACCACCCTGGACTAAGCTACGTGGGAAGAGAATGCGAAAGAGAATGGATGTGTATATATATACATACACGGAGAACTGAATCAAGGTGCTGCACAGCGAAAGTCAACAGCATTGTAAATTCACTAGACATGGACAGAAATTAGAATTTCTATAAAAAGCAAAATGATCGAGATCCAGTATGTTCCTCTCAGGCCTCAGAGAGATGTGCGGGTGTCACTTCCCTGGAGCGTGAGCAGGCTTGGGCACCAAAGTTGGAGTGTGGTCACAGTGAGGCAGGTTGGCGCGGGAGTGGGTCGCACCAGCGAATTAACCCCTTTGGACCTGTGGTGCCTGGTCCCTTCTGGTTGGCAGCAGTCTCTGTAGATGTAGGTGTGCCCTCCTGCAGCTAAGCCAAGCCCACTGCAGCCAGAGGATGGTGGTCCGACATGCACAACAGTGTTCAAACATCACCTGGTGTCCAGGTCTCCTGCTGGTGGGGTTCCCGCCATTCACCTCCTTCCTTAGAGTCACCCCACTTGCCTCCGACAACACACTCTTCAGGAGGGGTTTGCAGGGGGTGTGATGAATCGAGAGTGGGAAGGGTAATTGGGAGAAGGAGTGAGACACAAGCCCTTAGGTGTCTGTCCAGACACGTTCCTCTCTAATTCATATTCCAAGAACACGCGTGTGCGCAAGGTCTGCGTTCCTGGGGAATCCGACCAGCTGTGGGAAAATGCTGCCACCTTGTGGCCGCCTCCTGTAACTACAACGTTCCAAAGGGAGCTCAGCGGTCCTTCCTGTTCAAAAGGCCAGCGGGGTTGTAATTGACACCCCCGCTGCAAAAATGTCCTGGGGATAGGCACTGGAAAAGAGCCCGAAACAGGATTGATTGGCAACAGGCGGTTTCAAGAGGTAAGTTGAATTCACCATGCGTGTTTTGTTTCCCTTTGTGTTGGTTTCTAAGAAAGGCCCAGGAAATATGCTCCACGCCCATGCGAATGGGAGAAATGGAAATTGAAACGCCTTCGCGGTTTCACCTGGCAGCCGTTAGGATTGCCAGTGTCAATACGTCTGGAAGCAATACCTTCGGGAGAGGGCCTGGAGAAAAGGGAAGCCTCCTAAGCCACTGGTGGTATTGCGCCCTGGTAACAGGCACCACTGAAAACAATCAAGAGATTCCTGCCAAAAACAAAACAAAACCAGAGAGCCGGCCACATGATGTGGCAATCCACCTCCTGGCTGTCTTTGCACAGTAAAGTATCATTTGGGGAGACCCGGGCAGGCCAGCGACCCCTGCACACTTATTGACAAGAGCCAAGACTTGAAAGTAAAAACACAGTGTCATGGTGTGTGATCCTTTTAATGTCATGTTGGAGTCTGTTGGCTAGTATCTTGTTGAGGATTTTTGCATCTAAGTTCATCGGTGATATTGCTCTCCAGTTTTCCTTTCTTGTAGTATCTTTGTCTGGTTTGGGGATCAGGTGGATGGCTTCGTACAATGAGTTTGGGAGTGTTCTTTCCTCTGCAGTGTTTTGGAAGCGTTTGCAGAACCATGTGTACTTTAGAGAGACACGGGTGCCCCAGCTGTCACTAGCCACCTATTGACAACAGCCAAGTCTTGAAAGTAAAAACACAATGTCCATCCCCAGATGAATGGAAAGTGAAGAGGTGGTACACATAGAGCATGGAATACTGCTCAGCCATGAAACAGAATAAAATCCTGCCATTTCCAGCCTCTTCGATAGATCCGGAGTTCCCTGTACTCAGCATGGGACGTCCAACAGAGAAAGAGAAAATTCCAACGATAGCACGTATAGGTGGCATCTCAAAGTGGATACCAGGAAAGTAGAAAGCACAAACAGAGTCACAGATTTAGAACGCAAGTACAGGGTTTCGAGAGGGCAAAGGCATGCGGAGGTGGGTTGAATGAGGAGGGTGGGATTAGCACATGCATTCTAATATGTATTAAGCAGACGATCCACAACCACCTTCTACAAAGCACAGGGAGCGGTCGGCACCACCCTGGACTAAGCTACGTGGGAAGAGAATGCGAAAGAGAATGGATGTGTATATATATACATACACGGAGAACTGAATCAAGGTGCTGCACAGCGAAAGTCAACAGCATTGTAAATTCACTAGACATGGACAGAAATTAGAATTTCTATAAAAAGCAAAATGATCGAGATCCAGTATGTTCCTCTCAGGCCTCAGAGAGATGTGCGGGTGTCACTTCCCTGGAGCGTGAGCAGGCTTGGGCACCAAAGTTGGAGTGTGGTCACAGTGAGGCAGGTTGGTGCGGGAGTGGGTCGCACCAGCGAATTAACCCCTTTGGACCTGTGGTGCCTGGTCCCTTCTGGTTGGCAGCAGTCTCTGTAGATGTAGGTGTGCCCTCCTGCAGCTAAGCCAAGCCCACTGCAGCCAGAGGATGGTGGTCCGACATGCACAACAGTGTTCAAACATCACCTGGTGTCCAGGTCTCCTGCTGGTGGGGTTCCCGCCATTCACCTCCTTCCTTAGAGTCACCCCACTTGCCTCCGACAACACACTCTTCAGGAGGGGTTTGCAGGGGGTGTGATGAATCGAGAGTGGGAAGGGTAATTGGGAGAAGGAGTGAGACACAAGCCCTTAGGTGTCTGTCCAGACACGTTCCTCTCTAATTCATATTCCAAGAACACGCGTGTGCGCAAGGTCTGCGTTCCTGGGGAATCCGACCAGCTGTGGGAAAATGCTGCCACCTTGTGGCCGCCTCCTGTAACTACAACGTTCCAAAGGGAGCTCAGCGGCCCTTCCTGTTCAAAAGGCCAGCGGGGTTGTAATTGACACCCCCGCTGCAAAAATGTCCTGGGGATAGGCACTGGAAAAGAGCCCGAAACAGGATTGATTGGCAACAGGCGGTTTCAAGAGGTAAGTTGAATTCACCATGCGTGTTTTGTTTCCCTTTGTGTTGGTTTCTAAGAAAGGCCCAGGAAATATGCTCCACGCCCATGCGAATGGGAGAAATGGAAATTGAAACGCCTTCGCGGTTTCACCTGGCAGCCGTTAGGATTGCCAGTGTCAATACGTCTGGAAGCAATACATTCGGGAGAGGGCCTGGAGAAAAGGGAAGCCTCCTAAGCCACTGGTGGTATTGCGCCCTGGTAACAGGCACCACTGAAAACAATCAAGAGATTCCTGCCAAAAACAAAACAAAACCAGAGAGCCGGCCACATGATGTGGCAATCCACCTCCTGGCTGTCTTTGCACAGTAAAGTATCATTTGGGGAGACCCGGGCAGGCCAGCGACCCCTGCACACTTATTGACAAGAGCCAAGACTTGAAAGTAAAAACACAGTGTCATGGTTTGTGATCCTTTTAATGTCATGTTGGAGTCTGTTGGCTAGTATCTTGTTGAGGATTTTTGCATCTAAGTTCATCGGTGATATTGCTTTCCAGTTTTCCTTTCTTGTAGTATCTTTGTCTGGTTTGGGGATCAGGTGGATGGCTTTGTACAATGAGTTTGGGAGTGTTCTTTCCTCTGCAGTGTTTTGGAAGCGTTTGCAGAACCATGTGTACTTTAGAGAGACACGGGTGCCCCAGCTGTCACTAGCCACCTATTGACAACAGCCAAGTCTTGAAAGTAAAAACACAATGTCCATCCCCAGATGAATGGAAAGTGAAGAGATGCTACACATAGAGCATGGAATACTGCTCAGCCATGAAACAGAATAAAATCCTGCCATTTCCAGCCTCTTCGATAGATCCAGAGTTCCCTGTACTCAGCATGGGACGTCCAACAGAGAAAGAGAAAATTCCAACGATAGCACGTATAGGTGGCATCTCAAAGTGGATACTAGGAAAGTAGAAAGCACAAACAGAGTCACAGATTTAGAACGCAAGTACAGGGTTTCGAGAGGGCAAAGGCATGCGGAGGTGGGTTGAATGAGGAGGGTGGGATTAACACATGCATTCTAATATGTATAAAGCAGACGATCCACAACCACCTACTACAAAGCACAGGGAGAGGTCGGCACCACCCTGGAGTAAGCTACGTGGGAAGAGAATGCGAAAGAGAATGGATGTGTATATATATACATACACGGAGAACTGAATCAAGGTGCTGCACAGCGAAAGTCAATACAGCATTGTAAATTCACTAGACACGGACAGAAATTAGAAACTCTATTAAAACCAAAATGATCGAGGTCCAGTACGTTCCTCTCAGGCCTCAGAGAGGTGTGCGGGTGTCACTTCCCTGGACCGTGAGCAGGCTTGGGCACCAAAGTTGGAGTGTGGTCACAGTGAGGCAGGTCGGGGTGGGTGGGGGGCGCACCAGAGAATTAACCCCTTTGGACCTGTGGTGCCTGGTCCCCTCCGGTTGGCAGCATTCTCTCTAGATGTAGGTGTGCCCTCCTGCAGCTAAGCCAAGCCCACTGCAGCCAGAGGATGGTGGTCCGACATGCACAACAGCGTTCAAACATCACCTGGTGTCCAGGTCTCCTGCTGGTGGGGTTCCCGCCATTCACCTCCTTCCTTAGAGTCACCCCACTTGCCTCCGACAACACCCTCATCAGGAGGGGTTTGCAGGGGGTGAGATGAATCGAGAGTGGGAAGGATAAGTGGGAGAAGGAGTGAGACACAAGCACTTAGGTGTCTGTCCGGACACGTTCCACTCTAATTCATATTCGAAGAACACGCATGTGCGCAAGGTCTGCGGTCCTGGGGAATCCGACCAGCTGTGGGAAAATGCTGCCGCCTTGTGGCCGCGTCCTGTAACTACAACGTTCCAAAGGGAGCTCAGCAGCCCTTCCTGTTCAAAGGCCAGCGGGGTTGTAATTGACACCCCCGCTGCAAAAATGTCCTGGGGATAGGCACTGGAAAAGAGCCCGAAACAGGATCGACTTGCAACAGGCGGTTTCAAGAGCTAAATTGAATTCACCATGCGTGTTTTGTTTCCCTTTGTGTTGTTTTCTAAGAAAGGCCCAGGAAATATGCTCCACGACCATGCGAATGGGAGAAATGGAAATTGAAACGCCTTTGCGGTTTCACCTGGCAGCTGTTAGGATTGCCAGTGTCAATACATCTGGAAGCAATACCTTTGGGAGAGGGCCTGGAGAAAAGGGAAGCCTCCTAAGCCACTGGTGGTATTGCACCCTGGTAACAGGCACCACTGAAAACAATCAAGAGATTCCTGCCAAAGAAAAACAAAACCAGAGAGCCGGCCACATGATGTGGCAATCCACCTCCTGGCTGTCTTTGCACAGTAAAGTATCAATTGGGGAGACCCGGGCTGGCCAGCGACCCCTGCACACCTATTGACAAGAGCCAAGACTTGAAAGTAAAAACACAGTGTCATGGTGTGTGATCCTTTTAATGTCATGTTGGAGTCTGTTGGCTAGTATCTTGTTGAGGATTTTTGCATCTAAGTTCATCGGTGATACTGCTCTCCAGTTTTCTTTTCTTGTAGTATCTTTGTCTGGTTTGGGGATCAGGTGGATGGCTTCGTACAATGAGTTTGGGAGTGTTCTTTCCTCTGCAGTGTTTTGGAAGCGTTTGCAGAGCCATGTGTACTTTAGAGAGACACGGGCTCCCCAGCTGGCACTAGCCACCTATTGACAACAGCCAAGTCTTGATAGTAAAAACACAATGTCCATCCCCAGATGAATGGAAAGTGAAGAGATGGTACACATAGAGCATGGAATACTGCTCAGCCATGAAACAGAATAAAATCCTGCCATTTCCAGCATCTTCGATAGATCCGGAGTACCCTGTACTCAGCATGCAACGTCCAACAGAGAAAGAGAAAATTCCAACGATAGCACGTATAGGTGGCATCTCAAAGTCGATACCAGGAAAGTAGAAAGCACAAACAGAGTCACAGATTTAGAACGCAAGTACAGGGTTTCGAGAGGGCAAAGGCATGCGGAGGTGGGTTGAATGAGGAGGGTGGGATTAACACATGCATTCTAATATGTATAAAGCAGACGATCCACAACCACCTACTACAAAGCACAGGGAGAGGTCGGCACCACCCTGGAGTAAGCTACGTGGGAAGATAATGCGAAAGAGAATGGATGTGTATTTATATACATACATGGAGAACTGAATCAAGGTGCTGCACAGCGAAAGTCAACAGCATTGTAAATTCACTAGACATGGACCGAAATTAGAATCTCTATACAAAGCAAAATGATCGAGATCCAGTATGTTCCTCTCAGGCCTCAGAGAGATGCGCAGGTGTCACTTCCCTGGAGCGTGAGCAGGCTTGGGCACCAAAGTTGGAGTGTGGTCACAGTGAGGCAGGTCGGCGCGGGAGTGGGTCGCACCAGCGAATTAACCCCTTTGGACCTGTGGTGCCTGGTCCCTTCTGGTTGGCAGCAGTCTCTGTAGATGTAGGTGTGCCCTCCTGCAGCTAAGCCAAGCCCACTGCAGCCAGAGGATGGTGGTCCGACATGCACAACAGTGTTCAAACATCACCTGGTGTCCAGGTCTCCAGCTGGTGGGGTTCCCGCCATTCACCTCCTTCCTTAGAGTCACCCCACTTGCCTCCGACAACACACTCTTCAGGAGGGGTTTGCAGGGGGTGTGATGAATCGAGAGTGGGAAGGGTAAGTGGGAGAAGGAGTGAGACACAAGCCCTTAGGTGTCTGTCTGGACACGTTCCTCTCTAATTCATATTCCAAGAACACGTGTGTGCGCAAGGTCTGCGTTCCTGGGGAATCCGACCAGCTGTGGGAAAATGCTGCCGCCTTGTGGCCGCCTCCTGTAACTACAACGTTCCAAAGGGAGCTCAGCGGCCCTTCCTGTTCAAAAGGACAGCGGGGTTGTAATTGACACCCCCGCTGCAAAAATGTCCTGGGGATAGGCACTGGAAAAGAGCCCGAAACAGGATTGATTGGCAACAGGCGGTTTCAAGAGGTAAGTTGAATTCACCATGCGTGTTTTGTTTCCCTTTGTGTTGGTTTCTAAGAAAGGCCCAGGAAATATGCTCCACGCCCATGCGAATAGGAGAAATGGAAATTGAAACGCCTTCGCGGTTTCACCTGGCAGCCGTTAGGATTGCCAGTGTCAATACGTCTGGAAGCAATACATTCGGGAGAGGGCCTGGAGAAAAGGGAAGCCTCCTAAGCCACTGGTGGTATTGCGCCCTGGTAACAGGCACCACTGAAAACAATCAAGAGATTCCTGCCAAAAACAAAACAAAACCAGAGAGCCGGCCACATGATGTGGCAATCCACCTCCTGGCTGTCTTTGCACAGTAAAGTATCATTTGGGGAGACCCGGGCAGGCCAGCGACCCCTGCACACTTATTGACAAGAGCCAAGACTTGAAAGTAAAAACACAGTGTCATGGTTTGTGATCCTTTTAATGTCATGTTGGAGTCTGTTGGCTAGTATCTTGTTGAGGATTTTTGCATCTAAGTTCATCGGTGATATTGCTTTCCAGTTTTCCTTTCTTGTAGTATCTTTGTCTGGTTTGGGGATCAGGTGGATGGCTTCGTACAATGAGTTTGGGAGTGTTCTTTCCTCTGCAGTGTTTTGGAAGCGTTTGCAGAACCATGTGTACTTTAGAGAGACACGGGTGCCCCAGCTGTCACTAGCCACCTATTGACAACAGCCAAGTCTTGAAAGTAAAAACACAATGTCCATCCCCAGATGAATGGAAAGTGAAGAGATGCTACACATAGAGCATGGAATACTGCTCAGCCATGAAACAGAATAAAATCCTGCCATTTCCAGCCTCTTCGATAGATCCAGAGTTCCCTGTACTCAGCATGGGACGTCCAACAGAGAAAGAGAAAATTCCAACGATAGCATGTATAGGTGGCATCTCAAAGTCGATACCAGGAAAGTAGAAAGCACAAACAGAGTCACAGATTTAGAACGCAAGTACAGGGTTTCGAGAGGTCAAAGGCATGCGGAGGTGGGTTGAATGAGGAGGGTGTGATTAACACATGCATTCTAATATGTATTAAGCAGACGATCCACAACCACCTTCTACAAAGCACAGGGAGCGGTCGGCACCACCCTGGACTAAGCTACGTGGGAAGAGAATGCGAAAGAGAATGGATGTGTATATATATACATACATGGAGAACTGAATCAAGGTGCTGCACAGCGAAAGTCAACAGCATTGTAAATTCACTAGACATGGACAGAAATTAGAATCTCTATAAAAAGCAAAATGATCGAGATCCAGTATGTTCCTCTCAGGCCTCAGAGAGATGTGCGGGTGTCACTTCCCTGGAGCGTGACCAGGCTTGGGCACCAAAGTTGGAGTGTGGTCACAGTGAGGCAGGTCGGCGCGGGAGTGGGTCGCACCAGTGAATTAACCCCTTTGGACCTGTGGTGCCTGGTCCCTTCTGGTTGGCAGCAGTCTCTGTAGATGTAGGTGTGCCCTCCTGCAGCTAAGCCAAGCCCACTGCAGCCAGAGGATGGTGGTCCGACATGCACAACAGTGTTCAAACATCACCTGGTGTCCAGGTCTCCTGCTGGTGGGGTTCCCGCCATTCACCTCCTTCCTTAGAGTCATCCCACTTGCCTCCGACAACACACTCTTCAGGAGGGGTTTGCAGGGGGTGTGATGAATCGAGAGTGGGAAGGGTAAGTGGGAGAAGGAGTGAGACACAAGCCCTTAGGTGTCTGTCCGGACACGTTCCTCTCTAATTCATATTCCAAGAACACGCGTGTGCGCAAGGTCTGCGTTCCTGGGGAATCCGACCAGCTGTGGGAAAATGCTGCCGCCTTGTGGCCGCCTCCTGTAACTACAACGTTCCAAAGGGAGCTCAGCGGCCCTTCCTGTTCAAAAGGCCAGCGGGGTTGTAATTGACACCCCCGCTGCAAAAATGTCCTGGGGATAGGCACTGGAAAAGATCCCGAAACAGGATTGATTGGCAACAGGCGGTTTCAAGAGGTAAGTTGAATTCACCATGCGTGTTTTGTTTCCCTTTGTGTTGGTTTCTAAGAAAGGCCCAGGAAATATGCTCCACGCCCATGCGAATGGGAGAAATGGAAATTGAAATGCCTTCGCGGTTTCACCTGGCAGCCGTTAGGATTGCCAGTGTCAATACGTCTGGAAGCAATACATTCGGGAGAGGGCCTGGAGAAAAGGGAATCCTCCTAAGCCACTGGTGGTATTGCGCCCTGGTAACAGGCACCACTGAAAACAATCAAGAGATTCCTGCCAAAAACAAAACAAAACCAGAGAGCCGGCCACATGATGTGGCAATCCACCTCCTGGCTGTCTTTGCACAGTAAAGTATCATTTGGGGAGACCCGGGCAGGCCAGCGACCCCTGCACACTTATTGACAAGAGCCAAGACTTGAAAGTAAAAACACAGTGTCATGGTGTGTGATCCTTTTAATGTCATGTTGGAGTCTGTTGGCTAGTATCTTGTTGAGGATTTTTGCATCTAAGTTCATCGGTGATATTGCTTTCCAGTTTTCCTTTCTTGTAGTATCTTTGTCTGGTTTGGGGATCAGGTGGATGGCTTCGTACAATGAGTTTGGGAGTGTTCTTTCCTCTGCAGTGTTTTGGAAGCGTTTGCAGAACCATGTGTACTTTAGAGAGACACGGGTGCCCCAGCTGTCACTAGCCACCTATTGACAACAGCCAAGTCTTGAAAGTAAAAACACAATGTCCATCCCCAGATGAATGGAAAGTGAAGAGATGCTACACATAGAGCATGGAATACTGCTCAGCCATGAAACAGAATAAAATCCTGCCATTTCCAGCCTCTTCGATAGATCCAGAGTTCCCTGTACTCAGCATGGGACGTCCAACAGAGAAAGAGAAAATTCCAACGATAGCACGTATAGGTGGCATCTCAAAGTCGATACCAGGAAAGTAGAAAGCACAAACAGAGTCACAGATTTAGAACGCAAGTACAGGGTTTCGAGAGGGCAAAGGCATGCGGAGGTGGGTTGAATGAGGAGGGTGGGATTAACACATGCATTCTAATATGTATTAAGCAGACGATCCACAACCACCTTCTACAAAGCACAGGGAGCGGTCGGCACCACCCTGGACTAAGCTACGTGGGAAGAGAATGCGAAAGAGAATGGATGTGTATATATATACATACATGGAGAACTGAATCAAGGTGCTGCACAGCGAAAGTCAACAGCATTGTAAATTCACTAGACATGGACAGAAATTAGAATCTCTATAAAAAGCAAAATGATCGAGATCCAGTATGTTCCTCTCAGGCCTCAGAGAGATATGCGGGTGTCACTTCCCTGGAGCGTGACCAGGCTTGGGCACCAAAGTTGGAGTGTGGTCACAGTGAGGCAGGTCGGCGCGGGAGTGGGTCGCACCAGCGAATTAACCCCTTTGGACCTGTGGTGCCTGGTCCCTTCTGGTTGGCAGCAGTCTCTGTAGATGTAGGTGTGCCCTCCTGCAGCTAAGCCAAGCCCACTGCAGCCAGAGGATGGTGGTCCGACATGCACAACAGTGTTCAAACATCACCTGGTGTCCAGGTCTCCTGCTGGTGGGGTTCCCGCCATTCACCTCCTTCCTTAGAGTCATCCCACTTGCCTCCAACAACACACTCTTCAGGAGGGGTTTGCAGGGGGTGTGATGAATCGAGAGTGGGAAGGGTAAGTGGGAGAAGGAGTGAGACACAAGCCCTTAGGTGTCTGTCCGGACACGTTCCTCTCTAATTCATATTCCAAGAACACGCGTGTGCGCAAGGTCTGCGTTCCTGGGGAATCCGACCAGCTGTGGGAAAATGCTGCCGCCTTGTGGCCGCCTCCTGTAACTACAACGTTCCAAAGGGAGCTCAGCGGCCCTTCCTGTTCAAAAGGCCAGCAGGGTTGTAATTGACACCCCCGCTGCAAAAATGTCCTGGGGATAGGCACTGGAAAAGAGCCCGAAACAGGATTGATTGGCAACAGGCGGTTTCAAGAGGTAAGTTGAATTCACCATGCGTGTTTTGTTTCCCTTTGTGTTGGTTTCTAAGAAAGGCCCAGGAAATATGCTCCACGCCCATGCAAATGGGAGAAATGGAAATTGAAACGCCTTCGCGGTTTCACCTGGCAGCCGTTAGGATTGCCAGTGTCAATACGTCTGGAAGCAATACCTTCGGGAGAGGGCCTGGAGAAAAGGGAAGCCTCCTAAGCCACTGGTGGTATTGCGCCCTGGTAACAGGCACCACTGAAAACAATCAAGAGATTCCTGCCAAAAACAAAACAAAACCAGAGAGCCGGCCACATGATGTGGCAATCCACCTCCTGGCTGTCTTTGCACAGTAAAGTATCATTTGGGGAGACCCGGGCAGGCCAGCGACCCCTGCACACTTATTGACAAGAGCCAAGACTTGAAAGTAAAAACACAGTGTCATGGTGTGTGATCCTTTTAATGTCATGTTGGAGTCTGTTGGCTAGTATCTTGTTGAGGATTTTTGCATCTAAGTTCATCGGTGATATTGCTCTCCAGTTTTCCTTTCTTGTAGTATCTTTGTCTGGTTTGGGGATCAGGTGGATGGCTTCGTACAATGAGTTTGGGAGTGTTCTTTCCTCTGCAGTGTTTTGGAAGCGTTTGCAGAACCATGTGTACTTTAGAGAGACACGGGTGCCCCAGCTGTCACTAGCCACCTATTGACAACAGCCAAGTCTTGAAAGTAAAAACACAATGTCCATCCCCAGATGAATGGAAAGTGAAGAGGTGGTACACATAGAGCATGGAATACTGCTCAGCCATGAAACAGAATAAAATCCTGCCATTTCCAGCCTCTTCGATAGATCCGGAGTTCCCTGTACTCAGCATGGGACGTCCAACAGAGAAAGAGAAAATTCCAACGATAGCACGTATAGGTGGCATCTCAAAGTGGATACCAGGAAAGTAGAAAGCACAAACAGAGTCACAGATTTAGAACGCAAGTACAGGGTTTCGAGAGGGCAAAGGCATGCGGAGGTGGGTTGAATGAGGAGGGTGGGATTAGCACATGCATTCTAATATGTATTAAGCAGACGATCCACAACCACCTTCTACAAAGCACAGGGAGCGGTCGGCACCACCCTGGACTAAGCTACGTGGGAAGAGAATGCGAAAGAGAATGGATGTGTATATATATACATACACGGAGAACTGAATCAAGGTGCTGCACAGCGAAAGTCAACAGCATTGTAAATTCACTAGACATGGACAGAAATTAGAATTTCTATAAAAAGCAAAATGATCGAGATCCAGTATGTTCCTCTCAGGCCTCAGAGAGATGTGCGGGTGTCACTTCCCTGGAGCGTGAGCAGGCTTGGGCACCAAAGTTGGAGTGTGGTCACAGTGAGGCAGGTTGGCGCGGGAGTGGGTCGCACCAGCGAATTAACCCCTTTGGACCTGTGGTGCCTGGTCCCTTCTGGTTGGCAGCAGTCTCTGTAGATGTAGGTGTGCCCTCCTGCAGCTAAGCCAAGCCCACTGCAGCCAGAGGATGGTGGTCCGACATGCACAACAGTGTTCAAACATCACCTGGTGTCCAGGTCTCCTGCTGGTGGGGTTCCCGCCATTCACCTCCTTCCTTAGAGTCACCCCACTTGCCTCCGACAACACACTCTTCAGGAGGGGTTTGCAGGGGGTGTGATGAATCGAGAGTGGGAAGGGTAATTGGGAGAAGGAGTGAGACACAAGCCCTTAGGTGTCTGTCCAGACACGTTCCTCTCTAATTCATATTCCAAGAACACGCGTGTGCGCAAGGTCTGCGTTCCTGGGGAATCCGACCAGCTGTGGGAAAATGCTGCCACCTTGTGGCCGCCTCCTGTAACTACAACGTTCCAAAGGGAGCTCAGCGGCCCTTCCTGTTCAAAAGGCCAGCGGGGTTGTAATTGACACCCCCGCTGCAAAAATGTCCTGGGGATAGGCACTGGAAAAGAGCCCGAAACAGGATTGATTGGCAACAGGCGGTTTCAAGAGGTAAGTTGAATTCACCATGCGTGTTTTGTTTCCCTTTGTGTTGGTTTCTAAGAAAGGCCCAGGAAATATGCTCCACGCCCATGCGAATGGGAGAAATGGAAATTGAAACGCCTTCGCGGTTTCACCTGGCAGCCGTTAGGATTGCCAGTGTCAATACGTCTGGAAGCAATACCTTCGGGAGAGGGCCTGGAGAAAAGGGAAGCCTCCTAAGCCACTGGTGGTATTGCGCCCTGGTAACAGGCACCACTGAAAACAATCAAGAGATTCCTGCCAAAAACAAAACAAAACCAGAGAGCCGGCCACATGATGTGGCAATCCACCTCCTGGCTGTCTTTGCACAGTAAAGTATCATTTGGGGAGACCCGGGCAGGCCAGCGACCCCTGCACACTTATTGACAAGAGCCAAGACTTGAAAGTAAAAACACAGTGTCATGGTGTGTGATCCTTTTAATGTCATGTTGGAGTCTGTTGGCTAGTATCTTGTTGAGGATTTTTGCATCTAAGTTCATCGGTGATATTGCTCTCCAGTTTTCCTTTCTTGTAGTATCTTTGTCTGGTTTGGGGATCAGGTGGATGGCTTCGTACAATGAGTTTGGGAGTGTTCTTTCCTCTGCAGTGTTTTGGAAGCGTTTGCAGAACCATGTGTACTTTAGAGAGACACGGGTGCCCCAGCTGTCACTAGCCACCTATTGACAACAGCCAAGTCTTGAAAGTAAAAACACAATGTCCATCCCCAGATGAATGGAAAGTGAAGAGGTGGTACACATAGAGCATGGAATACTGCTCAGCCATGAAACAGAATAAAATCCTGCCATTTCCAGCCTCTTCGATAGATCCGGAGTTCCCTGTACTCAGCATGGGACGTCCAACAGAGAAAGAGAAAATTCCAACGATAGCACGTATAGGTGGCATCTCAAAGTGGATACCAGGAAAGTAGAAAGCACAAACAGAGTCACAGATTTAGAACGCAAGTACAGGGTTTCGAGAGGGCAAAGGCATGCGGAGGTGGGTTGAATGAGGAGGGTGGGATTAGCACATGCATTCTAATATGTATTAAGCAGACGATCCACAACCACCTTCTACAAAGCACAGGGAGCGGTCGGCACCACCCTGGACTAAGCTACGTGGGAAGAGAATGCGAAAGAGAATGGATGTGTATATATATACATACACGGAGAACTGAATCAAGGTGCTGCACAGCGAAAGTCAACAGCATTGTAAATTCACTAGACATGGACAGAAATTAGAATTTCTATAAAAAGCAAAATGATCGAGATCCAGTATGTTCCTCTCAGGCCTCAGAGAGATGTGCGGGTGTCACTTCCCTGGAGCGTGAGCAGGCTTGGGCACCAAAGTTGGAGTGTGGTCACAGTGAGGCAGGTTGGTGCGGGAGTGGGTCGCACCAGCGAATTAACCCCTTTGGACCTGTGGTGCCTGGTCCCTTCTGGTTGGCAGCAGTCTCTGTAGATGTAGGTGTGCCCTCCTGCAGCTAAGCCAAGCCCACTGCAGCCAGAGGATGGTGGTCCGACATGCACAACAGTGTTCAAACATCACCTGGTGTCCAGGTCTCCTGCTGGTGGGGTTCCCGCCATTCACCTCCTTCCTTAGAGTCACCCCACTTGCCTCCGACAACACACTCTTCAGGAGGGGTTTGCAGGGTGTGTGATGAATCGAGAGTGGGAAGGGTAATTGGGAGAAGGAGTGAGACACAAGCCCTTAGGTGTCTGTCCAGACACGTTCCTCTCTAATTCATATTCCAAGAACACGCGTGTGCGCAAGGTCTGCGTTCCTGGGGAATCCGACCAGCTGTGGGAAAATGCTGCCACCTTGTGGCCGCCTCCTGTAACTACAACGTTCCAAAGGGAGCTCAGCGGCCCTTCCTGTTCAAAAGGCCAGCGGGGTTGTAATTGACACCCCCGCTGCAAAAATGTCCTGGGGATAGGCACTGGAAAAGAGCCCGAAACAGGATTGATTGGCAACAGGCGGTTTCAAGAGGTAAGTTGAATTCACCATGCGTGTTTTGTTTCCCTTTGTGTTGGTTTCTAAGAAAGGCCCAGGAAATATGCTCCACGCCCATGCGAATGGGAGAAATGGAAATTGAAACGCCTTCGCGGTTTCACCTGGCAGCCGTTAGGATTGCCAGTGTCAATACGTCTGGAAGCAATACATTCGGGAGAGGGCCTGGAGAAAAGGGAAGCCTCCTAAGCCACTGGTGGTATTGCGCCCTGGTAACAGGCACCACTGAAAACAATCAAGAGATTCCTGCCAAAAACAAAACAAAACCAGAGAGCCGGCCACATGATGTGGCAATCCACCTCCTGGCTGTCTTTGCACAGTAAAGTATCATTTGGGGAGACCCGGGCAGGCCAGCGACCCCTGCACACTTATTGACAAGAGCCAAGACTTGAAAGTAAAAACACAGTGTCATGGTTTGTGATCCTTTTAATGTCATGTTGGAGTCTGTTGGCTAGTATCTTGTTGAGGATTTTTGCATCTAAGTTCATCGGTGATATTGCTTTCCAGTTTTCCTTTCTTGTAGTATCTTTGTCTGGTTTGGGGATCAGGTGGATGGCTTTGTACAATGAGTTTGGGAGTGTTCTTTCCTCTGCAGTGTTTTGGAAGCGTTTGCAGAACCATGTGTACTTTAGAGAGACACGGGTGCCCCAGCTGTCACTAGCCACCTATTGACAACAGCCAAGTCTTGAAAGTAAAAACACAATGTCCATCCCCAGATGAATGGAAAGTGAAGAGATGCTACACATAGAGCATGGAATACTGCTCAGCCATGAAACAGAATAAAATCCTGCCATTTCCAGCCTCTTCGATAGATCCAGAGTTCCCTGTACTCAGCATGGGACGTCCAACAGAGAAAGAGAAAATTCCAACGATAGCACGTATAGGTGGCATCTCAAAGTGGATACCAGGAAAGTAGAAAGCACAAACAGAGTCACAGATTTAGAACGCAAGTACAGGGTTTCGAGAGGGCAAAGGCATGCGGAGGTGGGTTGAATGAGGAGGGTGGGATTAACACATGCATTCTAATATGTATAAAGCAGACGATCCACAACCACCTACTACAAAGCACAGGGAGAGGTCGGCACCACCCTGGAGTAAGCTACGTGGGAAGAGAATGCGAAAGAGAATGGATGTGTATATATATACATACACGGAGAACTGAATCAAGGTGCTGCACAGCGAAAGTCAATACAGCATTGTAAATTCACTAGACACGGACAGAAATTAGAAACTCTATTAAAACCAAAATGATCGAGGTCCAGTACGTTCCTCTCAGGCCTCAGAGAGGTGTGCGGGTGTCACTTCCCTGGACCGTGAGCAGGCTTGGGCACCAAAGTTGGAGTGTGGTCACAGTGAGGCAGGTCGGGGTGGGTGGGGGGCGCACCAGAGAATTAACCCCTTTGGACCTGTGGTGCCTGGTCCCCTCCGGTTGGCAGCATTCTCTCTAGATGTAGGTGTGCCCTCCTGCAGCTAAGCCAAGCCCACTGCAGCCAGAGGATGGTGGTCCGACATGCACAACAGCGTTCAAACATCACCTGGTGTCCAGGTCTCCTGCTGGTGGGGTTCCCGCCATTCACCTCCTTCCTTAGAGTCACCCCACTTGCCTCCGACAACACCCTCATCAGGAGGGGTTTGCAGGGGGTGAGATGAATCGAGAGTGGGAAGGATAAGTGGGAGAAGGAGTGAGACACAAGCACTTAGGTGTCTGTCCGGACACGTTCCACTCTAATTCATATTCGAAGAACACGCATGTGCGCAAGGTCTGCGGTCCTGGGGAATCCGACCAGCTGTGGGAAAATGCTGCCGCCTTGTGGCCGCGTCCTGTAACTACAACGTTCCAAAGGGAGCTCAGCAGCCCTTCCTGTTCAAAGGCCAGCGGGGTTGTAATTGACACCCCCGCTGCAAAAATGTCCTGGGGATAGGCACTGGAAAAGAGCCCGAAACAGGATCGACTTGCAACAGGCGGTTTCAAGAGCTAAATTGAATTCACCATGCGTGTTTTGTTTCCCTTTGTGTTGTTTTCTAAGAAAGGCCCAGGAAATATGCTCCACGACCATGCGAATGGGAGAAATGGAAATTGAAACGCCTTTGCGGTTTCACCTGGCAGCTGTTAGGATTGCCAGTGTCAATACATCTGGAAGCAATACCTTTGGGAGAGGGCCTGGAGAAAAGGGAAGCCTCCTAAGCCACTGGTGGTATTGCACCCTGGTAACAGGCACCACTGAAAACAATCAAGAGATTCCTGCCAAAGAAAAACAAAACCAGAGAGCCGGCCACATGATGTGGCAATCCACCTCCTGGCTGTCTTTGCACAGTAAAGTATCAATTGGGGAGACCCGGGCTGGCCAGCGACCCCTGCACACCTATTGACAAGAGCCAAGACTTGAAAGTAAAAACACAGTGTCATGGTGTGTGATCCTTTTAATGTCATGTTGGAGTCTGTTGGCTAGTATCTTGTTGAGGATTTTTGCATCTAAGTTCATCGGTGATACTGCTCTCCAGTTTTCTTTTCTTGTAGTATCTTTGTCTGGTTTGGGGATCAGGTGGATGGCTTCGTACAATGAGTTTGGGAGTGTTCTTTCCTCTGCAGTGTTTTGGAAGCGTTTGCAGAGCCATGTGTACTTTAGAGAGACACGGGCTCCCCAGCTGGCACTAGCCACCTATTGACAACAGCCAAGTCTTGATAGTAAAAACACAATGTCCATCCCCAGATGAATGGAAAGTGAAGAGATGGTACACATAGAGCATGGAATACTGCTCAGCCATGAAACAGAATAAAATCCTGCCATTTCCAGCATCTTCGATAGATCCGGAGTACCCTGTACTCAGCATGCAACGTCCAACAGAGAAAGAGAAAATTCCAACGATAGCACGTATAGGTGGCATCTCAAAGTCGATACCAGGAAAGTAGAAAGCACAAACAGAGTCACAGATTTAGAACGCAAGTACAGGGTTTCGAGAGGGCAAAGGCATGCGGAGGTGGGTTGAATGAGGAGGGTGGGATTAACACATGCATTCTAATATGTATAAAGCAGACGATCCACAACCACCTACTACAAAGCACAGGGAGAGGTCGGCACCACCCTGGAGTAAGCTACGTGGGAAGATAATGCGAAAGAGAATGGATGTGTATTTATATACATACATGGAGAACTGAATCAAGGTGCTGCACAGCGAAAGTCAACAGCATTGTAAATTCACTAGACATGGACCGAAATTAGAATCTCTATACAAAGCAAAATGATCGAGATCCAGTATGTTCCTCTCAGGCCTCAGAGAGATGCGCAGGTGTCACTTCCCTGGAGCGTGAGCAGGCTTGGGCACCAAAGTTGGAGTGTGGTCACAGTGAGGCAGGTCGGCGCGGGAGTGGGTCGCACCAGCGAATTAACCCCTTTGGACCTGTGGTGCCTGGTCCCTTCTGGTTGGCAGCAGTCTCTGTAGATGTAGGTGTGCCCTCCTGCAGCTAAGCCAAGCCCACTGCAGCCAGAGGATGGTGGTCCGACATGCACAACAGTGTTCAAACATCACCTGGTGTCCAGGTCTCCAGCTGGTGGGGTTCCCGCCATTCACCTCCTTCCTTAGAGTCACCCCACTTGCCTCCGACAACACACTCTTCAGGAGGGGTTTGCAGGGGGTGTGATGAATCGAGAGTGGGAAGGGTAAGTGGGAGAAGGAGTGAGACACAAGCCCTTAGGTGTCTGTCTGGACACGTTCCTCTCTAATTCATATTCCAAGAACACGTGTGTGCGCAAGGTCTGCGTTCCTGGGGAATCCGACCAGCTGTGGGAAAATGCTGCCGCCTTGTGGCCGCCTCCTGTAACTACAACGTTCCAAAGGGAGCTCAGCGGCCCTTCCTGTTCAAAAGGACAGCGGGGTTGTAATTGACACCCCCGCTGCAAAAATGTCCTGGGGATAGGCACTGGAAAAGAGCCCGAAACAGGATTGATTGGCAACAGGCGGTTTCAAGAGGTAAGTTGAATTCACCATGCGTGTTTTGTTTCCCTTTGTGTTGGTTTCTAAGAAAGGCCCAGGAAATATGCTCCACGCCCATGCGAATAGGAGAAATGGAAATTGAAACGCCTTCGCGGTTTCACCTGGCAGCCGTTAGGATTGCCAGTGTCAATACGTCTGGAAGCAATACATTCGGGAGAGGGCCTGGAGAAAAGGGAAGCCTCCTAAGCCACTGGTGGTATTGCGCCCTGGTAACAGGCACCACTGAAAACAATCAAGAGATTCCTGCCAAAAACAAAACAAAACCAGAGAGCCGGCCACATGATGTGGCAATCCACCTCCTGGCTGTCTTTGCACAGTAAAGTATCATTTGGGGAGACCCGGGCAGGCCAGCGACCCCTGCACACTTATTGACAAGAGCCAAGACTTGAAAGTAAAAACACAGTGTCATGGTTTGTGATCCTTTTAATGTCATGTTGGAGTCTGTTGGCTAGTATCTTGTTGAGGATTTTTGCATCTAAGTTCATCGGTGATATTGCTTTCCAGTTTTCCTTTCTTGTAGTATCTTTGTCTGGTTTGGGGATCAGGTGGATGGCTTCGTACAATGAGTTTGGGAGTGTTCTTTCCTCTGCAGTGTTTTGGAAGCGTTTGCAGAACCATGTGTACTTTAGAGAGACACGGGTGCCCCAGCTGTCACTAGCCACCTATTGACAACAGCCAAGTCTTGAAAGTAAAAACACAATGTCCATCCCCAGATGAATGGAAAGTGAAGAGATGCTACACATAGAGCATGGAATACTGCTCAGCCATGAAACAGAATAAAATCCTGCCATTTCCAGCCTCTTCGATAGATCCAGAGTTCCCTGTACTCAGCATGGGACGTCCAACAGAGAAAGAGAAAATTCCAACGATAGCATGTATAGGTGGCATCTCAAAGTCGATACCAGGAAAGTAGAAAGCACAAACAGAGTCACAGATTTAGAACGCAAGTACAGGGTTTCGAGAGGTCAAAGGCATGCGGAGGTGGGTTGAATGAGGAGGGTGTGATTAACACATGCATTCTAATATGTATTAAGCAGACGATCCACAACCACCTTCTACAAAGCACAGGGAGCGGTCGGCACCACCCTGGACTAAGCTACGTGGGAAGAGAATGCGAAAGAGAATGGATGTGTATATATATACATACATGGAGAACTGAATCAAGGTGCTGCACAGCGAAAGTCAACAGCATTGTAAATTCACTAGACATGGACAGAAATTAGAATCTCTATAAAAAGCAAAATGATCGAGATCCAGTATGTTCCTCTCAGGCCTCAGAGAGATGTGCGGGTGTCACTTCCCTGGAGCGTGACCAGGCTTGGGCACCAAAGTTGGAGTGTGGTCACAGTGAGGCAGGTCGGCGCGGGAGTGGGTCGCACCAGTGAATTAACCCCTTTGGACCTGTGGTGCCTGGTCCCTTCTGGTTGGCAGCAGTCTCTGTAGATGTAGGTGTGCCCTCCTGCAGCTAAGCCAAGCCCACTGCAGCCAGAGGATGGTGGTCCGACATGCACAACAGTGTTCAAACATCACCTGGTGTCCAGGTCTCCTGCTGGTGGGGTTCCCGCCATTCACCTCCTTCCTTAGAGTCATCCCACTTGCCTCCGACAACACACTCTTCAGGAGGGGTTTGCAGGGGGTGTGATGAATCGAGAGTGGGAAGGGTAAGTGGGAGAAGGAGTGAGACACAAGCCCTTAGGTGTCTGTCCGGACACGTTCCTCTCTAATTCATATTCCAAGAACACGCGTGTGCGCAAGGTCTGCGTTCCTGGGGAATCCGACCAGCTGTGGGAAAATGCTGCCGCCTTGTGGCCGCCTCCTGTAACTACAACGTTCCAAAGGGAGCTCAGCGGCCCTTCCTGTTCAAAAGGCCAGCGGGGTTGTAATTGACACCCCCGCTGCAAAAATGTCCTGGGGATAGGCACTGGAAAAGATCCCGAAACAGGATTGATTGGCAACAGGCGGTTTCAAGAGGTAAGTTGAATTCACCATGCGTGTTTTGTTTCCCTTTGTGTTGGTTTCTAAGAAAGGCCCAGGAAATATGCTCCACGCCCATGCGAATGGGAGAAATGGAAATTGAAATGCCTTCGCGGTTTCACCTGGCAGCCGTTAGGATTGCCAGTGTCAATACGTCTGGAAGCAATACATTCGGGAGAGGGCCTGGAGAAAAGGGAAGCCTCCTAAGCCACTGGTGGTATTGCGCCCTGGTAACAGGCACCACTGAAAACAATCAAGAGATTCCTGCCAAAAACAAAACAAAACCAGAGAGCCGGCCACATGATGTGGCAATCCACCTCCTGGCTGTCTTTGCACAGTAAAGTATCATTTGGGGAGACCCGGGCAGGCCAGCGACCCCTGCACACTTATTGACAAGAGCCAAGACTTGAAAGTAAAAACACAGTGTCATGGTGTGTGATCCTTTTAATGTCATGTTGGAGTCTGTTGGCTAGTATCTTGTTGAGGATTTTTGCATCTAAGTTCATCGGTGATATTGCTTTCCAGTTTTCCTTTCTTGTAGTATCTTTGTCTGGTTTGGGGATCAGGTGGATGGCTTCGTACAATGAGTTTGGGAGTGTTCTTTCCTCTGCAGTGTTTTGGAAGCGTTTGCAGAACCATGTGTACTTTAGAGAGACACGGGTGCCCCAGCTGTCACTAGCCACCTATTGACAACAGCCAAGTCTTGAAAGTAAAAACACAATGTCCATCCCCAGATGAATGGAAAGTGAAGAGATGCTACACATAGAGCATGGAATACTGCTCAGCCATGAAACAGAATAAAATCCTGCCATTTCCAGCCTCTTCGATAGATCCAGAGTTCCCTGTACTCAGCATGGGACGTCCAACAGAGAAAGAGAAAATTCCAACGATAGCACGTATAGGTGGCATCTCAAAGTCGATACCAGGAAAGTAGAAAGCACAAACAGAGTCACAGATTTAGAACGCAAGTACAGGGTTTCGAGAGGGCAAAGGCATGCGGAGGTGGGTTGAATGAGGAGGGTGGGATTAACACATGCATTCTAATATGTATTAAGCAGACGATCCACAACCACCTTCTACAAAGCACAGGGAGCGGTCGGCACCACCCTGGACTAAGCTACGTGGGAAGAGAATGCGAAAGAGAATGGATGTGTATATATATACATACATGGAGAACTGAATCAAGGTGCTGCACAGCGAAAGTCAACAGCATTGTAAATTCACTAGACATGGACAGAAATTAGAATCTCTATAAAAAGCAAAATGATCGAGATCCAGTATGTTCCTCTCAGGCCTCAGAGAGATATGCGGGTGTCACTTCCCTGGAGCGTGACCAGGCTTGGGCACCAAAGTTGGAGTGTGGTCACAGTGAGGCAGGTCGGCGCGGGAGTGGGTCGCACCAGCGAATTAACCCCTTTGGACCTGTGGTGCCTGGTCCCTTCTGGTTGGCAGCAGTCTCTGTAGATGTAGGTGTGCCCTCCTGCAGCTAAGCCAAGCCCACTGCAGCCAGAGGATGGTGGTCCGACATGCACAACAGTGTTCAAACATCACCTGGTGTCCAGGTCTCCTGCTGGTGGGGTTCCCGCCATTCACCTCCTTCCTTAGAGTCATCCCACTTGCCTCCAACAACACACTCTTCAGGAGGGGTTTGCAGGGGGTGTGATGAATCGAGAGTGGGAAGGGTAAGTGGGAGAAGGAGTGAGACACAAGCCCTTAGGTGTCTGTCCGGACACGTTCCTCTCTAATTCATATTCCAAGAACACGCGTGTGCGCAAGGTCTGCGTTCCTGGGGAATCCGACCAGCTGTGGGAAAATGCTGCCGCCTTGTGGCCGCCTCCTGTAACTACAACGTTCCAAAGGGAGCTCAGCGGCCCTTCCTGTTCAAAAGGCCAGCAGGGTTGTAATTGACACCCCCGCTGCAAAAATGTCCTGGGGATAGGCACTGGAAAAGAGCCCGAAACAGGATTGATTGGCAACAGGCGGTTTCAAGAGGTAAGTTGAATTCACCATGCGTGTTTTGTTTCCCTTTGTGTTGGTTTCTAAGAAAGGCCCAGGAAATATGCTCCACGCCCATGCGAATGGGAGAAATGGAAATTGAAACGCCTTCGCGGTTTCACCTGGCAGCCGTTAGGATTGCCAGTGTCAATACGTCTGGAAGCAATACCTTCGGGAGAGGGCCTGGAGAAAAGGGAAGCCTCCTAAGCCACTGGTGGTATTGCGCCCTGGTAACAGGCACCACTGAAAACAATCAAGAGATTCCTGCCAAAAACAAAACAAAACCAGAGAGCCGGCCACATGATGTGGCAATCCACCTCCTGGCTGTCTTTGCACAGTAAAGTATCATTTGGGGAGACCCGGGCAGGCCAGCGACCCCTGCACACTTATTGACAAGAGCCAAGACTTGAAAGTAAAAACACAGTGTCATGGTGTGTGATCCTTTTAATGTCATGTTGGAGTCTGTTGGCTAGTATCTTGTTGAGGATTTTTGCATCTAAGTTCATCGGTGATATTGCTCTCCAGTTTTCCTTTCTTGTAGTATCTTTGTCTGGTTTCGGGATCAGGTGGATGGCTTCGTACAATGAGTTTGGGAGTGTTCTTTCCTCTGCAGTGTTTTGGAAGCGTTTGCAGAACCATGTGTACTTTAGAGAGACACGGGTGCCCCAGCTGTCACTAGCCACCTATTGACAACAGCCAAGTCTTGAAAGTAAAAACACAATGTCCATCCCCAGATGAATGGAAAGTGAAGAGGTGGTACACATAGAGCATGGAATACTGCTCAGCCATGAAACAGAATAATATCCTGCCATTTCCAGCCTCTTCGATAGATCCGGAGTTCCCTGTACTCAGCATGGGACGTCCAACAGAGAAAGAGAAAATTCCAACGATAGCACGTATAGGTGGCATCTCAAAGTGGATACCAGGAAAGTAGAAAGCACAAACAGAGTCACAGATTTAGAACGCAAGTACAGGGTTTCGAGAGGGCAAAGGCATGCGGAGGTGGGTTGAATGAGGAGGGTGGGATTAGCACATGCATTCTAATATGTATTAAGCAGACGATCCACAACCACCTTCTACAAAGCACAGGGAGCGGTCGGCACCACCCTGGACTAAGCTACGTGGGAAGAGAATGCGAAAGAGAATGGATGTGTATATATATACATACACGGAGAACTGAATCAAGGTGCTGCACAGCGAAAGTCAACAGCATTGTAAATTCACTAGACATGGACAGAAATTAGAATTTCTATAAAAAGCAAAATGATCGAGATCCAGTATGTTCCTCTCAGGCCTCAGAGAGATGTGCGGGTGTCACTTCCCTGGAGCGTGAGCAGGCTTGGGCACCAAAGTTGGAGTGTGGTCACAGTGAGGCAGGTTGGCGCGGGAGTGGGTCGCACCAGCGAATTAACCCCTTTGGACCTGTGGTGCCTGGTCCCTTCTGGTTGGCAGCAGTCTCTGTAGATGTAGGTGTGCCCTCCTGCAGCTAAGCCAAGCCCACTGCAGCCAGAGGATGGTGGTCCGACATGCACAACAGTGTTCAAACATCACCTGGTGTCCAGGTCTCCTGCTGGTGGGGTTCCCGCCATTCACCTCCTTCCTTAGAGTCACCCCACTTGCCTCCGACAACACACTCTTCAGGAGGGGTTTGCAGGGGGTGTGATGAATCGAGAGTGGGAAGGGTAATTGGGAGAAGGAGTGAGACACAAGCCCTTAGGTGTCTGTCCGGACACGTTCCTCTCTAATTCATATTCCAAGAACACGCGTGTGCGCAAGGTCTGCGTTCCTGGGGAATCCGACCAGCTGTGGGAAAATGCTGCCACCTTGTGGCCGCCTCCTGTAACTACAACGTTCCAAAGGGAGCTCAGCGGCCCTTCCTGTTCAAAAGGCCAGCGGGGTTGTAATTGACACCCCCGCTGCAAAAATGTCCTGGGGATAGGCACTGGAAAAGAGCCCGAAACAGGATTGATTGGCAACAGGCGGTTTCAAGAGGTAAGTTGAATTCACCATGCGTGTTTTGTTTCCCTTTGTGTTGGTTTCTAAGAAAGGCCCAGGAAATATGCTCCACGCCCATGCGAATGGGAGAAATGGAAATTGAAACGCCTTCGCGGTTTCACCTGGCAGCCGTTAGGATTGCCAGTGTCAATACGTCTGGAAGCAATACATTCGGGAGAGGGCCTGGAGAAAAGGGAAGCCTCCTAAGCCACTGGTGGTATTGCGCCCTGGTAACAGGCACCACTGAAAACAATCAAGAGATTCCTGCCAAAAACAAAACAAAACCAGAGAGCCGGCCACATGATGTGGCAATCCACCTCCTGGCTGTCTTTGCACAGTAAAGTATCATTTGGGGAGACCCGGGCAGGCCAGCGACCCCTGCACACTTATTGACAAGAGCCAAGACTTGAAAGTAAAAACACAGTGTCATGGTTTGTGATCCTTTTAATGTCATGTTGGAGTCTGTTGGCTAGTATCTTGTTGAGGATTTTTGCATCTAAGTTCATCGGTGATATTGCTTTCCAGTTTTCCTTTCTTGTAGTATCTTTGTCTGGTTTGGGGATCTGGTGGATGGCTTTGTACAATGAGTTTGGGAGTGTTCTTTCCTCTGCAGTGTTTTGGAAGCGTTTGCAGAACCATGTGTACTTTAGAGAGACACGGGTGCCCCAGCTGTCACTAGCCACCTATTGACAACAGCCAAGTCTTGAAAGTAAAAACACAATGTCCATCCCCAGATGAATGGAAAGTGAAGAGATGGTACACATAGAGCATGGAATACTGCTCAGCCATGAAACAGAATAAAATCCTGCCATTTCCAGCCTCTTCGATAGATCCAGAGTTCCCTGTACTCAGCATGGGACGTCCAACAGAGAAAGAGAAAATTCCAACGATAGCACGTATAGGTGGCATCTCAAAGTCAATACCAGGAAAGTAGAAAGCACAAACAGAGTCACAGATTTAGAACGCAAGTACAGGGTTTCGAGAGGGCAAAGGCATGCGGAGGTGGGTTGAATGAGGAGGGTGGGATTAACACATGCATTCTAATATGTATTAAGCAGACGATCCACAACCACCTTCTACAAAGCACAGGGAGCGGTCGGCACCACCCTGGACTAAGCTACGTGGGAAGAGAATGCGAAAGAGAATGGATGTGTATATATATACATACATGGAGAACTGAATCAAGGTGCTGCACAGCGAAAGTCAACAGCATTGTAAATTCACTAGACATGGACAGAAATTAGAATCTCTATAAAAAGCAAAATGATCGAGATCCAGTATGTTCCTCTCAGGCCTCAGAGAGATGTGCGGGTGTCACTTCCCTGGAGCGTGACCAGGCTTGGGCACCAAAGTTGGAGTGTGGTCACAGTGAGGCAGGTCGGCGCGGGAGTGGGTCGCACCAGCGAATTAACCCCTTTGGACCTGTGGTGCCTGGTCCCTTCTGGTTGGCAGCAGTCTCTGTAGATGTAGGTGTGCCCTCCTGCAGCTAAGCCAAGCCCACTGCAGCCAGAGGATGGTGGTCCGACATGCACAACAGTGTTCAAACATCACCTGGTGTCCAGGTCTCCTGCTGGTGGGGTTCCCGCCATTCACCTCCTTCCTTAGAGTCATCCCACTTGCCTCCAACAACACACTCTTCAGGAGGGGTTTGCAGGGGGTGTGATGAATCGAGAGTGGGAAGGGTAAGTGGGAGAAGGAGTGAGACACAAGCCCTTAGGTGTCTGTCCGGACACGTTCCTCTCTAATTCATATTCCAAGAACACGCGTGTGCGCAAGGTCTGCGTTCCTGGGGAATCCGACCAGCTGTGGGAAAATGCTGCCGCCTTGTGGCCGCCTCCTGTAACTACAACGTTCCAAAGGGAGCTCAGCGGCCCTTCCTGTTCAAAAGGCCAGCAGGGTTGTAATTGACACCCCCGCTGCAAAAATGTCCTGGGGATAGGCACTGGAAAAGAGCCCGAAACAGGATTGATTGGCAACAGGCGGTTTCAAGAGGTAAGTTGAATTCACCATGCGTGTTTTGTTTCCCTTTGTGTTGGTTTCTAAGAAAGGCCCAGGAAATATGCTCCACGCCCATGCGAATGGGAGAAATGGAAATTGAAACGCCTTCGCGGTTTCACCTGGCAGCCGTTAGGATTGCCAGTGTCAATACGTCTGGAAGCAATACCTTCCGGAGAGGGCCTGGAGAAAAGGGAAGCCTCCTAAGCCACTGGTGGTATTGCGCCCTGGTAACAGGCACCACTGAAAACAATCAAGAGATTCCTGCCAAAAACAAAACAAAACCAGAGAGCCGGCCACATGATGTGGCAATCCACCTCCTGGCTGTCTTTGCACAGTAAAGTATCATTTGGGGAGACCCGGGCAGGCCAGCGACCCCTGCACACTTATTGACAAGAGCCAAGACTTGAAAGTAAAAACACAGTGTCATGGTGTGTGATCCTTTTAATGTCATGTTGGAGTCTGTTGGCTAGTATCTTGTTGAGGATTTTTGCATCTAAGTTCATCGGTGATATTGCTTTCCAGTTTTCCTTTCTTGTAGTATCTTTGTCTGGTTTGGGGATCAGGTGGATGGCTTCGTACAATGAGTTTGGGAGTGTTCTTTCCTCTGCAGTGTTTTGGAAGCGTTTGCAGAACCATGTGTACTTTAGAGAGACACGGGTGCCCCAGCTGTCACTAGCCACCTATTGACAACAGCCAAGTCTTGAAAGTAAAAACACAATGTCCATCCCCAGATGAATGGAAAGTGAAGAGATGCTACACATAGAGCATGGAATACTGCTCAGCCATGAAACAGAATAAAATCCTGCCATTTCCAGCCTCTTCGATAGATCCAGAGTTCCCTGTACTCAGCATGGGACGTCCAACAGAGAAAGAGAAAATTCCAACGATAGCATGTATAGGTGGCATCTCAAAGTCGATACCAGGAAAGTAGAAAGCACAAACAGAGTCACAGATTTAGAACGCAAGTACAGGGTTTCGAGAGGTCAAAGGCATGCGGAGGTGGGTTGAATGAGGAGGGTGTGATTAACACATGCATTCTAATATGTATTAAGCAGACGATCCACAACCACCTTCTACAAAGCACAGGGAGCGGTCGGCACCACCCTGGACTAAGCTACGTGGGAAGAGAATGCGAAAGAGAATGGATGTGTATATATATACATACATGGAGAACTGAATCAAGGTGCTGCACAGCGAAAGTCAACAGCATTGTAAATTCACTAGACATGGACAGAAATTAGAATCTCTATAAAAAGCAAAATGATCGAGATCCAGTATGTTCCTCTCAGGCCTCAGAGAGATGTGCGGGTGTCACTTCCCTGGAGCGTGACCAGGCTTGGGCACCAAAGTTGGAGTGTGGTCACAGTGAGGCAGGTCGGCGCGGGAGTGGGTCGCACCAGTGAATTAACCCCTTTGGACCTGTGGTGCCTGGTCCCTTCTGGTTGGCAGCAGTCTCTGTAGATGTAGGTGTGCCCTCCTGCAGCTAAGCCAAGCCCACTGCAGCCAGAGGATGGTGGTCCGACATGCACAACAGTGTTCAAACATCACCTGGTGTCCAGGTCTCCTGCTGGTGGGGTTCCCGCCATTCACCTCCTTCCTTAGAGTCATCCCACTTGCCTCCGACAACACACTCTTCAGGAGGGGTTTGCAGGGGGTGTGATGAATCGAGAGTGGGAAGGGTAAGTGGGAGAAGGAGTGAGACACAAGCCCTTAGGTGTCTGTCCGGACACGTTCCTCTCTAATTCATATTCCAAGAACACGCGTGTGCGCAAGGTCTGCGTTCCTGGGGAATCCGACCAGCTGTGGGAAAATGCTGCCGCTTTGTGGCCGCCTCCTGTAACTACAACGTTCCAAAGGGAGCTCAGCGGCCCTTCCTGTTCAAAAGGCCAGCGGGGTTGTAATTGACACCCCCGCTGCAAAAATGTCCTGGGGATAGGCACTGGAAAAGATCCCGAAACAGGATTGATTGGCAACAGGCGGTTTCAAGAGGTAAGTTGAATTCACCATGCGTGTTTTGTTTCCCTTTGTGTTGGTTTCTAAGAAAGGCCCAGGAAATATGCTCCACGCCCATGCGAATGGGAGAAATGGAAATTGAAATGCCTTCGCGGTTTCACCTGGCAGCCGTTAGGATTGCCAGTGTCAATACGTCTGGAAGCAATACATTCGGGAGAGGGCCTGGAGAAAAGGGAAGCCTCCTAAGCCACTGGTGGTATTGCGCCCTGGTAACAGGCACCACTGAAAACAATCAAGAGATTCCTGCCAAAAACAAAACAAAACCAGAGAGCCGGCCACATGATGTGGCAATCCACCTCCTGGCTGTCTTTGCACAGTAAAGTATCATTTGGGGAGACCCGGGCAGGCCAGCGACCCCTGCACACTTATTGACAAGAGCCAAGACTTGAAAGTAAAAACACAGTGTCATGGTGTGTGATCCTTTTAATGTCATGTTGGAGTCTGTTGGCTAGTATCTTGTTGAGGATTTTTGCATCTAAGTTCATCGGTGATATTGCTTTCCAGTTTTCCTTTCTTGTAGTATCTTTGTCTGGTTTGGGGATCAGGTGGATGGCTTCGTACAATGAGTTTGGGAGTGTTCTTTCCTCTGCAGTGTTTTGGAAGCGTTTGCAGAACCATGTGTACTTTAGAGAGACACGGGTGCCCCAGCTGTCACTAGCCACCTATTGACAACAGCCAAGTCTTGAAAGTAAAAACACAATGTCCATCCCCAGATGAATGGAAAGTGAAGAGATGCTACACATAGAGCATGGAATACTGCTCAGCCATGAAACAGAATAAAATCCTGCCATTTCCAGCCTCTTCGATAGATCCAGAATTCCCTGTACTCAGCATGGGACGTCCAACAGAGAAAGAGAAAATTCCAACGATAGCACGTATAGGTGGCATCTCAAAGTCGATACCAGGAAAGTAGAAAGCACAAACAGAGTCACAGATTTAGAACGCAAGTACAGGGTTTCGAGAGGGCAAAGGCATGCGGAGGTGGGTTGAATGAGGAGGGTGGGATTAACACATGCATTCTAATATGTATTAAGCAGACGATCCACAACCACCTTCTACAAAGCACAGGGAGCGGTCGGCACCACCCTGGACTAAGCTACGTGGGAAGAGAATGCGAAAGAGAATGGATGTGTATATATATACATACATGGAGAACTGAATCAAGGTGCTGCACAGCGAAAGTCAACAGCATTGTAAATTCACTAGACATGGACAGAAATTAGAATCTCTATAAAAAGCAAAATGATCGAGATCCAGTATGTTCCTCTCAGGCCTCAGAGAGATGTGCGGGTGTCACTTCCCTGGAGCGTGACCAGGCTTGGGCACCAAAGTTGGAGTGTGGTCACAGTGAGGCAGGTCGGCGCGGGAGTGGGTCGCACCAGCGAATTAACCCCTTTGGACCTGTGGTGCCTGGTCCCTTCTGGTTGGCAGCAGTCTCTGTAGATGTAGGTGTGCCCTCCTGCAGCTAAGCCAAGCCCACTGCAGCCAGAGGATGGTGGTCCGACATGCACAACAGTGTTCAAACATCACCTGGTGTCCAGGTCTCCTGCTGGTGGGGTTCCCGCCATTCACCTCCTTCCTTAGAGTCATCCCACTTGCCTCCAACAACACACTCTTCAGGAGGGGTTTGCAGGGGGTGTGATGAATCGAGAGTGGGAAGGGTAAGTGGGAGAAGGAGTGAGACACAAGCCCTTAGGTGTCTGTCCGGATACGTTCCTCTCTAATTCATATTCCAAGAACACGCGTGTGCGCAAGGTCTGCGTTCCTGGGGAATCCGACCAGCTGTGGGAAAATGCTGCCGCCTTGTGGCCGCCTCCTGTAACTACAACGTTCCAAAGGGAGCTCAGCGGCCCTTCCTGTTCAAAAGGCCAGCAGGGTTGTAATTGACACCCCCGCTGCAAAAATGTCCTGGGGATAGGCACTGGAAAAGAGCCCGAAACAGGATTGATTGGCAACAGGCGGTTTCAAGAGGTAAGTTGAATTCACCATGCGTGTTTTGTTTCCCTTTGTGTTGGTTTCTAAGAAAGGCCCAGGAAATATGCTCCACGCCCATGCGAATGGGAGAAATGGAAATTGAAACGCCTTCGCGGTTTCACCTGGCAGCCGTTAGGATTGCCAGTGTCAATACGTCTGGAAGCAATACCTTCGGGAGAGGGCCTGGAGAAAAGGGAAGCCTCCTAAGCCACTGGTGGTATTGCGCCCTGGTAACAGGCACCACTGAAAACAATCAAGAGATTCCTGCCAAAAACAAAACAAAACCAGAGAGCCGGCCACATGATGTGGCAATCCACCTCCTGGCTGTCTTTGCACAGTAAAGTATCATTTGGGGAGACCCGGGCAGGCCAGCGACCCCTGCACACTTATTGACAAGAGCCAAGACTTGAAAGTAAAAACACAGTGTCATGGTGTGTGATCCTTTTAATGTCATGTTGGAGTCTGTTGGCTAGTATCTTGTTGAGGATTTTTGCATCTAAGTTCATCGGTGATATTGCTCTCCAGTTTTCCTTTCTTGTAGTATCTTTGTCTGGTTTGGGGATCAGGTGGATGGCTTCGTACAATGAGTTTGGGAGTGTTCTTTCCTCTGCAGTGTTTTGGAAGCGTTTGCAGAACCATGTGTACTTTAGAGAGACACGGGTGCCCCAGCTGTCACTAGCCACCTATTGACAACAGCCAAGTCTTGAAAGTAAAAACACAATGTCCATCCCCAGATGAATGGAAAGTGAAGAGGTGGTACACATAGAGCATGGAATACTGCTCAGCCATGAAACAGAATAATATCCTGCCATTTCCAGCCTCTTCGATAGATCCGGAGTTCCCTGTACTCAGCATGGGACGTCCAACAGAGAAAGAGAAAATTCCAACGATAGCACGTATAGGTGGCATCTCAAAGTGGATACCAGGAAAGTAGAAAGCACAAACAGAGTCACAGATTTAGAACGCAAGTACAGGGTTTCGAGAGGGCAAAGGCATGCGGAGGTGGGTTGAATGAGGAGGGTGGGATTAGCACATGCATTCTAATATGTATTAAGCAGACGATCCACAACCACCTTCTACAAAGCACAGGGAGCGGTCGGCACCACCCTGGACTAAGCTACGTGGGAAGAGAATGCGAAAGAGAATGGATGTGTATATATATACATACACGGAGAACTGAATCAAGGTGCTGCACAGCGAAAGTCAACAGCATTGTAAATTCACTAGACATGGACAGAAATTAGAATTTCTATAAAAAGCAAAATGATCGAGATCCAGTATGTTCCTCTCAGGCCTCAGAGAGATGTGCGGGTGTCACTTCCCTGGAGCGTGAGCAGGCTTGGGCACCAAAGTTGGAGTGTGGTCACAGTGAGGCAGGTTGGCGCGGGAGTGGGTCGCACCAGCGAATTAACCCCTTTGGACCTGTGGTGCCTGGTCCCTTCTGGTTGGCAGCAGTCTCTGTAGATGTAGGTGTGCCCTCCTGCAGCTAAGCCAAGCCCACTGCAGCCAGAGGATGGTGGTCCGACATGCACAACAGTGTTCAAACATCACCTGGTGTCCAGGTCTCCTGCTGGTGGGGTTCCCGCCATTCACCTCCTTCCTTAGAGTCACCCCACTTGCCTCCGACAACACACTCTTCAGGAGGGGTTTGCAGGGGGTGTGATGAATCGAGAGTGGGAAGGGTAATTGGGAGAAGGAGTGAGACACAAGCCCTTAGGTGTCTGTCCAGACACGTTCCTCTCTAATTCATATTCCAAGAACACGCGTGTGCGCAAGGTCTGCGTTCCTGGGGAATCCGACCAGCTGTGGGAAAATGCTGCCACCTTGTGGCCGCCTCCTGTAACTACAACGTTCCAAAGGGAGCTCAGCGGCCCTTCCTGTTCAAAAGGCCAGCGGGGTTGTAATTGACACCCCCGCTGCAAAAATGTCCTGGGGATAGGCACTGGAAAAGAGCCCGAAACAGGATTGATTGGCAACAGGCGGTTTCAAGAGGTAAGTTGAATTCACCATGCGTGTTTTGTTTCCCTTTGTGTTGGTTTCTAAGAAAGGCCCAGGAAATATGCTCCACGCCCATGCGAATGGGAGAAATGGAAATTGAAACGCCTTCGCGGTTTCACCTGGCAGCCGTTAGGATTGCCAGTGTCAATACGTCTGGAAGCAATACATTCGGGAGAGGGCCTGGAGAAAAGGGAAGCCTCCTAAGCCACTGGTGGTATTGCGCCCTGGTAACAGGCACCACTGAAAACAATCAAGAGATTCCTGCCAAAAACAAAACAAAACCAGAGAGCCGGCCACATGATGTGGCAATCCACCTCCTGGCTGTCTTTGCACAGTAAAGTATCATTTGGGGAGACCCGGGCAGGCCAGCGACCCCTGCACACTTATTGACAAGAGCCAAGACTTGAAAGTAAAAACACAGTGTCATGGTTTGTGATCCTTTTAATGTCATGTTGGAGTCTGTTGGCTAGTATCTTGTTGAGGATTTTTGCATCTAAGTTCATCGGTGATATTGCTTTCCAGTTTTCCTTTCTTGTAGTATCTTTGTCTGGTTTGGGGATCTGGTGGATGGCTTTGTACAATGAGTTTGGGAGTGTTCTTTCCTCTGCAGTGTTTTGGAAGCGTTTGCAGAACCATGTGTACTTTAGAGAGACACGGGTGCCCCAGCTGTCACTAGCCACCTATTGACAACAGCCAAGTCTTGAAAGTAAAAACACAATGTCCATCCCCAGATGAATGGAAAGTGAAGAGATGGTACACATAGAGCATGGAATACTGCTCAGCCATGAAACAGAATAAAATCCTGCCATTTCCAGCCTCTTCGATAGATCCAGAGTTCCCTGTACTCAGCATGGGACGTCCAACAGAGAAAGAGAAAATTCCAACGATAGCACGTATAGGTGGCATCTCAAAGTCAATACCAGGAAAGTAGAAAGCACAAACAGAGTCACAGATTTAGAACGCAAGTACAGGGTTTCGAGAGGGCAAAGGCATGCGGAGGTGGGTTGAATGAGGAGGGTGTGATTAACACATGCATTCTAATATGTATTAAGCAGACGATCCACAACCACCTTCTACAAAGCACAGGGAGCGGTCGGCACCACCCTGGACTAAGCTACGTGGGAAGAGAATGCGAAAGAGAATGGATGTGTATATATATACATACATGGAGAACTGAATCAAGGTGCTGCACAGCGAAAGTCAACAGCATTGTAAATTCACTAGACATGGACAGAAATTAGAATCTCTATAAAAAGCAAAATGATCGAGATCCAGTATGTTCCTCTCAGGCCTCAGAGAGATGTGCGGGTGTCACTTCCCTGGAGCGTGACCAGGCTTGGGCACCAAAGTTGGAGTGTGGTCACAGTGAGGCAGGTCGGCGCGGGAGTGGGTCGCACCAGTGAATTAACCCCTTTGGACCTGTGGTGCCTGGTCCCTTCTGGTTGGCAGCAGTCTCTGTAGATGTAGGTGTGCCCTCCTGCAGCTAAGCCAAGCCCACTGCAGCCAGAGGATGGTGGTCCGACATGCACAACAGTGTTCAAACATCACCTGGTGTCCAGGTCTCCTGCTGGTGGGGTTCCCGCCATTCACCTCCTTCCTTAGAGTCATCCCACATGCCTCAGACAACACACTCTTCAGGAGGGGTTTGCAGGGGGTGTGATGAATCGAGAGTGGGAAGGGTAAGTGGGAGAAGGAGTGAGACACAAGCCCTTAGGTGTCTGTCCGGACACGTTCCTCTCTAATTCATATTCCAAGAACACGCGTGTGCGCAAGGTCTGCGTTCCTGGGGAATCCGACCAGCTGTGGGAAAATGCTGCCGCTTTGTGGCCGCCTCCTGTAACTACAACGTTCCAAAGGGAGCTCAGCGGCCCTTCCTGTTCAAAAGGCCAGCGGGGTTGTAATTGACACCCCCGCTGCAAAAATGTCCTGGGGATAGGCACTGGAAAAGATCCCGAAACAGGATTGATTGGCAACAGGCGGTTTCAAGAGGTAAGTTGAATTCACCATGCGTGTTTTGTTTCCCTTTGTGTTGGTTTCTAAGAAAGGCCCAGGAAATATGCTCCACGCCCATGCGAATGGGAGAAATGGAAATTGAAATGCCTTCGCGGTTTCACCTGGCAGCCGTTAGGATTGCCAGTGTCAATACGTCTGGAAGCAATACATTCGGGAGAGGGCCTGGAGAAAAGGGAAGCCTCCTAAGCCACTGGTGGTATTGCGCCCTGGTAACAGGCACCACTGAAAACAATCAAGAGATTCCTGCCAAAAACAAAACAAAACCAGAGAGCCGGCCACATGATGTGGCAATCCACCTCCTGGCTGTCTTTGCACAGTAAAGTATCATTTGGGGAGACCCGGGCAGGCCAGCGACCCCTGCACACTTATTGACAAGAGCCAAGACTTGAAAGTAAAAACACAGTGTCATGGTGTGTGATCCTTTTAATGTCATGTTGGAGTCTGTTGGCTAGTATCTTGTTGAGGATTTTTGCATCTAAGTTCATCGGTGATATTGCTTTCCAGTTTTCCTTTCTTGTAGTATCTTTGTCTGGTTTGGGGATCAGGTGGATGGCTTCGTACAATGAGTTTGGGAGTGTTCTTTCCTCTGCAGTGTTTTGGAAGCGTTTGCAGAACCATGTGTACTTTAGAGAGACACGGGTGCCCCAGCTGTCACTAGCCACCTATTGACAACAGCCAAGTCTTGAAAGTAAAAACACAATGTCCATCCCCAGATGAATGGAAAGTGAAGAGATGCTACACATAGAGCATGGAATACTGCTCAGCCATGAAACAGAATAAAATCCTGCCATTTCCAGCCTCTTCGATAGATCCAGAGTTCCCTGTACTCAGCATGGGACGTCCAACAGAGAAAGAGAAAATTCCAACGATAGCACGTATAGGTGGCATCTCAAAGTCGATACCAGGAAAGTAGAAAGCACAAACAGAGTCACAGATTTAGAACGCAAGTACAGGGTTTCGAGAGGGCAAAGGCATGCGGAGGTGGGTTGAATGAGGAGGGTGGGATTAACACATGCATTCTAATATGTATTAAGCAGACGATCCACAACCACCTTCTACAAAGCACAGGGAGCGGTCGGCACCACCCTGGACTAAGCTACGTGGGAAGAGAATGCGAAAGAGAATGGATGTGTATATATATACATACATGGAGAACTGAATCAAGGTGCTGCACAGCGAAAGTCAACAGCATTGTAAATTCACTAGACATGGACAGAAATTAGAATCTCTATAAAAAGCAAAATGATCGAGATCCAGTATGTTCCTCTCAGGCCTCAGAGAGATGTGCGGGTGTCACTTCCCTGGAGCGTGACCAGGCTTGGGCACCAAAGTTGGAGTGTGGTCACAGTGAGGCAGGTCGGCGCGGGAGTGGGTCGCACCAGCGAATTAACCCCTTTGGACCTGTGGTGCCTGGTCCCTTCTGGTTGGCAGCAGTCTCTGTAGATGTAGGTGTGCCCTCCTGCAGCTAAGCCAAGCCCACTGCAGCCAGAGGATGGTGGTCCGACATGCACAACAGTGTTCAAACATCACCTGGTGTCCAGGTCTCCTGCTGGTGGGGTTCCCGCCATTCACCTCCTTCCTTAGAGTCATCCCACTTGCCTCCAACAACACACTCTTCAGGAGGGGTTTGCAGGGGGTGTGATGAATCGAGAGTGGGAAGGGTAAGTGGGAGAAGGAGTGAGACACAAGCCCTTAGGTGTCTGTCCGGATACGTTCCTCTCTAATTCATATTCCAAGAACACGCGTGTGCGCAAGGTCTGCGTTCCTGGGGAATCCGACCAGCTGTGGGAAAATGCTGCCGCCTTGTGGCCGCCTCCTGTAACTACAACGTTCCAAAGGGAGCTCAGCGGCCCTTCCTGTTCAAAAGGCCAGCAGGGTTGTAATTGACACCCCCGCTGCAAAAATGTCCTGGGGATAGGCACTGGAAAAGAGCCCGAAACAGGATTGATTGGCAACAGGCGGTTTCAAGAGGTAAGTTGAATTCACCATGCGTGTTTTGTTTCCCTTTGTGTTGGTTTCTAAGAAAGGCCCAGGAAATATGCTCCACGCCCATGCGAATGGGAGAAATGGAAATTGAAACGCCTTCGCGGTTTCACCTGGCAGCCGTTAGGATTGCCAGTGTCAATACGTCTGGAAGCAATACCTTCGGGAGAGGGCCTGGAGAAAAGGGAAGCCTCCTAAGCCACTGGTGGTATTGCGCCCTGGTAACAGGCACCACTGAAAACAATCAAGAGATTCCTGCCAAAAACAAAACAAAACCAGAGAGCCGGCCACATGATGTGGCAATCCACCTCCTGGCTGTCTTTGCACAGTAAAGTATCATTTGGGGAGACCCGGGCAGGCCAGCGACCCCTGCACACTTATTGACAAGAGCCAAGACTTGAAAGTAAAAACACAGTGTCATGGTGTGTGATCCTTTTAATGTCATGTTGGAGTCTGTTGGCTAGTATCTTGTTGAGGATTTTTGCATCTAAGTTCATCGGTGATATTGCTCTCCAGTTTTCCTTTCTTGTAGTATCTTTGTCTGGTTTGGGGATCAGGTGGATGGCTTCGTACAATGAGTTTGGGAGTGTTCTTTCCTCTGCAGTGTTTTGGAAGCGTTTGCAGAACCATGTGTACTTTAGAGAGACACGGGTGCCCCAGCTGTCACTAGCCACCTATTGACAACAGCCAAGTCTTGAAAGTAAAAACACAATGTCCATCCCCAGATGAATGGAAAGTGAAGAGGTGGTACACATAGAGCATGGAATACTGCTCAGCCATGAAACAGAATAATATCCTGCCATTTCCAGCCTCTTCGATAGATCCGGAGTTCCCTGTACTCAGCATGGGACGTCCAACAGAGAAAGAGAAAATTCCAACGATAGCACGTATAGGTGGCATCTCAAAGTGGATACCAGGAAAGTAGAAAGCACAAACAGAGTCACAGATTTAGAACGCAAGTACAGGGTTTCGAGAGGGCAAAGGCATGCGGAGGTGGGTTGAATGAGGAGGGTGGGATTAGCACATGCATTCTAATATGTATTAAGCAGACGATCCACAACCACCTTCTACAAAGCACAGGGAGCGGTCGGCACCACCCTGGACTAAGCTACGTGGGAAGAGAATGCGAAAGAGAATGGATGTGTATATATATACATACACGGAGAACTGAATCAAGGTGCTGCACAGCGAAAGTCAACAGCATTGTAAATTCACTAGACATGGACAGAAATTAGAATTTCTATAAAAAGCAAAATGATCGAGATCCAGTATGTTCCTCTCAGGCCTCAGAGAGATGTGCGGGTGTCACTTCCCTGGAGCGTGAGCAGGCTTGGGCACCAAAGTTGGAGTGTGGTCACAGTGAGGCAGGTTGGCGCGGGAGTGGGTGGCACCAGCGAATTAACCCCTTTGGACCTGTGGTGCCTGGTCCCTTCTGGTTGGCAGCAGTCTCTGTAGATGTAGGTGTGCCCTCCTGCAGCTAAGCCAAGCCCACTGCAGCCAGAGGATGGTGGTCCGACATGCACAACAGTGTTCAAACATCACCTGGTGTCCAGGTCTCCTGCTGGTGGGGTTCCCGCCATTCACCTCCTTCCTTAGAGTCACCCCACTTGCCTCCGACAACACACTCTTCAGGAGGGGTTTGCAGGGGGTGTGATGAATCGAGAGTGGGAAGGGTAATTGGGAGAAGGAGTGAGACACAAGCCCTTAGGTGTCTGTCCAGACACGTTCCTCTCTAATTCATATTCCAAGAACACGCGTGTGCGCAAGGTCTGCGTTCCTGGGGAATCCGACCAGCTGTGGGAAAATGCTGCCACCTTGTGGCCGCCTCCTGTAACTACAACGTTCCAAAGGGAGCTCAGCGGCCCTTCCTGTTCAAAAGGCCAGCGGGGTTGTAATTGACACCCCCGCTGCAAAAATGTCCTGGGGATAGGCACTGGAAAAGAGCCCGAAACAGGATTGATTGGCAACAGGCGGTTTCAAGAGGTAAGTTGAATTCACCATGCGTGTTTTGTTTCCCTTTGTGTTGGTTTCTAAGAAAGGCCCAGGAAATATGCTCCACGCCCATGCGAATGGGAGAAATGGAAATTGAAACGCCTTCGCGGTTTCACCTGGCAGCCGTTAGGATTGCCAGTGTCAATACGTCTGGAAGCAATACATTCGGGAGAGGGCCTGGAGAAAAGGGAAGCCTCCTAAGCCACTGGTGGTATTGCGCCCTGGTAACAGGCACCACTGAAAACAATCAAGAGATTCCTGCCAAAAACAAAACAAAACCAGAGAGCCGGCCACATGATGTGGCAATCCACCTCCTGGCTGTCTTTGCACAGTAAAGTATCATTTGGGGAGACCCGGGCAGGCCAGCGACCCCTGCACACTTATTGACAAGAGCCAAGACTTGAAAGTAAAAACACAGTGTCATGGTTTGTGATCCTTTTAATGTCATGTTGGAGTCTGTTGGCTAGTATCTTGTTGAGGATTTTTGCATCTAAGTTCATCGGTGATATTGCTTTCCAGTTTTCCTTTCTTGTAGTATCTTTGTCTGGTTTGGGGATCTGGTGGATGGCTTTGTACAATGAGTTTGGGAGTGTTCTTTCCTCTGCAGTGTTTTGGAAGCGTTTGCAGAACCATGTGTACTTTAGAGAGACACGGGTGCCCCAGCTGTCACTAGCCACCTATTGACAACAGCCAAGTCTTGAAAGTAAAAACACAATGTCCATCCCCAGATGAATGGAAAGTGAAGAGATGGTACACATAGAGCATGGAATACTGCTCAGCCATGAAACAGAATAAAATCCTGCCATTTCCAGCCTCTTCGATAGATCCAGAGTTCCCTGTACTCAGCATGGGACGTCCAACAGAGAAAGAGAAAATTCCAACGATAGCACGTATAGGTGGCATCTCAAAGTCAATACCAGGAAAGTAGAAAGCACAAACAGAGTCACAGATTTAGAACGCAAGTACAGGGTTTCGAGAGGGCAAAGGCATGCGGAGGTGGGTTGAATGAGGAGGGTGTGATTAACACATGCATTCTAATATGTATTAAGCAGACGATCCACAACCACCTTCTACAAAGCACAGGGAGCGGTCGGCACCACCCTGGACTAAGCTACGTGGGAAGAGAATGCGAAAGAGAATGGATGTGTATATATATACATACATGGAGAACTGAATCAAGGTGCTGCACAGCGAAAGTCAACAGCATTGTAAATTCACTAGACATGGACAGAAATTAGAATCTCTATAAAAAGCAAAATGATCGAGATCCAGTATGTTCCTCTCAGGCCTCAGAGAGATGTGCGGGTGTCACTTCCCTGGAGCGTGACCAGGCTTGGGCACCAAAGTTGGAGTGTGGTCACAGTGAGGCAGGTCGGCGCGGGAGTGGGTCGCACCAGCGAATTAACCCCTTTGGACCTGTGGTGCCTGGTCCCTTCTGGTTGGCAGCAGTCTCTGTAGATGTAGGTGTGCCCTCCTGCAGCTAAGCCAAGCCCACTGCAGCCAGAGGATGGTGGTCCGACATGCACAACAGTGTTCAAACATCACCTGGTGTCCAGGTCTCCTGCTGGTGGGGTTCCCGCCATTCACCTCCTTCCTTAGAGTCATCCCACTTGCCTCCAACAACACACTCTTCAGGAGGGGTTTGCAGGGGGTGTGATGAATCGAGAGTGGGAAGGGTAAGTGGGAGAAGGAGTGAGACACAAGCCCTTAGGTGTCTGTCCGGACACGTTCCTCTCTAATTCATATTCCAAGAACACGCGTGTGCGCAAGGTCTGCGTTCCTGGGGAATCCGACCAGCTGTGGGAAAATGCTGCCGCCTTGTGGCCGCCTCCTGTAACTACAACGTTCCAAAGGGAGCTCAGCGGCCCTTCCTGTTCAAAAGGCCAGCAGGGTTGTAATTGACACCCCCGCTGCAAAAATGTCCTGGGGATAGGCACTGGAAAAGAGCCCGAAACAGGATTGATTGGCAACAGGCGGTTTCAAGAGGTAAGTTGAATTCACCATGCGTGTTTTGTTTCCCTTTGTGTTGGTTTCTAAGAAAGGCCCAGGAAATATGCTCCACGCCCATGCGAATGGGAGAAATGGAAATTGAAACGCCTTCGCGGTTTCACCTGGCAGCCGTTAGGATTGCCAGTGTCAATACGTCTGGAAGCAATACCTTCGGGAGAGGGCCTGGAGAAAAGGGAAGCCTCCTAAGCCACTGGTGGTATTGCGCCCTGGTAACAGGCACCACTGAAAACAATCAAGAGATTCCTGCCAAAAACAAAACAAAACCAGAGAGCCGGCCACATGATGTGGCAATCCACCTCCTGGCTGTCTTTGCACAGTAAAGTATCATTTGGGGAGACCCGGGCAGGCCAGCGACCCCTGCACACTTATTGACAAGAGCCAAGACTTGAAAGTAAAAACACAGTGTCATGGTGTGTGATCCTTTTAATGTCATGTTGGAGTCTGTTGGCTAGTATCTTGTTGAGGATTTTTGCATCTAAGTTCATCGGTGATATTGCTCTCCAGTTTTCCTTTCTTGTAGTATCTTTGTCTGGTTTGGGGATCAGGTGGATGGCTTCGTACAATGAGTTTGGGAGTGTTCTTTCCTCTGCAGTGTTTTGGAAGCGTTTGCAGAACCATGTGTACTTTAGAGAGACACGGGTGCCCCAGCTGTCACTAGCCACCTATTGACAACAGCCAAGTCTTGAAAGTAAAAACACAATGTCCATCCCCAGATGAATGGAAAGTGAAGAGGTGGTACACATAGAGCATGGAATACTGCTCAGCCATGAAACAGAATAATATCCTGCCATTTCCAGCCTCTTCGATAGATCCGGAGTTCCCTGTACTCAGCATGGGACGTCCAACAGAGAAAGAGAAAATTCCAACGATAGCACGTATAGGTGGCATCTCAAAGTGGATACCAGGAAAGTAGAAAGCACAAACAGAGTCACAGATTTAGAACGCAAGTACAGGGTTTCGAGAGGGCAAAGGCATGCGGAGGTGGGTTGAATGAGGAGGGTGGGATTAGCACATGCATTCTAATATGTATTAAGCAGACGATCCACAACCACCTTCTACAAAGCACAGGGAGCGGTCGGCACCACCCTGGACTAAGCTACGTGGGAAGAGAATGCGAAAGAGAATGGATGTGTATATATATACATACACGGAGAACTGAATCAAGGTGCTGCACAGCGAAAGTCAACAGCATTGTAAATTCACTAGACATGGACAGAAATTAGAATTTCTATAAAAAGCAAAATGATCGAGATCCAGTATGTTCCTCTCAGGCCTCAGAGAGATGTGCGGGTGTCACTTCCCTGGAGCGTGAGCAGGCTTGGGCACCAAAGTTGGAGTGTGGTCACAGTGAGGCAGGTTGGCGCGGGAGTGGGTCGCACCAGCGAATTAACCCCTTTGGACCTGTGGTGCCTGGTCCCTTCTGGTTGGCAGCAGTCTCTGTAGATGTAGGTGTGCCCTCCTGCAGCTAAGCCAAGCCCACTGCAGCCAGAGGATGGTGGTCCGACATGCACAACAGTGTTCAAACATCACCTGGTGTCCAGGTCTCCTGCTGGTGGGGTTCCCGCCATTCACCTCCTTCCTTAGAGTCACCCCACTTGCCTCCGACAACACACTCTTCAGGAGGGGTTTGCAGGGGGTGTGATGAATCGAGAGTGGGAAGGGTAATTGGGAGAAGGAGTGAGACACAAGCCCTTAGGTGTCTGTCCGGACACGTTCCTCTCTAATTCATATTCCAAGAACACGCGTGTGCGCAAGGTCTGCGTTCCTGGGGAATCCGACCAGCTGTGGGAAAATGCTGCCACCTTGTGGCCGCCTCCTGTAACTACAACGTTCCAAAGGGAGCTCAGCGGCCCTTCCTGTTCAAAAGGCCAGCGGGGTTGTAATTGACACCCCCGCTGCAAAAATGTCCTGGGGATAGGCACTGGAAAAGAGCCCGAAACAGGATTGATTGGCAACAGGCGGTTTCAAGAGGTAAGTTGAATTCACCATGCGTGTTTTGTTTCCCTTTGTGTTGGTTTCTAAGAAAGGCCCAGGAAATATGCTCCACGCCCATGCGAATGGGAGAAATGGAAATTGAAACGCCTTCGCGGTTTCACCTGGCAGCCGTTAGGATTGCCAGTGTCAATACGTCTGGAAGCAATACATTCGGGAGAGGGCCTGGAGAAAAGGGAAGCCTCCTAAGCCACTGGTGGTATTGCGCCCTGGTAACAGGCACCACTGAAAACAATCAAGAGATTCCTGCCAAAAACAAAACAAAACCAGAGAGCCGGCCACATGATGTGGCAATCCACCTCCTGGCTGTCTTTGCACAGTAAAGTATCATTTGGGGAGACCCGGGCAGGCCAGCGACCCCTGCACACTTATTGACAAGAGCCAAGACTTGAAAGTAAAAACACAGTGTCATGGTTTGTGATCCTTTTAATGTCATGTTGGAGTCTGTTGGCTAGTATCTTGTTGAGGATTTTTGCATCTAAGTTCATCGGTGATATTGCTTTCCAGTTTTCCTTTCTTGTAGTATCTTTGTCTGGTTTGGGGATCAGGTGGATGGCTTTGTACAATGAGTTTGGGAGTGTTCTTTCCTCTGCAGTGTTTTGGAAGCGTTTGCAGAACCATGTGTACTTTAGAGAGACACGGGTGCCCCAGCTGTCACTAGCCACCTATTGACAACAGCCAAGTCTTGAAAGTAAAAACACAATGTCCATCCCCAGATGAATGGAAAGTGAAGAGATGGTACACATAGAGCATGGAATACTGCTCAGCCATGAAACAGAATAAAATCCTGCCATTTCCAGCCTCTTCGATAGATCCAGAGTTCCCTGTACTCAGCATGGGACGTCCAACAGAGAAAGAGAAAATTCCAACAATAGCACGTATAGGTGGCATCTCAAAGTCGATACCAGGAAAGTAGAAAGCACAAACAGAGTCACAGATTTAGAACGCAAGTACAGGGTTTCGAGAGGGCAAAGGCATGCGGAGGTGGGTTGAATGAGGAGGGTGTGATTAACACATGCATTCTAATATGTATTAAGCAGACGATCCACAACCACCTTCTACAAAGCACAGGGAGCGGTCGGCACCACCCTGGACTAAGCTACGTGGGAAGAGAATGCGAAAGAGAATGGATGTGTATATATATACATACATGGAGAACTGAATCAAGGTGCTGCACAGCGAAAGTCAACAGCATTGTAAATTCACTAGACATGGACAGAAATTAGAATCTCTATAAAAAGCAAAATGATCGAGATCCAGTATGTTCCTCTCAGGCCTCAGAGAGATGTGCGGGTGTCACTTCCCTGGAGCGTGACCAGGCTTGGGCACCAAAGTTGGAGTGTGGTCACAGTGAGGCAGGTCGGCGCGGGAGTGGGTCGCACCAGTGAATTAACCCCTTTGGACCTGTGGTGCCTGGTCCCTTCTGGTTGGCAGCAGTCTCTGTAGATGTAGGTGTGCCCTCCTGCAGCTAACCCAAGCCCACTGCAGCCAGAGGATGGTGGTCCGACATGCACAACAGTGTTCAAACATCACCTGGTGTCCAGGTCTCCTGCTGGTGGGGTTCCCGCCATTCACCTCCTTCCTTAGAGTCATCCCACTTGCCTCCGACAACACACTCTTCAGGAGGGGTTTGCAGGGGGTGTGATGAATCGAGAGTGGGAAGGGTAAGTGGGAGAAGGAGTGAGACACAAGCCCTTAGGTGTCTGTCCGGACACGTTCCTCTCTAATTCATATTCCAAGAACACGCGTGTGCGCAAGGTCTGCGTTCCTGGGGAATCCGACCAGCTGTGGGAAAATGCTGCCGCCTTGTGGCCGCCTCCTGTGACTACAACGTTCCAAAGGGAGCTCAGCGGCCCTTCCTGTTCAAAAGGCCAGCGGGGTTGTAATTGACACCCCCGCTGCAAAAATGTCCTGGGGATAGGCACTGGAAAAGAGCCCGAAACAGGATTGATTGGCAACAGGCGGTTTCAAGAGGTAAGTTGAATTCACCATGCGTGTTTTGTTTCCCTTTGTGTTGGTTTCTAAGAAAGGCCCAGGAAATATGCTCCACGCCCATGCGAATGGGAGAAATGGTAATTGAAACGCCTTCGCGGTTTCACCTGGCAGCCGTTAGGATTGCCAGTGTCAATACGTCTGGAAGCAATACATTCGGGAGAGGGCCTGGAGAAAAGGGAAGCCTCCTAAGCCACTGGTGGTATTGCGCCCTGGTAACAGGCACCACTGAAAACAATCAAGAGATTCCTGCCAAAAACAAAACAAAACCAGAGAGCCGGCCACATGATGTGGCAATCCACCTCCTGGCTGTCTTTGCACAGTAAAGTATCATTTGGGGAGACCCGGGCAGGCCAGCGACCCCTGCACACTTATTGACAAGAGCCAAGACTTGAAAGTAAAAACACAGTGTCATGGTGTGTGATCCTTTTAATGTCATGTTGGAGTCTGTTGGCTAGTATCTTGTTGAGGATTTTTGCATCTAAGTTCATCGGTGATATTGCTTTCCAGTTTTCCTTTCTTGTAGTATCTTTGTCTGGTTTGGGGATCAGGTGGATGGCTTCGTACAATGAGTTTGGGAGTGTTCTTTCCTCTGCAGTGTTTTGGAAGCGTTTGCAGAACCATGTGTACTTTAGAGAGACACGGGTGCCCCAGCTGTCACTAGCCACCTATTGACAACAGCCAAGTCTTGAAAGTAAAAACACAATGTCCATCCCCAGATGAATGGAAAGTGAAGAGGTGGTACACATAGAGCATGGAATACTGCTCAGCCATGAAACAGAATAATATCCTGCCATTTCCAGCCTCTTCGATAGATCCGGAGTTCCCTGTACTCAGCATGGGACGTCCAACAGAGAAAGAGAAAATTCCAACGATAGCACGTATAGGTGGCATCTCAAAGTGGATACCAGGAAAGTAGAAAGCACAAACAGAGTCACAGATTTAGAACGCAAGTACAGGGTTTCGAGAGGGCAAAGGCATGCGGAGGTGGGTTGAATGAGGAGGGTGGGATTAGCACATGCATTCTAATATGTATTAAGCAGACGATCCACAACCACCTTCTACAAAGCACAGGGAGCGGTCGGCACCACCCTGGACTAAGCTACGTGGGAAGAGAATGCGAAAGAGAATGGATGTGTATATATATACATACACGGAGAACTGAATCAAGGTGCTGCACAGCGAAAGTCAACAGCATTGTAAATTCACTAGACATGGACAGAAATTAGAATTTCTATAAAAAGCAAAATGATCGAGATCCAGTATGTTCCTCTCAGGCCTCAGAGAGATGTGCGGGTGTCACTTCCCTGGAGCGTGAGCAGGCTTGGGCACCAAAGTTGGAGTGTGGTCACAGTGAGGCAGGTTGGCGCGGGAGTGGGTCGCACCAGCGAATTAACCCCTTTGGACCTGTGGTGCCTGGTCCCTTCTGGTTGGCAGCAGTCTCTGTAGATGTAGGTGTGCCCTCCTGCAGCTAAGCCAAGCCCACTGCAGCCAGAGGATGGTGGTCCGACATGCACAACAGTGTTCAAACATCACCTGGTGTCCAGGTCTCCTGCTGGTGGGGTTCCCGCCATTCACCTCCTTCCTTAGAGTCACCCCACTTGCCTCCGACAACACACTCTTCAGGAGGGGTTTGCAGGGGGTGTGATGAATCGAGAGTGGGAAGGGTAATTGGGAGAAGGAGTGAGACACAAGCCCTTAGGTGTCTGTCCAGACACGTTCCTCTCTAATTCATATTCCAAGAACACGCGTGTGCGCAAGGTCTGCGTTCCTGGGGAATCCGACCAGCTGTGGGAAAATGCTGCCACCTTGTGGCCGCCTCCTGTAACTACAACGTTCCAAAGGGAGCTCAGCGGCCCTTCCTGTTCAAAAGGCCAGCGGGGTTGTAATTGACACCCCCGCTGCAAAAATGTCCTGGGGATAGGCACTGGAAAAGAGCCCGAAACAGGATTGATTGGCAACAGGCGGTTTCAAGAGGTAAGTTGAATTCACCATGCGTGTTTTGTTTCCCTTTGTGTTGGTTTCTAAGAAAGGCCCAGGAAATATGCTCCACGCCCATGCGAATGGGAGAAATGGAAATTGAAACGCCTTCGCGGTTTCACCTGGCAGCCGTTAGGATTGCCAGTGTCAATACGTCTGGAAGCAATACATTCGGGAGAGGGCCTGGAGAAAAGGGAAGCCTCCTAAGCCACTGGTGGTATTGCGCCCTGGTAACAGGCACCACTGAAAACAATCAAGAGATTCCTGCCAAAAACAAAACAAAACCAGAGAGCCGGCCACATGATGTGGCAATCCACCTCCTGGCTGTCTTTGCACAGTAAAGTATCATTTGGGGAGACCCGGGCAGGCCAGCGACCCCTGCACACTTATTGACAAGAGCCAAGACTTGAAAGTAAAAACACAGTGTCATGGTGTGTGATCCTTTTAATGTCATGTTGGAGTCTGTTGGCTAGTATCTTGTTGAGGATTTTTGCATCTAAGTTCATCGGTGATATTGCTTTCCAGTTTTCCTTTCTTGTAGTATCTTTGTCTGGTTTGGGGATCAGGTGGATGGCTTTGTACAATGAGTTTGGGAGTGTTCTTTCCTCTGCAGTGTTTTGGAAGCGTTTGCAGAACCATGTGTACTTTAGAGAGACACGGGTGCCCCAGCTGTCACTAGCCACCTATTGACAACAGCCAAGTCTTGAAAGTAAAAACACAATGTCCATCCCCAGATGAATGGAAAGTGAAGAGATGGTACACATAGAGCATGGAATACTGCTCAGCCATGAAACAGAATAAAATCCTGCCATTTCCAGCCTCTTCGATAGATCCAGAGTTCCCTGTACTCAGCATGGGACGTCCAACAGAGAAAGAGAAAATTCCAACGATAGCACGTATAGGTGGCATCTCAAAGTCGATACCAGGAAAGTAGAAAGCACAAACAGAGTCACAGATTTAGAACGCAAGTACAGGGTTTCGAGAGGGCAAAGGCATGCGGAGGTGGGTTGAATGAGGAGGGTGTGATTAACACATGCATTCTAATATGTATTAAGCAGACGATCCACAACCACCTTCTACAAAGCACAGGGAGCGGTCGGCACCACCCTGGACTAAGCTACGTGGGAAGAGAATGCGAAAGAGAATGGATGTGTATATATATACATACATGGAGAACTGAATCAAGGTGCTGCACAGCGAAAGTCAACAGCATTGTAAATTCACTAGACATGGACAGAAATTAGAATCTCTATAAAAAGCAAAATGATCGAGATCCAGTATGTTCCTCTCAGGCCTCAGAGAGATGTGCGGGTGTCACTTCCCTGGAGCGTGACCAGGCTTGGGCACCAAAGTTGGAGTGTGGTCACAGTGAGGCAGGTCGGCGCGGGAGTGGGTCGCACCAGTGAATTAACCCCTTTGGACCTGTGGTGCCTGGTCCCTTCTGGTTGGCAGCAGTCTCTGTAGATGTAGGTGTGCCCTCCTGCAGCTAAGCCAAGCCCACTGCAGCCAGAGGATGGTGGTCCGACATGCACAACAGTGTTCAAACATCACCTGGTGTCCAGGTCTCCTGCTGGTGGGGTTCCCGCCATTCACCTCCTTCCTTAGAGTCATCCCACTTGCCTCCGACAACACACTCTTCAGGAGGGGTTTGCAGGGGGTGTGATGAATCGAGAGTGGGAAGGGTAAGTGGGAGAAGGAGTGAGACACAAGCCCTTAGGTGTCTGTCCGGACACGTTCCTCTCTAATTCATATTCCAAGAACACGCGTGTGCGCAAGGTCTGCGTTCCTGGGGAATCCGACCAGCTGTGGGAAAATGCTGCCGCCTTGTGGCCGCCTCCTGTGACTACAACGTTCCAAAGGGAGCTCAGCGGCCCTTCCTGTTCAAAAGGCCAGCGGGGTTGTAATTGACACCCCCGCTGCAAAAATGTCCTGGGGATAGGCACTGGAAAAGAGCCCGAAACAGGATTGATTGGCAACAGGCGGTTTCAAGAGGTAAGTTGAATTCACCATGCGTGTTTTGTTTCCCTTTGTGTTGGTTTCTAAGAAAGGCCCAGGAAATATGCTCCACGCCCATGCGAATGGGAGAAATGGAAATTGAAATGCCTTCGCGGTTTCACCTGGCAGCCGTTAGGATTGCCAGTGTCAATACGTCTGGAAGCAATACATTCGGGAGAGGGCCTGGAGAAAAGGGAATCCTCCTAAGCCACTGGTGGTATTGCGCCCTGGTAACAGGCACCACTGAAAACAATCAAGAGATTCCTGCCAAAAACAAAACAAAACCAGAGAGCCGGCCACATGATGTGGCAATCCACCTCCTGGCTGTCTTTGCACAGTAAAGTATCATTTGGGGAGACCCGGGCAGGCCAGCGACCCCTGCACACTTATTGACAAGAGCCAAGACTTGAAAGTAAAAACACAGTGTCATGGTGTGTGATCCTTTTAATGTCATGTTGGAGTCTGTTGGCTAGTATCTTGTTGAGGATTTTTGCATCTAAGTTCATCGGTGATATTGCTTTCCAGTTTTCCTTTCTTGTAGTATCTTTGTCTGGTTTGGGGATCAGATGGATGGCTTCGTACAATGAGTTTTGGAGTGTTCTTTCCTCTGCAGTGTTTTGGAAGCGTTTGCAGAACCATGTGTACTTTAGAGAGACACGGGTGCCCCAGCTGTCACTAGCCACCTATTGACAACAGCCAAGTCTTGAAAGTAAAAACACAATGTCCATCCCCAGATGAATGGAAAGTGAAGAGATGCTACACATAGAGCATGGAATACTGCTCAGCCATGAAACAGAATAAAATCCTGCCATTTCCAGCCTCTTCGATAGATCCAGAGTTCCCTGTACTCAGCATGGGACGTCCAACAGAGAAAGAGAAAATTCCAACGATAGCACGTATAGGTGGCATCTCAAAGTCGATACCAGGAAAGTAGAAAGCACAAACAGAGTCACAGATTTAGAACGCAAGTACAGGGTTTCGAGAGGGCAAAGGCATGCGGAGGTGGGTTGAATGAGGAGGGTGGGATTAACACATGCATTCTAATATGTATTAAGCAGACGATCCACAACCACCTTCTACAAAGCACAGGGAGCGGTCGGCACCACCCTGGACTAAGCTACGTGGGAAGAGAATGCGAAAGAGAATGGATGTGTATATATATACATACATGGAGAACTGAATCAAGGTGCTGCACAGCGAAAGTCAACAGCATTGTAAATTCACTAGACATGGACAGAAATTAGAATCTCTATAAAAAGCAAAATGATCGAGATCCAGTATGTTCCTCTCAGGCCTCAGAGAGATGTGCGGGTGTCACTTCCCTGGAGCGTGAGCAGGCTTGGGCACCAAAGTTGGAGTGTGGTCACAGTGAGGCAGGTCGGCGCGGGAGTGGGTCGCACCAGTGAATTAACCCCTTTGGACCTGTGGTGCCTGGTCCCTTCTGGTTGGCAGCAGTCTCTGTAGATGTAGGTGTGCCCTCCTGCAGCTAAGCCAAGCCCACTGCAGCCAGAGGATGGTGGTCCGACATGCACAACAGTGTTCAAACATCACCTGGTGTCCAGGTCTCCTGCTGGTGGGGTTCCCGCCATTCACCTCCTTCCTTAGAGTCATCCCACTTGCCTCCAACAACACACTCTTCAGGAGGGGTTTGCAGGGGGTGTGATGAATCGAGAGTGGGAAGGGTAAGTGGGAGAAGGAGTGAGACACAAGCCCTTAGGTGTCTGTCCGGACACGTTCCTCTCTAATTCATATTCCAAGAACACGCGTGTGCGCAAGGTCTGCGTTCCTGGGGAATCCGACCAGCTGTGGGAAAATGCTGCCGCCTTGTGGCCGCCTCCTGTAACTACAACGTTCCAAAGGGAGCTCAGCGGCCCTTCCTGTTCAAAAGGCCAGCAGGGTTGTAATGGACACCCCCGCTGCAAAAATGTCCTGGGGATAGGCACTGGAAAAGAGCCCGAAACAGGATTGATTGGCAACAGGCGGTTTCAAGAGGTAAGTTGAATTCACCATGCGTGTTTTGTTTCCCTTTGTGTTGGTTTCTAAGAAAGGCCCAGGAAATATGCTCCACGCCCATGCGAATGGGAGAAATGGAAATTGAAACGCCTTCGCGGTTTCACCTGGCAGCCGTTAGGATTGCCAGTGTCAATACGTCTGGAAGCAATACATTCGGGAGAGGGCCTGGAGAAAAGGGAAGCCTCCTAAGCCACTGGTGGTATTGCGCCCTGGTAACAGGCACCACTGAAAACAATCAAGAGATTCCTGCCAAAAACAAAACAAAACCAGAGAGCCGGCCACATGATGTGGCAATCCACCTCCTGGCTGTCTTTGCACAGTAAAGTATCATTTGGGGAGACCCGGGCAGGCCAGCGACCCCTGCACACTTATTGACAAGAGCCAAGACTTGAAAGTAAAAACACAGTGTCATGGTTTGTGATCCTTTTAATGTCATGTTGGAGTCTGTTGGCTAGTATCTTGTTGAGGATTTTTGCATCTAAGTTCATCGGTGATATTGCTTTCCAGTTTTCCTTTCTTGTAGTATCTTTGTCTGGTTTGGGGATCAGGTGGATGGCTTTGTACAATGAGTTTGGGAGTGTTCTTTCCTCTGCAGTGTTTTGGAAGCGTTTGCAGAACCATGTGTACTTTAGAGAGACACGGGTGCCCCAGCTGTCACTAGCCACCTATTGACAACAGCCAAGTCTTGAAAGTAAAAACACAATGTCCATCCCCAGATGAATGGAAAGTGAAGAGATGGTACACATAGAGCATGGAATACTGCTCAGCCATGAAACAGAATAAAATCCTGCCATTTCCAGCCTCTTCGATAGATCCAGAGTTCCCTGTACTCAGCATGGGACGTCCAACAGAGAAAGAGAAAATTCCAACGATAGCACGTATAGGTGGCATCTCAAAGTCGATACCAGGAAAGTAGAAAGCACAAACAGAGTCACAGATTTAGAACGCAAGTACAGGGTTTCGAGAGGGCAAAGGCATGCGGAGGTGGGTTGAATGAGGAGGGTGTGATTAACACATGCATTCTAATATGTATTAAGCAGACGATCCACAACCACCTTCTACAAAGCACAGGGAGCGGTCGGCACCACCCTGGACTAAGCTACGTGGGAAGAGAATGCGAAAGAGAATGGATGTGTATATATATACATACATGGAGAACTGAATCAAGGTGCTGCACAGCGAAAGTCAACAGCATTGTAAATTCACTAGACATGGACAGAAATTAGAATCTCTATAAAAAGCAAAATGATCGAGATCCAGTATGTTCCTCTCAGGCCTCAGAGAGATGTGCGGGTGTCACTTCCCTGGAGCGTGACCAGGCTTGGGCACCAAAGTTGGAGTGTGGTCACAGTGAGGCAGGTCGGCGCGGGAGTGGGTCGCACCAGTGAATTAACCCCTTTGGACCTGTGGTGCCTGGTCCCTTCTGGTTGGCAGCAGTCTCTGTAGATGTAGGTGTGCCCTCCTGCAGCTAAGCCAAGCCCACTGCAGCCAGAGGATGGTGGTCCGACATGCACAACAGTGTTCAAACATCACCTGGTGTCCAGGTCTCCTGCTGGTGGGGTTCCCGCCATTCACCTCCTTCCTTAGAGTCATCCCACTTGCCTCCGACAACACACTCTTCAGGAGGGGTTTGCAGGGGGTGTGATGAATCGAGAGTGGGAAGGGTAAGTGGGAGAAGGAGTGAGACACAAGCCCTTAGGTGTCTGTCCGGACACGTTCCTCTCTAATTCATATTCCAAGAACACGCGTGTGCGCAAGGTCTGCGTTCCTGGGGAATCCGACCAGCTGTGGGAAAATGCTGCCGCCTTGTGGCCGCCTCCTGTGACTACAACGTTCCAAAGGGAGCTCAGCGGCCCTTCCTGTTCAAAAGGCCAGCGGGGTTGTAATTGACACCCCCGCTGCAAAAATGTCCTGGGGATAGGCACTGGAAAAGAGCCCGAAACAGGATTGATTGGCAACAGGCGGTTTCAAGAGGTAAGTTGAATTCACCATGCGTGTTTTGTTTCCCTTTGTGTTGGTTTCTAAGAAAGGCCCAGGAAATATGCTCCACGCCCATGCGAATGGGAGAAATGGAAATTGAAACGCCTTCGCGGTTTCACCTGGCAGCCGTTAGGATTGCCAGTGTCAATACGTCTGGAAGCAATACATTCGGGAGAGGGCCTGGAGAAAAGGGAAGCCTCCTAAGCCACTGGTGGTATTGCGCCCTGGTAACAGGCACCACTGAAAACAATCAAGAGATTCCTGCCAAAAACAAAACAAAACCAGAGAGCCGGCCACATGATGTGGCAATCCACCTCCTGGCTGTCTTTGCACAGTAAAGTATCATTTGGGGAGACCCGGGCAGGCCAGCGACCCCTGCACACTTATTGACAAGAGCCAAGACTTGAAAGTAAAAACACAGTGTCATGGTGTGTGATCCTTTTAATGTCATGTTGGAGTCTGTTGGCTAGTATCTTGTTGAGGATTTTTGCATCTAAGTTCATCGGTGATATTGCTTTCCAGTTTTCCTTTCTTGTAGTATCTTTGTCTGGTTTGGGGATCAGGTGGATGGCTTCGTACAATGAGTTTGGGAGTGTTCTTTCCTCTGCAGTGTTTTGGAAGCGTTTGCAGAACCATGTGTACTTTAGAGAGACACGGGTGCCCCAGCTGTCACTAGCCACCTATTGACAACAGCCAAGTCTTGAAAGTAAAAACACAATGTCCATCCCCAGATGAATGGAAAGTGAAGAGGTGGTACACATAGAGCATGGAATACTGCTCAGCCATGAAACAGAATAATATCCTGCCATTTCCAGCCTCTTCGATAGATCCGGAGTTCCCTGTACTCAGCATGGGACGTCCAACAGAGAAAGAGAAAATTCCAACGATAGCACGTATAGGTGGCATCTCAAAGTGGATACCAGGAAAGTAGAAAGCACAAACAGAGTCACAGATTTAGAACGCAAGTACAGGGTTTCGAGAGGGCAAAGGCATGCGGAGGTGGGTTGAATGAGGAGGGTGGGATTAGCACATGCATTCTAATATGTATTAAGCAGACGATCCACAACCACCTTCTACAAAGCACAGGGAGCGGTCGGCACCACCCTGGACTAAGCTACGTGGGAAGAGAATGCGAAAGAGAATGGATGTGTATATATATACATACACGGAGAACTGAATCAAGGTGCTGCACAGCGAAAGTCAACAGCATTGTAAATTCACTAGACATGGACAGAAATTAGAATTTCTATAAAAAGCAAAATGATCGAGATCCAGTATGTTCCTCTCAGGCCTCAGAGAGATGTGCGGGTGTCACTTCCCTGGAGTGTGACCAGGCTTGGGCACCAAAGTTGGAGTGTGGTCACAGTGAGGCAGGTCGGCGCGGGAGTGGGTCGCACCAGTGAATTAACCCCTTTGGACCTGTGGTGCCTGGTCCCTTCTGGTTGGCAGCAGTCTCTGTAGATGTAGGTGTGCCCTCCTGCAGCTAAGCCAAGCCCACTGCAGCCAGAGGATGGTGGTCCGACATGCACAACAGTGTTCAAACATCACCTGGTGTCCAGGTCTCCTGCTGGTGGGGTTCCCGCCATTCACCTCCTTCCTTAGAGTCATCCCACTTGCCTCCGACAACACACTCTTCAGGAGGGGTTTGCAGGGGGTGTGATGAATCGAGAGTGGGAAGGGTAAGTGGGAGAAGGAGTGAGACACAAGCCCTTAGGTGTCTGTCCGGACACGTTCCTCTCTAATTCATATTCCAAGAACACGCGTGTGCGCAAGGTCTGCGTTCCTGGGGAATCCGACCAGCTGTGGGAAAATGCTGCCGCCTTGTGGCCGCCTCCTGTGACTACAACGTTCCAAAGGGAGCTCAGCGGCCCTTCCTGTTCAAAAGGCCAGCGGGGTTGTAATTGACACCCCCGCTGCAAAAATGTCCTGGGGATAGGCACTGGAAAAGAGCCCGAAACAGGATTGATTGGCAACAGGCGGTTTCAAGAGGTAAGTTGAATTCACCATGCGTGTTTTGTTTCCCTTTGTGTTGGTTTCTAAGAAAGGCCCAGGAAATATGCTCCACGCCCATGCGAATGGGAGAAATGGAAATTGAAACGCCTTCGCGGTTTCACCTGGCAGCCGTTAGGATTGCCAGTGTCAATATGTCTGGAAGCAATACATTCGGGAGAGGGCCTGGAGAAAAGGGAAGCCTCCTAAGCCACTGGTGGTATTGCGCCCTGGTAACAGGCACCACTGAAAACAATCAAGAGATTCCTGCCAAAAACAAAACAAAACCAGAGAGCCGGCCACATGATGTGGCAATCCACCTCCTGGCTGTCTTTGCACAGTAAAGTATCATTTGGGGAGACCCGGGCAGGCCAGCGACCCCTGCACACTTATTGACAAGAGCCAAGACTTGAAAGTAAAAACACAGTGTCATGGTGTGTGATCCTTTTAATGTCATGTTGGAGTCTGTTGGCTAGTATCTTGCTGAGGATTTTTGCATCTAAGTTCATCGGTGATATTGCTTTCCAGTTTTCCTTTCTTGTAGTATCTTTGTCTGGTTTGGGGATCAGGTGGATGGCTTCGTACAATGAGTTTGGGAGTGTTCTTTCCTCTGCAGTGTTTTGGAAGCGTTTGCAGAACCATGTGTACTTTAGAGAGACACGGGTGCCCCAGCTGTCACTAGCCACCTATTGACAACAGCCAAGTCTTGAAAGTAAAAACACAATGTCCATCCCCAGATGAATGGAAAGTGAAGAGATGCTACACATAGAGCATGGAATACTGCTCAGCCATGAAACAGAATAAAATCCTGCCATTTCCAGCCTCTTCGATAGATCCAGAGTTCCCTGTACTCAGCATGGGACGTCCAACAGAGAAAGAGAAAATTCCAATGATAGCACGTATAGGTGGCATCTCAAAGTCGATACCAGGAAAGTAGAAAGCACAAACAGAGTCACAGATTTAGAACGCAAGTACAGGGTTTCGAGAGGGCAAAGGCATGCGGAGGTGGGTTGAATGAGGAGGGTGGGATTAACACATGCATTCTAATATGTATTAAGCAGACGATCCACAACCACCTTCTACAAAGCACAGGGAGCGGTCGGCACCACCCTGGACTAAGCTACGTGGGAAGAGAATGCGAAAGAGAATGGATGTGTATATATATACATACATGGAGAACTGAATCAAGGTGCTGCACAGCGAAAGTCAACAGCATTGTAAATTCACTAGACATGGACAGAAATTAGAATCTCTATAAAAAGCAAAATGATCGAGATCCAGTATGTTCCTCTCAGGCCTCAGAGAGATGTGCGGGTGTCACTTCCCTGGAGCGTGACCAGGCTTGGGCACCAAAGTTGGAGTGTGGTCACAGTGAGGCAGGTCGGCGCGGGAGTGGGTCGCACCAGTGAATTAACCCCTTTGGACCTGTGGTGCCTGGTCCCTTCTGGTTGGCAGCAGTCTCTGTAGATGTAGGTGTGCCCTCCTGCAGCTAAGCCAAGCCCACTGCAGCCAGAGGATGGTGGTCCGACATGCACAACAGTGTTCAAACATCACCTGGTGTCCAGGTCTCCTGCTGGTGGGGTTCCCGCCATTCACCTCCTTCCTTAGAGTCATCCCACTTGCCTCCGACAACACACTCTTCAGGAGGGGTTTGCAGGGGGTGTGATGAATCGAGAGTGGGAAGGGTAAGTGGGAGAAGGAGTGAGACACAAGCCCTTAGGTGTCTGTCCGGACACGTTCCTCTCTAATTCATATTCCAAGAACACGCGTGTGCGCAAGGTCTGCGTTCCTGGGGAATCCGACCAGCTGTGGGAAAATGCTGCCGCCTTGTGGCCGCCTCCTGTGACTACAACGTTCCAAAGGGAGCTCAGCGGCCCTTCCTGTTCAAAAGGCCAGCGGGGTTGTAATTGACACCCCCGCTGCAAAAATGTCCTGGGGATAGGCACTGGAAAAGAGCCCGAAACAGGATTGATTGGCAACAGGCGGTTTCAAGAGGTAAGTTGAATTCACCATGCGTGTTTTGTTTCCCTTTGTGTTGGTTTCTAAGAAAGGCCCAGGAAATACGCTCCACGCCCATGCGAATGGGAGAAATGGAAATTGAAACGCCTTCGCGGTTTCACCTGGCAGCCGTTAGGATTGCCAGTGTCAATACGTCTGGAAGCAATACATTCGGGAGTGGGCCTGGAGAAAAGGGAAGCCTCCTAAGCCACTGGTGGTATTGCGCCCTGGTAACAGGCACCACTGAAAACAATCAAGAGATTCCTGCCAAAAACAAAACAAAACCAGAGAGCCGGCCACATGATGTGGCAATCCACCTCCTGGCTGTCTTTGCACAGTAAAGTATCATTTGGGGAGACCCGGGCAGGCCAGCGACCCCTGCACACTTATTGACAAGAGCCAAGACTTGAAAGTAAAAACACAGTGTCATGGTGTGTGATCCTTTTAATGTCATGTTGGAGTCTGTTGGCTAGTATCTTGTTGAGGATTTTTGCATCTAAGTTCATCGGTGATATTGCTTTCCAGTTTTCCTTTCTTGTAGTATCTTTGTCTGGTTTGGGGATCAGGTTGATGGCTTCGTACAATGAGTTTGGGAGTGTTCTTTCCTCTGCAGTGTTTTGGAAGCGTTTGCAGAACCATGTGTACTTTAGAGAGACACGGGTGCCCCAGCTGTCACTAGCCACCTATTGACAACAGCCAAGTCTTGAAAGTAAAAACACAATGTCCATCCCCAGATGAATGGAAAGTGAAGAGATGCTACACATAGAGCATGGAATACTGCTCAGCCATGAAACAGAATAAAATCCTGCCATTTCCAGCCTCTTCGATAGATCCAGAGTTCCCTGTACTCAGCATGGGACGTCCAACAGAGAAAGAGAAAATTCCAACGATAGCACGTATAGGTGGCATCTCAAAGTCGATACCAGGAAAGTAGAAAGCACAAACAGAGTCACAGATTTAGAACGCAAGTACAGGGTTTCGAGAGGGCAAAGGCATGTGGAGGTGGGTTGAATGAGGAGGGTGGGATTAACACATGCATTCTAATATGTATTAAGCAGACGATCCACAACCACCTTCTACAAAGCACAGGGAGCGGTCGGCACCACCCTGGACTAAGCTACGTGGGAAGAGAATGCGAAAGAGAATGGATGTGTATATATATACATACATGGAGAACTGAATCTAGGTGCTGCACAGCGAAAGTCAACAGCATTGTAAATTCACTAGACATGGACAGAAATTAGAATCTCTATAAAAAGCAAAATGATCGAGATCCAGTATGTTCCTCTCAGGCCTCAGAGAGATGTGCGGGTGTCACTTCCCTGGAGCGTGACCAGGCTTGGGCACCAAAGTTGGAGTGTGGTCACAGTGAGGCAGGTCGGCGCGGGAGTGGGTCGCACCAGTGAATTAACCCCTTTGGACCTGTGGTGCCTGGTCCCTTCTGGTTGGCAGCAGTCTCTGTAGATGTAGGTGTGCCCTCCTGCAGCTAAGCCAAGCCCACTGCAGCCAGAGGATGGTGGTCCGACATGCACAACAGTGTTCAAACATCACCTGGTGTCCAGGTCTCCTGCTGGTGGGGTTCCCGCCATTCACCTCCTTCCTTAGAGTCATCCCACTTGCCTCCGACAACACACTCTTCAGGAGGGGTTTGCAGGGGGTGTGATGAATCGAGAGTGGGAAGGGTAAGTGGGAGAAGGAGTGAGACACAAGCCCTTAGGTGTCTGTCCGGACACGTTCCTCTCTAATTCATATTCCAAGAACACGCGTGTGCGCAAGGTCTGCGTTCCTGGGGAATCCGACCAGCTGTGGGAAAATGCTGCCGCCTTGTGGCCGCCTCCTGTGACTACAACGTTCCAAAGGGAGCTCAGCGGCCCTTCCTGTTCAAAAGGCCAGCGGGGTTGTAATTGACACCCCCGCTGCAAAAATGTCCTGGGGATAGGCACTGGAAAAGAGCCCGAAACAGGATTGATTGGCAACAGGCGGTTTCAAGAGGTAAGTTGAATTCACCATGCGTGTTTTGTTTCCCTTTGTGTTGGTTTCTAAGAAAGGCCCAGGAAATATGCTCCACGCCCATGCGAATGGGAGAAATGGAAATTGAAACGCCTTCGCGGTTTCACCTGGCAGCCGTTAGGATTGCCAGTGTCAATACGTCTGGAAGCAATACATTCGGGAGAGGGCCTGGAGAAAAGGGAAGCCTCCTAAGCCACTGGTGGTATTGCGCCCTGGTAACAGGCACCACTGAAAACAATCAAGAGATTCCTGCCAAAAACAAAACAAAACCAGAGAGCCGGCCACATGATGTGGCAATCCACCTCCTGGCTGTCTTTGCACAGTAAAGTATCATTTGGGGAGACCCGGGCAGGCCAGCGACCCCTGCACACTTATTGACAAGAGCCAAGACTTGAAAGTAAAAACACAGTGTCATGGTGTGTGATCCTTTTAATGTCATGTTGGAGTCTGTTGGCTAGTATCTTGTTGAGGATTTTTGCATCTAAGTTCATCGGTGATATTGCTTTCCAGTTTTCCTTTCTTGTAGTATCTTTGTCTGGTTTGGGGATCAGGTTGATGGCTTCGTACAATGAGTTTGGGAGTGTTCTTTCCTCTGCAGTGTTTTGGAAGCGTTTGCAGAACCATGTGTACTTTAGAGAGACACGGGTGCCCCAGCTGTCACTAGCCACCTATTGACAACAGCCAAGTCTTGAAAGTAAAAACACAATGTCCATCCCCAGATGAATGGAAAGTGAAGAGGTGGTACACATAGAGCATGGAATACTGCTCAGCCATGAAACAGAATAATATCCTGCCATTTCCAGCCTCTTCGATAGATCCGCAGTTCCCTGTACTCAGCATGGGACGTCCAACAGAGAAAGAGAAAATTCCAACGATAGCACGTATAGGTGGCATCTCAAAGTCGATACCAGGAAAGTAGAAAGCACAAACAGACTCACAGATTTAGAACGCAAGTACAGGGTTTCGAGAGGGCAAAGGCATGCGGAGGTGGGTTGAATGAGGAGGGTGGGATTAGCACATGCATTCTAATATGTATTAAGCAGACGATCCACAACCACCTTCTACAAAGCACAGGGAGCGGTCGGCACCACCCTGGACTAAGCTACGTGGGAAGAGAATGCGAAAGAGAATGGATGTGTATATATATACATACATGGAGAACTGAATCAAGGTGCTGCACAGCGAAAGTCAACAGCATTGTAAATTCACTAGACATGGACAGAAATTAGAATCTCTATAAAAAGCAAAATGATCGAGATCCAGTATGTTCCTCTCAGGCCTCAGAGAGATGTGCGGGTGTCACTTCCCTGGAGCGTGACCAGGCTTGGGCACCAAAGTTGGAGTGTGGTCACAGTGAGGCAGGTCGGCGCGGGAGTGGGTCGCACCAGCGAATTAACCCCTTTGGACCTGTGGTGTCTGGTCCCTTCTGGTTGGCAGCAGTCTCTGTAGATGTAGGTGTGCCCTCCTGCAGCTAAGCCAAGCCCACTGCAGCCAGAGGATGGTGGTCCGACATGCACAACAGTGTTCAAACATCACCTGGTGTCCAGGTCTCCTGCTGGTGGGGTTCCCGCCATTCACCTCCTTCCTTAGAGTCATCCCACTTGCCTCCGACAACACACTCTTCAGGAGGGGTTTGCAGGGGGTGTGATGAATCGAGAGTGGGAAGGGTAAGTGGGAGAAGGAGTGAGACACAAGCCCTTAGGTGTCTGTCCGGACACGTTCCTCTCTAATTCATATTCCAAGAACACGCGTGTGTGCAAGGTCTGCGTTCCTGGGGAATCCGACCAGCTGTGGGAAAATGCTGCCGCCTTGTGGCCGCCTCCTGTGACTACAACGTTCCAAAGGGAGCTCAGCGGCCCTTCCTGTTCAAAAGGCCAGCGGGGTTGTAATTGACACCCCCGCTGCAAAAATGTCCTGGGGATAGGCACTGGAAAAGAGCCCGAAACAGGATTGATTGGCAACAGGCGGTTTCAAGAGGTAAGTTGAATTCACCATGCGTGTTTTGTTTCCCTTTGTGTTGGTTTCTAAGAAAGGCCCAGGAAATATGCTCCACGCCCATGCGAATGGGAGAAATGGAAATTGAAACGCCTTCGTGGTTTCACCTGGCAGCCGTTAGGATTGCCAGTGTCAATACGTCTGGAAGCAATACCTTCGGGAGAGGGCCTGGAGAAAAGGGAAGCCTCCTAAGCCACTGGTGGTATTGCGCCCTGGTAACAGGCACCACTGAAAACAATCAAGAGATTCCTGCCAAAAACAAAACAAAACCAGAGAGCCGGCCACATGATGTGGCAATCCACCTCCTGGCTGTCTTTGCACAGTAAAGTATCATTTGGGGAGACCCGGGCAGGCCAGCGACCCCTGCACACCTATTGACAAGAGCCAAGGCTTGAAAGTAAAAACACAGTGTCATGGTGTGTGATCCTTTTAATGTCATGTTGGAGTCTGTTGGCTAGTATCTTGTTGAGGATTTTTGCATCTAAGTTCATCGGTGATATTGCTCTCCAGTTTTCTTTTCTTGTAGTATCTTTGTCTGGTTTGGGGATCAGGTGGATGGCTTCGTACAATGAGTTTGGGAGTGTTCTTTCCTCTGCAGTGTTTTGGAAGCGTTTGCAGAACCATGTGTACTTTAGAGAGACACGGGTGCCCCAGCTGTCACTAGCCACCTATTGACAACAGCCAAGTCTTGAAAGTAAAAACACAATGTCCATCCCCAGATGAATGGAAAGTGAAGAGATGGTACACATAGAGCATGGAATACTGCTCAGCCATGAAACAGAATAAAATCCTGCCATTTCCAGCATCTTCGATAGATCCGGAGTTCCCTGTACTCAGCATGGGACGTCCAACAGAGAAAGAGAAAATTCCAACGATAGCACGTATAGGTGGCATCTCAAAGTGGATACCAGGAAAGTAGAAAGCACAAACAGAGTCACAGATTTAGAACGCAAGTACAGGGTTTCGAGAGGGCAAAGGCATGCGGAGGTGGGTTGAATGAGGAGGGTGGGATTAACACATGCATTCTAATATGTATTAAGCAGACGATCCACAACCACCTTCTACAAAGCACAGGGAGCGGTCGGCACCACCCTGGACTAAGCTACGTGGGAAGAGAATGCGAAAGAGAATGGATGTGTATATATATACATACATGGAGAACTGAATCAAGGTGCTGCACAGCGAAAGTCAACAGCATTGTAAATTCACTAGACATGGACAGAAATTAGAATCTCTATAAAAAGCAAAATGATCGAGATCCAGTATGTTCCTCTCAGGCCTCAGAGAGATGTGCGGGTGTCACTTCCCTGGAGTGTGAGCAGGCTTGGGCACCAAAGTTGGAGTGTGGTCACAGTGAGGCAGGTCGGCGCGAGAGTGGGTCGCACCAGCGAATTAACCCCTTTGGACCTGTGGTGCCTGGTCCCTTCTGGTTGGCAGCAGTCTCTGTAGATGTAGGTGTGCCCTCCTGCAGCTAAGCCAAGCCCACTGCAGCCAGAGGATGGTGGTCCGACATGCACAACAGTGTTCAAACATCACCTGGTGTCCAGGTCTCCTGCTGGTGGGGTTCCCGCCATTCACCTCCTTCCTTAGAGTCACCCCACTTGCCTCCGACAACACACTCTTCAGGAGGGGTTTGCAGGGGTTGTGATTAATCGAGAGTGGGAAGGGTAATTGGGAGAAGGAGTGAGACACAAGCCCTTAGGTGTCTTTCCAGACACGTTCCTCTCTAATTCATATTCCAAGAACATGCGTGTGTGCAAGGTCTGCGTTCCTGGGGAATCCGACCAGCTGTGGGAAAATGCTGCCGCCTTGTGGCCGCCTCCTGTAACTACAACGTTCCAAAGGGAGCTCAGCGGCCCTTCCTGTTCAAAAGGCCAGCGGGGTTGTAATTGACACCCCCGCTGCAAAAATGTCCTGGGGATAGGCACTGGAAAAGAGCCCGAAACAGGATTGATTGGCAACAGGCGGTTTCAAGAGGTAAGTTGAATTCACCATGCGTGTTTTGTTTCCCTTTGTGTTGGTTTCTAAGAAAGGCCCAGGAAATATGCTCCATACCCATGCGAATGGGAGAAATGGAAATTGAAACGCCTTCGCGGTTTCACCTGGCAGCCGTTAGGATTGCCAGTGTCAATACGTCTGGAAGCAATACCTTCGGGAGAGGGCCTGGAGAAAAGGGAAGCCTCCTAAGCCACTGGTGGTATTGCGCCCTGGTAACAGGCACCACTGAAAACAATCAAGAGATTCCTGCCAAAAACAAAACAAAACCAGAGAGCCGGCCACATGATGTGGCAATCCACCTCCTGGCTGTATTTGCACAGTAAAGTATCATTTGGGGAGACCCGGGCAGGCCAGTGACCCCTGCACACCTATTGACAAGAGCCAAGACTTGAAAGTAAAAACACAGTGTCATGGTGTGTGATTCTTTTAATGTCATGTTGGAGTCTGTTGGCTAGTATCTTGTTGAGGATTTTTGCATCTAAGTTCATCGGTGATATTGCTCTCAAGTTTTCCTTTCTTGTAGTATCTTTGTCTGGTTTGGGGATCAGGGGGATGGCTTCGTACAATGAGTTTGGGAGTGTTCTTTCCTCTGCAGTGTTTTGGAAGCGTTTGCAGAACCATGTGTACTTTAGAGAGACACGGGTGCCCCAGCTGTCACTAGCCACCTATTGACAACAGCCAAGTCTTGAAAGTAAAGACACAATGTCCATCCCCAGATGAATGGAAAGTGAAGAGATGGTACACATAGAGCATGGAATACTGCTCAGCCATGAAACAGAATAATATCCTGCCATTTCCAGCATCTTCGATAGATCCGGAGTTCCCTGTACTCAGCATGGGACGTCCAACAGAGAAAGAGAAAATTCCAACGATAGCACGTATAGGTGGCATCTCAAAGTCGATACCAGGAAAGTAGAAAGCACAAACAGAGTCACAGATTTAGAACGCAAGTACAGGGTTTCGAGAGGGCAAAGGCATGCGGAGGTGGGTTGAATGAGGAGGGTGGGATTAGCACATGCATTCTAATATGTATTAAGCAGACGATCCACAACCACCTTCTACAAAGCACAGGGAGCGGTCGGCACCACCCTGGACTAAGCTACGTGGGAAGAGAATGCGAAAGAGAATTTATGTGTATATATATACATACACGGAGAACTGAATCAAGGTGCTGCACAGCGAAAGTCAACAGCATTGTAAATTCACTAGACATGGACAGAAATTAGAATCTCTATAAAAAGCAAAATGATCGAGATCCAGTATGTTCCTCTCAGGCCTCAGAGAGATGCGCGGGTGTCACTTCCCTGGAGTGTGAGCAGGCTTGGGCACCAAAGTTGGAGTGTGGTCACAGTGAGGCAGGTCGGCGCGGGAGTGGGTCGCACCAGCGAATTAACCCCTTTGGACCTGTGGTGCCTGGTCCCTTCTGGTTGGCAGCAGTCTCTGTAGATGTAGGTGTGCCCTCCTGCAGCTAAGCCAAGCCCACTGCAGCCAGAGGATGGTGGTCCGACATGCACAACAGTGTTCAAACATCACCTGGTGTCCAGGTCTCCTGCTGGTGGGGTTCCCGCCATTCACCTCCTTCCTTAGAGTCACCCCACTTGCCTCCGACAACACACTCTTCAGGAGGGGTTTGCAGGGGGTGTGATGAATCGAGAGTGGGAAGGGTAATTGGGAGAAGGAGTGAGACACAAGCCCTTAGGTGTCTGTCCGGACACGTTCCTCTCTAATTCATATTCCAAGAACACGCGTGTGCGCAAGGTCTGCGTTCCTGGGGAATCCGACCAGCTGTGGGAAAATGCTGCCGCCTTGTGGCCGCCTCCTGTAACTACAACGTTCCAAAGGGAGCTCAGCGGCCCTTCCTGTTCAAAAGGCCAGCGGGGTTGTAATTGACACCCCCGCTGCAAAAATGTCCTGGGGATAGGCACTGGAAAAGAGCCCGAAACAGGATTGATTGGCAACAGGCGGTTTCAAGAGGTAAGTTGAATTCACCATGCGTGTTTTGTTTCCCTTTGTGTTGGTTTCTAAGAAAGGCCCAGGAAATATGCTCCACGCCCATGCGAATGGGAGAAATGGAAATTGAAACGCCTTCGCGGTTTCACCTGGCAGCCATTAGGATTGCCAGTGTCAAAACGTCTGGAAGCAATACCTTCGGGAGAGGGCCTGGAGAAAAGGGAAGCCTCCTAAGCCACTGGTGGTATTGCGCCCTGGTAACAGGCACCACTGAAAACAATCAAGAGATTCCTGCCAAAAACAAAACAAAACCAGAGAGCCGGCCACATGATGTGGCAATCCACCTCCTGGCTGTCTTTGCACAGTAAAGTATCATTTGGGGAGACCTGGGCAGGCCAGCGACCCCTGCACACCTATTGACAAGAGCCAAGACTTGAAAGTAAAAACACAGTGTCATGGTGTGTGATCCTTTTAATGTCATGTTGGAGTCTGTTGGCTAGTATCTTGTTGAGGATTTTTGCATCTAAGTTCATCGGTGATATTGCTCTCCAGTTTTCTTTTCTTGTAGTATCTTTGTCTGGTTTGGGGATCAGGTGGATGGCTTCGTACAATGAGTTTGGGAGTGTTCTTTCCTCTGCAGTGTTTTGGAAGCGTTTGCAGAACCATGTGTACTTTAGAGAGACACGGGTGCCCCAGCTGTCACTAGCCACCTATTGACAACAGCCAAGTCTTGAAAGTAAAAACACAATGTCCATCCCCAGATGAATGGAAAGTGAAGAGATGGTACACATAGAGCATGGAATACTGCTCAGCCATGAAACAGAATAAAATCCTGCCATTTCCAGCATCTTCGATAGATCCGGAGTTCCCTGTACTCAGCATGGGACGTCCAACAGAGAAAGAGAAAATTCCAACGATAGCACGTATAGGTGGCATCTCAAAGTCGATACCAGGAAAGTAGAAAGCACAAACAGAGTCACAGATTTAGAACGCAAGTACAGGGTTTCGAGAGGGCAAAGGCATGCGGAGGTGGGTTGAATGAGGAGGGTGGGATTAACACATGCATTCTAATATGTATTAAGCAGATGATCCACAACCACCTTCTACAAAGCACAGGGAGCGGTCGGCACCACCCTGGACTAAGCTACGTGGGAAGAGAATGCGAAAGAGAATGGATGTGTATATATATACATACACGGAGAACTGAATCAAGGTGCTGCACAGCGAAAGTCAACAGCATTGTAAATTCACTAGACATGGACAGAAATTAGAATCTCTATAAAAAGCAAAATGATCGAGATCCAGTATGTTCCTCTCAGGCCTCAGAGAGATGCGCGGGTGTCACTTCCCTGGAGTGTGAGCAGGCTTGGGCACCAAAGTTGGAGTGTGGTCACAGTGAGGCAGGTCGGCGCGGGAGTGGGTCGCACCAGCGAATTAACCCCTTTGGACCTGTGGTGCCTGGTCCCTTCTGGTTGGCAGCAGTCTCTGTAGATGTAGGTGTGCCCTCCTGCAGCTAAGCCAAGCCCACTGCAGCCAGAGGATGGTGGTCCGACATGCACAACAGTGTTCAAACATCAGCTGGTGTCCAGGTCTCCTGCTGGTGGGGTTCCCGCCATTCACCTCCTTCCTTAGAGTCACCCCACTTGCCTCCGACAACACACTCTTCAGGAGGGGTTTGCAGGGGGTGTGATGAATCGAGGGTGGGAAGGGTAATTGGGAGAAGGAGTGAGACACAAGCCCTTAGGTGTCTGTCCGGACACGTTCCTCTCTAATTCATATTCCAAGAACACGCGTGTGCGCAAGGTCTGCGTTCCTGGGGAATCCGACCAGCTGTGGGAAAATGCTGCCGCCTTGTGGCCGCCTCCTGTAACTACAACGTTCCAAAGGGAGCTCAGCGGCCCTTCCTGTTCAAAAGGCCAGCGGGGTTGTAATTGACACCCCCGCTGCAAAAATGTCCTGGGGATAGGCACTGGAAAAGAGCCCGAAACAGGATTGATTGGCAACAGGCGGTTTCAAGAGGTAAGTTGAATTCACCATGCGTATTTTGTTTCCCTTTGTGTTGGTTTCTAAGAAAGGCCCAGGAAATATGCTCCACACCCATGTGAATGGGAGAAATGGAAATTGAAACGCCTTCGCGGTTTCACCTGGCAGCCGTTAGGATTGCCAGTGTCAATACGTCTGGAAGCAATATCTTCGGGAGAGGGCCTGGAGAAAAGGGAAGCCTCCTAAGCCACTGGTGGTATTGCGCCCTGGTAACAGGCACCACTGAAAACAATCAAGAGATTCCTGCCAAAAACAAAACAAAACCAGAGAGCCAGCCACATGATGTGGCAATCCACCTCCTGGCTGTCTTTGCACAGTAAAGTATCATTTGGGGAGACCCGGGCAGGCCAGTGACCCCTGCACACCTATTGACAAGAGCCAAGACTTGAAAGTAAAAACACAGTGTCATGGTGTGTGATCCTTTTAATGTCATGTTGGAGTCTGTTGGCTAGTATCTTGTTGAGGATTTTTGCATCTAAGTTCATCGGTGATATTGCTCTCCAGTTTTCCTTTCTTGTAGTATCTTTGTCTGGTTTGGGGATCAGGTGGATGGCTTCGTACAATGAGTTTGGGAGTGTTCTTTCCTCTGCAGTGTTTTGGAAGCGTTTGCAGAACCATGTGTACTTTAGAGAGACACGGGTGCCCCAGCTGTCACTAGCCACCTATTGACAACAGCCAAGTCTTGAAAGTAAAAACACAATGTCCATCCCCAGATGAATGGAAAGTGAAGAGATGGTACACATAGAGCATGGAATACTGCTCAGCCATGAAACAGAATAAAATCCTGCCATTTCCAGCATCTTCGATAGATCCGGAGTTCCCTGTACTCAGCATGGGACGTCCAACAGAGAAAGAGAAAATTCCAACGATAGCACGTATAGGTGGCATCTCAAAGTCGATACCAGGAAAGTAGAAAGCACAAACAGAGTCACAGATTTAGAACGCAAGTACAGGGTTTCAAGAGGGCAAAGGCATGCGGAGGTGGGTTGAATGAGGAGGGTGGGATTAGCACATGCATTCTCATATGTATTAAGCAGACGATCCACAACCACCTTCTACAAAGCACAGGGAGCGGTCGGCACCACCCTGGACTAAGCTACGTGGGAAGAGAATGCGAAAGAGAATGGATGTGTATATATATACATACACGGAGAACTGAATCAAGGTGCTGCACAGCGAAAGTCAACAGCATTGTAAATTCACTAGACATGGACAGAAATTAGAATCTCTATAAAAAGCAAAATGATCGAGATCCAGTATGTTCCTCTCAGGCCTCAGAGAGATGCGCGGTGTCACTTCCCTGGAGTGTGAGCAGGCTTGGGCACCAAAGTTGGAGTGTGGTCACAGTGAGGCAGGTCGGCGCGGGAGTGGGTCACACCAGCGAATTAACCCCTTTGGACCTGTGGTGCCTGGTCCCTTCTGGTTGGCAGCAGTCTCTGTAGATGTAGGTGTGCCCTCCTGCAGCTAAGCCAAGCCCACTGCAGCCAGAGGATGGTGGTCCGACATGCACAACAGTGTTCAAACATCACCTGGTGTCCAGGTCTCCTGCTGGTGGGGTTCCCGCCATTCACCTCCTTCCTTAGAGTCACCCCACTTGCCTCCGACAACACACTCTTCAGGAGGGGTTTGCAGGGGGTGTGATGAATCGAGAGTGGGAAGGGTAAGTGGGAGAAGGAGTGAGACACAAGCCCTTAGGTGTCTGTCCAGACACGTTCCTCTCTAATTCATATTCCAAGAACACGCGTGTGCGCAAGGTCTGCGTTCCTGGGGAATCCGACCAGCTGTGGGAAAATGCTGCTGCCTTGTGGCTGCCTCCTGTAACTACAACGTTCCAAAGGGAGCTCAGCGGCCCTTCCTGTTCAAAAGGCCAGCGGGGTTGTAATTGACACCCCCGCTGCAAAAATGTCCTGGGGATAGGCACTGGAAAAGAGCCCGAAACAGGATTGATTGGCAACAGGCGGTTTCAAGAGGTAAGTTGAATTCACCATGCGTGTTTTGTTTCCCTTTGTGTTGGTTTCTAAGAAAGGCCCAGGAAATATGCTCCACGCCCATGCGAATGGGAGAAATGGAAATTGAAACGCCTTCGCGGTTTCACCTGGCAGCCGTTAGGATTGCCAGTGTCAATACGTCTGGAAGCAATACCTTCGGGAGAGGGCCTGGAGAAAAGGGAAGCCTCCTAAGCCACTGGTGGTATTGCGCCCTGGTAACAGGCACCACTGAAAACAATCAAGAGATTCCTGCCAAAAACAAAACAAAACCAGAGAGCCGGCCACATGATGTGGCAATCCACCTCCTGGCTGTCTTTGCACAGTAAAGTATCATTTGGGGAGACCAGGGCAGGCCAGCGACCCCTGCACACCTATTGACAAGAGCCAAGGCTTGAAAGTAAAAACACAGTGTCATGGTGTGTGATCCTTTTAATGTCATGTTGGAGTCTGTTGGCTAGTATCTTGTTGAGGATTTTTGCATCTAAGTTCATCGGTGATATTGCTCTCCAGTTTTCTTTTCTTGTAGTATCTTTGTCTGGTTTGGGGATCAGGTGGATGGCTTTGTACAATGAGTTTGGGAGTGTTCTTTCCTCTGCAGTGTTTTGGAAGCGTTTGCAGAACCATGTGTACTTTAGAGAGACACGGGTGCCCCAGCTGTCACTAGCCACCTATTGACAACAGCCAAGTCTTGAAAGTAAAAACACAATGTCCATCCCCAGATGAATGGAAAGTGAAGAGATGGTACACATAGAGCATGGAATACTGCTCAGCCATGAAACAGAATAAAATCCTGCCATTTCCAGCATCTTCGATAGATCCGGAGTTCCCTGTACTCAGCATGGGACGTCCAACAGAGAAAGAGAAAATTCCAACGATAGCACGTATAGGTGGCATCTCAAAGTCGATACCAGGAAAGTAGAAAGCACAAACAGAGTCACAGATTTAGAACGCAAGTACAGGGTTTCGAGAGGGCAAAGGCATGCGGAGGTGGGTTGAATGAGGAGGGTGGGATTAGCACATGCATTCTAATATGTATTAAGGAGACGATCCACAACCACCTTCTACAAAGCACAGGGAGCGGTCGGCACCACCCTGGACTAAGCTACGTGGGAAGAGAATGCGAAAGAGAATTTATGTGTATATATATACATACACGGAGAACTGAATCAAGGTGCTGCACAGCGAAAGTCAACAGCATTGTAAATTCACTAGACATGGACAGAAATTAGAATCTCTATAAAAAGCAAAATGATCGAGATCCAGTATGTTCCTCTCAGGCCTCAGAGAGATGCGCGGGTGTCACTTCCCTGGAGTGTGAGCAGGCTTGGGCACCAAAGTTGGAGTGTGGTCACAGTGAGGCAGGTCGGCGCGGGAGTGGGTCGCACCAGCGAATTAACCCCTTTGGACCTGTGGTGCCTGGTCCCTTCTGGTTGGCAGCAGTCTCTGTAGATGTAGGTGTGCCCTCCTGCAGCTAAGCCAAGCCCACTGCAGCCAGAGGATGGTGGTCCGACATGCACAACAGTGTTCAAACATCACCTGGTGTCCAGGTCTCCTGCTGGTGGGGTTCCCGCCATTCACCTCCTTCCTTAGAGTCACCCCACTTGCCTCCGACAACACACTCTTCAGGAGGGGTTTGCAGGGGGTGTGATGAATCGAGAGTGGGAAGGTAATTGGGAGAAGGAGTGAGACACAAGCCCTTAGGTGTCTGTCCAGACACGTTCCTATCTAATTCATATTCCAAGAACACGCGTGTGCGCAAGGTCTGCGTTCCTGGGGAATCCGACCAGCTGTGGGAAAATGCTGCCGCCTTGTGGCCGCCTCCTGTAACTACAACGTTCCAAAGGGAGCTCAGCGGCCCTTCCTGTTCAAAAGGCCAGCGGGGTTGTAATTGACACCCCCGCTGCAAAAATGTCCTGGGGATAGGCACTGGAAAAGAGCCCGAAACAGGATTGATTGGCAACAGGCGGTTTCAAGAGGTAAGTTGAATTCACCATGCGTGTTTTGTTTCCCTTTGTGTTGGTTTCTAAGAAAGGCCCAGGAAATATGCTCCACGCCCATGCGAATGGGAGAAATGGAAATTGAAACGCCTTCGCGGTTTCACATGGCAGCCATTAGGATTGCCAGTGTCAATACGTCTGGAAGCAATACCTTCGGGAGAGGGCCTGGAGAAAAGGGAAGCCTCCTAAGCCACTGGTGGTATTGCGCCCTGGTAACAGGCACCACTGAAAACAATCAAGAGATTCCTGCCAAAAACAAAACAAAACCAGAGAGCCGGCCACATGATGTGGCAATCCACCTCCTGGCTGTCTTTGCACAGTAAAGTATCATTTGGGGAGACCAGGGCAGGCCAGCGACCCCTGCACACCTATTGACAAGAGCCAAGACTTGAAAGTAAAAACACAGTGTCATGGTGTGTGATCCTTTTAATGTCATGTTGGAGTCTGTTGGCTAGTATCTTGTTGAGGATTTTTGCATCTAAGTTCATCGGTGATATTGCTCTCCAGTTTTCTTTTCTTGTAGTATCTTTGTCTGGTTTGGGGATCAGGTGGATGGCTTCGTACAATGAGTTTGGGAGTGTTCTTTCCTCTGCAGTGTTTTGGAAGCGTTTGCAGAACCATGTGTACTTTAGAGAGACACGGGTGCCCCAGCTGTCACTAGCCACCTATTGACAACAGCCAAGTCTTGAAAGTAAAAACACAATGTCCATCCCCAGATGAATGGAAAGTGAAGAGATGGTACACATAGAGCATGGAATACTGCTCAGCCATGAAACAGAATAAAATCCTGCCATTTCCAGCATCTTCGATAGATCCGGAGTTCCCTGTACTCAGCATGGGACGTCCAACAGAGAAAGAGAAAATTCCAACGATAGCACGTATAGGTGGCATCTCAAAGTCGATACCAGGAAAGTAGAAAGCACAAACAGAGTCACAGATTTAGAACGCAAGTACAGGGTTTCGAGAGGGCAAAGGCATGCGGAGGTGGGTTGAATGAGGAGGGTGGGATTAACACATGCATTCTAATATGTATTAAGCAGATGATCCACAACCACCTTCTACAAAGCACAGGGAGCGGTCGGCACCACCCTGGACTAAGCTACGTGGGAAGAGAATGCGAAAGAGAATGGATGTGTATATATATACATACACGGAGAACTGAATCAAGGTGCTGCACAGCGAAAGTCAACAGCATTGTAAATTCACTAGACATGGACAGAAATTAGAATCTCTATAAAAAGCAAAATGATCGAGATCCAGTATGTTCCTCTCAGGCCTCAGAGAGATGCGCGGGTGTCACTTCCCTGGAGTGTGAGCAGGCTTGGGCACCAAAGTTGGAGTGTGGTCACAGTGAGGCAGGTCGGCGCGGGAGTGGGTCGCACCAGCGAATTAACCCCTTTGGACCTGTGGTGCCTGGCCCCTTCTGGTTGGCAGCAGTCTCTGTAGATGTAGGTGTGCCCTCCTGCAGCTAAGCCAAGCCCACTGCAGCCAGAGGATGGTGGTCCGACATGCACAACAGTGTTCAAACATCACCTGGTGTCCAGGTCTCCTGCTGGTGGGGTTCCCGCCATTCACCTCCTTCCTTAGAGTCACCCCACTTGCCTCCGACAACACACTCTTCAGGAGGGGTTTGCAGGGGGTGTGATGAATCGAGAGTGGGAAGGGTAAGTGGGAGAAGGAGTGAGACACAAGCCCTTAGGTGTCTGTCCGGACACGTTCCTCTCTAATTCATATTCCAAGAACACGCGTGTGCGCAAGGTCTGCGTTCCTGGGGAATCCGACCAGCTGTGGGAAAATGCTGCCGCCTTGTGGCCGCCTCCTGTAACTACAACGTTCCAAAGGGAGCTCAGCGGCCCTTCCTGTTCAAAAGGCCAGCGGGGTTGTAATTGACACCCCCGCTGCAAAAATGTCCTGGGGATAGGCACTGGAAAAGAGCCCGAAACAGGATTGATTGGCAACAGGCGGTTTCAAGAGGTAAGTTGAATTCACCATGCGTGTTTTGTTTCCCTTTGTGTTGGTTTCTAAGAAAGGCCCAGGAAATATGCTCCACACCCATGCGAATGGGAGAAATGGAAATTGAAACGCCTTCGCGGTTTCACCTGGCAGCCGTTAGGATTGCCAGTGTCAATACGTCTGGAAGCAATACCTTCGGGAGAGGGCCTGGAGAAAAGGGAAGCCTCCTAAGCCACTGGTGGTATTGCGCCCTGGTAACAGGCACCACTGAAAACAATCAAGAGATTCCTGCCAAAAACAAAACAAAACCAGAGAGCCGGCCACATGATGTGGCAATCCACCTCCTGGCTGTCTTTGCACAGTAAAGTATCATTTGGGGAGACCAGGGCAGGCCAGCGACCCCTGCACACCTATTGACAAGAGCCAAGACTTGAAAGTAAAAACACAGTGTCATGGTGTGTGATCCTTTTAATGTCATGTTGGAGTCTGTTGGCTAGTATCTTGTGGAGGATTTTTGCATCTAAGTTCATCGGTGATATTGCTCTCCAGTTTTCTTTTCTTGTAGTATCTTTGTCTGGTTTGGGGATCAGGTGGATGGCTTCGTACAATGAGTTTGGGAGTGTTCTTTCCTCTGCAGTGTTTTGGAAGCGTTTGCAGAACCATGTGTACTTTAGAGAGACACGGGTGCCCCAGCTGTCACTAGCCACCTATTGACAACAGCCAAGTCTTGAAAGTAAAAACACAATGTCCATCCCCAGATGAATGGAAAGTGAAGAGATGGTACACATAGAGCATGGAATACTGCTCAGCCATGAAACAGAATAAAATCCTGCCATTTCCAGCATCTTCGATAGATCCGGAGTTCCCTGTACTCAGCATGGGACGTCCAACAGAGAAAGAGAAAATTCCAACGATAGCACGTATAGGTGGCATCTCAAAGTCGATACCAGGAAAGTAGAAAGCACAAACAGAGTCACAGATTTAGAACGCAAGTACAGGGTTTCGAGAGGGCAAAGGCATGCGGAGGTGGGTTGAATGAGGAGGGTGGGATTAACACATGCATTCTAATATGTATTAAGCAGATGATCCACAACCACCTTCTACAAAGCACAGGGAGCGGTCGGCACCACCCTGGACTAAGCTACGTGGGAAGAGAATGCGAAAGAGAATGGATGTGTATATATATACATACACGGAGAACTGAATCAAGGTGCTGCACAGCGAAAGTCAACAGCATTGTAAATTCACTAGACATGGACAGAAATTAGAATCCTTATAAAAAGCAAAATGATCGAGATCCAGTATGTTCCTCTCAGGCCTCAGAGAGATGCGCGGGTGTCACTTCCCTGGAGTGTGAGCAGGCTTGGGCACCAAAGTTGGAGTGTGGTCACAGTGAGGCAGGTCGGCGCGGGAGTGGGTCGCACCAGCGAATTAACCCCTTTGGACCTGTGGTGCCTGGCCCCTTCTGGTTGGCAGCAGTCTCTGTAGATGTAGGTGTGCCCTCCTGCAGCTAAGCCAAGCCCACTGCAGCCAGAGGATGGTGGTCCGACATGCACAACAGTGTTCAAACATCACCTGGTGTCCAGGTCTCCTGCTGGTGGGGTTCCCGCCATTCACCTCCTTCCTTAGAGTCACCCCACTTGCCTCCGACAACACACTCTTCAGGAGGGGTTTGCAGGGGGTGTGATGAATCGAGAGTGGGAAGGGTAAGTGGGAGAAGGAGTGAGACACAAGCCCTTAGGTGTCTGTCCAGACACGTTCCTCTCTAATTCATATTCCAAGAACACGCGTGTGCGCAAGGTCTGCGTTCCTGGGGAATCCGACCAGCTGTGGGAAAATGCTGCCGCCTTGTGGCCGCCTCCTGTAACTACAACGTTCCAAAGGGAGCTCAGCGGCCCTTCCTGTTCAAAAGGCCAGCGGGGTTGTAATTGACACCCCCGCTGCAAAAATGTCCTGGGGATAGGCACTGGAAAAGAGCCCGAAACAGGATTGATTGGCAACAGGCGGTTTCAAGAGGTAAGTTGAATTCACCATGCGTGTTTTGTTTCCCTTTGTGTTGGTTTCTAAGAAAGGCCCAGGAAATATGCTCCACACCCATGCGAAAGGGAGAAATGGAAATTGAAACGCCTTCGCGGTTTCACCTGGCAGCCGTTAGGATTGCCAGTGTCAATACGTCTGGAAGCAATACCTTCGGGAGAGGGCCTGGAGAAAAGGGAAGCCTCCTAAGCCACTGGTGGTATTGCGCCCTGGTAACAGGCACCACTGAAAACAATCAAGAGATTCCTGCCAAAAACAAAACAAAACCAGAGAGCCGGCCACATGATGTGGCAATCCACCTCCTGGCTGTCTTTGCACAGTAAAGTATCATTTGGGGAGACCCGGGCAGGCCAGTGACTCCTGCACACCTATTGACAAGAGCCAAGACTTGAAAGTAAAAACATAGTGTCATGGTGAGTGATCCTTTTAATGTCATGTTGGAGTCTGTTGGCTAGTATCTTGTTGAGGATTTTTGCATCTAAGTTCATCGGTGATATTGCTCTCCAGTTTTCCTTTCTTGTAGTATCTTTGTCTGGTTTGGGGATCAGGTGGATGGCTTCGTACAATGAGTTTGGGAGTGTTCTTTCCTCTGCAGTGTTTTGGAAGCGTTTGCAGAACCATGTGTACTTTAGAGAGACACGGGTGCCCCAGCTGTCACTAGCCACCTATTGACAACAGCCAAGTCTTGAAAGTAAAAACACAATGTCCATCCCCAGATGAATGGAAAGTGAAGAGATGGTACACATAGAGCATGGAATACTGCTCAGCCATGAAACAGAATAATATCCTGCCATTTCCAGCATCTTCGATAGATCCGGAGTTCCCTGTACTCAGCATGGGACGTCCAACAGAGAAAGAGAAAATTCCAACGATAGCACGTATAGGTGGCATCTCAAAGTCAATACCAGGAAAGTAGAAAGCACAAACAGAGTCACAGATTTAGAACGCAAGTACAGGGTTTCGAGAGGGCAAAGGCATGCGGAGGTGGGTTGAATGAGGAGGGTGGGATTAGCACATGCATTCTAATATGTATTAAGCAGACGATCCACAACCACCTTCTACAAAGCACAGGGAGCAGTCGGCACCACCCTGGACTAAGCTACGTGGGAAGAGAATGCGAAAGAGAATTTATGTGTATATATATACATACACGGAGAACTGAATCAAGGTGCTGCACAGCGAAAGTCAACAGCATTGTAAATTCACTAGACATGGACAGAAATTAGAATCTCTATAAAAATCAAAATGATCGAGATCCAGTATGTTCCTCTCAGGCCTCAGAGAGATGCGCGGGTGTCACTTCCCTGGAGTGTGAGCAGGCTTGGGCACCAAAGTTGGAGTGTGGTCACAGTGAGGCAGGTCGGCGCGGGAGTGGGTCGCACCAGCGAATTAACCCCTTTGGACCTGTGGTGCCTGGTCGCTTCTGGTTGGCAGCAGTCTCTGTAGATGTAGGTGTGCCCTCCTGCAGCTAAGCCAAGCCCACTGCAGCCAGAGGATGGTGGTCCGACATGCACAACAGTGTTCAAACATCACCTGGTGTCCAGGTCTCCTGCTGGTGGGGTTCCCGCCATTCACCTCCTTCCTTAGAGTCACCCCACTTGCCTCCGACAACACACTCTTCAGGAGGGGTTTGCAGGGGGTGTGATGAATCAAGGGTGGGAAGGGTAATTGGGAGAAGGAGTGAGACACAAGCCCTTAGGTGTCTGTCCGGACACGTTCCTCTCTAATTCATATTCCAAGAACACGCGTGTGCGCAAGGTCTGCGTTCCTGGGGAATCCGACCAGCTGTGGGAAAATGCTGCCGCCTTGTGGCCGCCTCCTGTAACTACAACGTTCCAAAGGGAGCTCAGCGGCCCTTCCTGTTCAAAAGGCCAGCGGGGTTGTAATTGACACCCCCGCTGCAAAAATGTCCTGGGGATAGGCACTGGAAAAGAGCCTGAAACAGGATTGATTGGCAACAGGCGGTTTCAAGAGGTAAGTTGAATTCACCATGCGTGTTTTGTTTCCCTTTGTGTTGTTTTCTAAGAAAGGCCCAGGAAATATGCTCCACACCCATGCGAATGGTAGAAATGGAAATTGAAACGCCTTCGCGGTTTCACCTGGCAGCCGTTAGGATTGCCAGTGTCAATACGTCTGGAAGCAATACCTTCGGGAGAGGGCCTGGAGAAAAGGGAAGCCTCCTAAGCCACTGGTGGTATTGCGCCCTGGTAACAGGCACCACTGAAAACAATCAAGAGATTCCTGCCAAAAACAAAACAAAACCAGAGAGCCGGCCACATGATGTGGCAATCCACCTCCTGGCTGTCTTTGCACAGTAAAGTATCATTTGGGGAGACCTGGGCAGGCCAGCGACCCCTGCACACCTATTGACAAGAGCCAAGACTTGAAAGTAAAAACACAGTGTCATGGTGTGTGATCCTTTTAATGTCATGTTGGAGTCTGTTGGCTAGTATCTTGTTGAGGATTTTTGCATCTAAGTTCATCGGTGATATTGCTCTCCAGTTTTCTTTTCTTGTAGTATCTTTGTCTGGTTTGGGGATCAGGTGGATGGCTTCGTACAATGAGTTTGGGAGTGTTCTTTCCTCTGCAGTGTTTTGGAAGCGTTTGCAGAACCATGTGTACTTTAGAGAGACACGGGTGCCCCAGCTGTCACTAGCCACCTATTGACAACAGCCAAGTCTTGAAAGTAAAAACACAATGTCCATCCCCAGATGAATGGAAAGTGAAGAGATGGTACACATAGAGCATGGAATACTGCTCAGCCATGAAACAGAATAAAATCCTGCCATTTCCAGCATCTTCGATAGATCCGGAGTTCCCTGTACTCAGCATGGGACGTCCAACAGAGAAAGAGAAAATTCCAATGATAGCACGTATAGGTGGCATCTCAAAGTCGATACCAGGAAAGTAGAAAGCACAAACAGAGTCACAGATTTAAAACGCAAGTACAGGGTTTCGAGAGGGCAAAGGCATGCGGAGGTGGGTTGAATGAGGAGGGTGGGATTAGCACATGCATTCTCATATGTATTAAGCAGACGATCCACAACCACCTTCTACAAAGCACAGGGAGCGGTCGGCACCACCCTGGACTAAGCTACGTGGGAAGAGAATGCGAAAGAGAATGGATGTGTATATATATACATACACGGAGAACTGAATCAAGGTGCTGCACAGCGAAAGTCAACAGCATTGTAAATTCACTAGACATGGACAGAAATTAGAATCTCTATAAAAAGCAAAATGATCGAGATCCAGTATGTTCCTCTCAGGCCTCAGAGAGATGCGCGGGTGTCACTTCCCTGGAGTGTGAGCAGGCTTGGGCACCAAAGTTGGAGTGTGGTCACAGTGAGGCAGGTCGGCGCGGGAGTGGGTCGCACCAGCGAATTAACCCCTTTGGACCTGTGGTGCCTGGCCCCTTCTGGTTGGCAGCAGTCTCTGTAGATGTAGGTGTGCCCTCCTGCAGCTAAGCCAAGCCCACTGCAGCCAGAGGATGGTGGTCCGACATGCACAACAGTGTTCAAACATCACCTGGTGTCCAGGTCTCCTGCTGGTGGGGTTCCCGCCATTCACCTCCTTCCTTAGAGTCACCCCACTTGCCTCCGACAACACACTCTTCAGGAGGGGTTTGCAGGGGGTGTGATGAATCGAGGGTGGGAAGGGTAAGTGGGAGAAGGAGTGAGACACAAGCCCTTAGGTGTCTGTCCGGACACGTTCCTCTCTAATTCATATTCCAAGAACACGCGTGTGCGCAAGGTCTGCGTTCCTGGGGAATCCGACCAGCAGTGGGAAAATGCTGCCGCCTTGTGGCCGCCTCCTGTAACTACAACGTTCCAAAGGGAGCTCAGCGGCCCTTCCTGTTCAAAAGGCCAGCGGGGTTGTAATTGACACCCCCGCTGCAAAAATGTCCTGGGGATAGGCACTGGAAAAGAGCCCGAAACAGGATTGATTGGCAACAGGCGGTTTCAAGAGGTAAGTTGAATTCACCATGCGTGTTTTGTTTCCCTTTGTGTTGGTTTCTAAGAAAGGCCCAGGAAATATGCTCCACACCCATGTGAATGGGAGAAATGGAAATTGAAACGCCTTCGCGGTTTCACCTGGCAGCCGTTAGGATTGCCAGTGTCAATACGTCTGGAAGCAATACCTTCGGGAGAGGGCCTGGAGAAAAGGGAAGCCTCCTAAGCCACTGGTGGTATTGCGCCCTGGTAACAGGCACCACTGAAAACAATCAAGAGATTCCTGCCAAAAACAAAACAAAACCAGAGAGCCGGCCACATGATGTGGCAATCCACCTCCTGGCTGTCTTTGCACAGTAAAGTATCATTTGGGGAGACCCGGGCAGGCCAGTGACCCCTGCACACCTATTGACAAGAGCCAAGACTTGAAAGTAAAAACACAGTGTCATGGTGTGTGATCCTTTTAATGTCATGTTGGAGTCTGTTGGCTAGTATCTTGTTGAGGATTTTTGCATCTAAGTTCATCGGTGATATTGCTCTCCAGTTTTCCTTTCTTGTAGTATCTTTGTCTGGTTTGGGGATCAGGTGGATGGCTTCGTACAATGAGTTTGGGAGTGTTCTTTCCTCTGCAGTGTTTTGGAAGCGTTTGCAGAACCATGTGTACTTTAGAGAGACACGGGTGCCCCAGCTGTCACTAGCCACCTATTGACAACAGCCAAGTCTTGAAAGTAAAAACACAATGTCCATCCCCAGATGAATGGAAAGTGAAGAGATGCTACACATAGAGCATGGAATACTGCTCAGCCATGAAACAGAATAAAATCCTGCCATTTCCAGCATCTTCGATAGATCCGGAGTTCCCTGTACTCAGCATGGGACGTCCAACAGAGAAAGAGAAAATTCCAATGATAGCACGTATAGGTGGCATCTGAAAGTCGATACCAGGAAAGTAGAAAGCACAAACAGAGTCACAGATTTAGAACGCAAGTACAGGGTTTCGAGAGGGCAAAGGCATGCGGAGGTGGGTTGAATGAGGAGGGTGGGATTAGCACATGCATTCTAATATGTATTAAGCAGACGATCCACAACCACCTTCTACAAAGCACAGGGAGCGGTCGGCACCACCCTGGACTAAGCTACGTGGGAAGAGAATGCGAAAGAGAATGGATGTGTATATATATACATACACAGAGAACTGAATCAAGGTGCTGCACAGCGAAAGTCAACAGCATTGTAAATTCACTAGACATGGACAGAAATTAGAATCTCTATAAAAAGCAAAATGATCGAGATCCAGTATGTTCCTCTCAGGCCTCAGAGAGATGCGCGGGTGTCACTTCCCTGGAGTGTGAGCAGGCTTGGGCACCAAAGTTGGAGTGTGGTCACAGTGAGGCAGGTCGGCGCGGGAGTGGGTCGCACCAGCGAATTAACCCCTTTGGACCTGTGGTGCCTGGTCCCTTCTGGTTGGCAGCAGTCTCTGTAGATGTAGGTGTGCCCTCCTGCAGCTAAGCCAAGCCCACTGCAGCCAGAGGATGGTGGTCAGACATGCACAACAGTGTTCAAACATCACCTGGTGTCCAGGTCTCCTGCTGGTGGGGTTCCCGCCATTCACCTCCTTCCTTAGAGTCACCCCACTTGCCTCCGACAACACACTCTTCAGGAGGGGTTTGCAGGGGGTGTGATGAATCGAGAGTGGGAAGGGTAAGTGGGAGAAGGAGTGAGACACAAGCCCTTAGGTGTCTGTCCAGACACGTTCCTCTCTAATTCATATTCCAAGAACACGCGTGTGCGCAAGGTCTGCGTTCCTGGGGAATCCGACCAGCTGTGGGAAAATGCTGCCGCCTTGTGGCCGCCTCCTGTAACTACAACGTTCCAAAGGGAGCTCAGCGGCCCTTCCTGTTCAAAAGGCCAGCGGGGTTGTAATTGACACCCCCGCTGCAAAAATGTCCTGGGGATAGGCACTGGAAAAGAGCCCGAAACAGGATTGATTGGCAACAGGCGGTTTCAAGAGGTAAGTTGAATTCACCATGCGTGTTTTGTTTCCCTTTGTGTTGGTTTCTAAGAAAGGCCCAGGAAATATGCTCCACGCCCATGCGAATGGGAGAAATGAAAATTGAAACGCCTTCGCGGTTTCACCTGGCAGCCGTTAGGATTGCCAGTGTCAATACGTCTGGAAGCAATACCTTCGGGAGAGGGCCTGGAGAAAAGGGAAGCCTCCTAAGCCACTGGTGGTATTGCGCCCTGGTAACAGGCACCACTGAAAACAATCAAGAGATTCCTGCCAAAAACAAAACAAAACCAGAGAGCCGGCCACATGATGTGGCAATGCACCTCCTGGCTGTCTTTGCACAGTAAAGTATCATTTGGGGAGACCAGGGCAGGCCAGCGACCCCTGCACACCTATTGACAAGAGCCAAGACTTGAAAGAAAAAACACAGTGTCATGGTGTGTGATCCTTTTAATGTCATGTTGGAGTCTGTTGGCTAGTATCTTGTTGAGGATTTTTGCATCTAAGTTCATCAGTGATATTGCTCTCCAGTTTTCTTTTCTTGTAGTATCTTTGTCTGGTTTGGGGATCAGGTGGATGGCTTCATACAATGAGTTTGGGAGTGTTCTTTCCTCTGCAGTGTTTTGGAAGCGTTTGCAGAACCATGTGTACTTTAGAGAGACACGGGTGCCCCAGCTGTCACTAGCCACCTATTGACAACAGCCAAGTCTTGAAAGTAAAAACACAATGTCCATCCCCAGATGAATGGAAAGTGAAGAGATGGTACACATAGAGCATGGAATACTGCTCAGCCATGAAACAGAATAAAATCCTGCCATTTCCAGCATCTTCGATAGATCCGGAGTTCCCTGTACTCAGCATGGGACATCCAACAGAGAAAGAGAAAATTCCAACGATAGCACGTATAGGTGGCATCTCAAAGTGGATACCAGGAAAGTAGAAAGCACAAACAGAGTCACAGATTTAGAACGCAAGTACAGGGTTTCGAGAGGGCAAAGGCATGCGGAGGTGGGTTGAATGAGGAGGGTGGGATTAACACATGCATTCTAATATGTATTAAGCAGATGATCCACAACCACCTTCTACAAAGCACAGGGAGCGGTCAGCACCACCCTGGACTAAGCTACGTGGGAAGAGAATGCGAAAGAGAATGGATGTGTATATATATACATACACGGAGAACTGAATCAAGGTGCTGCACAGCGAAAGTCAACAGCATTGTAAATTCACTAGACATGGACAGAAATTAGAATCTCTATAAAAAGCAAAATGATCGAGATCCAGTATGTTCCTCTCAGGCCTCAGAGAGATGCGCGGGTGTCACTTCCCTGGAGCGTGAGCAGGCTTGGGCACCAAAGTTGGAGTGTGGTCACAGTGAGGCAGGTCGGCGCGGGAGTGGGTCGCACCAGCAAATTAACCCCTTTGGACCTGTGGTGCCTGGTCCCTTCTGGTTGGCAGCAGTCTCTGTAGATGTAGGTGTGCCCTCCTGCAGCTAAGCCAAGCCCACTGCAGCCAGAGGATGGTGGTCCGACATGCACAACAGTGTTCAAACATCACCTGGTGTCCAGGTCTCCTGCTGGTGGGGTTCCCGCCATTCACCTCCTTCCTTAGAGTCACCCCACTTGCCTCCGACAACACACTCTTCAGGAGGGGTTTGCAGGGGGTGTGATGAATCGAGAGTGGGAAGGGTAAGTGGGAGAAGGAGTGAGACACAAGCCCTTAGGTGTCTGTCCAGACACATTCCTCTCTAATTCATATTCCAAGAACACGCGTGTGCGCAAGGTCTGCGTTCCTGGGGAATCCGACCAGCTGTGGGAAAATGCTGCCGCCTTGTGGCCGCCTCCTGTAACTACAACGTTCCAAAGGGAGCTCAGCGGCCCTTCCTGTTCAAAAGGCCAGCGGGGTTGTAATTGACACCCCCGCTGCAAAAATGTCCTGGGGATAGGCACTGGAAAAGAGCCCGAAACAGGATTGATTGGCAACAGGCGGTTTCAAGAGGTAAGTTGAATTCACCATGCGTGTTTTGTTTCCCTTTGTGTTGGTTTCTAAGAAAGGCCCAGGAAATATGCTCCATACCCATGCGAATGGGAGAAATGGAAATTGAAACGCCTTCGCGGTTTCACCTGGCAGCCGTTAGGATTGCCAGTGTCAATACGTCTGGAAGCAATACCTTCGGGAGAGGGCCTGGAGAAAAGGGAAGCCTCCTAAGCCACTGGTGGTATTGCGCCCTGGTAACAGGCACCACTGAAAACAATCAAGAGATTCCTGCCAAAAACAAAACAAAACCAGAGAGCCGGCCACATGATGTGGCAATCCACCTCCTGGCTGTCTTTGCACAGTAAAGTATCATTTGGGGAGACCCGGGCAGGCCAGTGACCCCTGCACACCTATTGACAAGAGCCAAGACTTGAAAGTAAAAACACAGTGTCATGGTGTGTGATCCTTTTAATGTCATGTTGGAGTCTGTTGGCTAGTATCTTGTTGAGGATTTTTGCATCTAAGTTCATCGGTGATATTGCTCTCCAGTTTTCCTTTCTTGTAGTATCTTTGTCTGGTTTGGGGATCAGGTGGATGGCTTCGTACAATGAGTTTGGGAGTGTTCTTTCCTCTGCAGTGTTTTGGAAGCGTTTGCAGAACCATGTGTACTTTAGAGAGACACGGGTGCCCCAGCTGTCACTAGCCACCTATTGACAACAGCCAAGTCTTGAAAGTAAAAACACAATGTCCATCCCCTGATGAATGGAAAGTGAAGAGATGGTACACATAGAGCATGGAATACTGCTCAGCCATGAAACAGAATAATATCCTGCCATTTCCAGCATCTTCGATAGATCCGGAGTTCCCTGTACTCAGCATGGGACGTCCAACAGAGAAAGAGAAAATTCCAACGATAGCACGTATAGGTGGCATCTCAAAGTCGATACCAGGAAAGTAGAAAGCACAAACAGAGTCACAGATTTAGAACGCAAGTACAGGGTTTCGAGAGGGCAAAGGCATGCGGAGGTGGGTTGAATGAGGAGGGTGGGATTAACACATGCATTCTAATATGTATTAAGCAGATGATCCACAACCACCTTCTACAAAGCACAGGGAGCGGTCGGCACCACCCTGGACTAAGCTACGTGGGAAGAGAATGCGAAAGAGAATGGATGTGTATATATATACATACACGGAGAACTGAATCAAGGTGCTGCACAGCGAAAGTCAACAGCATTGTAAATTCACTAGACATGGACAGAAATTAGAATCTCTATAAAAAGCAAAATGATCGAGATCCAGTATGTTCCTCTCAGGCCTCAGAGAGATGCGCGGGTGTCACTTCCCTGGAGTGTGAGCAGGCTTGGGCACCAAAGTTGGAGTGTGGTCACAGTGAGGCAGGTCGGCGCGGGAGTGGGTCGCACCAGCGAATTAACCCCTTTGGACCTGTGGTGCCTGGTCCCTTCTGGTTGGCAGCAGTCTCTGTAGATGTAGGTGTGCCCTCCTGCAGCTAAGCCAAGCCCACTGCAGCCAGAGGATGGTGGTCCGACATGCACAACAGTGTTCAAACATCACCTGGTGTCCAGGTCTCCTGCTGGTGGGGTTCCCGCCATTCACCTCCTTCCTTAGAGTCACCCCACTTGCCTCCGACAACACACTCTTCAGGAGGGGTTTGCAGGGGGTGTGATGAATCGAGAGTGGGAAGGGTAAGTGGGAGAAGGAGTGAGACACAAGCCCTTAGGTGTCTGTCCAGACACGTTCCTCTCTAATTCATATTCCAAGAACACGCGTGTGCGCAAGGTCTGCGTTCCTGGGGAATCCGACCAGCTGTGGGAAAATGCTGCCGCCTTGTGGCCGCCTCCTGTAACTACAACGTTCCAAAGGGAGCTCAGCGGCCCTTCCTGTTCAAAAGGCCAGCGGGGTTGTAATTGACACCCCCGCTGCAAAAATGTCCTGGGGATAGGCACTGGAAAAGAGCCCGAAACAGGATTGATTGGCAACAGGCGGTTTCAAGAGGTAAGTTGAATTCACCATGCGTGTTTTGTTTCCCTTTGTGTTGGTTTCTAAGAAAGGCCCAGGAAATATGCTCCATACCCATGCGAATGGGAGAAATGGAAATTGAAACGCCTTCGCGGTTTCACCTGGCAGCCGTTAGGATTGCCAGTGTCAATACGTCTGGAAGCAATACCTTCGGGAGAGGGCCTGGAGAAAAGGGAAGCCTCCTAAGCCACTGGTGGTATTGCGCCCTGGTAACAGGCACCACTGAAAACAATCAAGAGATTCCTGCCAAAAACAAAACAAAACCAGAGAGCTGGCCACATGATGTGGCAATCCACCTCCTGGCTGTCTTTGCACAGTAAAGTATCATTTGGGGAGACCCGGGCAGGCCAGTGACCCCTGCACACCTATTGACAAGAGCCAAGACTTGAAAGTAAAAACACAGTGTCATGGTGTGTGATCCTTTTAATGTCATGTTGGAGTCTGTTGGCTAGTATCTTGTTGAGGATTTTTGCATCTAAGTTCATCGGTGATATTGCTCTCCAGTTTTCCTTTCTTGTAGTATCTTTGTCTGGTTTGGGGATCAGGGGGATGGCTTCGTACAATGAGTTTGGGAGTGTTCTTTCCTCTGCAGTGTTTTGGAAGCGTTTGCAGAACCATGTGTACTTTAGAGAGACACGGGTGCCCCAGCTGTCACTAGCCACCTATTGACAACAGCCAAGTCTTGAAAGTAAAAACACAATGTCCATCCCCAGATGAATGGAAAGTGAAGAGATGGTACACATAGAGCATGGAATACTGCTCAGCCATGAAACAGAATAAAATCCTGCCATTTCCAGCATCTTCGATAGATCCGGAGTTCCCTGTACTCAGCATGGGACGTCCAACAGAGAAAGAGAAAATTCCAACGACAGCACGTATAGGTGGCATCTCAAAGTCGATACCAGGAAAGTAGAAAGCACAAACAGAGTCACAGATTTAGAACGCAAGTACAGGGTTTCGAGAGGGCAAAGGCATGCGGAGGTGGGTTGAATGAGGAGGGTGGGATTAACACATGCATTCTAATATGTATTAAGCAGATGATCCACAACCACCTTCTACAAAGCACAGGGAGCGGTCGGCACCACCCTGGACTAAGCTACGTGGGAAGAGAATGCGAAAGAGAATGGATGTGTATATATATACATACACGGAGAACTGAATCAAGGTGCTGCACAGCGAAAGTCAACAGCATTGTAAATTCACTAGACATGGACAGAAATTAGAATCTCTATAAAAAGCAAAATGATCGAGATCCAGTATGTTCCTCTCAGGCCTCAGAGAGATGCGTGGGTGTCACTTCCCTGGAGTGTGAGCAGGCTTGGGCACCAAAGTTGGAGTGTGGTCACAGTGAGGCAGGTCGGCGCGGGAGTGGGTCGCACCAGCGAATTAACCCCTTTGGACCTGTGGTGCCTGGTCCCTTCTGGTTGGCAGCAGTCTCTGTAGATGTAGGTGTGCCCTCCTGCAGCTAAGCCAAGCCCACTGCAGCCAGAGGATGGTGGTCCGACATGCACAACAGTGTTCAAACATCACCTGGTGTCCAGGTCTCCTGCTGGTGGGGTTCCCGCCATTCACCTCCTTCCTTAGAGTCACCCCACTTGCCTCCGACAACACACTCTTCAGGAGGGGTTTGCAGGGGGTGTGATGAATCGAGAGTGGGAAGGGTAAGTGGGAGAAGGAGTGAGACACAAGCCCTTAGGTGTCTGTCCAGACACGTTCCTCTCTAATTCATATTCCAAGAACACGCGTGTGCGCAAGGTCTGCGTTCCTGGGGAATCCGACCAGCTGTGGGAAAATGCTGCCGCCTTGTGGCCGCCTCCTGTAACTACAACGTTCCAAAGGGAGCTCAGCGGCCCTTCCTGTTCAAAAGGCCAGCGGGGTTGTAATTGACACCCCCGCTGCAAAAATGTCCTGGGGATAGGCACTGGAAAAGAGCCCGAAACAGGATTGATTGGCCACAGGCGGTTTCAAGAGGTAAGTTGAATTCACCATGCGTGTTTTGTTTCCCTTTGTGTTGGTTTCTAAGAAAGGCCCAGGAAATATGCTCCACGCCCATGCGAATGGGAGAAATGGAAATTGAAACGCCTTCGCGGTTTCACCTGGCAGCCATTAGGATTGCCAGTGTCAATACGTCTGGAAGCAATACCTTCGGGAGAGGGCCTGGAGAAAAGGGAAGCCTCCTAAGCCACTGGTGGTATTGCGCCCTGGTAACAGGCACCACTGAAAACAATCAAGAGATTCCTGCCAAAAACAAAACAAAACCAGAGAGCCGGCCACATGATGTGGCAATCCACCTCCTGGCTGTCTTTGCACAGTAAAGTATCATTTGGGGAGACCTGGGCAGGCCAGCGACCCCTGCACACCTATTGACAAGAGCCAAGACTTGAAAGTAAAAACACAGTGTCATGGTGTGTGATCCTTTTAATGTCATGTTGGAGTCTGTTGGCTAGTATCTTGTTGAGGATTTTTGCATTAAAGTTCATCGGTGATATTGCTCTCCAGTTTTCTTTTCTTGTAGTATCTTTGTCTGGTTTGTGGATCAGGTGGATGGCTTCGTACAATGAGTTTGGGAGTGTTCTTTCCTCTGCAGTGTTTTGGAAGCGTTTGCAGAACCATGTGTACTTTAGAGAGACACGGGTGCCCCAGCTGTCACTAGCCACCTATTGACAACAGCCAAGTCTTGAAAGTAAAAACACAATGTCCATCCCCAGATGAATGGAAAGTGAAGAGATGGTACACATAGAGCATGGAATACTGCTCAGCCATGAAACAGAATAAAATCCTGCCATTTCCAGCATCTTCGATAGATCCGGAGTTCCCTGTACTCAGCATGGGACGTCCAACAGAGAAAGAGAAAATTCCAACGATAGCACGTATAGATGGCATCTCAAAGTCGATACCAGGAAAGTAGAAAGCACAAACAGAGTCACAGATTTAGAACGCAAGTACAGGGTTTCGAGAGGGCAAAGGCATGCGGAGGTGGGTTGAATGAGGAGGGTGGGATTAACACATGCATTCTAATATGTATTAAGCAGATGATCCACAACCACCTTCTACAAAGCACAGGGAGCGGTCGGCACCACCCTGGACTAAGCTACGTGGGAAGAGAATGCGAAAGAGAATGGATGTGTATATATATACATACACGGAGAACTGAATCAAGGTGCTGCACAGCGAAAGTCAACAGCATTGTAAATTCACTAGACATGGACAGAAATTAGAATCTCTATAAAAAGCAAAATGATCGAGATCCAGTATGTTCCTCTCAGGCCTCAGAGAGATGGGCGGGTGTCACTTCCCTGGAGTGTGAGCAGGCTTGGGCACCAAAGTTGGAGTGTGGTCACAGTGAGGCAGGTCGGCGCGGGAGTGGGTCGCACCAGCGAATTAACCCCTTTGGACCTGTGGTGCCTGGTCCCTTCTGGTTGGCAGCAGTCTCTGTAGATGTAGGTGTGCCCTCCTGCAGCTAAGCCAAGCCCACTGCAGCCAGAGGATGGTGGTCCGACATGCACAACAGTGTTCAAACATCACCTGGTGTCCAGGTCTCCTGCTGGTGGGGTTCCCGCCATTCACCTCCTTCCTTAGAGTCACCCCACTTGCCTCCGACAACACACTCTTCAGGAGGGGTTTGCAGGGGGTGTGATGAATCGAGAGTGGGAAGGGTAAGTGGGAGAAGGAGTGAGACACAAGCCCTTAGGTGTCTGTCCGGACACGTTCCTCTCTAATTCATATTCCAAGAACACGCGTGTGCGCAAGGTCTGCGTTCCTGGGGAATCCGACCAGCTGTGGGAAAATGCTGCCGCCTTGTGGCCGCCTCCTGTAACTACAACGTTCCAAAGGAAGCTCAGCGGCCCTTCCTGTTCAAAAGGCCAGCGGGGTTGTAATTGACACCCCTGCTGCAAAAATGTCCTGGGGATAGGCACTGGAAAAGAGCCCGAAACAGGATTGATTGGCAACAGGCGGTTTCAAGAGGTAAGTTGAATTCACCATGCGTGTTTTGTTTCCCTTTGTGTTGGTTTCTAAGAAAGGCCCAGGAAATATGCTCCACGCCCATGCGAATGGGAGAAATGGAAATTGAAACGCCTTCGCGGTTTCACCTGGCAGCCATTAGGATTGCCAGTGTCAATATGTCTGGAAGCAATACCTTCGGGAGAGGGCCTGGAGAAAAGGGAAGCCTCCTAAGCCACTGGTGGTATTGCGCCCTGGTAACAGGCACCACTGAAAACAATCAAGAGATTCCTGCCAAAAACAAAACAAAACCAGAGAGCCGGCCACATGATGTGGCAATCCACCTCCTGGCTGTCTTTGCACAGTAAAGTATCATTTGGGGAGACCTGGGCAGGCCAGCGACCCCTGCACACCTATTGACAAGAGCCAAGACTTGAAAGTAAAAACACAGTGTCATGGTGTGTGATCCTTTTAACGTCATGTTGGAGTCTGTTGGCTAGTATCTTGTGGAGGATTTTTGCATCTAAGTTCATCGGTGATATTGCTCTCCAGTTTTCTTTTCTTGTAGTATCTTTGTCTGGTTTGGGGATCAGGTGGATGGCTTCGTACAATGAGTTTGGGAGTGTTCTTTCCTCTGCAGTGTTTTGGAAGCGTTTGCAGAACCATGTGTACTTTAGAGAGACACGGGTGCCCCAGCTGTCACTAGCCACCTATTGACAACAGCCAAGTCTTGAAAGTAAAAACACAATGTCCATCCCCAGATGAATGGAAAGTGAAGAGATGGTACACATAGAGCATGGAATACTGCTCAGCCATGAAACAGAATAAAATCCTGCCATTTCCAGCATCTTCGATAGATCCGGAGTTCCATGTACTCAGCATGGGACGTCCAACAGAGAAAGAGAAAATTCCAACGATAGCACGTATAGATGGCATCTCAAAGTCGATACCAGGAAAGTAGAAAGCACAAACAGAGTCACAGATTTAGAACGCAAGTACAGGGTTTCGAGAGGGCAAAGGCATGCGGAGGTGGGTTGAATGAGGAGGGTGGGATTAACACATGCATTCTAATATGTATTAAGCAGATGATCCACAACCACCTTCTACAAAGCACAGGGAGCGGTCGGCACCACCCTGGACTAAGCTACGTGGGAAGAGAATGCGAAAGAGAATGGATGTGTATATATATACATACACGGAGAACTGAATCAAGGTGCTGCACAGCGAAAGTCAACAGCATTGTAAATTCACTAGACATGGACAGAAATTAGAATCTCTATAAAAAGCAAAATGATCGAGATCCAGTATGTTCCTCTCAGGCCTCAGAGAGATGCGCGGGTGTCACTTCCCTGGAGTGTGAGCAGGCTTGGGCACCAAAGTTGGAGTGTGGTCACAGTGAGGCAGGTCGGCGCGGGAGTGGGTCGCACCAGCGAATTAACCCCTTTGGACCTGTGGTGCCTGGTCCCTTCTGGTTGGCAGCAGTCTCTGTAGATGTAGGTGTGCCCTCCTGCAGCTAAGCCAAGCCCACTGCAGCCAGAGGATGGTGGTCCGACATGCACAACAGTGTTCAAACATCACCTGGTGTCCAGGTCTCCTGCTGGTGGGGTTCCCGCCATTCACCTCCTTCCTTAGAGTCACCCCACTTGCCTCCGACAACACACTCTTCAGGAGGGGTTTGCAGGGGGTGTGATGAATCGAGAGTGGGAAGGGTAAGTGGGAGAAGGAGTGAGACACAAGCCCTTAGGTGTCTGTCCAGACACGTTCCTCTCTAATTCATATTCCAAGAACACGCGTGTGCGCAAGGTCTGCGTTCCTGGGGAATCCGACCAGCTGTGGGAAAATGCTGCCGCCTTGTGGCCGCCTCCTGTAACTACAACGTTCCAGAGGGAGCTCAGCGGCCCTTCCTGTTCAAAAGGCCAGCGGGGTTGTAATTGACACCCCCGCTGCAAAAATGTCCTGGGGATAGGCACTGGAAAAGAGCCCGAAACAGGATTGATTGGCAACAGGCGGTTTCAAGAGGTAAGTTGAATTCACCATGCGTGTTTTGTTTCCCTTTTTGTTGGTTTCTAAGTAAGGCCCAGGAAATATGCTCCACACCCATGCGAATGGTAGAAATGGAAATTGAAACGCCTTCGCGGTTTCACCTGGCAGCCGTTAGGATTGCCAGTGTCAATACGTCTGGAAGCAATACCTTCGGGAGAGGGCCTGGAGAAAAGGGAAGCCTCCTAAGCCACTGGTGGTATTGCGCCCTGGTAACAGGCACCACTGAAAACAATCAAGAGATTCCTGCCAAAAACAAAACAAAACCAGAGAGCCGGCCACATGATGTGGCAATCCACCTCCTGGCTGTCTTTGCACAGTAAAGTATCATTTGGGGAGACCCGGGCAGGCCAGTGACCCCTGCACACCTATTGACAAGAGCCAAGACTTGAAAGTAAAAACACAGTGTCATGGTGTGTGATCCTTTTAATGTCATGTTGGAGTCTGTTGGCTAGTATCTTGTTGAGGATTTTTGCATCTAAGTTCATCGGTGATATTGCTCTCCAGTTTTCCTTTCTTGTAGTATCTTTGTCTGGTTTGGGGATCAGGTGGATGGCTTCGTACAATGAGTTTGGGAGTGTTCTTTCCTCTGCAGTGTTTTGGAAGCGTTTGCAGAACCATGTGTACTTTAGAGAGCCACGGGTGCCCCAGCTGTCACTAGCCACCTATTGACAACAGCCAAGTCTTGAAAGTAAAAACACAATGTCCATCCCCAGATGAATGGAAAGTGAAGAGATGGTACACATAGAGCATGGAATACTGCTCAGCCATGAAAGAGAATAAAATCCTGCCATTTCCAGCATCTTCGATAGATCCGGAGTTCCCTGTACTCAGCATGGGACGTCCAACAGAGAAAGAGAAAATTCCAACGATAGCACGTATAGGTGGCATCTCAAAGTGGATACCAGGAAAGTAGAAAGCACAAACAGAGTCACAGATTTAGAACGCAAGTACAGGGTTTCGAGAGGGCAAAGGCATGCGGAGGTGGGTTGAATGAGGAGGGTGGGATTAACACATGCATTCTAATATGTATTAAGCAGATGATCCACAACCACCTTCTACAAAGCACAGGGAGCGGTCGGCACCACCCTGGACTAAGCTACGTGGGAAGAGAATGCGAAAGAGAATTTATGTGTATATATATACATACACGGAGAACTGAATCAAGGTGCTGCACAGCGAAAGTCAACAGCATTGTAAATTCACTAGACATGGACAGAAATTAGAATCTCTATAAAAAGCAAAATGATCGAGATCCAGTATGTTCCTCTCAGGCCTCAGAGAGATGCGCGGGTGTCACTTCCCTGGAGTGTGAGCAGGCTTGGGCACCAAAGTTGGAGTGTGGTCACAGTGAGTCAGGTCGGCGCGGGAGTGGGTCGCAGCAGCGAATTAACCCCTTTGGACCTGTGGTGCCTGGTCCCTTCTGGTTGGCAGCAGTCTCTGTAGATGTAGGTGTGCCCTCCTGCAGCTAAGCCAAGCCCACTGCAGCCAGAGGATGGTGGTCCGACATGCACAACAGTGTTCAAACATCACCTGGTGTCCAGGTCTCCTGCTGGTGGGGTTCCCGCCATTCACCTCCTTCCTTAGAGTCACCCCACTTGCCTCCGACAACACACTCTTCAGGAGGGGTTTGCAGGGGGTGTGATGAATCGAGAGTGGGAAGGGTAAGTGGGAGAAGGAGTGAGACACAAGCCCTTAGGTGTCTGTCCAGACACGTTCCTCTCTAATTCATATTCCAAGAACACGCGTGTGCGCAAGGTCTGCGTTCCTGGGGAATCCGACCAGCTGTGGGAAAATGCTGCCGCCTTGTGGCCGCCTCCTGTAACTACAACGTTCCAGAGGGAGCTCAGCGGCCCTTCCTGTTCAAAAGGCCAGCGGGGTTGTAATTGACACCCCCGCTGCAAAAATGTCCTGGGGATAGGCACTGGAAAAGAGCCCGAAACAGGATTGATTGGCAACAGGCGGTTTCAAGAGGTAAGTTGAATTCACCATGCGTGTTTTGTTTCCCTTTTTGTTGGTTTCTAAGTAAGGCCCAGGAAATATGCTCCACACCCATGCGAATGGGAGAAATGGAAATTGAAACGCCTTCGCGGTTTCACCTGGCAGCCGTTAGGATTGCCAGTGTCAATACGTCTGGAAGCAATACCTTCGGGAGAGGGCCTGGAGAAAAGGGAAGCCTCCTAAGCCACTGGTGGTATTGCGCCCTGGTAACAGGCACCACTGAAAACAATCAAGAGATTCCTGCCAAAAACAAAACAAAACCAGAGAGCCGGCCACATGATGTGGCAATCCACCTCCTGGCTGTCTTTGCACAGTAAAGTATCATTTGGGGAGACCCGGGCAGGCCAGTGACCCCTGCACACCTATTGACAAGAGCCAAGACTTGAAAGTAAAAACACAGTGTCATGGTGTGTGATCCTTTTAATGTCATGTTGGAGTCTGTTGGCTAGTATCTTGTTGAGGATTTTTGCATCTAAGTTCATCGGTGATATTGCTCTCCAGTTTTCCTTTCTTGTAGTATCTTTGTCTGGTTTGGGGATCAGGTGGATGGCTTCGTACAATGAGTTTGGGAGTGTTCTTTCCTCTGCAGTGTTTTGGAAGCGTTTGCAGAACCATGTGTACTTTAGAGAGCCACGGGTGCCCCAGCTGTCACTAGCCACCTATTGACAACAGCCAAGTCTTGAAAGTAAAAACACAATGTCCATCCCCAGATGAATGGAAAGTGAAGAGATGGTACACATAGAGCATGGAATACTGCTCAGCCATGAAAGAGAATAAAATCCTGCCATTTCCAGCATCTTGGATAGATCCGGAGTTCCCTGTACTCAGCATGGGACGTCCAACAGAGAAAGAGAAAATTCCAACGATAGCACGTATAGGTGGCATCTCAAAGTGGATACCAGGAAAGTAGAAAGCACAAACAGAGTCACAGATTTAGAACGCAAGTACAGGGTTTCGAGAGGGCAAAGGCATGCGGAGGTGGGTTGAATGAGGAGGGTGGGATTAACACATGCATTCTAATATGTATTAAGCAGATGATCCACAACCACCTTCTACAAAGCACAGGGAGCGGTCGGCACCACCCTGGACTAAGCTACGTGGGAAGAGAATGCGAAAGAGAATTTATGTGTATATATATACATACACGGAGAACTGAATCAAGGTGCTGCACAGCGAAAGTCAACAGCATTGTAAATTCACTAGACATGGACAGAAATTAGAATCTCTATAAAAAGCAAAATGATCGAGATCCAGTATGTTCCTCTCAGGCCTCAGAGAGATGCGCGGGTGTCACTTCCCTGGAGTGTGAGCAGGCTTGGGCACCAAAGTTGGAGTGTGGTCACAGTGAGGCAGGTCGGCGCGGGAGTGGGTCGCACCAGCGAATTAACCCCTTTGGACCTGTGGTGCCTGGTCCCTTCTGGTTGGCAGCAGTCTCTGTAGATGTAGGTGTGCCCTCCTGCAGCTAAGCCAAGCCCACTGCAGCCAGAGGATGGTGGTCCGACATGCACAACAGTGTTCAAACATCACCTGGTGTCCAGGTCTCCTGCTGGTGGGGTTCCCGCCATTCACCTCCTTCCTTAGAGTCACCCCACTTGCCTCCGACAACACACTCTTCAGGAGGGGTTTGCAGGGGGTGTGATGAATCGAGAGTGGGAAGGGTAATTGGGAGAAGGAGTGAGACACAAGCCCTTAGGTGTCTGTCCGGACACGTTCCTCTCTAATTCATATTCCAAGAACACGCGTGTGCGCAAGGTCTGCGTTCCTGGGGAATCCGACCAGCTGTGGGAAAATGCTGCCGCCTTGTGGCCGCCTCCTGTAACTACAACGTTCCAGAGGGAGCTCAGCGGCCCTTCCTGTTCAAAAGGCCAGCGGGGTTGTAATTGACACCCCCGCTGCAAAAATGTCCTGGGGATAGGCACTGGAAAAGAGCCCGAAACAGGATTGATTGGCAACAGGCGGTTTCAAGAGGTAAGTTGAATTCACCATGCGTGTTTTGTTTCCCTTTTTGTTGGTTTCTAAGTAAGGCCCAGGAAATATGCTCCACAGCCGTGCGAATGGTAGAAATGGAAATTGAAACGCCTTCGCGGTTTCACCTGGCAGCCGTTAGGATTGCCAGTGTCAATACGTCTGGAAGCAATACCTTCGGGAGAGGGCCTGGAGAAAAGGGAAGCCTCCTAAGCCACTGGTGGTATTGCGCCCTGGTAACAGGCACCACTGAAAACAATCAAGAGATTCCTGCCAAAAACAAAACAAAACCAGAGAGCCGGCCACATGATGTGGCAATCCACCTCCTGGCTGTCTTTGCACAGTAAAGTATCATTTGGGGAGACCCGGGCAGGCCAGTGACCCCTGCACACCTATTGACAAGAGCCAAGACTTGAAAGTAAAAACACAGTGTCATGGTGTGTGATCCTTTTAATGTCATGTTGGAGTCTGTTGGCTAGTATCTTGTTGAGGATTTTTGCATCTAAGTTCATCGGTGATATTGCTCTCCAGTTTTCCTTTCTTGTAGTATCTTTGTCTGGTTTGGGGATCAGGTGGATGGCTTCGTACAATGAGTTTGGGAGTGTTCTTTCCTCTGCAGTGTTTTGGAAGCGTTTGCAGAACCATGTGTACTTTAGAGAGACATGGGTGCCCCAGCTGTCACTAGCCACCTATTGACAACAGCCAAGTCTTGAAAGTAAAAACACAATGTCCATCCCCAGATGAATGGAAAGTGAAGAGATGGTACACATAGAGCATGGAATACTGCTCAGCCATGAAAGAGAATAAAATCCTGCCATTTCCAGCATCTTCGATAGATCCGGAGTTCCCTGTACTCAGCATGGGACGTCCAACAGAGAAAGAGAAAATTCCAACGATAGCACGTATAGGTGGCATCTCAAAGTGGATACCAGGAAAGTAGAAAGCACAAACAGAGTCACAGATTTAGAACGCAAGTACAGGGTTTCGAGAGGGCAAAGGCATGCGGAGGTGGGTTGAATGAGGAGGGTGGGATTAACACATGCATTCTAATATGTATTAAGCAGACGATCCACAACCACCTTCTACAAAGCACAGGGAGCGGTCGGCACCACCCTGGACTAAGCTACGTGAGAAGAGAATGCGAAAGAGAATTTATGTGTATATATATACATACACGGAGAACTGAATCAAGGTGCTGCACAGCGAAAGTCAACAGCATTGTAAATTCACTAGACATGGACAGAAATTAGAATCTCTATAAAAAGCAAAATGATCGAGATCCAGTATGTTCCTCTCAGGCCTCAGAGAGATGCGCGGGTGTCACTTCCCTGGAGTGTGAGCAGGCTTGGGCACCAAAGTTGGAGTGTGGTCACAGTGAGGCAGGTCGGCGCGGGAGTGGGTCGCACCAGCGAATTAACCCCTTTGGACCTGTGGTGCCTGGTCCCTTCTGGTTGGCAGCAGTCTCTGTAGATGTAGGTGTGCCCTCCTGCAGCTAAGCCAAGCCCACTGCAGCCAGAGGATGGTGGTCCGACATGCACAACAGTGTTCAAACATCACCTGGTGTCCAGGTCTCCTGCTGGTGGGGTTCCCGCCATTCACCTCCTTCCTTAGAGTCACCCCACTTGCCTCCGACAACACACTCTTCAGGAGGGGTTTGCAGGGGGTGTGATGAATCGAGAGTGGGAAGGGTAAGTGGGAGAAGGAGTGAGACACAAGCCCTTAGGTGTCTGTCCGGACACGTTCCTCTCTAATTCATATTCCAAGAACACGCGTGTGCACAAGGTCTGCGTTCCTGGGGAATCCGACCAGCTGTGGGAAAATGCTGCCGCCTTGTGGCCGCCTCCTGTAACTACAACGTTCCAAAGGGAGCTCAGCGGCCCTTCCTGTTCAAAAGGCCAGCGGGGTTGTAATTGACACCCCCGCTACAAAAATGTCCTGGGGATAGGCACTGGAAAAGAGCCCGAAACAGGATTGATTGGCAACAGGCGGTTTCAAGAGGTAAGTTGAATTCACCATGCGTGTTTTGTTTCCCTTTGTGTTGGTTTCTAAGAAAGGCCCAGGAAATATGCTCCACGCCCATGCGAATGGGAGAAATGGAAATTGAAACGCCTTCGCGGTTTCACCTGGCAGCCGTTAGGATTGAAAGTGTCAATACGTCTGGAAGCAATACCTTCGGGAGAGGGCCTGGAGAAAAGGGAAGCCTCCTAAGCCACTGGTGGTATTGCGCCCTGGTAACAGGCACCACTGAAAACAATCAAGAGATTCCTGCCAAAAACAAAACAAAACCAGAGAGCCGGCCACATGATGTGGCAATCCACCTCCTGGCTGTCTTTGCACAGTAAAGTATCATTTGGGGAGACACGGGCAGGCCAGCGACCCCTGCACACCTATTGACAAGAGCCAAGACTTGAAAGTAAAAACACAGTGTCATGGTGTGTGATCCTTTTAATGTCATGTTGGAGTCTGTTGGCTAGTATCTTGTGGAGGATTTTTGCATCTAAGTTCATCGGTGATATTGCTCTCCAGTTTTCTTTTCTTGTAGTATCTTTGTCTGGTTTGGGGATCAGGTGGATGGCTTTGTACAATGAGTTTGGGAGTGTTCTTTCCTCTGCAGTGTTTTGGAAGCGTTTGCAGAACCATGTGTACTTTAGAGAGACACGGGTGCCCCAGCTGTCACTAGCCACCTATTGACAACAGCCAAGTCTTGAAAGTAAAAACACAATGTCCATCCCCAGATGAATGGAAAGTGAAGAGATGGTACACATAGAGCATGGAATACTGCTCAGCCATGAAAGAGAATAAAATCCTGCCATTTCCAGCATCTTGGATAGATCCGGAGTTCCCTGTACTCAGCATGGGACGTCCAACAGAGAAAGAGAAAATTCCAACGATAGCACGTATAGGTGGCATCTCAAAGTCGATACCAGGAAAGTAGAAAGCACAAACAGAGTCACAGATTTAGAACGCAAGTACAGGGTTTCGAGAGGGCAAAGGCATGCGGAGGTGGGTTGAATGAGGAGGGTGGGATTAACACATGCATTCTAATATGTATTAAGCAGATGATCCACAACCACCTTCTACAAAGCACAGGGAGCGGTCGGCACCACCCTGGACTAAGCTACGTGGGAAGAGAATGCGAAAGAGAATGGATGTGTATATATATACATACACGGAGAACTGAATCAAGGTGCTGCACAGCGAAAGTCAACAGCATTGTAAATTCACTAGACATGGACAGAAATTAGAATCTCTATAAAAAGCAAAATGATCGAGATCCAGTATGTTCCTCTCAGGCCTCAGAGAGATGCGCGGGTGTCACTTCCCTGGAGTGTGAGCAGGCTTGGGCACCAAAGTTGGAGTGTGGTCACAGTGAGGCAGGTCGGCGCGGGAGTGGGTCGCACCAGCGAATTAACCCCTTTGGACCTGTGGTGCCTGGTCCCTTCTGGTTGGCAGCAGTCTCTGTAGATGTAGGTGTGCCCTCCTGCAGCTAAGCCAAGCCCACTGCAGCCAGAGGATGGTGGTCCGACATGCACAACAGTGTTCAAACATCACCTGGTGTCCAGGTCTCCTGCTGGTGGGGTTCCCGCCATTCACCTCCTTCCTTAGAGTCACCCCACTTGCCTCCGACAACACACTCTTCAGGAGGGGTTTGCAGGGGGTGTGATGAATCGAGAGTGGGAAGGGTAAGTGGGAGAAGGAGTGAGACACAAGCCCTTAGGTGTCTGTCCAGACACGTTCCTCTCTAATTCATATTCCAAGAACACGCGTGTGCGCAAGGTCTGCGTTCCTGGGGAATCCGACCAGCTGTGGGAAAATGCTGCCGCCTTGTGGCCGCCTCCTGTAACTACAACGTTCCAAAGGGAGCTCAGCGGCCCTTCCTGTTCAAAAGGCCAGCGGGGTTGTAATTGACACCCCCGCTGCAAAAATGTCCTGGGGATAGGCACTGGAAAAGAGCCCGAAACAGGATTGATTGGCAACAGGCGGTTTCAAGAGGTAAGTTGAATTCACCATGCGTGTTTTGTTTCCCTTTGTGTTGGTTTCTAAGAAAGGCCCAGGAAATATGCTCCACGCCCATGCAAATGGGAGAAATGAAAATTGAAACGCCTTCGCGGTTTCACCTGGCAGCCGTTAGGATTGCCAGTGTCAATACGTCTGGAAGCAATACCTTCGGGAGAGGGCCTGGAGAAAAGGGAAGCCTCCTAAGCCACTGGTGGTATTGCACCCTGGTAACAGGCACCACTGAAAACAATCAAGAGATTCCTGCCAAAAACAAAACAAAACCAGAGAGCCGGCCACATGATGTGGCAATCCACCTCCTGGCTGTCTTTGCACAGTAAAGTATCATTTGGGGAGACCTGGGCAGGCCAGCGACCCCTGCACACCTATTGACAAGAGCCAAGACTTGAAAGTAAAAACACAGTGTCATGGTGTGTGATCCTTTTAATGTCATGTTGGAGTCTGTTGGCTAGTATCTTGTGGAGGATTTTTGCATCTAAGTTCATCGGTGATATTGCTCTCCAGTTTTCTTTTCTTGTAGTATCTTTGTCTGGTTTGGGGATCAGGTGGATGGCTTCGTACAATGAGTTTGGGAGTGTTCTTTCCTCTGCAGTGTTTTGGAAGCGTTTGCAGAACCATGTGTACTTTAGAGAGACACGGGTGCCCCAGCTGTCACTAGCCACCTATTGACAACAGCCAAGTCTTGAAAGTAAAAACACAATGTCCATCCCCAGATGAATGGAAAGTGAAGAGATGGTACACATAGAGCATGGAATACTGCTCAGCCATGAAGCAATAAAATGCTGCCATTTCCAGCATCTTCGATAGATCCGGAGTTCCCTGTACTCAGCATGGGACGTCCAACAGAGAAAGAGAAAATTCCAACGATAGCACGTATAGATGGCATCTCAATGTCGATACCAGGAAAGTAGAAAGCACAAACAGAGTTACAGATTTAGAACGCAAGTACACGGTTTCGAGAGGGCAAAGGCATGCGGAGGTGGGTTGAATGAGGAGGGTGGGATTAGCACATGCATTCTAATATGTATTAAGCAGACGATCCACAACCACCTTCTACAAAGCACAGGGAGCGGTCGGCACCACCCTGGACTAAGCAACGTGGGAAGAGAATGCGAAAGAGAATGGATGTGTATATATATACATACACGGAGAACTGAATCAAGGTGCTGCACAGCGAAAGTCAACAGCATTGTAAATTCACTAGACATGGACAGAAATTAGAATCTCTATAAAAAGCAAAATGATCGAGATCCAGTATGTTCCTCTCAGGCCTCAGAGAGATGCGCGGGTGTCACTTCCCTGGAGTGTGAGCAGGCTTGGGCACCAAAGTTGGAGTGTGGTCACAGTGAGGCAGGTCGGCGCGGGAGTGGGTCGCACCAGCGAATTAACCCCTTTGGACCTGTGGTGCCTGGTCCCTTCTGGTTGGCAGCAGTCTCTGTAGATGTAGGTGTGCCCTCCTGCAGCTAAGCCAAGCCCACTGCAGCCAGAGGATGGTGGTCCGACATGCACAACAGTGTTCAAACATCACCTGGTGTCCAGGTCTCCTGCTGGTGGGGTTCCCGCCATTCACCTCCTTCCTTAGAGTCACCCCACTTGCCTCCGACAACACACTCTTCAGGAGGGGTTTGCAGGGGGTGTGATGAATCGAGAGTAGGAAAGGTAAGTGGGAGAAGGAGTGAGACACAAGCCCTTAGGTGTCTGTCCGGACACGTTCCTCTCTAATTCATATTCCAAGAACACGCGTGTGCGCAAGGTCTGCGTTCCTGGGGAATCCGACCAGCTGTGGGAAAATGCTGCCGCCTTGTGGCCGCCTCCTGTAACTACAACGTTCCAAAGGGAGCTCAGCGGCCCTTCCTGTTCAAAAGGCCAGCGGGGTTGTAATTGACACCCCCGCTGCAAAAATGTCCTGGGGATAGGCACTGGAAAAGAGCCCGAAACAGGATTGATTGGCAACAGGCGGTTTCAAGAGGTAAGTTGAATTCACCATGCGTGTTTTGTTTCCCTTTGTGTTGGTTTCTAAGAAAGGCCCAGGAAATATGCTCCACGCCCATGCGAATGGGAGAAATGGAAATTGAAACGCCTTCGCGGTTTCACCTGGCAGCCGTTAGGATTGCCAGTGTCAATACGTCTGGAAGCAATACCTTCGGGAGAGGGCCTGGAGAAAAGGGAAGCCTCCTAAGCCACTGGTGGTATTGCACCCTGGTAACAGGCACCACTGAAAACAATCAAGAGATTCCTGCCAAAAACAAAACAAAACCAGAGAGCCGGCCACATGATGTGGCAATCCACCTCCTGGCTGTCTTTGCACAGTAAAGTATCATTTGGGGAGACCTGGGCAGGCCAGCGACCCCTGCACACCTATTGACAAGAGCCAAGACTTGAAAGTAAAAACACAGTGTCATGGTGTGTGATCCTTTTACTGTCATGTTGGAGTCTGTTGGCTAGTATCTTGTTGAGGATTTTTGCATCTAAGTTCATCGGTGATATTGCTCTCCAGTTTTCTTTTCTTGTAGTATCTTTGTCTGGTTTGGGGATCAGGTGGATGGCTTCGTACAATGAGTTTGGGAGTGTTCTTTCCTCTGCAGTGTTTTGGAAGCGTTTGCAGAACCATGTGTACTTTAGAGAGACACGGGTGCCCCAGCTGTCACTAGCCACCTATTGACAACAGCCAAGTCTTGAAAGTAAAAACACAATGTCCATCCCCAGATGAATGGAAAGTGAAGAGATGGTACACATAGAGCATGGAATACTGCTCAGCCATGAAACAGAATAAAATCCTGCCATTTCCAGCATCTTCGATAGATCCGGAGTTCCCTGTACTCAGCATGGGACGTCCAACAGAGAAAGAGAAAATTCCAACGATAGCACGTATAGGTGGCATCTCAAAGTGGATACCAGGAAAGTAGAAAGCACAAACAGAGTCACAGATTTAGAACGCAAGTACAGGGTTTCGAGAGGGCAAAGGCATGCGGAGGTGGGTTGAATGAGGAGGGTGGGATTAGCACATGCATTCTAATATGTATTAAGCAGACGATCCACAACCACCTTCTACAAAGCACAGGGAGCGGTCGGCACCACCCTGGACTAAGCTACGTGGGAAGAGAAAGCGAAAGAGAATGGATGTGTATATATATACATACACGGAGAACTGAATCAAGGTGCTGCACAGCGAAAGTCAACAGCATTGTAAATTCACTAGACATGGACAGAAATTAGAATCTCTATAAAAAGCAAAATGATCGAGATCCAGTATGTTCCTCTCAGGCCTCAGAGAGATGCGCGGGTGTCACTTCCCTGGAGTGTGAGCAGGCTTGGGCACCAAAGTTGGAGTGTGGTCACAGTGAGGCAGGTCGGCGCGGGAGTGGGTCGCACCAGCGAATTAACCCCTTTGGACCTGTGGTGCCTGGTCCCTTCTGGTTGGCAGCAGTCTCTGTAGATGTAGGTGTGCCCTCCTGCAGCTAAGCCAAGCCCACTGCAGCCAGAGGATGGTGGTCCGACATGCACAACAGTGTTCAAACATCACCTGGTGTCCAGGTCTCCTGCTGGTGGGGTTCCCGCCATTCACCTCCTTCCTTAGAGTCACCCCACTTGCCTCCGACAACACACTCTTCAGGAGGGGTTTGCAGGGGGTGTGATGAATCGAGAGTGGGAAGGGTAAGTGGGAGAAGGAGTGAGACACAAGCCCTTAGGTGTCTGTCCAGACACGTTCCTCTCTAATTCATATTCCAAGAACACGCGTGTGCGCAAGGTCTGCGTTCCTGGGGAATCCGACCAGCTGTGGGAAAATGCTGCCGCCTTGTGGCCGCCTCCTGTAACTACAACGTTCCAAAGGGAGCTCAGCGGCCCTTCCTGTTCAAAAGGCCAGCGGGGTTGTAATTGACACCCCCGCTGCAAAAATGTCCTGGGGATAGGCACTGGAAAAGAGCCCGAAACAGGATTGATTGGCAACAGGCGGTTTCAAGAGGTAAGTTGAATTCACCATGCGTGTTTTGTTTCCCTTTGTGTTGGTTTCTAAGAAAGGCCCAGGAAATATGCTCCACGCCCATGCAAATGGGAGAAATGAAAATTGAAACGCCTTCGCGGTTTCACCTGGCAGCCGTTAGGATTGCCAGTGTCAATACGTCTGGAAGCAATACCTTCGGGAGAGGGCCTGGAGAAAAGGGAAGCCTCCTAAGCCACTGGTGGTATTGCACCCTGGTAACAGGCACCACTGAAAACAATCAAGAGATTCCTGCCAAAAACAAAACAAAACCAGAGAGCCGGCCACATGATGTGGCAATCCACCTCCTGGCTGTCTTTGCACAGTAAAGTATCATTTGGGGAGACCTGGGCAGGCCAGCGACCCCTGCACACCTATTGACAAGAGCCAAGACTTGAAAGTAAAAACACAGTGTCATGGTGTGTGATCCTTTTAATGTCATGTTGGAGTCTGTTGGCTAGTATCTTGTGGAGGATTTTTGCATCTAAGTTCATCGGTGATATTGCTCTCCAGTTTTCTTTTCTTGTAGTATCTTTGTCTGGTTTGGGGATCAGGTGGATGGCTTCGTACAATGAGTTTGGGAGTGTTCTTTCCTCTGCAGTGTTTTGGAAGCGTTTGCAGAACCATGTGTACTTTAGAGAGACACGGGTGCCCCAGCTGTCACTAGCCACCTATTGACAACAGCCAAGTCTTGAAAGTAAAAACACAATGTCCATCCCCAGATGAATGGAAAGTGAAGAGATGGTACACATAGAGCATGGAATACTGCTCAGCCATGAAGCAATAAAATGCTGCCATTTCCAGCATCTTCGATAGATCCGGAGTTCCCTGTACTCAGCATGGGACGTCCAACAGAGAAAGAGAAAATTCCAACGATAGCACGTATAGATGGCATCTCAATGTCGATACCAGGAAAGTAGAAAGCACAAACAGAGTTACAGATTTAGAACGCAAGTACACGGTTTCGAGAGGGCAAAGGCATGCGGAGGTGGGTTGAATGAGGAGGGTGGGATTAGCACATGCATTCTAATATGTATTAAGCAGACGATCCACAACCACCTTCTACAAAGCACAGGGAGCGGTCGGCACCACCCTGGACTAAGCAACGTGGGAAGAGAATGCGAAAGAGAATGGATGTGTATATATATACATACACGGAGAACTGAATCAAGGTGCTGCACAGCGAAAGTCAACAGCATTGTAAATTCACTAGACATGGACAGAAATTAGAATCTCTATAAAAAGCAAAATGATCGAGATCCAGTATGTTCCTCTCAGGCCTCAGAGAGATGCGCGGGTGTCACTTCCCTGGAGTGTGAGCAGGCTTGGGCACCAAAGTTGGAGTGTGGTCACAGTGAGGCAGGTCGGCGCGGGAGTGGGTCGCACCAGCGAATTAACCCCTTTGGACCTGTGGTGCCTGGTCCCTTCTGGTTGGCAGCAGTCTCTGTAGATGTAGGTGTGCCCTCCTGCAGCTAAGCCAAGCCCACTGCAGCCAGAGGATGGTGGTCCGACATGCACAACAGTGTTCAAACATCACCTGGTGTCCAGGTCTCCTGCTGGTGGGGTTCCCGCCATTCACCTCCTTCCTTAGAGTCACCCCACTTGCCTCCGACAACACACTCTTCAGGAGGGGTTTGCAGGGGGTGTGATGAATCGAGAGTAGGAAAGGTAAGTGGGAGAAGGAGTGAGACACAAGCCCTTAGGTGTCTGTCCGGACACGTTCCTCTCTAATTCATATTCCAAGAACACGCGTGTGCGCAAGGTCTGCGTTCCTGGGGAATCCGACCAGCTGTGGGAAAATGCTGCCGCCTTGTGGCCGCCTCCTGTAACTACAACGTTCCAAAGGGAGCTCAGCGGCCCTTCCTGTTCAAAAGGCCAGCGGGGTTGTAATTGACACCCCCGCTGCAAAAATGTCCTGGGGATAGGCACTGGAAAAGAGCCCGAAACAGGATTGATTGGCAACAGGCGGTTTCAAGAGGTAAGTTGAATTCACCATGCGTGTTTTGTTTCCCTTTGTGTTGGTTTCTAAGAAAGGCCCAGGAAATATGCTCCACGCCCATGCGAATGGGAGAAATGGAAATTGAAACGCCTTCGCGGTTTCACCTGGCAGCCGTTAGGATTGCCAGTGTCAATACGTCTGGAAGCAATACCTTCGGGAGAGGGCCTGGAGAAAAGGGAAGCCTCCTAAGCCACTGGTGGTATTGCACCCTGGTAACAGGCACCACTGAAAACAATCAAGAGATTCCTGCCAAAAACAAAACAAAACCAGAGAGCCGGCCACATGATGTGGCAATCCACCTCCTGGCTGTCTTTGCACAGTAAAGTATCATTTGGGGAGACCTGGGCAGGCCAGCGACCCCTGCACACCTATTGACAAGAGCCAAGACTTGAAAGTAAAAACACAGTGTCATGGTGTGTGATCCTTTTACTGTCATGTTGGAGTCTGTTGGCTAGTATCTTGTTGAGGATTTTTGCATCTAAGTTCATCGGTGATATTGCTCTCCAGTTTTCTTTTCTTGTAGTATCTTTGTCTGGTTTGGGGATCAGGTGGATGGCTTCGTACAATGAGTTTGGGAGTGTTCTTTCCTCTGCAGTGTTTTGGAAGCGTTTGCAGAACCATGTGTACTTTAGAGAGACACGGGTGCCCCAGCTGTCACTAGCCACCTATTGACAACAGCCAAGTCTTGAAAGTAAAAACACAATGTCCATCCCCAGATGAATGGAAAGTGAAGAGATGGTACACATAGAGCATGGAATACTGCTCAGCCATGAAACAGAATAAAATCCTGCCATTTCCAGCATCTTCGATAGATCCGGAGTTCCCTGTACTCAGCATGGGACGTCCAACAGAGAAAGAGAAAATTCCAACGATAGCACGTATAGGTGGCATCTCAAAGTGGATACCAGGAAAGTAGAAAGCACAAACAGAGTCACAGATTTAGAACGCAAGTACAGGGTTTCGAGAGGGCAAAGGCATGCGGAGGTGGGTTGAATGAGGAGGGTGGGATTAGCACATGCATTCTAATATGTATTAAGCAGACGATCCACAACCACCTTCTACAAAGCACAGGGAGCGGTCGGCACCACCCTGGACTAAGCTACGTGGGAAGAGAATGCGAAAGAGAATTTATGTGTATATATATACATACACGGAGAACTGAATCAAGGTGCTGCACAGCGAAAGTCAACAGCATTGTAAATTCACTAGACATGGACAGAAATTAGAATCTCTATAAAAAGCAAAATGATCGAGATCCAGTATGTTCCTCTCAGGCCTCAGAGAGATGCGCGGGTGTCACTTCCCTGGAGTGTGAGCAGGCTTGGGCACCAAAGTTGGAGTGTGGTCACAGTGAGGCAGGTCGGCGCGGGAGTGGGTCGCACCAGCGAATTAACCCCTTTGGACCTGTGGTGCCTGGTCCCTTCTGGTTGGCAGCAGTCTCTGTAGATGTAGGTGTGCCCTCCTGCAGCTAAGCCAAGCCCACTGCAGCCAGAGGATGGTGGTCCGACATGCACAACAGTGTTCAAACATCACCTGGTGTCCAGGTCTCCTGCTGGTGGGGTTCCCGCCATTCACCTCCTTCCTTAGAGTCACCCCACTTGCCTCCGACAACACACTCTTCAGGAGGGGTTTGCAGGGGGTGTGATGAATCGAGAGTGGGAAGGGTAAGTGGGAGAAGGAGTGAGACACAAGCCCTTAGGTGTCTGTCCGGACACGTTCCTCTCTAATTCATATTCCAAGAACACGCGTGTGCGCAAGGTCTGCGTTCCTGGGGAATCCGACCAGCTGTGGGAAAATGCTGCCGCCTTGTGGCCGCCTCCTGTAACTACAACGTTCCAAAGGGAGCTCAGCGGCCCTTCCTGCTCAAAAGGCCAGCGGGGTTGTAATTGACACCCCCGCTGCAAAAATGTCCTGGGGATAGGCACTGGAAAAGAGCCCAAAACAGGATTGATTGGCAACAGGCGGTTTCAAGAGGTAAGTTGAATTCACCATGCGTGTTTTGTTTCCCTTTTTGTTGGTTTCTAAGTAAGGCCCAGGAAATATGCTCCACACCCATGCGAATAGGAGAAATGGAAATTGAAACGCCTTCGCGGTTTCACCTGGCAGCCGTTAGGATTGCCAGTGTCAATACGTCTGGAAGCAATACCTTCGGGAGAGGGCCTGGAGAAAAGGGAAGCCTCCTAAGCCACTGGTGGTATTGCGCCCTGGTAACAGGCACCACTGAAAACAATCAAGAGATTCCTGCCAAAAACAAAACAAAACCAGAGAGCCGGCCACATGATGTGGCAATCCACCTCCTGGCTGTCTTTGCACAGTAAAGTATCATTTGGGGAGTCCCGGGCAGGCCAGCGACCCCTGCACACCTATTGACAAGAGCCAAGGCTTGAAAGTAAAAACACAGTGTCATGGTGTGTGATCCTTTTAATGTCATGTTGGAGTCTGTTGGCTAGTATCTTGTGGAGGATTTTTGCATCTAAGTTCATCGGTGATATTGCTCTCCAGTTTTCTTTTCTTGTAGTATCTTTGTCTGGTTTGGGGATCAGGTGGATGGCTTTGTACAATGAGTTTGGGAGTGTTCTTTCCTCTGCAGTGTTTTGGAAGCGTTTGCAGAACCATGTGTACTTTAGAGAGACACGGGTGCCCCAGCTGTCACTAGCCACCTATTGACAACAGCCAAGTCTTGAAAGTAAAAACACAATGTCCATCCCCAGATGAATGGAAAGTGAAGAGATGGTACACATAGAGCATGGAATACTGCTCAGCCATGAAGCAATAAAATGCTGCCATTTCCAGCATCTTCGATAGATCCGGAGTTCCCTGTACTCAGCATGGGACGTCCAACAGAGAAAGAGAAAATTCCAACGATAGCACGTATAGATGGCATCTCAATGTCGATACCAGGAAAGTAGAAAGCACAAACAGAGTTACAGATTTAGAACGCAAGTACACGGTTTCGAGAGGGCAAAGGCATGCGGAGGTGGGTTGAATGAGGAGGGTGGGATTAGCACATGCATTCTAATATGTATTAAGCAGACGATCCACAACCACCTTCTACAAAGCACAGGGAGCGGTCGGCACCACCCTGGACTAAGCAACGTGGGAAGAGAGTGCGAAAGAGAATGGATGTGTATATATATACATACACGGAGAACTGAATCAAGGTGCTGCACAGCGAAAGTCAACAGCATTGTAAATTCACTAGACATGGACAGAAATTAGAATCTCTATAAAAAGCAAAATGATCGAGATCCAGTATGTTCCTCTCAGGCCTCAGAGAGATGCGCGGGTGTCACTTCCCTGGAGTGTGAGCAGGCTTGGGCACCAAAGTTGGAGTGTGGTCACAGTGAGGCAGGTCGGCGCGGGAGTGGGTCGCACCAGCGAATTAACCCCTTTGGACCTGTGGTGCCTGGTCCCTTCTGGTTGGCAGCAGTCTCTGTAGATGTAGGTGTGCCCTCCTGCAGCTAAGCCAAGCCCACTGCAGCCAGAGGATGGTGGTCCGACATGCACAACAGTGTTCAAACATCACCTGGTGTCCAGGTCTCCTGCTGGTGGGGTTCCCGCCATTCACCTCCTTCCTTAGAGTCACCCCACTTGCCTCCGACAACACACTCTTCAGGAGGGGTTTGCAGGGGGTGTGATGAATCGAGAGTGGGAAGGGTAAGTGGGAGAAGGAGTGAGACACAAGCCCTTAGGTGTCTGTCCGGACACGTTCCTCTCTAATTCATATTCCAAGAACACGCGTGTGCGCAAGGTCTGCGTTCCTGGGGAATCCGACCAGCTGTGGGAAAATGCTGCCGCCTTGTGGCCGCCTCCTGTAACTACAACGTTCCAAAGGGAGCTCAGCGGCCCTTCCTGCTCAAAAGGCCAGCGGGGTTGTAATTGACACCCCCGCTGCAAAAATGTCCTGGGGATAGGCACTGGAAAAGAGCCCAAAACAGGATTGATTGGCAACAGGCGGTTTCAAGAGGTAAGTTGAATTCACCATGCGTGTTTTGTTTCCCTTTTTGTTGGTTTCTAAGTAAGGCCCAGGAAATATGCTCCACACCCATGCGAATAGGAGAAATGGAAATTGAAACGCCTTCGCGGTTTCACCTGGCAGCCGTTAGGATTGCCAGTGTCAATACGTCTGGAAGCAATACCTTCGGGAGAGGGCCTGGAGAAAAGGGAAGCCTCCTAAGCCACTGGTGGTATTGCGCCCTGGTAACAGGCACCACTGAAAACAATCAAGAGATTCCTGCCAAAAACAAAACAAAACCAGAGAGCCGGCCACATGATGTGGCAATCCACCTCCTGGCTGTCTTTGCACAGTAAAGTATCATTTGGGGAGACCCGGGCAGGCCAGCGACCCCTGCACACCTATTGACAAGAGCCAAGGCTTGAAAGTAAAAACACAGTGTCATGGTGTGTGATCCTTTTAATGTCATGTTGGAGTCTGTTGGCTAGTATCTTGTGGAGGATTTTTGCATCTAAGTTCATCGGTGATATTGCTCTCCAGTTTTCTTTTCTTGTAGTATCTTTGTCTGGTTTGGGGATCAGGTGGATGGCTTCGTACAATGAGTTTGGGAGTGTTCTTTCCTCTGCAGTGTTTTGGAAGCGTTTGCAGAACCATGTGTACTTTAGAGAGACACGGGTGCCCCAGCTGTCACTAGCCACCTATTGACAACAGCCAAGTCTTGAAAGTAAAAACACAATGTCCATCCCCAGATGAATGGAAAGTGAAGAGATGGTACACATAGAGCATGGAATACTGCTCAGCCATGAAGCAATAAAATGCTGCCATTTCCAGCATCTTCGATAGATCCGGAGTTCCCTGTACTCAGCATGGGACGTCCAACAGAGAAAGAGAAAATTCCAACGATAGCACGTATAGATGGCATCTCAATGTCGATACCAGGAAAGTAGAAAGCACAAACAGAGTTACAGATTTAGAACGCAAGTACACGGTTTCGAGAGGGCAAAGGCATGCGGAGGTGGGTTGAATGAGGAGGGTGGGATTAGCACATGCATTCTAATATGTATTAAGCAGACGATCCACAACCACCTTCTACAAAGCACAGGGAGCGGTCGGCACCACCCTGGACTAAGCAACGTGGGAAGAGAGTGCGAAAGAGAATGGATGTGTATATATATACATACACGGAGAACTGAATCAAGGTGCTGCACAGCGAAAGTCAACAGCATTGTAAATTCACTAGACATGGACAGAAATTAGAATCTCTATAAAAAGCAAAATGATCGAGATCCAGTATGTTCCTCTCAGGCCTCAGAGAGATGCGCGGGTGTCACTTCCCTGGAGTGTGAGCAGGCTTGGGCACCAAAGTTGGAGTGTGGTCACAGTGAGGCAGGTCGGCGCGGGAGTGGGTCGCACCAGCGAATTAACCCCTTTGGACCTGTGGTGCCTGGTCCCTTCTGGTTGGCAGCAGTCTCTGTAGATGTAGGTGTGCCCTCCTGCAGCTAAGCCAAGCCCACTGCAGCCAGAGGATGGTGGTCCGACATGCACAACAGTGTTCAAACATCACCTGGTGTCCAGGTCTCCTGCTGGTGGGGTTCCCGCCATTCACCTCCTTCCTTAGAGTCACCCCACTTGCCTCCGACAACACACTCTTCAGGAGGGGTTTGCAGGGGGTGTGATGAATCGAGAGTAGGAAAGGTAAGTGGGAGAAGGAGTGAGACACAAGCCCTTAGGTGTCTGTCCGGACACGTTCCTCTCTAATTCATATTCCAAGAACACGCGTGTGCGCAAGGTCTGCGTTCCTGGGGAATCCGACCAGCTGTGGGAAAATGCTGCCGCCTTGTGGCCGCCTCCTGTAACTACAACGTTCCAAAGGGAGCTCAGCGGCCCTTCCTGTTCAAAAGGCCAGCGGGGTTGTAATTGACACCCCCGCTGCAAAAATGTCCTGGGGATAGGCACTGGAAAAGAGCCCGAAACAGGATTGATTGGCAACAGGCGGTTTCAAGAGGTAAGTTGAATTCACCATGCGTGTTTTGTTTCCCTTTGTGTTGGTTTCTAAGAAAGGCCCAGGAAATATGCTCCACGCCCATGCGAATGGGAGAAATGGAAATTGAAACGCCTTCGCGGTTTCACCTGGCAGCCGTTAGGATTGCCAGTGTCAATACGTCTGGAAGCAATACCTTCGGGAGAGGGCCTGGAGAAAAGGGAAGCCTCCTAAGCCACTGGTGGTATTGCACCCTGGTAACAGGCACCACTGAAAACAATCAAGAGATTCCTGCCAAAAACAAAACAAAACCAGAGAGCCGGCCACATGATGTGGCAATCCACCTCCTGGCTGTCTTTGCACAGTAAAGTATCATTTGGGGAGACCTGGGCAGGCCAGCGACCCCTGCACACCTATTGACAAGAGCCAAGACTTGAAAGTAAAAACACAGTGTCATGGTGTGTGATCCTTTTACTGTCATGTTGGAGTCTGTTGGCTAGTATCTTGTTGAGGATTTTTGCATCTAAGTTCATCGGTGATATTGCTCTCCAGTTTTCTTTTCTTGTAGTATCTTTGTCTGGTTTGGGGATCAGGTGGATGGCTTCGTACAATGAGTTTGGGAGTGTTCTTTCCTCTGCAGTGTTTTGGAAGCGTTTGCAGAACCATGTGTACTTTAGAGAGACACGGGTGCCCCAGCTGTCACTAGCCACCTATTGACAACAGCCAAGTCTTGAAAGTAAAAACACAATGTCCATCCCCAGATGAATGGAAAGTGAAGAGATGGTACACATAGAGCATGGAATACTGCTCAGCCATGAAACAGAATAAAATCCTGCCATTTCCAGCATCTTCGATAGATCCGGAGTTCCCTGTACTCAGCATGGGACGTCCAACAGAGAAAGAGAAAATTCCAACGATAGCACGTATAGGTGGCATCTCAAAGTGGGTACCAGGAAAGTAGAAAGCACAAACATAGTCACAGATTTAGAACGCAAGTACAGGGTTTCGAGAGGGCAAAGGCATGCGGAGGTGGGTTGAATGAGGAGGGTGGGATTAGCACATGCATTCTAATATGTATTAAGCAGACGATCCACAACCACCTTCTACAAAGCACAGGGAGCGGTCGGCACCACCCTGGACTAAGCTACGTGGGAAGAGAATGCGAAAGAGAATTTATGTGTATATATATACATACACGGAGAACTGAATCAAGGTGCTGCACAGCGAAAGTCAACAGCATTGTAAATTCACTAGACATGGACAGAAATTAGAATCTCTATAAAAAGCAAAATGATTGAGATCCAGTATGTTCCTCTCAGGCCTCAGAGAGATGCGCGGGTGTCACTTCCCTGGAGTGTGAGCAGGCTTGGGCACCAAAGTTGGAGTGTGGTCACAGTGAGGCAGGTCGGCGCGGGAGTGGGTCGCACCAGCGAATTAACCCCTTTGGACCTGTGGTGCCTGGTCCCTTCTGGTTGGCAGCAGTCTCTGTAGATGTAGGTGTGCCCTCCTGCAGCTAAGCCAAGCCCACTGCAGCCAGAGGATGGTGGTCCGACATGCACAACAGTGTTCAAACATCACCTGGTGTCCAGGTCTCCTGCTGGTGGGGTTCCCGCCATTCACCTCCTTCCTTAGAGTCACCCCACTTGCCTCCGACAACACACTCTTCAGGAGGGGTTTGCAGGGGGTGTGATGAATCGAGAGTGGGAAGGGTAAGTGGGAGAAGGAGTGAGACACAAGCCCTTAGGTGTCTGTCCGGACACGTTCCTCTCTAATTCATATTCCAAGAACACGCGTGTGCGCAAGGTCTGCGTTCCTGGGGAATCCGACCAGCTGTGGGAAAATGCTGCCGCCTTGTGGCCGCCTCCTGTAACTACAACGTTCCAAAGGGAGCTCAGCGGCCCTTCCTGCTCAAAAGGCCAGCGGGGTTGTAATTGACACCCCCGCTGCAAAAATGTCCTGGGGATAGGCACTGGAAAAGAGCCCAAAATAGGATTGATTGGCAACAGGCGGTTTCAAGAGGTAAGTTGAATTCACCATGCGTGTTTTGTTTCCCTTTTTGTTGGTTTCTAAGTAAGGCCCAGGAAATATGCTCCACACCCATGCGAATAGGAGAAATGGAAATTGAAACGCCTTCGCGGTTTCACCTGGCAGCCGTTAGGATTGCCAGTGTCAATACGTCTGGAAGCAATACCTTCGGGAGAGGGCCTGGAGAAAAGGGAAGCCTCCTAAGCCACTGGTGGTATTGCGCCCTGGTAACAGGCACCACTGAAAACAATCAAGAGATTCCTGCCAAAAACAAAACAAAACCAGAGAGCCGGCCACATGATGTGGCAATCCACCTCCTGGCTGTCTTTGCACAGTAAAGTATCATTTGGGGAGACCAGGGCAGGCCAGCGACCCCTGCACACCTATTGACAAGAGCCAAGACTTGAAAGTAAAAACACAGTGTCATGGTGTGTGATCCTTTTAATGTCATGTTGGAGTCTGTTGGCTAGTATCTTGTGGAGGATTTTTGCATCTAAGTTCATCGGTGATATTGCTCTCCAGTTTTCTTTTCTTGTAGTATCTTTGTCTGGTTTGGGGATCAGGTGGATGGCTTCGTACAATGAGTTTGGGAGTGTTCTTTCCTCTGCAGTGTTTTGGAAGCGTTTGCAGAACCATGTGTACTTTAGAGAGACACGGGTGCCCCAGCTGTCACTAGCCACCTATTGACAACAGCCAAGTCTTGAAAGTAAAAACACAATGTCCAACACAGATGAATGGAAAGTGAAGAGATGGTACACATAGAGCATGGAATACTGCTCAGCCATGAAGCAATAAAATGCTGCCATTTCCAGCATCTTCGATAGATCCGGAGTTCCCTGTACTCAGCATGGGACGTCCAACAGAGAAAGAGAAAATTCCAACGATAGCACGTATAGATGGCATCTCAATGTCGATACCAGGAAAGTAGAAAGCACAAACAGAGTTACAGATTTAGAACGCAAGTACACGGTTTCGAGAGGGCAAAGGCATGCGGAGGTGGGTTGAATGAGGAGGGTGGGATTAGCACATGCATTCTAATATGTATTAAGCAGATGATCCACAACCACCTTCTACAAAGCACAGGGAGCGGTCGGCACCACCCTGGACTAAGCAACGTGGGAAGAGAATGCGAAAGAGAATGGATGTGTATATATATACATACACGGAGAACTGAATCAAGGTGCTGCACAGCGAAAGTCAACAGCATTGTAAATTCACTAGACATGGACAGAAATTAGAATCTCTATAAAAAGCAAAATGATCGAGATCCAGTATGTTCCTCTCAGGCCTCAGAGAGATGCGCGGGTGTCACTTCCCTGGAGTGTGAGCAGGCTTGGGCACCAAAGTTGGAGTGTGGTCACAGTGAGGCAGGTCGGCGCGGGAGTGGGTCGCACCAGCGAATTAACCCCTTTGGACCTGTGGTGCCTGGTCCCTTCTGGTTGGCAGCAGTCTCTGTAGATGTAGGTGTGCCCTCCTGCAGCTAAGCCAAGCCCACTGCAGCCAGAGGATGGTGGTCCGACATGCACAACAGTGTTCAAACATCACCTGGTGTCCAGGTCTCCTGCTGGTGGGGTTCCCGCCATTCACCTCCTTCCTTAGAGTCACCCCACTTGCCTCCGACAACACACTCTTCAGGAGGGGTTTGCAGGGGGTGTGATGAATCGAGAGTAGGAAAGGTAAGTGGGAGAAGGAGTGAGACACAAGCCCTTAGGTGTCTGTCCGGACACGTTCCTCTCTAATTCATATTCCAAGAACACGCGTGTGCGCAAGGTCTGCGTTCCTGGGGAATCCGACCAGCTGTGGGAAAATGCTGCCGCCTTGTGGCCGCCTCCTGTAACTACAACGTTCCAAAGGGAGCTCAGCGGCCCTTCCTGTTCAAAAGGCCAGCGGGGTTGTAATTGACACCCCCGCTGCAAAAATGTCCTGGGGATAGGCACTGGAAAAGAGCCCGAAACAGGATTGATTGGCAACAGGCGGTTTCAAGAGGTAAGTTGAATTCACCATGCGTGTTTTGTTTCCCTTTGTGTTGGTTTCTAAGAAAGGCCCAGGAAATATGCTCCACGCCCATGCGAATGGGAGAAATGGAAATTGAAACGCCTTCGCGGTTTCACCTGGCAGCCGTTAGGATTGCCAGTGTCAATACGTCTGGAAGCAATACCTTCGGGAGAGGGCCTGGAGAAAAGGGAAGCCTCCTAAGCCACTGGTGGTATTGCGCCCTGGTAACAGGCACCACTGAAAACAATCAAGAGATTCCTGCCAAAAACAAAACAAAACCAGAGAGCCGGCCACATGATGTGGCAATCCACCTCCTGGCTGTCTTTGCACAGTAAAGTATCATTTGGGGAGACCCGGGCAGGCCAGTGACCCCTGCACACCTATTGACAAGAGCCAAGACTTGAAAGTAAAAACACAGTGTCATGGTGTGTGATCCTTTTAATGTCATGTTGGAGTCTGTTGGCTAGTATCTTGTGGAGGATTTTTGCATCTAAGTTCATCGGTGATATTGCTCTCCAGTTTTCCTTTCTTGTAGTATCTTTGTCTGGTTTGGGGATCAGGTGGATGGCTTCGTACAATGAGTTTGGGAGTGTTCTTTCCTCTGCAGTGTTTTGGAAGCGTTTGCAGAACCATGTGTACTTTAGAGAGACACGGGTGCCCCAGCTGTCACTAGCCACCTATTGACAACAGCCAAGTCTTGAAAGTAAAAACACAATGTCCATCCCCAGATGAATGGAAAGTGAAGAGATGGTACACATAGAGCATGGAATACTGCTCAGCCATGAAACAATAAAATGCTGCCATTTCCAGCATCTTCGATAGATCCGGAGTTCCCTGTACTCAGCATGGGACGTCCAACAGAGAAAGAGAAAATTCCAACGATAGCACGTATAGATGGCATCTCAAAGTCCATACCAGGAAAGTAGAAAGCACAAACAGAGTCACAGATTTAGAACGCAAGTACAGGGTTTTGAGTGGGCAAAGGCATGCGGAGGTGGGTTGAATGAGGAGGGTGGGATTAGCACATGCATTCTAATATGTATTAAGCAGACGATCCACAACCACCTTCTACAAAGCACAGGGAGCGGTCGGCACCACCCTGGACTAAGCAACGTGGGAAGAGAGTGCGAAAGAGAATGGATGTGTATATATATACATACACGGAGAACTGAATCAAGGTGCTGCACAGCGAAAGTCAACAGCATTGTAAATTCACTAGACATGGACAGAAATTAGAATCTCTATAAAAAGCAAAATGATCGAGATCCAGTATGTTCCTCTCAGGCCTCAGAGAGATGCGCGGGTGTCACTTCCCTGGAGTGTGAGCAGGCTTGGGCACCAAAGTTGGAGTGTGGTCACAGTGAGGCAGGTCGGCGCGGGAGTGGGTCGCACCAGCGAATTAACCCCTTTGGACCTGTGGTGCCTGGTCCCTTCTGGTTGGCAGCAGTCTCTGTAGATGTAGGTGTGCCCTCCTGCAGCTAAGCCAAGCCCACTGCAGCCAGAGGATGGTGGTCCGACATGCACAACAGTGTTCAAACATCACCTGGTGTCCAGGTCTCCTGCTGGTGGGGTTCCCGCCATTCACCTCCTTCCTTAGAGTCACCCCACTTGCCTCCGACAACACACTCTTCAGGAGGGGTTTGCAGGGGGTGTGATGAATCGAGAGTAGGAAAGGTAAGTGGGAGAAGGAGTGAGACACAAGCCCTTAGGTGTCTGTCCGGACACGTTCCTCTCTAATTCATATTCCAAGAACACGCGTGTGCGCAAGGTCTGCGTTCCTGGGGAATCCGACCAGCTGTGGGAAAATGCTGCCGCCTTGTGGCCGCCTCCTGTAACTACAACGTTCCAAAGGGAGCTCAGCGGCCCTTCCTCTTCAAAAGGCCAGCGGGGTTGTAATTGACACCCCCGCTGCAAAAATGTCCTGGGGATAGGCACTGGAAAAGAGCCCGAAACAGGATTGATTGGCAACAGGCGGTTTCAAGAGGTAAGTTGAATTCACCATGCGTGTTTTGTTTCCCTTTGTGTTGGTTTCTAAGAAAGGCCAAGGAAACATGCTCCACGCCCATGCGAATGGGAGAAATGGAAATTGAAACGCCTTCGCGGTTTCACCTGGCAGCCATTAGGATTGCCAGTGTCAATACGTCTGGAAGCAATACCTTCGGGAGAGGGCCTGGAGAAAAGGGAAGCCTCCTAAGCCACTGGTGGTATTGCGCCCTGGTAACAGGCACCACTGAAAACAATCAAGAGATTCCTGCCAAAAACAAAGCAAAACCAGAGAGCCGGCCACATGATGTGGCAATCCACCTCCTGGCTGTCTTTGCACAGTAAACTATCATTTGGGGAGACCTGGGCAGGCCAGCGACCCCTGCACACCTATTGACAAGAGCCAAGACTTGAAAGTAAAAACACAGTGTCATGGTGTGTGATCCTTTTAATGTCATGTTGGAGTCTGTTGGCTAGTATCTTGTGGAGGATTTTTGCATCTAAGTTCATCGGTGATATTGCTCTCCAGTTTTCTTTTCTTGTAGTATCTTTGTCTGGTTTGGGGATCAGGTGGATGGCTTCGTACAATGAGTTTGGGAGTGTTCTTTCCTCTGCAGTGTTTTGGAAGCGTTTGCAGAACCATGTGTACTTTAGAGAGACACGGGTGCCCCAGCTGTCACTAGCCACCTATTGACAACAGCCAAGTCTTGAAAGTAAAAACACAATGTCCATCCCCAGATGAATGGAAAGTGAAGAGATGGTACACATAGAGCATGGAATACTGCTCAGCCATGAAACAGAATAAAATCCTGCCATTTCCAGCATCTTCGATAGATCCGGAGTTCCCTGTACTCAGCATGGGACGTCCAACAGAGAAAGAGAAAATTCCAACGATAGCACGTATAGATGGCATCTCAAAGTCGATACCAGGAAAGTAGAAAGCACAAACAGAGTCACAGATTTAGAACGCAAGTACAGGGTTTCGAGAGGGCAAAGGCATGCGGAGGTGGGTTGAATGAGGAGGGTGGGATTAACACATGCATTCTAATATGTATTAAGCAGACGATCCACAACCACCTTCTACAAAGCACAGGGAGCGGTCGGCACCACCCTGGACTAAGCTACGTGGGAAGAGAATGCGAAAGAGAATGGATGTGTATATATATACATACACGGAGAACTGAATCAAGGTGCTGCACAGCGAAAGTCAACAGCATTGTAAATTCACTAGACATGGACAGAAATTAGAATCTCTATAAAAAGCAAAATGATCGAGATCCAGTATGTTCCTCTCAGGCCTCAGAGAGATGCGCGGGTGTCACTTCCCTGGAGTGTGAGCAGGCTTGGGCACCAAAGTTGGAGTGTGGTCACAGTGAGGCAGGTCGGCGCGGGAGTGGGTCGCACCAGCGAATTAACCCCTTTGGACCTGTGGTGCCTGGTCCCTTCTGGTTGGCAGCAGTCTCTGTAGATGTAGGTGTGCCCTCCTGCAGCTAAGCCAAGCCCACTGCAGCCAGAGGATGGTGGTCCGACATGCACAACAGTGTTCAAACATCACCTGGTGTCCAGGTCTCCTGCTGGTGGGGTTCCCGCCATTCACCTCCTTCCTTAGAGTCACCCCACTTGCCTCCGACAACACACTCTTCAGGAGGGGTTTGCAGGGGGTGTGATGAATCGAGAGTGGGAAGGGTAAGTGGGAGAAGGAGTGAGACACAAGCCCTTAGGTGTCTGTCCGGACACGTTCCTCTCTAATTCATATTCCAAGAACACGCGTGTGCGCAAGGTCTGCGTTCCTGGGGAATCCGACCAGCTGTGGGAAAATGCTGCCGCCTTGTGGCCGCCTCCTGTAACTACAACGTTCCAAAGGGAGCTCAGCGGCCCTTCCTGTTCAAAAGGCCAGCGGGGTTGTAATTGACACCCCCGCTGCAAAAATGTCCTGGGGATAGGCACTGGAAAAGAGCCCAAAACAGGATTGATTGGCAACAGGCTGTTTCAAGAGGTAAGTTGAATTCACCATGCGTGTTTTGTTTCCCTTTTTGTTGGTTTCTAAGTAAGGCCCAGGAAATATGCTCCACACCCATGCGAATGGGAGAAATGGAAATTGAAACGCCTTCGCGGTTTCACCTGGCAGCCGTTAGGATTGCCAGTGTCAATACGTCTGGAAGCAATACCTTCGGGAGAGGGCCTGGAGAAAAGGGAAGCCTCCTAAGCCACTGGTGGTATTGCGCCCTGGTAACAGGCACCACTGAAAACAATCAAGAGATTCCTGCCAAAAACAAAACAAAACCAGAGAGCCGGCCACATGATGTGGCAATCCACCTCCTGGCTGTCTTTGCACAGTAAAGTATCATTTGGGGAGACCCGGGCAGGCCAGCGACCCCTGCACACCTATTGACAAGAGCCAAGACTTGAAAGTAAAAACACAGTGTCATGGTGTGTGATCCTTTTAATGTCATGTTGGAGTCTGTTGGCTAGTATCTTGTGGAGGATTTTTGCATCTAAGTTCATCGGTGATATTGCTCTCCAGTTTTCTTTTCTTGTAGTATCTTTGTCTGGTTTGGGGATCAGGTGGATGGCTTCGTACAATGAGTTTGGGAGTGTTCTTTCCTCTGCAGTGTTTTGGAAGCGTTTGCAGAACCATGTGTACTTTAGAGAGACACGGGTGCCCCAGCTGTCACTAGCCACCTATTGACAACAGCCAAGTCTTGAAAGTAAAAACACAATGTCCATCCCCAGATGAATGGAAAGTGAAGAGATGGTACACATAGAGCATGGAATACTGCTCAGCCATGAAACAGAATAAAATCCTGCCATTTCCAGCATCTTCGATAGATCCGGAGTTCCCTGTACTCAGCATGGGACGTCCAACAGAGAAAGAGAAAATTCCAACGATAGCACGTATAGATGGCATCTCAAAGTCGATACCAGGAAAGTAGAAAGCACAAACAGAGTCACAGATTTAGAACGCAAGTACAGGGTTTCGAGAGGGCAAAGGCATGCGGAGGTGGGTTGAATGAGGAGGGTGGGATTAACACATGCATTCTAATATGTATTAAGCAGACGATCCACAACCACCTTCTACAAAGCACAGGGAGCGGTCGGCACCACCCTGGACTAAGCTACGTGGGAAGAGAATGCGAAAGAGAATGGATGTGTATATATATACATACATGGAGAACTGAATCAAGGTGCTGCACAGCGAAAGTCAACAGCATTGTAAATTCACTAGACATGGACAGAAATTAGAATCTCTATAAAAAGCAAAATGATCGAGATCCAGTATGTTCCTCTCAGGCCTCAGAGAGATGCGCGGGTGTCACTTCCCTGGAGTGTGAGCAGGCTTGGGCACCAAAGTTGGAGTGTGGTCACAGTGAGGCAGGTCGGCGCGGGAGTGGGTCACACCAGCGAATTAACCCCTTTGGACCTGTGGTGCCTGGTCCCTTCTGGTTGGCAGCAGTCTCTGTAGATGTAGGTGTGCCCTCCTGCAGCTAAGCCAAGCCCACTGCAGCCAGAGGATGGTGGTCCGACATGCACAACAGTGTTCAAACATCACCTGGTGTCCAGGTCTCCTGCTGGTGGGGTTCCCGCCATTCACCTCCTTCCTTAGAGTCACCCCACTTGCCTCCGACAACACACTCTTCAGGAGGGGTTTGCAGGGGGTGTGATGAATCGAGAGTGGGAAAGGTAAGTGGGAGAAGGAGTGAGACACAAGCCCTTAGGTGTCTGTCCGGACACGTTCCTCTCTAATTCATATTCCAAGAACACGCGTGTGCGCAAGGTCTGCGTTCCTGGGGAATCCGACCAGCTGTGGGAAAATGCTGCCGCCTTGTGGCCGCCTCCTGTAACTACAACGTTCCAAAGGGAGCTCAGCGGCCCTTCCTGTTCAAAAGGCCAGCGGGGTTGTAATTGACACCCCCGCTGCAAAAATGTCCTGGGGATAGGCACTGGAAAAGAGCCCGAAACAGGATTGATTGGCAACAGGCGGTTTCAAGAGGTAAGTTGAATTCACCATGCGTGTTTTGTTTCCCTTTGTGTTGGTTTCTAAGAAAGGCCCAGGAAATATGCTCCACGCCCATGCGAATGGGAGAAATGGAAATTGAAACGCCTTTGCGGTTTCACCTGGCAGCCGTTAGGATTGCCAGTGTCAATACGTCTGGAAGCAATACCTTCGGGAGAGGGCCTGGAGAAAAGGGAAGCCTCCTAAGCCACTGGTGGTATTGCGCCCTGGTAACAGGCACCACTGAAAACAATCAAGAGATTCCTGCCAAAAACAAAACAAAACCAGAGAGCCGGCCACATGATGTGGCAATCCACCTCCTGGCTGTCTTTGCACAGTAAAGTATCATTTGGGGAGACCTGGGCAGGACAGCGACCCCTGCACACCTATTGACAAGAGCCAAGACTTGAAAGTAAAAACACAGTGTCATGGTGTGTGATCCTTTTAATGTCATGTTGGAGTCTGTTGGCTAGTATCTTGTTGAGGATTTTTGCATCTAAGTTCATCGGTGATATTGCTCTCCAGTTTTCTTTTCTTGTAGTATCTTTGTCTGGTTTGGGGATCAGGTGGATGGCTTCGTACAATGAGTTTGGGAGTGTTCTTTCCTCTGCAGTGTTTTGGAAGCGTTTGCAGAACCATGTGTACTTTAGAGAGACACGGGTGCCCCAGCTGTCACTAGCCACCTATTGACAACAGCCAAGTCTTGAAAGTAAAAACACAATGTCCATCCCCAGATGAATGGAAAGTGAAGAGATGGTACACATAGAGCATGGAATACTGCTCAGCCATGAAACAATAAAATGCTGCCATTTCCAGCATCTTCGATAGATCCGGAGTTCCCTGTACTCAGCATGGGACGTCCAACAGAGAAAGAGAAAATTCCAACGATAGCACGTATAGATGGCATCTCAAAGTCCATACCAGGAAAGTAGAAAGCACAAACAGAGTCACAGATTTAGAACGCAAGTACAGGGTTTTGAGAGGGCAAAGGCATGCGGAGGTGGGTTGAATGAGGAGGGTGGGATTAGCACATGCATTCTAATATGTATTAAGCAGACGATCCACAACCACCTTCTACAAAGCACAGGGAGCGGTCGGCACCACCCTGGACTAAGCAACGTGGGAAGAGAATGCGAAAGAGAATGGATGTGTATATATATACATACACGGAGAACTGAATCAAGGTGCTGCACAGCGAAAGTCAACAGCATTGTAAATTCACTAGACATGGACAGAAATTAGAATCTCTATAAAAAGCAAAATGATCGAGATCCAGTATGTTCCTCTCAGGCCTCAGAGATATGCGCGGGTGTCACTTCCCTGGAGTGTGAGCAGGCTTGGGCACCAAAGTTGGAGTGTGGTCACAGTGAGGCAGGTCGGCGCGGGAGTGGGTCACACCAGCGAATTAACCCCTTTGGACCTGTGGTGCCTGGTCCCTTCTGGTTGGCAGCAGTCTCTGTAGATGTAGGTGTGCCCTCCTGCAGCTAAGCCAAGCCCACTGCAGCCAGAGGATGGTGGTCCGACATGCACAACAGTGTTCAAACATCACCTGGTGTCCAGGTCTCCTGCTGGTGGGGTTCCCGCCATTCACCTCCTTCCTTAGAGTCACCCCACTTGCCTCCGACAACACACTCTTCAGGAGGGGTTTGCAGGGGGTGTGATGAATCGAGAGTGGGAAAGGTAAGTGGGAGAAGGAGTGAGACACAAGCCCTTAGGTGTCTGTCCGGACACGTTCCTCTCTAATTCATATTCCAAGAACACGCGTGTGCGCAAGGTCTGCGTTCCTGGGGAATCCGACCAGCTGTGGGAAAATGCTGCCGCCTTGTGGCCGCCTCCTGTAACTACAACGTTCCAAAGGGAGCTCAGCGGCCCTTCCTGTTCAAAAGGCCAGCGGGGTTGTAATTGACACCCCCGCTGCAAAAATGTCCTGGGGATAGGCACTGGAAAAGAGCCCGAAACAGGATTGATTGGCAACAGGCGGTTTCAAGAGGTAAGTTGAATTCACCATGCGTGTTTTGTTTCCCTTTGTGTTGGTTTCTAAGAAAGGCCCAGGAAATATGCTCCACGCCCATGCGAATGGGAGAAATGGAAATTGAAACGCCTTCGCGGTTTCACCTGGCAGCCGTTAGGATTGCCAGTGTCAATACGTCTGGAAGCAATACCTTCGGGAGAGGGCCTGGAGAAAAGGGAAGCCTCCTAAGCCACTGGTGGTATTGCGCCCTGGTAACAGGCACCACTGAAAACAATCAAGAGATTCCTGCCAAAAACAAAACAAAACCAGAGAGCCGGCCACATGATGTGGCAATCCACCTCCTGGCTGTCTTTGCACAGTAAAGTATCATTTGGGGAGACCTGGGCAGGACAGCGACCCCTGCACACCTATTGACAAGAGCCAAGACTTGAAAGTAAAAACACAGTGTCATGGTGTGTGATCCTTTTAATGTCATGTTGGAGTCTGTTGGCTAGTATCTTGTTGAGGATTTTTGCATCTAAGTTCATCGGTGATATTGCTCTCCAGTTTTCTTTTCTTGTAGTATCTTTGTCTGGTTTGGGGATCAGGTGGATGGCTTCGTACAATGAGTTTGGGAGTGTTCTTTCCTCTGCAGTGTTTTGGAAGCGTTTGCAGAACCATGTGTACTTTAGAGAGACACGGGTGCCCCAGCTGTCACTAGCCACCTATTGACAACAGCCAAGTCTTGAAAGTAAAAACACAATGTCCATCCCCTGATGAATGGAAAGTGAAGAGATGGTACACATAGAGCATGGAATACTGCTCAGCCATGAAACAGAATAAAATCCTGCCATTTCCAGCATCTTCGATAGATCCGGAGTTCCCTGTACTCAGCATGGGACGTCCAACAGAGAAAGAGAAAATTCCAACGATAGCACGTATAGATGGCATCTCAAAGTCGATACCAGGAAAGTAGAAAGCACAAACAGAGTCACAGATTTAGAACGCAAGTACAGGGTTTCGAGAGGGCAAAGGCATGCGGAGGTGGGTTGAATGAGGAGGGTGGGATTAACACATGCATTCTAATATGTATTAAGCAGATGATCCACAACCACCTTCTACAAAGCACAGGGAGCGGTCGGCACCACCCTGGACTAAGCTACGTGGGAAGAGAATGCGAAAGAGAATGGATGTGTATATATATACATACACGGAGAACTGAATCAAGGTGCTGCACAGCGAAAGTCAACAGCATTGTAAATTCACTAGACATGGACAGAAATTAGAATCTCTATAAAAAGCAAAATGATCGAGATCCAGTATGTTCCTCTCAGGCCTCAGAGAGATGCGCGGGTGTCACTTCCCTGGAGTGTGAGCAGGCTTGGGCACCAAAGTTGGAGTGTGGTCACAGTGAGGCAGGTCGGCGCGGGAGTGGGTCGCACCAGCGAATTAACCCCTTTGGACCTGTGGTGCCTGGTCCCTTCTGGTTGGCAGCAGTCTCTGTAGATGTAGGTGTGCCCTCCTGCAGCTAAGCCAAGCCCACTGCAGCCAGAGGATGGTGGTCCGACATGCACAACAGTGTTCAAACATCACCTGGTGTCCAGGTCTCCTGCTGGTGGGGTTCCCGCCATTCACCTCCTTCCTTAGAGTCACCCCACTTGCCTCCGACAACACACTCTTCAGGAGGGGTTTGCAGGGGGTGTGATGAATCGAGAGTGGGAAGGGTAAGTGGGAGAAGGAGTGAGACACAAGCCCTTAGGTGTCTGTCCAGACACGTTCCTCTCTAATTCATATTCCAAGAACACGCGTGTGCGCAAGGTCTGCGTTCCTGGGGAATCCGACCAGCTGTGGGAAAATGCTGCCGCCTTGTGGCCGCCTCCTGTAACTACAACGTTCCAAAGGGAGCTCAGCGGCCCTTCCTGTTCAAAAGGCCAGCGGGGTTGTAATTGACACCCCCGCTGCAAAAATGTCCTGGGGATAGGCACTGGAAAAGAGCCCGAAACAGGATTGATTGGCAACAGGCGGTTTCAAGAGGTAAGTTGAATTCACCATGCGTGTTTTGTTTCCCTTTGTGTTGGTTTCTAAGAAAGGCCCAGGAAATATGCTCCACGCCCATGCGAATGGGAGAAATGGAAATTGAAACGCCTTCGCGGTTTCACCTGGCAGCCGTTAGGATTGCCAGTGTCAATACGTCTGGAAGCAATACCTTCGGGAGAGGGCCTGGAGAAAAGGGAAGCCTCCTAAGCCACTGGTGGTATTGCGCCCTGGTAACAGGCACCACTGAAAACAATCAAGAGATTCCTGCCAAAAACAAAACAAAACCAGAGAGCCGGCCACATGATGTGGCAATCCACCTCCTGGCTGTCTTTGCACAGTAAAGTATCATTTGGGGAGACCCGGGCAGGCCAGTGACCCCTGCACACCTATTGACAAGAGCCAAGACTTGAAAGTAAAAACACAGTGTCATGGTGTGTGATCCTTTTAATGTCATGTTGGAGTCTGTTGGCTAGTATCTTGTTGAGGATTTTTGCATCTAAGTTCATCGGTGATATTGCTCTCCAGTTTTCCTTTCTTGTAGTATCTTTGTCTGGTTTGGGGATCAGGTGGATGGCTTCGTACAATGAGTTTGGGAGTGTTCTTTCCTCTGCAGTGTTTTGGAAGCGTTTGCAGAACCATGTGTACTTTAGAGAGACACGGGTGCCCCAGCTGTCACTAGCCACCTATTGACAACAGCCAAGTCTTGAAAGTAAAAACACAATGTCCATCCCCAGATGAATGGAAAGTGAAGAGATGGTACACATAGAGCATGGAATACTGCTCAGCCATGAAACAGAATAATATCCTGCCATTTCCAGCATCTTCGATAGATCCGGAGTTCCCTGTACTCAGCATGGGACGTCCAACAGAGAAAGAGAAAATTCCAACGATAGCACGTATAGGTGGCATCTCAAAGTGGATACCAGGAAAGTAGAAAGCACAAACAGAGTCACAGATTTAGAACGCAAGTACAGGGTTTCGAGAGGGCAAAGGCATGCGGAGGTGGGTTGAATGAGGAGGGTGGGATTAGCACATGCATTCTAATATGTATTAAGCAGACGATCCACAACCACCTTCTACAAAGCACAGGGAGCGGTCGGCACCACCCTGGACTAAGCTACGTGGGAAGAGAATGCGAAAGAGAATTTATGTGTATATATATACATACACGGAGAACTGAATCAAGGTGCTGCACAGCGAAAGTCAACAGCATTGTAAATTCACTAGACATGGACAGAAATTAGAATCTCTATAAAAAGCAAAATGATCGAGATCCAGTATGTTCCTCTCAGGCCTCAGAGAGATGCGCGGGTGTCACTTCCCTGGAGTGTGAGCAGGCTTGGGCACCAAAGTTGGAGTGTGGTCACAGTGAGGCAGGTCGGCGCGGGAGTGGGTCGCACCAGCGAATTAACCCCTTTGGACCTGTGGTGCCTGGTCCCTTCTGGTTGGCAGCAGTCTCTGTAGATGTAGGTGTGCCCTCCTGCAGCTAAGCCAAGCCCACTGCAGCCAGAGGATGGTGGTCCGACATGCACAACAGTGTTCAAACATCACCTGGTGTCCAGGTCTCCTGCTGGTGGGGTTCCCGCCATTCACCTCCTTCCTTAGAGTCACCCCACTTGCCTCCGACAACACACTCTTCAGGAGGGGTTTGCAGGGGGTGTGATGAATCGAGAGTGGGAAGGGTAAGTGGGAGAAGGAGTGAGACACAAGCCCTTAGGTGTCTGTCCGGACACGTTCCTCTCTAATTCATATTCCAAGAACACGCGTGTGCGCAAGGTCTGCGTTCCTGGGGAATCCGACCAGCTGTGGGAAAATGCTGCCGCCTTGTGGCCGCCTCCTGTAACTACAACGTTCCAAAGGGAGCTCAGCGGCCCTTCCTGTTCAAAAGGCCAGCGGGGTTGTAATTGACACCCCCGCTGCAAAAATGTCCTGGGGATAGGCACTGGAAAAGAGCCCAAAACAGGATTGATTGGCAACAGGCGGTTTCAAGAGGTAAGTTGAATTCACCATGCGTGTTTTGTTTCCCTTTTTGTTGGTTTCTAAGTAAGGCCCAGGAAATATGCTCCACACCCATGCGAATGGGAGAAATGGAAATTGAAACGCCTTCGCGGTTTCACCTGGCAGCCGTTAGGATTGCCAGTGTCAATACGTCTGGAAGCAATACCTTCGGGAGAGGGCCTGGAGAAAAGGGAAGCCTCCTAAGCCACTGGTGGTATTGCGCCCTGGTAACAGGCACCACTGAAAACAATCAAGAGATTCCTGCCAAAAACAAAACAAAACCAGAGAGCCGGCCACATGATGTGGCAATCCACCTCCTGGCTGTCTTTGCACAGTAAAGTATCATTTGGGGAGACCCGGGCAGGCCAGCGACCCCTGCACACCTATTGACAAGAGCCAAGACTTGAAAGTAAAAACACAGTGTCATGGTGTGTGATCCTTTTAATGTCATGTTGGAGTCTGTTGGCTAGTATCTTGTGGAGGATTTTTGCATCTAAGTTCATCGGTGATATTGCTCTCCAGTTTTCTTTTCTTGTAGTATCTTTGTCTGGTTTGGGGATCAGGTGGATGGCTTCGTACAATGAGTTTGGGAGTGTTCTTTCCTCTGCAGTGTTTTGGAAGCGTTTGCAGAACCATGTGTACTTTAGAGAGACACGGGTGCCCCAGCTGTCACTAGCCACCTATTGACAACAGCCAAGTCTTGAAAGTAAAAACACAATGTCCATCCCCAGATGAATGGAAAGTGAAGAGATGGTACACATAGAGCATGGAATACTGCTCAGCCATGAAACAATAAAATGCTGCCATTTCCAGCATCTTCGATAGATCCGGAGTTCCCTGTACTCAGCATGGGACGTCCAACAGAGAAAGAGAAAATTCCAACGATAGCACGTATAGATGGCATCTCAAAGTCCATACCAGGAAAGTAGAAAGCACAAACAGAGTCACAGATTTAGAACGCAAGTACAGGGTTTCGAGAGGGCAAAGGCATGCGGAGGTGGGTTGAATGAGGAGGGTGGGATTAGCACATGCATTCTAATATGTATTAAGCAGACGATCCACAACCACCTTCTACAAAGCACAGGGAGCGGTCGGCACCACCCTGGACTAAGCTACGTGGGAAGAGAATGCGAAAGAGAATGGATGTGTATATATATACATACACGGAGAACTGAATCAAGGTGCTGCACAGCGAAAGTCAACAGCATTGTAAATTCACTAGACATGGACAGAAATTAGAATCTCTATAAAAAGCAAAATGATCGAGATCCAGTATGTTCCTCTCAGGCCTCAGAGATATGCGCGGGTGTCACTTCCCTGGAGTGTGAGCAGGCTTGGGCACCAAAGTTGGAGTGTGGTCACAGTGAGGCAGGTCGGCGCGGGAGTGGGTCGCACCAGCGAATTAACCCCTTTGGACCTGTGGTGCCTGGTCCCTTCTGGTTGGCAGCAGTCTCTGTAGATGTAGGTGTGCCCTCCTGCAGCTAAGCCAAGCCCACTGCAGCCAGAGAATGGTGGTCCGACATGCACAACAGTGTTCAAACATCACCTGGTGTCCAGGTCTCCTGCTGGTGGGGTTCCCGCCATTCACCTCCTTCCTTAGAGTCACCCCACTTGCCTCCGACAACACACTCTTCAGGAGGGGTTTGCAGGGGGTGTGATGAATCGAGAGTGGGAAAGGTAAGTGGGAGAAGGAGTGAGACACAAGCTCTTAGGTGTCTGTCCGAACACGTTCCTCTCTAATTCATATTCCAAGAACACGCGTGTGCGCAAGGTCTGCGTTCCTGGGGAATCCGACCAGCTGTGGGAAAATGCTGCCGCCTTGTGGCCGCCTCCTGTAACTACAACGTTCCAAAGGGAGCTCAGCGGCCCTTCCTGTTCAAAAGGCCAGCGGGGTTGTAATTGACACCCCCGCTGCAAAAATGTCCTGGGGATAGGCACTGGAAAAGAGCCCGAAACAGGATTGATTGGCAACAGGCGGTTTCAAGAGGTAAGTTGAATTCACCATGCGTGTTTTGTTTCCCTTTGTGTTGGTTTCTAAGAAAGGCCCAGGAAATATGCTCCACGCCCATGCGAATGGGAGAAATGGAAATTGAAACGCCTTCGCGGTTTCACCTGGCAGCCGTTAGGATTGCCAGTGTCAATACGTCTGGAAGCAATACCTTCGGGAGAGGGCCTGGAGAAAAGGGAAGCCTCCTAAGCCACTGGTGGTATTGCGCCCTGGTAACAGGCACCACTGAAAACAATCAAGAGATTCCTGCCAAAAACAAAACAAAACCAGAGAGCCGGCCACATGATGTGGCAATCCACCTCCTGGCTGTCTTTGCACAGTAAAGTATCATTTGGGGAGACCCGGGCAGGCCAGTGACCCCTGCACACCTATTGACAAGAGCCAAGACTTGAAAGTAAAAACACAGTGTCATGGTGTGTGATCCTTTTAATGTCATGTTGGAGTCTGTTGGCTAGTATCTTGTTGAGGATTTTTGCATCTAAGTTCATCGGTGATATTGCTCTCCAGTTTTCCTTTCTTGTAGTATCTTTGTCTGGTTTGGGGATCAGGTGGATGGCTTCGTACAATGAGTTTGGGAGTGTTCTTTCCTCTGCAGTGTTTTGGAAGCGTTTGCAGAACCATGTGTACTTTAGAGAGACACGGGTGCCCCAGCTGTCACTAGCCACCTATTGACAACAGCCAAGTCTTGAAAGTAAAAACACAATGTCCATCCCCAGATGAATGGAAAGTGAAGAGATGGTACACATAGAGCATGGAATACTGCTCAGCCATGAAACAGAATAATATCCTGCCATTTCCAGCATCTTCGATAGATCCGGAGTTCCCTGTACTCAGCATGGGACGTCCAACAGAGAAAGAGAAAATTCCAACGATAGCACGTATAGGTGGCATCTCAAAGTGGATACCAGGAAAGTAGAAAGCACAAACAGAGTCACAGATTTAGAACGCAAGTACAGGGTTTCGAGAGGACAAAGGCATGCGGAGGTGGGTTGAATGAGGAGGGTGGGATTAGCACATGCATTCTAATATGTATTAAGCAGACGATCCACAACCACCTTCTACAAAGCACAGGGAGCGGTCGGCACCACCCTGGACTAAGCTACGTGGGAAGAGAATGTGAAAGAGAATTTATGTGTATATATATACATACACGGAGAACTGAATCAAGGTGCTGCACAGCGAAAGTCAACAGCATTGTAAATTCACTAGACATGGACAGAAATTAGAATCTCTATAAAAAGCAAAATGATCGAGATCCAGTATGTTCCTCTCAGGCCTCAGAGAGATGCGCGGGTGTCACTTCCCTGGAGTGTGAGCAGGCTTGGGCACCAAAGTTGGAGTGTGGTCACAGTGAGGCAGGTCGGCGCGGGAGTGGGTCGCACCAGCGAATTAACCCCTTTGGACCTGTGGTGCCTGGTCCCTTCTGGTTGGCAGCAGTCTCTGTAGATGTAGGTGTGCCCTCCTGCAGCTAAGCCAAGCCCACTGCAGCCAGAGGATGGTGGTCCGACATGCACAACAGTGTTCAAACATCACCTGGTGTCCAGGTCTCCTGCTGGTGGGGTTCCCGCCATTCACCTCCTTCCTTAGAGTCACCCCACTTGCCTCCGACAACACACTCTTCAGGAGGGGTTTGCAGGGGGTGTGATGAATCGAGAGTGGGAAGGGTAAGTGGGAGAAGGAGTGAGACACAAGCCCTTAGGTGTCTGTCCAGACACGTTCCTCTCTAATTCATATTCCAAGAACACGCGTGTGCGCAAGGTCTGCATTCCTGGGGAATCCGACCAGCTGTGGGAAAATGCTGCCGCCTTGTGGCCGCCTCCTGTAACTACAACGTTCCAAAGGGAGCTCAGCGGCCCTTCCTGTTCAAAAGGCCAGCGGGGTTGTAATTGACACCCCCGCTGCAAAAATGTCCTGGGGATAGGCACTGGAAAAGAGCCCGAAACAGGATTGATTGGCAACAGGCGGTTTCAAGAGGTAAGTTGAATTCACCATGCGTGTTTTGTTTCCCTTTGTGTTGGTTTCTAAGAAAGGCCCAGGAAATATGCTCCACGCCCATGCGAATGGGAGAAATGGAAATTGAAACGCCTTCGCGGTTTCACCTGGCAGCCGTTAGGATTGCCAGTGTCAATACGTCTGGAAGCAATACCTTCGGGAGAGGGCCTGGAGAAAAGGGAAGCCTCCTAAGCCACTGGTGGTATTGCGCCCTGGTAACAGGCACCACTGAAAACAATCAAGAGATTCCTGCCAAAAACAAAACAAAACCAGAGAGCCGGCCACATGATGTGGCAATCCACCTCCTGGCTGTCTTTGCACAGTAAAGTATCATTTGGGGAGACCCGGGCAGGCCAGCGACCCCTGCACACCTATTGACAAGAGCCAAGACTTGAAAGTAAAAACACAGTGTCATGGTGTGTGATCCTTTTAATGTCATGTTGGAGTCTGTTGGCTAGTATCTTGTTGAGGATTTTTGCATCTAAGTTCATCGGTGATATTGCTCTCCAGTTTTCCTTTCTTGTAGTATCTTTGTCTGGTTTGGGGATCAGGTGGATGGCTTCGTACAATGAGTTTGGGAGTGTTCTTTCCTCTGCAGTGTTTTGGAAGCGTTTGCAGAACCATGTGTACTTTAGAGAGACACGGGTGCCCCAGCTGTCACTAGCCACCTATTGACAACAGCCAAGTCTTGAAAGTAAAAACACAATGTCCATCCCCAGATGAATGGAAAGTGAAGAGATGGTACACATAGAGCATGGAATACTGCTCAGCCATGAAACAGAATAATATCCTGCCATTTCCAGCATCTTCGATAGATCCGGAGTTCCCTGTACTCAGCATGGGACGTCCAACAGAGAAAGAGAAAATTCCAACGATAGCACGTATAGGTGGCATCTCAAAGTGGATACCAGGAAAGTAGAAAGCACAAACAGAGTCACAGATTTAGAACGCAAGTACAGGGTTTCGAGAGGGCAAAGGCATGCGGAGGTGGGTTGAATGAGGAGGGTGGGATTAGCACATGCATTCTAATATGTATTAAGCAGACGATCCACAACCACCTTCTACAAAGCACAGGGAGCGGTCGGCACCACCCTGGACTAAGCTACGTGGGAAGAGAATGCGAAAGAGAATTTATGTGTATATATATACATACACGGAGAACTGAATCAAGGTGCTGCACAGCGAAAGTCAACAGCATTGTAAATTCACTAGACATGGACAGAAATTAGAATCTCTATAAAAAGCAAAATGATCGAGATCCAGTATGTTCCTCTCAGGCCTCAGAGAGATGCGCGGGTGTCACTTCCCTGGAGTGTGAGCAGGCTTGGGCACCAAAGTTGGAGTGTGGTCACAGTGAGGCAGGTCGGCGCGGGAGTGGGTCGCACCAGCGAATTAACCCCTTTGGACCTGTGGTGCCTGGTCCCTTCTGGTTGGCAGCAGTCTCTGTAGATGTAGGTGTGCCCTCCTGCAGCTAAGCCAAGCCCACTGCAGCCAGAGGATGGTGGTCCGACATGCACAACAGTGTTCAAACATCACCTGGTGTCCAGGTCTCCTGCTGGTGGGGTTCCCGCCATTCACCTCCTTCCTTAGAGTCACCCCACTTGCCTCCGACAACACACTCTTCAGGAGGGGTTTGCAGGGGGTGTGATGAATCGAGAGTGGGAAGGGTAAGTGGGAGAAGGAGTGAGACACAAGCCCTTAGGTGTCTGTCCGGACACGTTCCTCTCTAATTCATATTCCAAGAACACGCGTGTGCGCAAGGTCTGCGTTCCTGGGGAATCCGACCAGCTGTGGGAAAATGCTGCCGCCTTGTGGCCGCCTCCTGTAACTACAACGTTCCAAAGGGAGCTCAGCGGCCCTTCCTGTTCAAAAGGCCAGCGGGGTTGTAATTGACACCCCCGCTGCAAAAATGTCCTGGGGATAGGCACTGGAAAAGAGCCCAAAACAGGATTGATTGGCAACAGGCGGTTTCAAGAGGTAAGTTGAATTCACCATGCGTGTTTTGTTTCCCTTTTTGTTGGTTTCTAAGTAAGGCCCAGGAAATATGCTCCACGCCCATGCGAATGGGAGAAATGGAAATTGAAACGCCTTCGTGGTTTCACCTGGCAGCCGTTAGGATTGCCAGTGTCAATACGTCTGGAAGCAATACCTTCGGGAGAGGGCCTGGAGAAAAGGGAAGCCTCCTAAGCCACTGGTGGTATTGCGCCCTGGTAACAGGCACCACTGAAAACAATCAAGAGATTCCTGCCAAAAACAAAACAAAACCAGAGAGCCGGCCACATGATGTGGCAATCCACCTCCTGGCTGTCTTTGCACAGTAAAGTATCATTTGGGGAGACCCGGGCAGGCCAGCGACCCCTGCACACCTATTGACAAGAGCCAAGACTTGAAAGTAAAAACACAGTGTCATGGTGTGTGATCCTTTTAATGTCATGTTGGAGTCTGTTGGCTAGTATCTTGTGGAGGATTTTTGCATCTAAGTTCATCGGTAATATTGCTCTCCAGTTTTCTTTTCTTGTAGTATCTTTGTCTGGTTTGGGGATCAGGTGGATGGCTTCGTACAATGAGTTTGGGAGTGTTCTTTCCTCTGCAGTGTTTTGGAAGCGTTTGCAGAACCATGTGTACTTTAGAGAGACACGGGTGCCCCAGCTGTCACTAGCCACCTATTGACAACAGCCAAGTCTTGAAAGTAAAAACACAATGTCCATCCCCAGATGAATGGAAAGTGAAGAGATGGTACACATAGAGCATGGAATACTGCTCAGCCATGAAACAATAAAATGCTGCCATTTCCAGCATCTTCGATAGATCCGGAGTTCCCTGTACTCAGCATGGGACGTCCAACAGAGAAAGAGAAAATTCCAACGATAGCACGTATAGATGGCATCTCAAAGTCCATACCAGGAAAGTAGAAAGCACAAACAGAGTCACAGATTTAGAACGCAAGTACAGGGTTTCGAGAGGGCAAAGGCATGCGGAGGTGGGTTGAATGAGGAGGGTGGGATTAGCACATGCATTCTAATATGTATTAAGCAGACGATCCACAACCACCTTCTACAAAGCACAGGGAGCGGTCGGCACCACCCTGGACTAAGCAACGTGGGAAGAGAATGCGAAAGAGAATGGATGTGTATATATATACATACACGGAGAACTGAATCAAGGTGCTGCACAGCGAAAGTCAACAGCATTGTAAATTCACTAGACATGGACAGAAATTAGAATCTCTATAAAAAGCAAAATGATCGAGATCCAGTATGTTCCTCTCAGGCCTCAGAGATATGCGCGGGTGTCACTTCCCTGGAGTGTGAGCAGGCTTGGGCACCAAAGTTGGAGTGTGGTCACAGTGAGGCAGGTCGGCGCGGGAGTGGGTCGCACCAGCGAATTAACCCCTTTGGACCTGTGGTGCCTGGTCCCTTCTGGTTGGCAGCAGTCTCTGTAGATGTAGGTGTGCCCTCCTGCAGCTAAGCCAAGCCCACTGCAGCCAGAGGATGGTGGTCCGACATGCACAACAGTGTTCAAACATCACCTGGTGTCCAGGTCTCCTGCTGGTGGGGTTCCCGCCATTCACCTCCTTCCTTAGAGTCACCCCACTTGCCTCCGACAACACACTCTTCAGGAGGGGTTTGCAGGGGGTGTGATGAATCGAGAGTGGGAAAGGTAAGTGGGAGAAGGAGTGAGACACAAGCCCTTAGGTGTCTGTCCGGACACGTTCCTCTCTAATTCATATTCCAAGAACACGCGTGTGCGCAAGGTCTGCGTTCCTGGGGAATCCGACCAGCTGTGGGAAAATGCTGCCGCCTTGTGGCCGCCTCCTGTAACTACAACGTTCCAAAGGGAGCTCAGCGGCCCTTCCTGTTCAAAAGGCCAGCGGGGTTGTAATTGACACCCCCGCTGCAAAAATGTCCTGGGGATAGGCACTGGAAAAGAGCCCGAAACAGGATTGATTGGCAACAGGCGGTTTCAAGAGGTAAGTTGAATTCACCATGCGTGTTTTGTTTCCCTTTGTGTTGGTTTCTAAGAAAGGCCCAGGAAATATGCTCCACGACCATGCGAATGGGAGAAATGGAAATTGAAACGCCTTCGCGGTTTCACCTGGCAGCCGTTAGGATTGCCAGTGTCAATACGTCTGGAAGCAATACCTTCGGGAGAGGGCCTGGAGAAAAGGGAAGCCTCCTAAGCCACTGGTGGTATTGCGCCCTGGTAACAGGCACCACTGAAAACAATCAAGAGATTCCTGCCAAAAACAAAACAAAACCAGAGAGCCGGCCACATGATGTGGCAATCCACCTCCTGGCTGTCTTTGCACAGTAAAGTATCATTTGGGGAGACCTGGGCAGGCCAGCGACCCCTGCACACCTATTGACAAGAGCCAAGACTTGAAAGTAAAAACACAGTGTCATGGTGTGTGATCCTTTTAATGTCATGTTGGAGTCTGTTGGCTAGTATCTTGTTGAGGATTTTTGCATCTAAGTTCATCGGTGATATTGCTCTCCAGTTTTCTTTTCTTGTAGTATCTTTGTCTGGTTTGGGGATCAGGTGGATGGCTTCGTACAATGAGTTTGGGAGTGTTCTTTCCTCTGCAGTGTTTTGGAAGCGTTTGCAGAACCATGTGTACTTTAGAGAGACACGGGTGCCCCAGCTGTCACTAGCCACCTATTGACAACAGCCAAGTCTTGAAAGTAAAAACACAATGTCCATCCCCAGATGAATGGAAAGTGAAGAGATGGTACACATAGAGCATGGAATACTGCTCAGCCATGAAACAGAATAAAATCCTGCCATTTCCAGCATCTTCGATAGATCCGGAGTTCCCTGTACTCAGCATGGGACGTCCAACAGAGAAAGAGAAAATTCCAACGATAGCACGTATAGATGGCATCTCAAAGTCGATACCAGGAAAGTAGAAAGCACAAACAGAGTCACAGATTTAGAACGCAAGTACAGGGTTTCGAGAGGGCAAAGGCATGCGGAGGTGGGTTGAATGAGGAGGGTGGGATTAACACATGCATTCTAATATGTATTAAGCAGATGATCCACAACCACCTTCTACAAAGCACAGGGAGCGGTCGGCACCACCCTGGACTAAGCTACGTGGGAAGAGAATGCGAAAGAGAATGGATGTGTATATATATACATACACGGAGAACTGAATCAAGGTGCTGCACAGCGAAAGTCAACAGCATTGTAAATTCACTAGACATGGACAGAAATTAGAATCTCTATAAAAAGCAAAATGATCGAGATCCAGTATGTTCCTCTCAGGCCTCAGAGAGATGCGCGGGTGTCACTTCCCTGGAGTGTGAGCAGGCTTGGGCACCAAAGTTGGAGTGTGGTCACAGTGAGGCAGGTCGGCGCGGGAGTGGGTCGCACCAGCGAATTAACCCCTTTGGACCTGTGGTGCCTGGTCCCTTCTGGTTGGCAGCAGTCTCTGTAGATGTAGGTGTGCCCTCCTGCAGCTAAGCCAAGCCCACTGCAGCCAGAGGATGGTGGTCCGACATGCACAACAGTGTTCAAACATCACCTGGTGTCCAGGTCTCCTGCTGGTGGGGTTCCCGCCATTCACCTCCTTCCTTAGAGTCACCCCACTTGCCTCCGACAACACACTCTTCAGGAGGGGTTTGCAGGGGGTGTGATGAATCGAGAGTGGGAAGGGTAAGTGGGAGAAGGAGTGAGACACAAGCCCTTAGGTGTCTGTCCAGACACGTTCCTCTCTAATTCATATTCCAAGAACACGCGTGTGCGCAAGGTCTGCGTTCCTGGGGAATCCGACCAGCTGTGGGAAAATGCTGCCGCCTTGTGGCCGCCTCCTGTAACTACAACGTTCCAAAGGGAGCTCAGCGGCCCTTCCTGTTCAAAAGGCCAGCGGGGTTGTAATTGACACCCCCGCTGCAAAAATGTCCTGGGGATAGGCACTGGAAAAGAGCCCGAAACAGGATTGATTGGCAACAGGCGGTTTCAAGAGGTAAGTTGAATTCACCATGCGTGTTTTGTTTCCCTTTTTGTTGGTTTCTAAGTAAGGCCCAGGAAATATGCTCCACACCCATGCGAATGGGAGAAATGGAAATTGAAACGCCTTCGCGGTTTCACCTGGCAGCCGTTAGGATTGCCAGTGTCAATACGTCTGGAAGCAATACCTTCGGGAGAGGGCCTGGAGAAAAGGGAAGCCTCCTAAGCCACTGGTGGTATTGCGCCCTGGTAACAGGCACCACTGAAAACAATCAAGAGATTCCTGCCAAAAACAAAACAAAACCAGAGAGCCGGCCACATGATGTGGCAATCCACCTCCTGGCTGTCTTTGCACAGTAAAGTATCATTTGGGGAGACCCGGGCAGGCCAGTGACCCCTGCACACCTATTGACAAGAGCCAAGACTTGAAAGTAAAAACACAGTGTCATGGTGTGTGATCCTTTTAATGTCATGTTGGAGTCTGTTGGCTAGTATCTTGTGGAGGATTTTTGCATCTAAGTTCATCGGTGATATTGCTCTCCAGTTTTCCTTTCTTGTAGTATCTTTGTCTGGTTTGGGGATCAGGTGGATGGCTTCGTACAATGAGTTTGGGAGTGTTCTTTCCTCTGCAGTGTTTTGGAAGCGTTTGCAGAACCATGTGTACTTTAGAGAGACACGGGTGCCCCAGCTGTCACTAGCCACCTATTGACAACAGCCAAGTCTTGAAAGTAAAAACACAATGTCCATCCCCAGATGAATGGAAAGTGAAGAGATGGTACACATAGAGCATGGAATACTGCTCAGCCATGAAACAGAATAATATCCTGCCATTTCCAGCATCTTCGATAGATCCGGAGTTCCCTGTACTCAGCATGGGACGTCCAACAGAGAAAGAGAAAATTCCAACGATAGCACGTATAGGTGGCATCTCAAAGTCGATACCAGGAAAGTAGAAAGCACAAACAGAGTCACAGATTTAGAACGCAAGTACAGGGTTTCGAGAGGGCAAAGGCATGCGGAGGTGGGTTGAATGAGGAGGGTGCGATTAGCACATGCATTCTAATATGTATTAAGCAGACGATCCACAACCACCTTCTACAAAGCACAGGGAGCGGTCGGCACCACCCTGGACTAAGCTACGTGGGAAGAGAATGCGAAAGAGAATGGATGTGTATATATATACATACACGGAGAACTGAATCAAGGTTCTGCACAGCGAAAGTCAGCAGCATTGTAAATTCACTAGACATGGACAGAAATTAGAATCTCTATAAAAAGCAAAATGATCGAGATCCAGTATGTTCCTCTCAGGCCTCAGAGATATGCGCGGGTGTCACTTCCCTGGAGTGTGAGCAGGCTTGGGCACCAAAGTTGGAGTGTGGTCACAGTGAGGCAGGTCGGCGCGGGAGTGGGTCGCACCAGCGAATTAACCCCTTTGGACCTGTGGTGCCTGGTCCCTTCTGGTTGGCAGCAGTCTCTGTAGATGTAGGTGTGCCCTCCTGCAGCTAAGCCAAGCCCACTGCAGCCAGAGGATGGTGGTCCGACATGCACAACAGTGTTCAAACATCACCTGGTGTCCAGGTCTCCTGCTGGTGGGGTTCCCGCCATTCACCTCCTTCCTTAGAGTCACCCCACTTGCCTCCGACAACACACTCTTCAGGAGGGGTTTGCAGGGGGTGTGATGAATCGAGAGTGGGAAGGGTAAGTGGGAGAAGGAGTGAGACACAAGCCCTTAGGTGTCTGTCCGGACACGTTCCTCTCTAATTCATATTCCAAGAACACGCGTGTGCGCAAGGTCTGCGTTCCTGGGGAATCCGACCAGCTGTGGGAAAATGCTGCCGCCTTGTGGCCGCCTCCTGTAACTACAACGTTCCAAAGGGAGCTCAGCGGCCCTTCCTGTTCAAAAGGCCAGCGGGGTTGTAATTGACACCCCCGCTGCAAAAATGTCCTGGGGATAGGCACTGGAAAAGAGCCCGAAACAGGATTGATTGGCAACAGGCGGTTTCAAGAGGTAAGTTGAATTCACCATGCGTGTTTTGTTTCCCTTTGTGTTGGTTTCTAAGAAAGGCCCAGGAAATATGCTCCACGCCCATGCAAATGGGAGAAATGGAAATTGAAACGCCTTCGCGGTTTCACCTGGCAGCCGTTAGGATTGCCAGTGTCAATACGTCTGGAAGCAATACCTTCGGGAGAGGGCCTGGAGAAAAGGGAAGCCTCCTAAGCCACTGGTGGTATTGCGCCCTGGTAACAGGCACCACTGAAAACAATCAAGAGATTCCTGCCAAAAACAAAACAAAACCAGAGAGCCGGCCACATGATGTGGCAATCCACCTCCTGGCTGTCTTTGCACAGTAAAGTATCATTTGGGGAGACCCGGGCAGGCCAGCGACCCCTGCACACCTATTGACAAGAGCCAAGACTTGAAAGTAAAAACACAGTGTCATGGTGTGTGATCCTTTCAATGTCATGTTGGAGTCTGTTGGCTAGTATCTTGTGGAGGATTTTTGCATCTAAGTTCATCGGTGATATTGCTCTCCAGTTTTCTTTTCTTGTAGTATCTTTGTCTGGTTTGGGGATCAGGTGGATGGCTTCGTACAATGAGTTTGGGAGTGTTCTTTCCTCTGCAGTGTTTTGGAAGCGTTTGCAGAACCATGTGTACTTTAGAGAGACACGGGTGCCCCAGCTGTCACTAGCCACCTATTGACAACAGCCAAGTCTTGAAAGTAAAAACACAATGTCCATCCCCAGATGAATGGAAAGTGAAGAGATGGTACACATAGAGCATGGAATACTGCTCAGCCATGAAACAATAAAATGCTGCCATTTCCAGCATCTTCGATAGATCCGGAGTTCCCTGTACTCAGCATGGGACGTCCAACAGAGAAAGAGAAAATTCCAACGATAGCACGTATAGATGGCATCTCAAAGTCCATACCAGGAAAGTAGAAAGCACAAACAGAGTCACAGATTTAGAACGCAAGTACAGGGTTTCGAGAGGGCAAAGGCATGCGGAGGTGGGTTGAATGAGGAGGGTGGGATTAGCACATGCATTCTAATATGTATTAAGCAGACGATCCACAACCACCTTCTACAAAGCACAGGGAGCGGTCGGCACCACCCTGGACTAAGCAACGTGGGAAGAGAATGCGAAAGAGAATGGATGTGTATATATATACATACACGGAGAACTGAATCAAGGTTCTGCACAGCGAAAGTCAGCAGCATTGTAAATTCACTAGACATGGACAGAAATTAGAATCTCTATAAAAAGCAAAATGATCGAGATCCAGTATGTTCCTCTCAGGCCTCAGAGATATGCGCGGGTGTCACTTCCCTGGAGTGTGAGCAGGCTTGGGCACCAAAGTTGGAGTGTGGTCACAGTGAGGCAGGTCGGCGCGGGAGTGGCTCGCACCAGCGAATTAACCCCTTTGGACCTGTGGTGCCTGGTCCCTTCTGGTTGGCAGCAGTCTCTGTAGATGTAGGTGTGCCCTCCTGCAGCTAAGCCAAGCCCACTGCAGCCAGAGGATGGTGGTCCGACATGCACAACAGTGTTCAAACATCACCTGGTGTCCAGGTCTCCTGCTGGTGGGGTTCCCGCCATTCACCTCCTTCCTTAGAGTCACCCCACTTGCCTCCGACAACACACTCTTCAGGAGGTGTTTGCAGGGGGTGTGATGAATCGAGAGTGGGAAGGGTAAGTGGGAGAAGGAGTGAGACACAAGCCCTTAGGTGTCTGTCCGGACACGTTCCTCTCTAATTCATATTCCAAGAACACGCGTGTGCGCAAGGTCTGCGTTCCTGGGGAATCCGACCAGCTGTGGGAAAATGCTGCCGCCTTGTGGCCGCCTCCTGTAACTACAACGTTCCAAAGGGAGCTCAGCGGCCCTTCCTGTTCAAAAGGCCAGCAGGGTTGTAATTGACACCCCCGCTGCAAAAATGTCCTGG